>NC_086255.1:19352000-19969000 GCF_021018805.1 Prinia subflava | reverse complement strand
TGCTGCAACTTTCAAATCTTTAAAAGAACTCCCAAGAATGCATGTCAATCCTGTGAATTGCCTAAAAGAATACTTGATATTCTTTATTTAAACCAGGTGAAAAAAACTTGGTTTATGATCATGCATGTGAATTTTCGTGTTCTGAAATATCTTCAAGGTTTCTTGAAGAGTTGCTTGATAAATGTACTTTGTGTCAAAACTTAGGTTGTTTCCCTTTATTTGATCTTTGATCAATATACATATAGAAAGTTCATAGTGATCCCCACACCCACACTTCCCAAAGTGGAAGACATCATTTTGGAAACCCACTGACTCTGCAAGGTTTTGTTCTGATGTGTGTCAGAGGCCCAGCTGTGTAGTTACAGAAAGGTTATGAAGCCTTCAGTTAAAAAACAACGAAAACCCCTTCTGAGGAGCAAAAGATTAAGTGAGGCCTACAATTGATTGTTTGAGATGTTTAAGGAAGTTCCAGGTTTGGACCCATCTGAGAGCAAGCTGGTGAGGACTATGTGCAGCTGATGGACTCTGTGAATGTAATGATCTTAAAGAACACATGCACTTCCTGATTTTATTCTCTGCTACCCTTTCCAGACTTTTGAAGAGCTGTAGGGAAGGAGATGTGAAGGGATATGGGCTTCTTTTCCATATATACTCCTCATAGGTATGCAGTATAACCAGAACACAGACTTCCTGTCTGAAAAACCCCTTGCTCACACGGTTCTGTCTTAGCTTATAGACTGACCAACATACCAAGAATGTGCTCTCAGTGTAGAAATCAAGTACTGTTATTAGTGCAGTATTAGTAATTCTTAGACTTTATGTTGAGCTAAATCTGTTTTTGTTCTGCATCCTTGATTTTAGTTATTGCAAACAGGTAAAATAGAAGAAACTTAGCATTTTCATGGGGCTTTTAGCAGTGTCCATTCATATTGTTGGCACTGTTAGGGATACACTCATTTGTGTTGGAGTGTAGCCATTGAAAGAGATCATCAGTGCAGTGAGTACACTGATGGGATTTCCACCATCCTCAGTTTCAGAAGAAGCTGAACAAGTTTTTGGAGGAGAATGAAGTTTTTATGTTTCATATGTGAAGTTGTCATGTTCCACAAACCCTTGGAAGGTGCTGTGAGAACTCATGGGGCAGAATTAGGAGTATTTTCCTGGTCTGCACCAAGCTGGCTTTCATACCTGTGTACAGAATCAGTGTCTGAGCAATGAACAGTATCGCTCACAGGCAAGACCTTAAATTAAGGAGGGAGATCTGACTTAGATAATGTAAAGTGATGAAATTGCAGGAAATGCCACACCTGTCCATCTAATGTTGAGAGACAAGAAAGACTTGTTCTGAAGGGGAGCAAAGAACCTGTCTTGAAAAAGAAAGGGGAATCAATCCCCACAACCCCAACTCCTCCCCAAAACCCCAACCCTACTGACTGAAACCTAAGAAAAACCAGCAGTCCCCTGTGTTCAAAGTACTTTTGACTCCATTTGAGATGCTTTGGAGACTTCCTACAAGCACTGGCTTCCAATGTGCTCTAAACTGCACTGCGCAATGATATAATAAGATTTGATCTTTATTAGATTAAAATGCACAATTACTCACTGGTTTTAAGATTTTTTTTTCTCTCTTTTAATCTAAATAAGACTATATGCCACTGTGTGCCATGTCATTACAAATTTGAGGAAGCATTCTTCCATGTAATATTGGGATCTGTTACATCCTGATTTTTGCATTCTTTGCAGAATTGAGATTGCTTATTTATTTTTTGTTCTGTGGTAAGTATACTGTTTCTTTAAAGATGGAAGTTTGAAAGAAGAGTTTCAGTTTCCTTGTGTGCTTCTCCTTCTACCTAATTTGGAGCCTGCATTGTTTCTCACCCCTCAGGAGTGCAAAGCCCTTTCAGGGCTCTCATTGAAACAAACCAGGTCCTGCCCGTCGGTTCACAGCAGTGAGGTTGTGGACCAGTTGCTTGACAAGTGGCTCAGATCTATGAAATGAGATTGAATAAACAGAATAAACACATTTCTGAAGCACAGTTGTGAATATTTTGAAGTGCTCCTAAATTATTTATTGTAAAATGTGAAGCAGGATGAAGTTATGCTTCACTGCCTTTTTTTTTTTTTGAGGGTCACTGAGATGGGAAAAATTCACTAATGAAACATGAAACTTGCTCAGTTATCAGAGTGACAGAAATGGCAATCAAGTTTAAGTGCAGAGACATTGCCATTCTTTCTGGTTGATGTCTGTATATAAGAAAGATAGCTGAGGAGGGGTATTTTCCGTATTTCATGGACTATGGTGTTCCTCATGGCTTTCTCTTCGTTACCCTTTTCTCATGATTCTGTGGTACTCTAGTAAAGGCAATAGTAGAAGATTTGTGGGTTTCGGCACAATGGGCTGTTATCCATGAATGAGCACCTTAAGGACCACCAAAATAAAAGTTGCAGTAAAGAGAGAGAGGCATATCACATCTATTTTAGACTATGTCAACACTAGATATTGTACCATTCCTGGGCAGAAGTGGCAGGGCCGTGGAGCTGCCTGTGCAGTGACAGCTGTGCTCTGCACTTTCCCCAGCTTCCTCAAAACAGACAAGATTGTACCATTTGGCAAATCTCCCAGCTTACCTTCTCATTTCCTGATAAGACAAAAGTAAAAATAGTTAAAGGAGAGAAAGATTTAGATGATTTCCAGTTAGTGTAGATCCTAAGTATGTTGGGGAGAAGGTTTCTGTAATTAAAGGAGGAGGTGCTACATGAATTGTGAATCACTGCAGATGAGTATAGATTTGAAAGAAAATCAAACAGGCAAACCAGTTTGATTTCTCCTCATTTTACTAAGTTTAGAAAGCAGAAAAGCAGACTGGTGCAAAATTAAAGGTGATCCCTTTTTTCTTCTCTTGCAGTATGAATTGAGCTTTTCCACAGTCTTTGGAGAAATTGTTTGGAAAGTTTTATGGGAAAGGACAAGCAGAATTTTGATTGACACTGATGAAGATGTTTGCTTGTCATATGAAATGAGGTGGAAAGTAGAGCACAGTGGTGGTGATGGACAGAGTTGTCTCGTATGAAAATAAGGACTAGAAGTTCTTTACTTAGACTGAGAATCTTGCATACACAATTATGTTCCTGTTTTTGTAGGAAGGGCACAGTGAAAGTTAAAACTGTTCAGATGATGTTTTGGATATTTCACACACAGAGTAAATGTGGGCATTTAATCAGTTGGGGAATATGTACAGAAATTCCATGCATATAACCCCCACTTCAGACAATAATGTGTCTTTTAGAACTACTCATGGTTGCAAATGGTTGTTACCCAGGTGATGTGTGAGTTACAGTTACGAAAATGCAGGGTTATGGCAGCAAGTGATCAACTGGTTATACATAGGAGCTGCCATTCCTATTCATGTCACAATTTTTCCCTCCTGCATGCTGATACAAAAATCATCTAATTCTAACCCACTTGGACTTAGGAAAGATAAATTTCATAAAGTGTGCAAGTATCAAGTTGAGTCTGTTCAAGGGCTAGAGATGTTTGGAAGGATTTGCTTGAAAGAGGGAACGAGGTGGCATGGGTAAGGTGGAAGTGAGAAAGTTAAATGGAGAGGGAGGGATGGGAAGAAAAAGTGCAGAGTTTTGGTGTTCATTGTATTTGCTTCAGGAATCAGATTTGGAGAAAGAAGAATAGACCCAGAGGGGGTTGACACTGAGGGAAATTTCCTCCTAAACTCCTAACCCTCCCTTGTATATGTGAAAGGAAGAAATACACAAAGGTGCATTTGATTTCGAAGAAGGAACTTTTAGGATTTTCTCTTGTAGTCTGTGTACCATACAAGTATCTGTGTGTTGCAAGATCAAAACAAGTTAAATGTTTGCTGTTTGTTTTCAGACAAATTGAGTCATATTTTGAAAAATACAGTAACTTAACCATCTTCTTGTTTTTTTACTAGGGTATATTCAACCAGTTTCAGTGTAGCAGTGAGAAGGTGCTGCCTTCTGATGCCCTGCGCACTGCTCTTGCAAAGACGTTTCAGGATGAGCAACGCTTCCAGCTGGGCATCATGGATGATGCTGCTGAGTGTTTTGTGAGTATTACTGAAAGATGGTTTGACAGGCAGAGATGGGGCCCACCACTACCCAATCTTCCCTGATTTTTTTCCCCCTCTATTTTTCCTTTCCCCAAATTGCAGCAGACTTTGCATGTCTGGCCTGGAAAAGTGCACGGAGAGATCCCCCAACTGATGATTTGGAAATGACAATATCATCAGTAACCAGTTTTACAGTTTCTTTTGCATATGTACTGCCTGCCCTCTCCAGTGTGCTTCAGATATGAATTATGAAAAAATTGCACTAAAAGAATGATCCAGGATTCTAGTATTAAGGATCACCTCAAAAAAGTGAAAGGACATTTTATTTGCCAGTTATTCTGAAACTGCATTTTCACAGGAAGACTTTTCAGGGGAAGTGGTACAATGTTAGAACTGTTTTGACAAATAATTAATCTTGGCCTATTTATTGTAGGCCTATAAACCACCAGGCAGCTAGTAGTGTTAGTGAAAATTGTTCTACTGGAAGAGTTCTCAGGAGATTCTGGCACCCACAGATTAATGTTGGCAACAGCGGGAGGAGAGGAGGTCTTGGAACTCTAAAGAACTCCTGGGAACTTTAAAATAGATGTAGTTGTATGAATTAATATCTAGAAAGTGTTCAATCCTTGTGTTTCATACAGAATTTAGTCTGTCTCTTCATTTATTAGTTCTGCCCCTTTTTGATTGAATGTAGATGATGTGATATATTTCAAAGCTCTCATGGAATGTAGAAGTAGATTTATTTTGTGTTGATGAGAAGTTAGTGTCAACCTAGTGATTTTTAAAACTGCATAGGTACTCTTTTACATTTGGTCCTGTCCATGGATGCTTGAAAACGGGACAGAAAAATCAGCAGCAGAGTCTTCTGCTGTGCTAGTAAATAAAATAAATGGTTACCTAATCTAGCATTTCAAATCAGAAGTGGAAGGCATTTCCTTTTTTTATCCAAGAAATACCAACTTCTTTGTTTTTGAAGCAACTTGCACAAATTTGCAGGAGCCTTCTGTCTGTAACATTATTGCATCTGACATGCTTTTGTGCTACATATCTTAACTTTTGTCTGCAGTTGAAATGATCTAATGCATTTTTTCCTTTTTTCCTTTGGCTAGGAAAACCTGTTAATGCGAATCCACTTCCACATTGCAGATGAGACAAAGGAAGATATTTGCACTGCACCACATTGTGTTTCCCACCAGAAGTTTGCAATGACTTTATTTGAACAGGTGACGTAATGATATGTGCTTAATACCAAGGGCCAGCTCTCAAGTTTTCTGTTTTCATTCCTAAAACATGCATTGCCACAGTAAAGAAATGTATATACAACAGAATATACAACAGAAGTGTTGCAGTGGAAATACCTATTTAATCTTGTCAATGTATTATGTTTTCTTTCTCTTTAGTGTGTTTGTACCAGCTGTGGTGCCACTTCTGACCCGTTACCTTTCATCCAGATGGTACATTATATTTCCACAACCTCACTGTGGTGAGTTGAGTTTTTCACAGGGAACCTCCGTGCTTCCTTCCCCCCAACCTTTTTTTTTCCTTTTTCTTTTTCTTTTTTTTTCCCCCTTCTCCCATGCTGGTATTGTATTTGGATCTTTATGATCTTTATTGATTAAATGTCTAGGACATGGTTTGTTCCAAGTTGGTGGAGCTTTGATAACTGTGATAAAGAACATGAGGATTTAGTGAAGCAGAACATGGCAGTTTAGGCATGGATCAGTGTGTCTGCTTGTTTATGATTCTGAATCTTGACAACTGTAGTAGCAAGGACTCATTTACCTTTTGAAAGACTTTAATATGTGAGCAGGTGATTTACGAAGACAGATGAGAAAAACAGAAAAAAATACATTGAAAAGGACCTTTGGACAGCTATTCTATCCACATTTTTAAAGCAGGAAACTAACTAAACATCTAACTTCAAAGCTAGATCAGGCTGCCTGGGGTTGTGTGTAGGTTGAGTTTTGAAAGTGCTTAAAGGACAAAAATTCCATGACTTCTTGGAGCTGCCTGTCCCAGTTTTGAACTGGAGGGTTTTTTCCTCCTTCATGGTGACCAGGGCAGTTCCCTGATAACTAGGGGAAGATGCAGAAAGGGAAGCTCTCACTGCAGGTCAGACAGGGATTTCCCTTGGTAAATCCACACTGACTGCTCTGACTCACCTTATCCTTCACATGCGTGGGGTTGATTTCCAAGGGGATTGATTTGGTCTGTCACGGCCCCAGGTGGTAGAGTGAGACTGACCAGCCTGTGATTCCTCAAATCCTCTTTTCTTGGACAAATATATGGCTCTTGTTTAATCTAGCTATGGGGGAGCTTCCCTGGTCACTGTGACCTTTCATTAAAGGCAGTGCACATAGCAGGAGCACAAGGTCTGTAGCAGATTGTTTGAACTAATGCTGGAGAAGTCTTCTTTGAGTAGTAGATGGCTGCTCAGTTAAAAGCTTATTAAATCTGATTGCGGCAGGAATTTGTTATTTGTTTCTGCCTTGAAATTTTTATTTGGATTAGAACTTCTCTTTGTTTGATGTCTGGCATGTGACATATGTAGTTACAGAGCCTGAAAAAATTGTCCTGAAAACTGCTAGTTGCTCTTCACATGCAGGTCTTTTTAAAGGCACCACTTTACCTGTGTAGCAAAAGCACTGTACAGCATCCCCCTTGTGGCTGCTGCCTGCTCTTCCATCAAGCTGTAGATTTTCATTAGGTTTCAGCAGACACAGTGTATCAGAATGTTATTTATTAGAAAAAGGGGAAAATAGTTATGGAAATGGTATTATTTTTTAGGAAATATCACAGTAGATCTTAAGTCATGCATTATTTAAGAAATACTAATACATACTAATATATTTATTTACCTCTGAAACCATTTTAAGTTTGAACATGCTTTGAATACTAAAACACTCATGTACATTTTGACATCTTTCTTTCAACTTGGACAGTGAAATAAATTGGGTACTGTGCTATTTTTTGGTCGTATTTTTATTCAGAATGTGTCTTTCTGTGCTTATGGAAGCAATACTGTTTGTGCTTGTTGAAGGGGACATATTTTGAAACAAATATTTCACTTTGAAATCAAGTATTTATCAAAATGCTTACATTTTCTTTTAAGATACAAAATTTAAGCCAAACGATCTATTTCTATTTTGAGTTTTACTTGTTTTCCTTATGCTATATTTTTGTGGAAGATGTAGTAATTCACAATTAATTATGTGTTTTTTTCTGTGCTACAATATTAAATATAAAAAGTGTTGCGTATTTTAAGTTTCTTAACTTCAAAAAAATTCAGGTAAAACATACACTAGATTATTGTGGGTTTGTGTTTTTATTTTATTATTAAACCTTTGCTTTCTGTTCTTTGTCTACCCTGAAGCAATCAAGCTATTTGTATGCTGGAGAGGCGGGAGAAGCCGACTCCAGATATGTTTGGAGAGCTCCTGCAGAACGCCAGCACTATGGGGGACCTGCGGAACTGTCCGGTGAGTACCTCAGCGTCCTTTGGGTTCAGTGTCACGGTCACTCAGGGAACGGAGGGAAAACTGAGTGAGGGTGCGTGCTTCTTTGGCCAGCCACAAGTATTAAAAACAGGAACAGATGCTTATTTCTATGTGTATCATAGATTACATACCCTAGATTTCTAAAGTAAGAGTTTAATATCTTGTTCTGCCTTTTAATAAATATGCATAAAGAGTTATTGTCAAACTTTTTTTACATATTGAGTCATAGGTAGGGCAGAAAACAGCTGCAGAGATGCTGCTTCATGTAGCGGGAGGGCTTCTGTACCTGGTCCCTGGGGCCAGCTTAGGCATGTCCATTTTAGACCATGCTCCCCTCCCAATTTGTAACTCTGAAGTCTTCAGTAAAAGTCTCCATTGAAATACATACTTGTTAATATTGGCAAATAGTGGCTTACTTTACTTAAGTAAAAGAAATTAAGATGTTTTGTTGTCATTTAAAAGGTACATATGAGTCTGGCTATTTAATAACCAAAGAATGTGGAATTTAATAGAAATAACTTCTTGGTCAGGGCTAACTGCTATTTGATTGTGAAATAATCAGTTGGATAAAGTTCCATACCAGCATTTGCTGCCCCTTTCTTTTTATACTCAAAAATTTTTTCTATTGAGGTTTAGCTAAATGTGGTCTCAAAGTTATGCAAAGGAAGCTTTTTATCAGGATGCCATGTTCCTTCTGTCATGCTGAAAATGCTGAAGCAAAGAAGACAATTTGAGAGTAAGATAGGTTAGGAGGTAATAAACAGAATTGCTTGTATTGTAAATGACCCTTTCAAAATATGTGTGATTAAAGTCATCTTAATATTAAAACTTCATATCTACGTTTGTCAGAGTCCTCTACAGATTCTTTCTGCTTTTTTAATTTTTAATTTTTGTCTCTCACTGATGGTTGGGATTGAAATTCTGGTGAAATTTTCTGGATTACTGTGGGGAAGAGACGCTTTGTGATCTCTTCCCTGGTTTTAGTGTCAGAAATTATTATATCCAGGGGTGGAACTGGACTCTTTAGACCAGAGAAACAATTCTCGGTATGAAAATGGTATTTTTTCCTGCAGTCTTGTAGGGGTACCTTTGTGATGTGCCTCAGGGAACAAATGAATGTTGCAAATGGACTTTGTCATAATTTCTGTTGTGTCCCCTCCTCTGTTGTCATTGACACCCCCCCCTCCCCTGCAAAATGCACTGGTACTTATTTGAAAAGTAAAAAATGGGAAGAAAAGTTGAAACAGGAAATAAGACTTGTAGAACTCTTATGGGTTACTAAAACAACTCTTATTCTCCTCATCTTCCAGCTGCTGTTCTCATATTTATACAAATACTGAGCTAACTATATTGTCCAAGGTGGGATGTTTCAGGTACCATGCAGAAACACTCAAATTTAACAGCAAAGCAGGACTTTTTCTGCTTTTTCAGCACAGCAGAAAATTTTTCTGACATTGTCATGTAAGGCATCCATCTCTGTACAGTTTTAAATCTGAGATTCTGATCAGAAGTGACCTTTCCGTTTTATTCTTAAGAATGTTACCGGGATCTTTAATGTACATTTGCTTATCTTTTTTTAAGTAAGCTTGGTTTTGTGCTCTGTGTTTTAATCATTAGCAATAGCAGGAGGAAGTAATCATTATCAATAGCAGGAGGAAGAACTGGCAGTGTTCACTTTAAAGCTTGAGAATACAGGATAGTCTTGATAGCACATCTCATCTAGAACATGAGCAGCTCCTGCTGTGGCACTGAGCATATCTGCTGTGTTTCACCACCTCCTCTTTGGAAGCTATACTTCTGAGACTTATACTTCTTACTGCCTTGCCCTAACATTATAAAAGTGCAGAATGACATTCAGTGTCTTGTTTTGTTTCTATGCTCAGAGTAACTGTGGGGAAAAGATCCGTATTCGTCGTGTGCTGATGAACTCGCCACAAATCATCACCATTGGCTTGGTTTGGGACTCAGACCACTCTGATCTGGCTGAGGATGTGATTCACAGTCTGGGAACTTGCCTTAAACTGGGAGATGTGAGTCTTTGTATTTTGGCACTACTAACAAAAACAGCCTTTTTCTTGGTAGCCTACAGTAGCAAATGGAGAAAAATATAAGGTTGCCACCTTTACATTTTTTGGTGTCCATAGAAGAGGAATAGAGGGCAGAACCAAGGATGTGACATGTTTCTGAAAACCTTAGAACAACCTCTGACCTGTATATTCTTGAGTTTCTGAAATGTCTGAGACTTTAAAAATACTTTCAAGTGAAAGGAAATGCTAGATTGGGGTTGTGCTTTTTCTGTGAAAATATATGTGCTCTTTCATTTTAAAGAATAGCAGTTTATTTCTATTTCTTTTGAAGACAAGATGTAGTTTGGTGGTTTTTGGGGTTGGTTGGGTTTTTTTTTACCTTTAGCTCCTCTTTTTGGTGAAATGTGTGATTATAACACTGAAGAGTTGTTTGTGACTGAACAGTCTCTAAGAGGTGGTGGCTTGCACTGTGTGATTGAATGACAGACTGGTTTAAATAGGATCCAGATGTTTGGATCCTGGAGGATGCACATACTCTACATTAACAGATGCATTAGAGCTAAATTATCTGTATACCAAACTGTAGCTGTGTCTCATTGTAGCATTGAGATACTACAGAAAATAGTAAATATATATACACACTGTGTTCAAAATGCATTAAAAAAAAAAAGTGCACACAGAATCAGTGTGAGCTGATGGAAATGTGGTTATGAAATAGTGTGGTCTTTGTGTAGTAAAACAGTAATGCACTAAAACATGAGACCTATGGATTTTAAATTAATAAAATTCAATTAAATAGAAAAGATTTTTTTCTGTGTGCTGAGTTCTTTTGATCTGATGTCTTCAGTTCATTCTTTATGTGTTAGTATCATAAACTGGTTCATGCTAAATTCTGGATAGCCCTTGCTGAAGTCAGAATAAATGCCAGCTGTTTACTGTCCAAACCACTTTGTTTCTGCAAGAAGGAATGAATGTTTTAAACAGTATTTGATATAATCAGTAAGCATGACACAGAATACAAATTTTGGAAGTAGAACCACATTCAAATTATGTAACAGATATTTTATCATTGTTGAAAATGTCTTCCTTCAAGTAAACACATACTCCAAGTCCAACTCAATTTATGAGCATCTGGTTGGTCAGAATCCATTTCTGATCTGTATCTCTGACTTTGCTTGAACACTGCATGGTTATTTATTTATTGCCTTGTTTTTTCTATCTTTTGAAGTAAAAGCCTGACACCTCTCTATAGGACCTCGAGATCTTTGAACATCGGCAGTATGTAGAATTCTGAGCACTTCATTAATTTCTCTTTCTGTTTTTCTTACCTCCCTTCTTGAAGCTCTTCTTCAGAGTAACTGATGACAGAGCAAAGCACTCAGAGCTGTATTTGGTGGGAATGATCTGTTACTATGGAAAACACTATTCAACCTTCTTCTTCCAAACTAAAATCCGCAAGTGGATGTACTTTGATGATGCTCATGTCAAAGAGGTGAGAAAAAAATGTTTATGAAAATAATCTGTTGGAAATTTGTTAGCTGCTTGTGTGTAAATCCATACTGTTTTCTACAGATTTGGAGAGGTTTCTTGCTGGTTTTCCACTCAGGATCCACAAATTTGTTACTCCTTTTTTCTCAGCAAAGTGAAGTATTTTCAAAAAAAGAAGCAGAAATATCAGAAGCCCTATTCTTAGTGCTGTTCTGTTGGCTCCCATTCTCGTTTTTATGCTGTTGTTTGAAAATGTACAGTTTGCTTGTGCATACAGCTAACACCCATCCCTTTCCCTTGCTGACAAGCAGTACAGCTACTTAGTACCTGCTGTTGAACTCTGCTTGACTGTCTACATGCCAGCCTTCCTTGGAGTTTGCTGCCAACAACAAATTTTCCGCTCTTCTGTTAATGCTTTTTTTTAACCTTTTCACCAAGCATGAGGTCCTTGACATTAAAGACACCAGTGCTGGGATCTTGGCATGAGTTATAACCTATTAGATTTTTTGGCATTATTTCTTATCACTCTCCTGTTTTCCTTCTGGTCATGGAATCACAAAGCTGAGAGAGGAAAATTTTGTCCTGTAGTCATGCCAATCACAGTCTCAATGGGGAAAAAACTCTTAATGCATTTATTCAATCATACTTCTTAGCAGAAAAAATTGGCAAGGATAGATACTGCAGTGCTTCAGTAGAGTACTCACCTGTGGAGCAAATTTGTTGGAGTAAAGGCTCAGTATATCAGGTGAAACCTGTACTAGTACATGGGGAAGATCTGTGATATTAGTATTACTATGTGAATTAATTGCCTGTCCTATCAGTGCTTGTAGAGGTTCTGTCACAGCAGAAAGATTCACACACTTGAAGTATTTAGCTTTGACTTGAATTTACTGTCCTGATATCTTCTATTGTTTATTTTGTTAATTAACAAATTCTTCTGCTTTTTGGTTGATGCAAAGTTAGAACATCTCACAGGATGAAGAGTTTTTTATGGAAAAAACATCTGAAAGGAATTGGTTATTTTTGTAGCTGTATTTTTAGCAGGAGTTGTAATCAATTTAGCCATAGGATCATGAGTACCTGGGTTTTAATTAGGTTGGCTCAATAGTGTTCTTGCTGAGTCCAGGTCATTGCTGGCTATAGAAAAAGTGTATCAGTGAAAAATCAAACTCTGAAAGAATTCTGATGGGGGAAAAGGAAGCTTACTCTAGAAAATGATGACAGAAAACCTTACCTGGTTTTTTGTGTTTGTTTTTTTTTTGTTTTTTTTTTTTTCTTTTTTTCTTTTTTTCTTTTTTTTTTTTTTTCTTTTTTTTTTCTTTTTTTTTTTTCTTCTGGTGGTCAATTCAGATTGGTCCAAAATGGAAAGATGTTGTGACAAAGTGCATTAAGGGTCATTATCAGCCTTTGCTGCTGCTCTATGCAGATCCAAGAGGAACTCCAGTGTCAACGCAAGACCTGCCTCCTCAGGTGGATTTACAGCAATATAGCAGGACTTGCTATGACAGTGAGGACTCAGGTGAGCAGTGTGGGCTCTGTGCCTTGTACCTTCACACTGAGATGCGGCCTGGGAAATGTTTCCCTTCTTTGGAGCTTATTATTGTCAGCAGGGGTCTGTGTTGCTTGTTAAAGCTGATCAGGAATTCTGAAAAGGATTTCCAGTGTTTCATCTGTGAGCCTCTCTCTTGCTCTAAGACTGCTGATTGTTTGGATAACAATCTTTTCCAAAAAAGTTTGGAGAAAGAAATTGAGGGATGGGGGAAGTGAAGGACCTGGTGTGGTGTAGATGTAGAAGGGAACACTAACTGATGACTTCAATTACGGAAGTTTCTGACTTCAAAAGATCTAAACCGTCCTTAAATAGGACATTTACTGCTGGACTTGTTCTCACCAAAAATACGAAATACCCTCAAGGTCAGTGCTTGTAAGAACAACTTCCATCTTTATTATATTTTTCCTTCTTTAATTTCTCCATTGAGAAATGAGTATGAAACTAATATCCTGTGTATTAAGGAGTGTATATATCACATATGTAAAATAACCAACAGTCTTCAAACTGTTCAGATTTTTTACTTTTATTTACTGAAAGTGAAGGGCGGAAATTGCCGTTTTCACCCCCTCTAATGAGTTCAGGTCTTACAGTACTGAAATTGAATCATGATGTTTCATACTTTTCAGAAGGGGATCAATGCTGGCTTCTCGAGAAGGAGCAGGTTACTTTTCTTTAGATAAAAGTATTTCAGTACAGAGTTTATACCAGACAAGCTTTTGATTCGTAATAGATGAAACCCATTAATTATTATAACATGATGTTCTTGTTACCCTTATTAGTATTTTGTACTTGAGTAATTTTTTTACTTTCCCCAAAGCAGTGTTTCATATTGTAGTTGCAGTCAACAGTGTTGAAAATGAACAATAATTTCAGTGTGGTACTAACGTGTACTTTCAGTCCAATGGATGTAGTTTAATTTTGCATATTAAGAAGATTTGTTAAACTTGGATGTACCAAAGAGGAAGAAAGTAACAGGTTTTCAGAAGGAATGACACTGTCTCCCTGCTTCCAAAGGGGCAGACATTTCCCATAATCTCTGGTGTTCTTAAACCGGAGTTGGTATCTTTGATATTCTGCTTTTCTGTTAACTTCTGTTAGTTGCCCCTGCTCTCTTTTCTTAGTCTTTCTTGACTTTTATAATAGCTGAAAAAGATAGAAATTTGATATTTCTTCCTTGACATTTCTTTCTTCCTCAGGGAGAGAACCTTCCATCTCGAGTGATACCCGGACAGACTCCTCCACAGACAGCTATGCTTATAAACAGGCACACCATGAGTCTGTGGTCAGTCACTTCTCCTCTGACTCCCAGGGAACAGTCATCTACAATGTGGAGAATGATGCAGCTTCACAAAGCAGCAGGGACACAGGTAGCACATACCATTACATCTCTGTGTGATCATTGTCATTGGATAAGATGACTGCAGTGGATTCCAGTTGAAAATATCTCTGTATATACACACAACCTTTACTAGAGGAGCAAACAGTGTTTAATGTCCTAAATTTTTGATTTGTAATGAACTGTTGGCATTCACCAATGAAAATATGATTTAGAAGTCTTGTTGGCTTCTGTAGACCTGTGTCTAGCCAGAGAGGCATTTACAGATTTGTTTTACTGTTATCCACAATACTGCCTGCTCCATTACATAGTTCTGTGAGCTGGAGTCTGCACAGCCCCGTTGTAGGGTTTGGTGAGTGTTGTGTGTGCTGCTTACTCATCTCCGGGCAGTTACTTCATTTCAGGAGTTGCAGCTGTCTGGGAAAGGCACTGTCATCACCAGAGTCCCTCATACTTGGGATCTAAGGACTTTCTGTGTTAATGGGTGTTGGAAGTATTTGCTGCACCAGTGAGGAACATAAGATAATTTCCTGCCTGTGCCATGGAAGTGAGTTAAGCTGGAATATCCAGTGAAAAGGCAGTCTGTATATATGTTCCTTTGGGCAGCTGAACAGTCTGCTTGAACACTCCTTAGCTGAGAAGAAGTTAACTGGAAGTCTAAAGACTTGATCTCCTTGATTATTCATGGCCCGTGTCCACAGTCAGCCTCTTTCTGTATATAGTGGCTTCTAACATCACTTCTAAAAAAGTAGTGCATAAGTTAAGGTCAGATTTCTGTGGCATCAGAAATAGAATCTGCTATTTCTGTTTGAAAAGTTATTTTATTATGCTGTGAATAGATTTTCTGAGAAGACCTAAGAGTAGAATCAGCAGCTGTTAGGTTGCACCAGAGTGTCAAAGCTGTCAGACCGCTTTGTCCTTTTATTTGTAAAATTGTTCCTCTCTTATATCGCAGTTGGTTCATTTGTAACAATTTATGGTACATCAAAATCTGAAAAAAATGTTTCAAGTTCACTTTATTTAGTATTCTTTCATTCTTCATCAGAGGTCCAAGTAACTGTAATACACAGGTTAAGATAACCCAACAGTCCTTCCAGTGTTTTAGCAAATACATAAAGCTGTAGGAACCAGTCATAGTCTTATGTAGGGTGTGAGGAAAAAAAAGTTGGAGCAGAAATTTAGTGATGGGGAAACAAAATGTATGTTTGTCTTCGGAGTACAAAGAGGACAAGATTTAAAGAGGTAATAGTATATTATTTAAATATTCTGCAAAAATGGCTCAGAGTTTATTGGATTAGGTTCCTTCCTGCAAAATGTGCCATGCAGAAGTTGGCAGAAGATGAGAGTAAGGGGGATGGTCGCAAACATGTAAGCATGAAGTTCAGCATGTAACCTTTTGTTCTGTCATTTTAAGTGACTTTGTCCTTTTTTTTCTTTCTTCTCCTGTTGATTCTATCCTGTGTTATTCCCTTCAGCTTAGCTCATTTCTCCACCTACATTCAGTTGTCCTTATCTTCCCCGATTCAGCCTTAGCTATGGTCAGTCTGTCCCCTTAGCTAGCCACTTGTCTGGGCATTTCCCTTTTCTTTTACCTACCCACTACCTTTCCAAAAAAAGTCACTCTGCCAACTAATACAACTGCTCTGTCTTCAAATGGTGATCGTGGGGCTATAAAGAAGCCATCCACAGTGACCTGTCAGCTGAATCGTTCTGGGCAAGAGCAGGATTCTTCATTTAATGGCCATTTACCCCACTACTCCAGCCCAGAAAATTATGGGCACATCCCACATCATCCTCCAGGAAAGGACCACCATTGGGTTGTATGACCTCAGGCTCCTGGGTACTTCAGAATGGGCAGGAGAGTGGCTCCATAAGCCCTCTCTTTGCTCCTACCCATCTGTGCTGCTGAGAAAAATGTGCGTATTCTGGCTGCCCTATTCATGCAACTGAGATTTCAGGGGGAGGGAGTAGAGGGTGTTCTGTCTTAACCCATTTGGTTTCATTTTCTTCTCTAACGTGCTCTTAGGCGCACACAGAACTCCTACAAAACCAAACTTTTCCTTTGAATATTGCTGTTTGCTTGTGAAGCCATCCCAAGTCTGGAGGATGAGGTTTAAGTGATGTGTTCATCAAGAGTCACCTTTTAAGCATATCATTAGGCGGTCAGAAGTCCTGGCTTGTTATTTTAGTGGATTTTAAAAAGTGAGTGTTAAGTGTTAGCTAATATTCTTGGGATTTTACTTCCTGTATTCATGCATTATGTTGGATTTAGTCTTTATTTCACAGTGTCCAAGTAAAGACAACAAAAGACAACTGTGTCCTGCAACTTCTGATTCTTGATATCTCCTCCATGGCTATTAGATGTCTGATGGCAATGGGACAATATTTGCAGTCTTTGAAAGGAGGAGAAAATACTAATGCAAAGCTAGCAGCCCTCATTCTAGAAGACTGAGCTGGGCTTCATTCAATGCAAACCCTCAGCTCATGCTAATAGCACTAAATACGGTCAGATAGTTTCTCTTATGGTAGTTAAGGATGCTAACCATGCAGTCTCTGTCAGGTTGGAATCTTTAACTAGAGAAGTTGTGCATGCTGAAGTGAAACATAAGTCTCTTCTGTCTTGAGGGGAGCCACTACAAAGATAATACTGTTCTTGGAGTTCCTGAAAGATACGTGGCAGTCCATGCTGTGAAGGGGAAAAAAAATTCCATCAAAGCACAGACTTACGTTCAGTCACCCAAATGCTACACATCTTTTATCTTCATTACCAATATTTCTCTTTTGCTTCCTTAAGTTCTTTTCTTTTATGTAGCTTGTTTCTAAAAAATTTGGCCACAAAATCTCTCATTGCTTTGCAAATGAAAAGTGAGTCTTGTGTAGCTTGCTTTTTTGTTTGAATTCCTTCCTACTCATTTATTGTGATATCTTTGTAGCAATTCTAGTTGCAGTGAATTGGTTTTTTAACTGTTGAACATACAATTTTATATGTAAAATCTGCTTTTAATGTTGTTGATTTTGATGCTAATCTCTAGAGCAGGGAGAGGGCTCAGGAGAACCAGCTATGTAGTCTGGGGGCTGTTAGATGGTTATTTGCTATTAGGGATTTTCGTTTCCTATCGTCCTGTGTGAGGTGAAAGTTTGTGATATAAAGGCTAGAAAAAAGTCTTTGTAGCTTATCATAAATTCCCTTCTTATCCTGCATCTCTGCTTGGGACTACTCACGTGAGTAAAGCCATTGCTGTGTTTGTGCTTGCAGGTTTAGGACTGTGACTGTGTGAGAATCATAGAATTAAGCAAAGGCAGTACAGAAAACTTGTGATGTCGAATAGTCTTAATTCCTATTTGATGTGAGGAAATGTGGAGTAAATTGTGTTCAAGAGAAAATACTGGCACTCAGACACATAAGCTGTAGTAAGGGAATGTTGTGTGTCAGCTGATCCATGTTCATGGTTTGTGCGTGTGCTCTTAGCTTGTGGCAGATGTGAATTAGCTGGCTTAGCCCTTGAGAGCTGAGTAAGGCTTCTTCACTGTAGACTAGGCTAACTCAGATAACTTAGTGTTTGCTACAGACAAAGAGTGTAGCTGAGTAGTTAGTGCAGAGCAGCTGATGATGTGCAGTAATTTATTATTAGATGGCGACTCGTTCATGTGTTTGAGTCTTTATTCAACAGAGTAATGTCTGGCAAGCTGTCCTCAGGAGTTTCATGTTCATGGTCATTAAAACTGACAGCAAGAAAATGGTGCCCTTAGACTATTAGAAAACAAAGCAGAGTCAACCTTTTCCTTGGCCATGGATAAGCTGTCATTAACCAGAGTCACTGGAGGGGCTGTATTGTTCTTTTATGACCTTAAAAATGGAACATCCTCTCCAAGACAAAACAAAAAACTTACGGATACAAAAACTTACCTAAACTTGCCAGTTAGTGTTGGAGTGTCTTCAGGTCCTAGGAGCAAGAGTCCCGCTGCTCTTAGCACAGTGAACACTTGATCTGAAGGCTCTTGTCACCTCTGCTGTGTTCTTGCTCCTTGCAGGCCACCTGACTGACAGTGAGTGCAATCAGAGGCATGTTTCTAAGAAGGGCTCGCTGGCAGACCGCAAGAGGAGCTCTAGCCGCTCTAGGCGGAAAGGAGATGAGGCTCAGTCATCAGGATACCACAGTGAAGGCAAGAGATGTTACTTTATTTTAAACACCAGTATCTTTCTGAATGTTTTTAATGTTTCAATGTGTGCATACATTTCCCTCATTGTTCCTTCCATCTCTGTCTTTATTTAGTCCTCTCTTTGCTTTTTGATGTTTAGTTCAGTGTTGGTTGGGTGTTTGTTTTTTTGGAGAGTTTTGAGTTTTTTTATTATCATTTTGTTGTTTTGGATTGCATTTTTCAAAGTCTACATGAAGATGCTGCAAGAAGGGCTGCTAGTTTAATTGAAGTTATTTTTGTGGCTTTTACTGTCTCTACAAATTGCAGGAGAAACCTTGAAGGAGAAACAAGCCCCCAGAACTGCCCCCAAACCATCCAGCAGCACCAGCAGGCTGAGGGAATTTAAAGAGACAGTGAGCAATATGATCCACAGCAGACCACAGCAGATTTCCCAAACCATCCAGAATTCCCCTCGTGGCGGGAATAGTGTGGATCAGGCAGAAACAAGACCATCAAAAAGCCTGCCTGCACACGCTCGAGACTGGGAAGTGGAGAGTACCAGCAGTGAGTCTAAATCCAGTTCGTGTAGCAGGTACCGGCCAACGTGGAGACCCAAAAGAGAGGCTCTGAATATAGACAGCATCTTCAGTAAAGACAAGAGGAAACACTGTGGCTACACTCAGCTTAGCCCTTTCTCTGAAGAAGCGGGTAAGAGTTTGAGAAGATTTATTTCACAATGTGCGGGAGGTGAAATTTTGAACGCAGAATTCAGGTCAGTGGTGAGTCACGTCTGTGAGGACTAAATCCTGTGTGGGTATTCCTATTGCATGTATGGTAGTTCTGTTTGATTTCTGTGTGCTGTGTTTGCTGTCTAAGGGAAAATGAAGGGAAACAATACCATCTACCTTGCTTAAATGGATACAAGCTATATTACTAAGTGTCCAAAGTTCTTCATTTGGAGTGAGCTTTTGTATTGCTCTGGTTTTTGCTCTGGCTCATCATGGTGTTTTTACTTGATAGCTCAGAGTATGGTGCAGAAAGTACCTTGTGTATCAGTGCCGAGTTCTTGTTGGGAAGATAAGAGCCTGGAAGCCGGTGATTATTTAACTGGGAAGATTTTACAGCTATGCAGCTTGTACATGGGGACTTTGCTGGTTTTGACAGTTGAAAAGAATTGGAAAGCATAAAGGAATGTGTAAAGGGAAGGTGAAGGGGAAGAGAACACACCTCCAGGGAAGGAAGGGAATCAAACAAGAATTGAATGGAAAGACTGTGAAATGTATAAGGGAGAATTAAAAAACCCCAAGTTTTGCTATCCTCTATAAGCCACAACAAATCATAAATGACAAAATAATGTAAGAAATGAGAGTATCTGAAATAGATATGACAGAGTATTGAAAATGCATTTGGATATACTGTAAAATTATCTTGTACAAATAAAAAGTATTATGGGGAAGAAAGGATTTTCATTCCAGACTTGACTGTAACCTCAGGGGGAATATGATAAATTATACCAAAGGGGAAAGATTCAAAGATAAATTTGTGAACAGGCTATTGCTTAAAATTGCTAGAAAAGCTGTAAAAGTATTGCATTTTTCTTGCTTAATATTGGGGGTTTTACACAACATTAAGGATGGTACTTCTGATTTAAACATAGTTGAGAAGCTAATGCATATAGATGTTATACTGGTATTGAAGCTTCGGTCTTCTACCAAGCTAAATCATTTATCTTGACAGGTAAAGAACTTACTGAGAATGAGGTGAAGGAACACACTGTTCACGAAGCAAGGTCGAGCCAGTCAAATGTCAGATACAAGCGTGGAGTGCTGGGCCGGGGCAGCCAGCACCACATGGTGGATCAACATCCCCATCTGATCCAGAGGATGGAGTCTGGCTACGAGAGCAGTGAGCGCAACAGCAACAGCCCAGTTAGCCTGGACATGCCCTTGTCTGAAAGCTCAAGCACCCACAGGTAGAGTTCAACAAAATTCATGTTTGGAATGATTGAAGTCTTGGTTTCTTTTCTGTAGTTTCATACTGGTGTAGAACATTTTGCAAAGCAGTGGTCCTAGTTTTAAATACAGCTTTATTGAGACAGTGGAGAAGTAGTAGGGAGCCTATTCTTCTCAGTGTATTGGTGACTTACTGCTAGTGAGAAGAGAACGGGGCTCGAATGAGCGAGAAATACAATCTAAAGTGATGCATCTGAAATAGTTGCACCCTTAGTCTGTGATTTAAAAGCTTGTGCTTTGATTTAATAGCTTGTACTTTGATTAGCTCATAGTCCTTTCTATTTCAATTAAACCATTGATTCATAGACACCTTGTACAAAGTGAGAAATCAATAGCCTTGTATAGAAATATGTGTTCTCAGACGTACTTGAAATATTTGTATGTAAAAATAAATAGCACAATGTGTTTCTTTCCTTGACTTAGGAAGGTTCAGGTAACCACAAACTGGCACTGTTTATGGTCAGAATATGTAAGAATCTGTTCTGAACAACTCCTGGACCACTGTTTTAATATGAATGGCATAATCTTTTGGAGGAGAATAGAATGACTGTCCTCCTTGTTAAGTTACTCTTCCCCTGTTTCTCCCGAGATTTTCTTATGGTAGACTTCCTTTAAAATTAAATTGAAATACAAGTATATGTTTGTTTTGGATACAAAAAAGGTAGATACAATTTCTCCTAGAGAGATTTGTCAAATGGTAAACTATAATCTCTCTCTTCTTGGAGGGATGTTCATGTGAAGCGAGGAAGTGCATTTGTTCCTGCTTGGCGTCACATCCCAAAGTCTCACAGTAGCAGCATCCTGGAAGTGGAGTCAGCTTCATCGATTGGGAGCTGGACAAACAGCCCACACACCATGGGAAATGGTAAGATACGCTTTGTAGGGGTGGTTATGCAAGGTAAAGTGTATCAGAGTTGTTCTTTACTTTCTGGATGTTTATGTTCACAGGGAAATTATAAGGAAAGGCAGTGCAACTTTAAAGAACCTTAACAGTTTTACGAGAAATGTCAGAACTGTGAATATTTTTTTACAAGCTGTTTGGGCTGAGGCTAAGCTTTTCTGCTTATATATCATTCTAAGCAAATACTTCATTGCAGAGAGAGAAGGGAAAGGCAACAGGAGAGACACTTTCTGAATACCAGTAATAGTTGAACTGAGAATGAAAACTGATGGATTACTGTTGTGTAGGATATTGAGGTGCTTTATCTTCCTCCCATTTTCATCCACTTTAGGCAGTTAGATGAAGAACATCTCACTTGGAATCCATTTAACTTCCACAAGCTAGTGATCTGGCGAGTTTGACATAGCATTATTTACAAATTATAAACACATTAAGAAGCCTCAAGATTTCATCATCAGCTTAGGGTTATTTCTTCCGATGTTTCTCCTCTGTTCTGTATGCTGTTTTCATGACTCAGTGAATCCATGGGTTGTGCTGTAGGGGAGCTTGAAGCACTGCTGTATTAGGTACGGTTTTATAACTATTAAAATTTAACAAAACAAAATTTATGTTCTACAATTCTATGGTCTCTGACTGTTATTACCTAATGTTAATTTTATTCTCCAGTACTATTTCCTTGTCTTTTAAAGGATACTTTAAGAGATGTAGCTATTAAAAACGTTTGGTTGCTTTGTTTGTTTGTTTTGGAGGTGGAGACATCTTTGTTCCTTTAAAGAGTGAGCTGGATGAATTGCAAGAAGAGGTGGCAAGGAGAGCACATGAGCAAGAGCTACGCAGAAAAAGAGAAAAGGAGATGGAGGCAGCCATGGGCTTTAATCCCCGTCCCAGCAGGTTCATGGATCTGGATGAACTGCAGAATCAGGGTAACCTTTGAATGCAGTATGTTGTGCAAGATGGTAGTGCTGAAGTTTTTTGAACCTTTGAATGTAATTTCCTGTTTTAATTGTGTGTGTGTCTCTCTCCGCATCCACTCCCCCATTACAGTTTTTCAGGTAGTGAAATATGGTCCATTTCAAACCTGTAAAAAGTTGAAAAGCCGCTTGGTATTTTGACCAAATTTCTTCTTAAACAAGAAATCAGAGTAATGTGGAGATATTCTTAATAATATATTTGCATTTTTCCATTTTGCAGTGATATACACTTAAGTTAACAGTATTGATACCTAGATTTAGCTGTTAGCCTTTAACCAGTGTCTTGGAATGAGCAAGGCTGTTTGTACCTTTCAGGCACCTCAGCTCCACCCGCAGCAGAGGTGGTTCACATAAGCCATTGCTCAGTTTCTGCTTGATTTTAGTACCTTTGCAGCCCTAAGCAATGCTGCTTGTTCCTGCCCTTGTGCTTTCCAGTCTTTCTCCCTGCCTGGCTGTGCACCCACAGCACAGGTACAGGGACAGGTACTCTGGCTGGATCTAATTGAAAATCTGAGCTGGGTTTAGGTTGCCTATCTTTCTTAGGGAAAAAGAACTAAAAAAAAAATTGAAAACCAAATACTAAGTTTGATTGTCTTTTCCATGACTCCTCATCTTTCTGGCAGGAGATGGCAGCAAAACAGGTTTAATTGGAAGGATGCAGCTAGAGTAGAGGGAGCATGACAGGATTCACATGTAATACCTTTGTTTTAGTCCTGAGTCTCCATCAGCTAGTAAGAGATTTCAGCAGAAAGGTGCGATAAAGTGCACTGAGCCAGTCAAGAGTGAACCTGGAAACCTGCTGGAAGACTTAACTGGGGATTGTTGGAGGGTGAGCAGAGCCAAGAAGGGTGAACACCTGGGTTCTGATCCAACAAATTGTATGTATGATCAGGGCAATCCTACTGTGGTATCCTGTGCTGCCAGGCCTCCTGGCATCCCCACGCTGCATCCTCCAACCTGATGTAGAAAAGGGTTGAGGTTGCTGGTTTGCAGCTCAAGGAGAGGAAAGAGAGGGGCAGCCCACAACAGGTTCCAGTTCTGGACACAATCCCAACTGTGCTCTGTGACCTACAGTGGGCAGAATGACACTGCCAATAGCAGCTGAACAATATGATCTCCATGAGCATGTCTGACTGGGAATGTTTGTATAATTTTTGCTGATTATCTGTTATCCTTTACAGTCCTACTATGGCCTGCTGGTAACCAGGTGAAAAATTCTGATGTACCAGAGTAGATGGATATATTTTTCTATTAGTAATAGTGTTTAGTTTTGTAACATAAATGCCAGTGATTTAAAAATGGAAAAGTAAACCTCTGTTGCTGAGCATGTTGTCTTCTCTGCTTCTCCTGCATGAAAGAAAATAGCATATTTTCCAAAACTTTGTCCCTCTTTTTGATCTATTCTATCAGTTGATGGAAGCAAAGATTGCTTAGCTTTTCTTTGTTGAAAGGAAAGTAAACTGGACTAATGTTTAATCAAAAAAGAATTTAGTAGAATGTTTGAGGAGTTCAGATGCATTGACTTGAGATCTAGGAAAGTCTTTGTTTATTCCTTTTAATTCTTTCCCCACCCCAGTCAGAGCTATAATAGCTTAACAGGCTGCTGGACTGCCTGGGAGGCTTGCTTGTATGCAGAACTCCAGAACACTTGTGACTCATTTTCCCCTCAAGTCAACTGCTAAATTCATGCAAAGAAAGCTAACTTTAGTATTCTGCCCTTGATTACAAGCCTCAGTTGCCTTGACTTTGAAACTGAAGGTGCTGCTTGATTAACTTAGTGCTCTAACAGCTCTCACTTCTCTCTCCAGTACTAGCTTGTAAGGCATTTTCTTTGGGGTTTATGGTAAAAAGAGTTTTTATTTACATCTGTGCACAATGGTGTTGGGGAGCAGGTCAGGCCACAGCATGTGTTATGCAGATTGAGAGAATATAATTTATTGTTGGCTGATAAAGGTTACTCACGTTCTCTACCACAATGACAGAGATGTTCCATTAAAAAGATCCGCCCATAAACAGAGTAAAAATCAAGTTTTATTTTGTTTTCCCTGCCTTATTCGAATGTTTACATTTTAGTGCATAATTTGCATGCCTGATAGATGACACAAAATGCCTAACAGGTGACACAAAATAGTTTGGGCATTTATTCCTCTCAGAAATGGATGTTACGATGCCAGGATGCAGTTTCTTTTTTGTGTTCAAAATGATTTATGCTTCTCTTCCCCAACACTGTTTTCTAAATTGTTGCAAAAGGAATTCTAGGCAGTTGTCCTTTCTTCTCAGCTTCCACCACCTCGTTTTTCAAGTTGCAGGACTGTTGGGTATTTATATTCTGTATGTTACTTACAGCAGTTAAGTGTATGCACTAAACTCATTTATAGAAGTATCTCATGCAGGCATTTATGTTCACACTCAACTCCAAGTTTGCTTTCCAAGACATGTTAGTTGTTTCAGTTTGTTTCCATATTGATGAAGAAGAGACACGTGGATTTTGTCAGGAAACGTAACATACAACAAAAAACCCCTAATCTGCTCTATTTCTTTTACTGATGCATTTTGGTGTAGATTTGGTTCTAAATTTAGTTTAATTCCTTCTTGTCAGAAGTCGTTTGAACTGACTCTGTTATATGTCTGTACCATCTTTTATACTGATTTAAAGAATTGAGAATAGTAGAATAAGCCAGTACAACTCTCTCAACTAAAGAAAATTTGAGGGGAAAAAAATCTGTTTCACCTTGTTTTACTATGTGGATGTCCAGCATATCAGGGTGCTCAGGATGTACTTCTGCTTAGGGAAGGTTAGGTGGTGCAGTCTGGGATATGCACAGCCTCTGCAAGAATCCGTGTGTGGAAGGATTTGGTGGTCACAAATGGCATGAGGGTAAGTGAGAGTTCTGCACTGAATGAAACCACAATGAAGGGTGCTGCCCGTTTGCAGGGAGGAGTGATGGCTTTGAGAAGTCGATGCAGGAGGCAGACTCAATCTTTGAAGAGTCGCTGAATCAGGAGCAGAAGGGTGATTGTGCTGCAGCTTTGGCTCTCTGTAACGAAGCTATATGTAAGTAACCTTAACCGCCTGAGCTACTGCGCTTTGACTGTCCACTAATACACAACTGAGTCGGAAATGCCACATCACATTAAGTGGTCAGGTATGGGGCTCCAGCTGCTCTTTAGCAACATGCAGGTAGACAGAATTTTTCATTTTTATAAGCATTCTCATTTGGGGGTTTTTGTCCTATTCCTCTTCATCTCTGTTTTTTCATGTTGGCATTCATGTTGTTGTTCTCTCAAGTGCTAAGGCAGTAAGAGCACTGGGGTGCTGATGTGCCTTTTTTGGTGCTAACTGCTATGTTTCAGCAAGCACCTGGTAGGTAGTTCCCCTTGCCACACAGTCCTCATGATTTTCCCCATCGTCAGGCCAAATTACAAAGGCCATTAAGCTCCCCTGTTTTTCATGGAGGGTGTAGCATAGGAAGAAAATGGTAGCCCACTCTTGAATCTTCTGGATTAGCAGAAGTGAAATATGCTGTACTTCCATAAAGAAAAAAAGCATTAGGACATTGAAGTGCTTAAATGCATTGTGACCTTTGAGAATGTGTGCTCTGTGACTTCATTTTATTTTTGGTGTTTTTCCATTATGACTGGCTGGCTGTCTCACCCCATGCTCTCCTCTGTCTGTGTAGAATGGCTGCAGACAGGGTGAGTAGCTCCTGTGCTGTTTACATTTAGAAATTTGCTTTTATGGACTGCAGAATAAAGGGTGCAGCATACAGCTGTGGTGACAGCTCTGTTAGCTTTCATTCCGGCAAGGAATCTCAAATCCCAGATGGGTATTCCTGCACACAAAGGGAGTCACAGGTATGGAGAATGCAGGAGAAGAGTACATGATGGAAGGAAGCATCATTGTAGTGGGCTGGAAAGAGCCTGTGTGAAGGGATGAAAAATTGGGCCAAAATAAGGATATTGTTTTTATTTTATTTTGGTTTAGTTTCAGTTAATGTGTTTGTACACCTGGCTAAGCTGAATGTGCATTAATGGAAACAATAGCATCCTTGTAAATTCTTTTGTGGCAGTATTTGCATGATCCATGTTTTTTGTTCCTGCTGCATCTTTTTTCTTTTTTTTTTTCTTTTTCAATTTTATTCCTTTTTTCTGTTTGTTTTCTGCTATGTTTTCTTTTGCATTTTAGCTAAACTAAGACTTGCCATGCATGATGCCAGCGCTAGCACTCACAGCAGAGCCCTAGTCGATAAGAAGCTGCAGATCAGTATCCGAAAAGCCCGGAGCCTCCAGGATCGCATGCAGCACCAACAGCCACCGCAGCCGCTGCCTCCGCCGGCCTGCCACCCACCCCAGGGCGGCACCGGGGCCCAGTCTACAAGGTAGTGCCAGCACCTCGCCTGGGCACGGGCCTGGGCTGCACCTCTGAGCAGGGCAGTCTGAGAGAAATAGCCAACTGTGTGTGTTCCCCAGACAGTCCAAGTCCTGCCGTGTTACGCCCATTCTTTTCTTCTCTAGGTTAAATCCTGTTAGAAAACAGTCATTTTGTAACTCCATTTTCCCGCTCCCCACCACCCTTTCTCCCAGTCTTTACGGAAGAGTCCAATGTGCATGTGTTCAAGCTGTGATCTGTGACAGAGAATTGTAGCAGTCGGTGCCTGGCAGCATTGATGTCTCGTGCACCAAGGGGAAAAAATACAATAAACAATAATCTGGCTACAGAAAGTGGGGATATGTTAGGATGAAATGTGATTGTTTACAATCGGGAGCAGTTTCAGGACTCAGTCAGTAAAAGACTGTACTACAGTCAAAATTTTGCTATAGTTGCTTTTATGTTGGGAACATCAGCCAGTGTGTTTAGTGCTCTGTAGTTTGAAAACTTGTCAAGTACACTGATCTTTTCTTTCTAGTCCACTTCTCTAGTGGTGCACTGGTACAACTCTTGAATCCAGATCCTGATCCTCCCACCTTGACTACTCCATCATTCTTCATTTTCTTTCTGTGCTTCCCAGCATCCTGTAGCCTGGCTTACCAGCCCTCCTCAGTGTCTCTTCATGATTCCTTCTTCCATACTGACTTTAACTACAGCATAATTAACTCTGCTATAACTGATCCTTTCTTCCTACCCTCTTTAGCATGCAGCTAAATCCTTCTTTCTTCCCATGCCATTCCCTCCTAGCACTAGATCATCCCTATCCAATTTCTAGGCTATTTCTTGGACTGTTACTTTTTTTCCCCTCTCCCCTTTCTTACATGTTATATTACCAGAAGGTTAGATAAAATCTCAGATGGGAATCATTTTTCTGTTCCTTTCTGTAAAATGCTGGGTACAGCTATATACAAACCCAGTTAATTTGCACACCTGCCAGGCTGTAATTCATAATGTTCTTTTCTTTCCCTTCAGTACCTGAATTACATGTAATGAAAGCTGATCTTGTTGTCAGTCAGGGGTCCATTATATTCTCTCTTACAGGAGAAATGCAGAGCTCAAATTAGGCATTTTGGCAGATTCTAAGAAAATGAAAGGCACTTTCTTAACTAGTTTTGCTAATGCTAAACTCACTGCTGCTCTGTGAAAAGTTACTTTTGCAAAAAGTTATATCCAACCTAATGTTAATATTTCAGTCAAAGAAAAACCCTATTCATAGTCAGAGTTCTGTACTCCAGCTTTGATTTAAATAACATTGTAGACAGTACAAAGTTTGCAATTCTTCACAAATAATATTCTGTTGCTACACACATTAACTAGGTCTTCATGATAACTTTCATTCCATGCATCTTAAGGAGGAAACAAATTAGTAATTTTGCAGTTGCCTTAAGTTTTCTGCTGGAGCTGATGAAACCTGTCATTTTCTCACAGGTGGTGGACTTAGTACTGTTTGTTCTGTCTGTATATTAAAATGCTAACTAAATGCAGAAAAATGCCAGGGACATGTATGACCCAAGAATGTAACTGTCTTGCATTGGTACATAAAAGAACGAACATTATTTTCTAGAAGTATGCTTAAGATACAAATTATTGCAGAATAATAGTTATGTATTTATCTTGAACTTTATTTAACATTTTGGGTAAATATCTCAAAAAATGAGAATATAAAAATGATATGAGAAACATTTCAACCTGTTCTTCCATTTGTCAAGTCATTCTTCATGAAGTTGCCTGGAGAGAGAGGACCTTACAGAAATACTGTCAGTTCATGATCAGATCACAAACATGTCCAAAGTATTTTAAAAGATAACCAAGATGTTACTGTTGAGAACACTTATTTTATTTTATATAAATGCTATTCTTACTCTTCTTACAGTTATCCCTACTCACATACTCAGTGTACTGGTTGAAATTCTTCTGGTTCTGTACAAGAATACTTCATATAGAGCCTAATTTGTGGCAAAATACTCCTAAAAATATGAAATGGATTCAATTAGATTGTTAGAGTAGGAAAACAAAGTTAGAAGCAAAGGACTAACATGAATGTGTCTAGTGAATTAATGCAAAGTCTTCATCAGAATGTAGTGAGCAAAGCATGTTGAGCTGTATGTCACCTCGTGCAAGGTGTGTACCCTAGGAATAAACGTAAGCAATGACTACTGCTAATCATTTACTCTTCTGTGTGTTTTAGTGAACAGACTGGCCCGCTCCAAGTACTGCTGAGCCAGGAGGTACCACTGGAACCCAACAAAGAAGTGGAATTTGGGTCCAGTTCTTTCTTCCACCCACCTGCTTCCTGCCATGAATTGCACTCATCATTATATCCAGAGTCTTCCTCCTTGCCCCCTTCTGAAAGCAATCCATCCAACAGGATCTCTCCAAATTTCCAGTCTGCTTCTGCTGATTTTCATGACCAAGTTCCCTCTTTTCCCTATAGGCAAGGGTTGGCAGAGAGGTCTGCAAGAACTGAGAATGATGCCCACAAGAGTGGGGAATTCACTGACACGACAGCCACAGGGCTAAAAGACTATAGGGATCGCTGCAGTAGCAGCAAGCTAGAAGAGGTTCATAACGTAATGCCTGTTCTCACACCTCCGTACCAATCCAAGGCTAACACAATAAACTCTGGGTCTTTGCCTACACTATTTCCCTGTCCACATCCGCCACAAGCAGCATCTCCTGAAAAGGACAGCCAGCACAATCTTTGCTCCAAACTTGCAAGCTCTCCAGTGCGGCCCAGCATTGATCATTTAGGGGCCTATCATGCAATGACCCCTGCAACTCCATCCCCTACACAGCCGTGCTCCTCGGATCCTTTGCAGAAAAATAAGCACTACAGAGCAAGCAGCCAGGAGATTTTATTACCCTCACAGGGTGAATATGGCACAGCAGATGGTTGTAAATCTGAGGCTTTTAGTACAAAGGGACATGTTCGCTCCTTGGCAGAGCAGTTTCAGAAAATGCATGCAGTCTCCCAGAGAAAAGGTACTCGTGAAAAAGACTGGATTACTGCAGTGTGTCAGGATGAGAAGTCTCCAAAGTTAACACAAAAATCTTTCATCAACCATTCATCTTCCGGTTACAGACAGCTAATCCATCAAAACCAAGAAAACAAAAACCAGTCTTCTGAAAAATTACACTCAGCTGTGGATATTAGGGATGGGGTAGTTTCTTTGAAGGGTTTTAGTGCCCAACATGTTGCTTCTATGAGTTTTTGTTCTCATAGTGAAGAACTGTGTAGAAGAGGTGCACAGAATATAGCAGACCCTGTCCCCTACGTGGAAAGGCACTGTCATGATGGAGGAATGAAAGAGGTGGATGATGGAGCTGCTAGTAGCATGGTTACCTCTATGCCTGTGGACCGTTGGGTGAATAATGTTACTAGGTATTACAGTTCTCAGAAGGCTAATAAGAATACTGAATGGCTTCCTGTACCTGGGAGGAGTCCACTTCTTTCTGATCAGAGAGCAGTTGGAGATGACTTGAGCAGGATCCCAGTACACCTGCATCCACAGTGGAATCAAGACACAGAGCAGGAGCTCTCAGAACTGGAATCCCTCTATCAGACTAGTCTGCAGGCATCTCAGGCCACTAGGCCTTTCTTGGGAAGACAGGACAGTGCTAGGTATCCATTTGACCAATCAGGTAAGAATGATGCAGTTGTTTTTCTTGGTTGACCTGCCTATGTACTCCAGCGTAGGTGAAGATGTGTTTTCTAGTCGATTTAGTTAAATGGGTGTTAATTTGTGCACAGATGCAGAAAAATGCAGGTTGTAGATTCTGAAAACATTCCAGCTAACTTGGGAAAGCAGTGTGATAGCACTGCCTGGGGTGGCTGTAGAGTAGCTGTTGATCATGGCAAACATCTGTTAAGAGTAACATAGAAATAATTGATCCTGTTTTCAAGCAGGGAGCGAGCTGCTAGGCTAATGAATTTTGCTGTTTGAAAGTCCTACATCTCTTCTGGAATTTATTAAACTGTTTCTATGCCAGATGTTAATGTTCTCCACATTAGTGAATTTTGACTGGTTGTGTTGTAGTTGAGAATTTGGTCTGTATCTGGTTGAGGGAAACAGCTTTTACAAGTTTATCAAGATCTGAGAGTTGAACCTGTGTTTTGCTAAGGACTGCCTGCTTTAAGTTCTGGAAAATTACTTGTGAAAGCAGCACTGAGGGTACATGGGGATCCATGGGACCTTGTGGATTAGTTGGTGCTGAAAGAAAATGAACAGATTCCATTGGTGAGGACATCCAGCTGTTGCTGGAGACATTCAATTAGAGTCTCAGGACAGCAGTCAGGTTCCACTTCAGCTGATCTGATCTCCTCCCTGAGACAGGGCAACCTTATTTCTCTGCTTCACAAGTGAAGGAAATTTCTTTATAATCTGTGTCATAGCATTAAAGCTATGAATTTTCTGGTTAAATACAAGGCAGTCTGAAATTGGATGGGTACCAAAGTGACACAGATATAGCTGTACACATATGATATGTATTGCAGTGCATACACAAGACAAATTTTCCCCTGCCCTGCACCCGTGGAGGTGGAGCCTCCATCATTCCCGACAATGTCAGACCTGGCTGTGACCAGAGTGAGTACTGCAGTAGAGTCTTGAACAGGTTTTTGTTCAACAGCTTGAGTTTTCTCTGGAACTCTTGTGTCTTGCAGTCCACTCGCAGACCAGTTAAGACATCGAAATGCAGCCATTTACCATTGTTGTCCTTTTGGCTTACTTTCAGAGTTAGGCAGGATCTGACTTCACAGCTTTGCAGATACTGTCTTGCATGGGCTTGAATCAGAAGGTCTTACATGTTCCTACTTAGCTGACTGATTTTGGAAGTTCTTTCTGGAAATCTACCAGCCTAAAGCCCAGTTGCTTCAGTGGTAACTGGATTTTTTTGAGTTCTATCATTGCACAACCCATTTCTTATGCTGACTTTTCTTACCTGTTTTCCCACCACATATATGATATGAGATATGGATATTCTTCTGAAGTGAAGTTTGTATTTGAGATCTTCTGGTTTGCTGTAACTTTCAGCTGTTTCTTCCTAAGTTCCACAGATTCTGTATAAAACTGAAAAGTTTGAACCAGTGCATCTACTGTGATGAATGAAAGTCACCTGAGTTACGTCTAGGACTGCTCTTTCGTTCTTTTAACATGGGTTACCTATTCATTTTCAAATGCTAATGAGACTTAGACCCGTATCAACTGGTTTTGTCAGACCTTTGCACTCAGAATCATAGTGAAAATGCCTCTGTTTCATTAGAGGGGCTTTACAGCACAGTTCAAGCCAAGACTTGCTTCTCCAGATGCAACCACCTCAATGCAGAAAAGGTGTTGTTATCACCTTGCTTCCTTTATAGAGGAACTCCCTGTGACTGGTTTAATTAGACCCTTGATGTGTCTATTCTATGAGAAATTTTAGGATTGTAACTGGTTGATGGGGATTGCACTGAAGTGAAGTAATTGTAGCAATCCTAGTTAAAAATAACACTTTAAACTACTTAACCAGCACAAAATGCCTGAGAATCTGTAGCATTGAATGGGAAGCAGCAGGTGGTGACTTGTTTATTGCAAGTAACTTTAGATAACTTCCTTCTGGTAGTTGGTTTTCTGTCTTTTTGGGCCCTCTAAACAATCTCACCTCTGTATCAGGCAAGTGTTGATGTGCAGTTAAATAATTTAAATCTTAAACAGTTCAATTAATGCTCCCCTGAAGCCTGCAGAAGGGCCAGGGAGATAGGCATAGTATCCTGTTAGACTGTCACCCCTTGAAATGTTGGGTGTTAGCCGATGTATTCATGTTCCAAGGATCTGTGACTTCTTGTTCTGTGTATATTGTCCCTCTGTCTTTGCTGGAGTCAGACCTAAGGTAGTCAGAAATGTGTCCTGACATGCAATCGGGGTTGAATTTAATCAGTGTTTTCCTTCCCAGTGTCTGCGAACCTGAGTGTGAGGAAGCTGCCTGCCACAGCTGGCATGGGTCTGTCCAAAACCCCAACAGCGGAGATCGAGCGCAGTCTGTGTGGATCCACTGTCTCTTCTGTCTCCAAGGTGACATTTTGGGACTCAAGGTGTCCTAGAGGGGGAAGGGCTCACCCTGTGCAAGAAAGAAAGAAAGGATAAGTGAAGTACATTATGAAAAAGATACTGGGGTCATTGATATTAATGTTAGAAAGAATTTTAAGTGCAGTCTAGCTCAGGATTAACTAGCTAAAATATGAGTGACTCCTGCTACATGCAGCTTGCATGCAGTCAAATGATCAAAATTCTGGCTTGGAGGAACACACTCCTGAAAATATTAGGATGTAGTCTCTTTGAACTTAGTGACATGAATTCCCTTGCATCGCAACTGATGATAACTGCTTCTTCATTTTACCACTTGCAGGGGCACAGGCTGTTTTTTTTTTTTTCACTGTGTCACTACATATTTTTAAAGTGGATGATAATTTGGTATTTGCTACAGTTGGTAGTTAGTCACCTCAGAGTGGGAGAAGATTCTTTCTCATTTTTCCTGGGAAGAAACTGTTTAAATAACTGGCAGTTACATATCACTGCCTGTATATGAAGACATGAAAGTAGTTTCAAGGGGAAATGACATTTCCTGTAATATCTCTGTACTTGTTAAAGGGAGCTCAAAGTCTGTTCTTTTATAGAACAAAAGGAAGGGAAGATGGAGTGAACGTTTCCCTTGCTAGCATAAGATCAACAAGCTTCCAGCATTCATCAAATAATTGTAGATTTTTTTTTTTTTTTTGGTTAGGAGAAGACTGTAAGCTCTCTATCATAAAATGACTGTCAGCTGCAGCTGGGGCAGTGATGCCTGTAGCAGCAGTCAGTTCTTTAGGTAGATTCATTGCACTAAAGACATTTTGTCATGGCTTTAGATACTTACAAAAGAGTGTATCTCATTTAGATCAATCAATCCGTGTATATTTACTAAGGGAAGAAAGACTGTAGGGAATAATATTTTTAATCAGCAGATCTAAACAGCCCCATTTATCATAAGTTTTAAAATGTAGTACCTGAATGAAGGATTTCAGGGAAGTAAAGGTCATTAAATATCATTGAAGTATGCTCCATTATATTTCTGTTCATCTGTTGCCTATAATTACTGTACAGAATTGATGTTACGAAAACCCTTGTGTGAAATGTGTGATATTGTCTGCAGGTCACTTATACCGGAGAACATAGCAGGGAACCAGAAGAGGAGGAAATCTACAGTGCCGAGAATTTCCGTCGCATTGCTCGCAGCCTCAGTGGGACAGTTATCTCAAACAGAGAAGAGACCTTGGTCTCTTCTCACAGTTTTGTAAGTAGAACGATGTGCAGCTTTCCAAAGAGCTATCATCTGTGTCTAGGGTTGCTGTTTTCTCTGTTTGCATTTAGTAGTTAACAAACAAGACAGAAGACAACTCAATAATAAGCCATGATAAAAACCTGTCTTTTTTGTTCTGTCTTTGGAAGAAGAATGAACTGCTAAATAAGTAGCAAAGCTGTCTTCTTCAGCTGTCATTGCAGAGTAGTGGCTGCTGCAGCTGGTAGGTGTGTCAGCTCACATTACTTGCCAGTATGCAGAAACAACCAGTATAAACTTTTTTTTTCAGTTGACTTAGAGTATTTTCAAGAAAGTTTCTGATACACCTGTAATTTCAGAAAAACCCACCAGTACTAACATGAAAGTTTCTGCTCTCTTGTGAGTTTATTATTAAGCAAGTAGCACATTTAGAGAATAAAAGTAAACATTAAACGGGAGGCAATTCAAGACTTGGTGCAGACAGTTAAATACACAAAATAACTAAAAGTAAGGGGATTGATCTTTCCTTTGTCCTCTCTGTTAAGTCTTAGATGCAGTTTAAATGTGTCAGAAAAAACATTAGCAGATTGTTTAGCAACATAGATATAATGTCAAATTTCAACTTGGACTGAATTTTTTGCCAGCTCTACTTAAGCTTTTATTTGAAACCAACTGTGTAACAGGTGTAGAAGAGCCTCAGTTGCAAAATCAGACAGGTTGGTTCAATTGCACCTCTGCTGTGTCCCATAAACTAAGTATATGTCGACTTTGAAGAGTTTGCTCCTCAGCATGCTTTAGTTAAGGGCTCTGACATACCTGGAAGTGCTGGCAGAAGCTATTAAAATCCTCTAGCTGTCAAGACCCTCTCTCTGCTAAGGTTTCTATCCCCACAACACAAGCAGCCAGTAGTATGGTTGTGTGTTATTACTCTGCAAGTAAGGCACTGTGCTCAGCTCTGTGGTGGTTTGTTGTTGTGCCATTCAGCCATCCCTGCTTTTTGGAGTAGGTATCTCCTAATAGAGGGAAATGGTACAGCACAGGTAAATGTGTCCACTGTGATGGGTAAATCTGTTCACAGTCTGGAATCAGAGCTTTTAGTAAAGCCTGCTAGAAAATAGAAAGGAGGAATCAGCAATACTCTATTTCATGGCTTGTGTAGCATACCATTTCCAGTGCTAACTGGCCTGACATTGTTTGGTGTGTTCAGTTTGTCAGCCAAACCTCCAGGAGTAGTTTGTGTTTGTTTTGGCTTTTTCTTTTTGGTATAATTCCAGTCCAATGATCCTAAGTAGCCCACCACTTCAGTAAGAGCCTTACTGAATTGATGCAATTTTTATTTGTCTGTCTGTTTTTGCATACAGATGCATGTTTTTGTTCCAGTGACTCATCCCTTTCTCCCTTGGATCAACACCACCTTTGCTTGTTTCAACCCAACTCTGTGTTTACTCATCATTTTATGTTCTGTTCTTCTCCTTTCTCATTTTATAAAAGGAAGCACCAAACACGAGGAAAATGCCAGTGGACACCAGCCACCGTTCTTCCAGCTCCACTTCCCTTCCTTTCCCCCATGATCCTCCTGTATTTCCCTTTGATCCCCAGCACAACCCAAACCAGGTGCAGCACCCACCCCATGATGTACTGATGCCCAGCATGGTGGGCAAGGCACGTAAACTGTCAGGTAATAATCACAGGATTTTCATCCTTCTTCATGGTCAGAAATACTGCTGAAGTACAGCTCCTCAGTTCTTGTCTTTCATAATGGAGTTTCACCATCTGCCTGAATTCCTCCAGAAATCTGGAAGGACAAATCACATTTCTTCTTCTCTGCCCTTCAGAATTTTTTGTGGTTCTGTGCTAAACGTGCATAACCAAAGCCAATAACCTTTATGGAAACATTATGATGGCTTTATATAAGATCATATCAATATTTTTGTGAGTTGTTTTCTTTAGTGTAGAGGTAGCAGTAAGACCCATCACCTTATTGCCATGTATGAGAGTACTTCCACAAGTTACTCATTCCCACAAATCACACATTTGTCAGTAGGAATAACTACTTCCTGCATGAGAATTATTTTCCTGTGACAGCATCAAAGCCAATTTGATCTATCAGCCTTGGAATCCTTTGTTGCACTCCTTTATGATGAAACAAGGGGTTAGTAAAGAAATCTATGACAGCAGCTGCAGTAGGATAAGGAGAGGAAATGCAGTGAGGAAAATGAATGCTGGAAAAGGTACAGCTAGCTTTTATTCAGAATTGCATGTCAGCCAGTAACTGGACGTAGTAGTGATTTCATTCTTCTTCTGTCACCTGCTGGCCACAGCTGATAGTTCAGAAAGGATGAAACAAAAATTATAACTAAGCAAACCTTTTTTTAAAAATTTCTTTCAGGAGATCAGAAGAACATCATCCAGAAACTTCTGGTTGTGCCTGACAGGGGTGAAGCTTTCCAAGGTGAAGACTACCCAGATGTGGCACTGAGCTATGGGAGTCTCCCTTGTGTACCCAAAGGCACCCTTTCCCAGGGGCAAAAGCCTCATGTCAATTTGCATTCAGGAGGTGGAGCGTCAAGTGTCTCTGGCCGCTTGCTGAACACGAGTTATCCTGCTGGGCAAACAACCACGTTACCAGATCAGCGAACAATGCTCTGGGGGAAACATGCTGGCCAGCCAGGCAAGGGTTTCCAGGAAGGCTTCCTCCAGCAGCCCTCACAGCACCACATGCATGAATCTCACGCCATGGGCTGCAGACTACCGGCCAACGCAGACTACAGCACTTTAAGAACACCACGTGAGCCTTCTTGGAATCCCGGCGCTGCTCAGGGTTGCCCTGTGCCCCCCTCCTGCGTGAAGCCCCCGGGTCCAAGGAGAGTGGATATGCCTCCGGAAGAGGACTGGCGGGAGAGCAGCTACACCCCGCAGCCCGGCAGGAGGCGAATGCTGCCGCTGCATGGGATGGATGGGACCTATTCCTCTGCTTCCGAGGCACACAGAAATATGCTGGCTCGAGCAGCAGCAGCTACTGGCACCATGCAGAATAATGGCTGGTGAGATGGCATCCACTCCATGTGTCCCAGTACTCCACTCTGTGGACTGTGGTTATTGCCAGAGTGTGGATTGCATGGAGCCAGGAAACTCTTTCAATCAGTATCTGTGCCAGTTTTGTCTTAAAATGTAGCTGTACAGTATGTGGAAACTAATTGCACTGTATTTCGTTTCTGACACTACTGAACTGCTGTCTGGATGGGGAATTTTAACTATTCTAGTCCTGGCCTCTCCTAGCAGACAAGTGCTGTAGGAATGGTAATTGGCTTACGGGTAAGTTCAGAAGTGTGCACACGTTTTGAAGGAAGATGGCGACTAACAAAAGGACATTTTTAAGGACTGTTTTTCATTAAATGTAGCTTTGGTAAATTCTTCACAAAAAAACCCCAATCCTTTTGTTTTCTTCTCTTTCCTCTCTCCTGTTCCTTTCTAGGGGAAAAAAACTGACCCACCTTCCAGGTTCCAGTAAATCTACACTTGGCAGGTGGCAGTTAGTAAAGCAAGCACAGTTTTCAGTGTTCTGAGATCTCATACAGAGATCACAACTGTAATTGCTGCAGAGGAAGTGACAGGGAGACATTGTTCATCAGTAAACCCCAATTTTCTCCACTTCTTTAAAGCAAACTAATGCTTCAAACAGAAAAGACTGTTAATGCTGCACGCTTAACTACACCAATGTAAACACAGAATAAGTTTAACTATTTTAGTGTCAAGCATACTTGCTTTTGTAAGTATTTTTCAAATAAATCTATGAAAATAGTTCTATTTACTTGTCTGGTTTGAGCTTTCTTTACTGTTTAGCTTTACTCTTCAGTTGGCTGGAAACTGCGGATTAATTTTCTTACACATGAACAAAGATTAATAAGTTGTTTATTCTAGTTCATAAAAAAGTTTATGTAATAAAGACTTAGATTGGAGGTTATGCCTAATTTTAACTCAGGACTTGATGTGTTTCATCACAACTCAGCACTTAAATTTCTCCTCATAATGGACAATAATTGTGTCCTTCGAAAAGTATTTTGAGACTGACTCCTTGTTTTAAGGAAAACTACTACATCTCTGTGGGATGGTAGTGTATGCAGATACACAGAAAAATCATTAGAAATGATGGGTGTGGTGGGAGTGTCAATCACGCTTGCATTCCTGCTCCTGCAGATGCTTTTGTGTGGTGGTTATGGGGTGTTCAGAGGCGTGGGGGGTTCTGTTCCATGCCTGTCCTGGTACCTGGCTCTTTTGGGAGCAGGACTGGAGCTGTGCCAGTGCTGGTGGAGGGGCTGCTCTGCCCTGCCCCATCCCTGCCCTGTCGTTCACAGTGCTCCTGCTCCGTCACCCGCGGGGCTTTGCTCTCATTCCATGCTTGGCTCCATGGAATCCCAACAATTGTTGCTGTTTAGCCTGAGATTGAGCCTCATTCATTTCAGTTAGCATCATTTGTCAGTTTCTTGTTTCTAAATAATCACAATTGCTTCTGTATTGTTGCAGCCTCCTGTAACTACGTTTTACATTTGAGATTATGTTGCACACTTCTTTGTACTTAACTGCTCCACTAGCCGTGGTTACCAGAACAAAGCACTCTGTTCTCCCACCCCTCTATTCCAAAAAAACCCTCATGACTTTTGACTTTTTACATAATGATTTTGCCAGCTTCATAATATGAAACTTCAGTAGGACTGATTTTCTAAATATGAACAAAGGGAGTTTATATTTTACTTGAAACAGCTGTTTGATTCAGGTTTCCCAACAGATACAGAATTGTTAGTCTCTCATGGCATTGCCACCTCTGTTTTCAGCTTTTTGATACCTTCAGCAGTTGGTGAGAGCTGCAATAGCCCCCGGATGGAAATGAGGACAGGGATCTGTGTTTGACACTTCGCTTGGCTACAGCTGTAAAAAATTCAGGTTGCAGGCTGAGACTTAATAGCCTTGATAATCTAGAAAAACAAGCTGCCAAAGTAAAGTATGAAGTCATCTCTTCAGGAATCAATATAAAGTATGAAACTTTTGCAACTGAAGGCAACGTGCACTCTTAACTTTCTTATTTCCTAGCAACCAGGAAAGAATGGAAGTATACGTATATAAAGCTCCGCAGAATAATTCTGAGTTGATACAATTTATTAAAATAATCAATAGTAACAAAGTGGGTTTTTTAAAAGAACTGTTCTGTTTATTCCGTTACAGTTCTAGCTACCAGGTTTCAAAACTGCTTTTTAAATGTCCTTTGTATATCAGCCGCTTTCTATGAAGTTAACCAGAGGCCTGAAAAGGAAAAACTGGGTCCATACCAAGCAGTGTTAGTTCCTCTGAAGACAGTGTGAAGTGCATTCAGCAATATGTTTAATATGGGAGAAAATGTGAGATTGGAAAAATACTGTTGCTTCAGCTAGTGCCTGCAAATTTTAGTAAGGTCAGTAAGATGATACTTACTTTGTAATTCATTTGACTAACTTGTATTTTCAGTGATATTTATACCATGCAAAAATCAATTATGTAGTAGTTTAATAGCTTGTTGAACTTCACTGATGCCTATAGGAAGGGTGAGGAGGTGGTTCCCACAGCAATTCAGCTATTTAGAATTCATAAGAGTTAACAATTTGTAGGCTTTGATGCAATATAACCTTTTCTTTGTCCCTGGCTGCAGAATGTTATTGAATGGATTTAAATGAAAAGAATGCCATACACCCTAAAATTCACCTTTTTCAAATAAGTGAATGTCAGTTCTCCTAAAAATAAATTTCTTATTCCCTATATCTCTATGATTTCTCGTGGTGTTTGTAATATGCATTTAGACCTAACTCTGTAGGGAGCAAAAGAAGAGAATAATAAAATGAAAAGTGGCTTGGTGTCCTAGCAGTAGCAAAATTATGTAAGTATGATACTTGTGTGTTTGAAAAAGGAACTGCCTAGAACAGTTCCTTCTGTCAAAGGCAAGCAAGTTTGTACCCGCTGTTTGTGGAAATCATATTCAGACCTGCTGAGCAGCACGTGTGCTCAAATGGAGCATGCAGCACTTGGGAGTTAAGCAAAACGTGCTCTGCTTTAGAGAAGAGAAATGCCTGTTTCTTTTTAACAAAGGCTGCTGCACCCACATTAACGTGGGGGCATTTGGGAAGAGGGAAGGAACTGTCTTACTGATAATTTCCCATTGGAAATTATTCCATTCCATTGCTGGAATGGACTTACCAGTGATGTTTGGGTAGGACATAGAAAGTACTGGGAATACTGGAATTCATGCAGGTTTTGCACCTATGTCATGCAGGGAGAGGGGCAGGGCAGAGATGTAGGGAGAAGAGAGGGAGGAAAGCAAAAGAAAAAGGGTGGGTTGGAATAGGAAGGAACAGATGGATAGGTGAAAAAGGCAGAATGAAAGGAAATGAGTGCATATCTTTGCTCAGATGTGCCTCTTTTCAAGGAACACTCAGTATTCAGTCTAAATTTTCCTTTCTTCTTCCAGTGGATAGATCCCTGTACAGAGATGGTCCTCACAGCAATGGGGTGCTGAAGCTTTTGAGAAGGGAAGATTGATGGAGAGAGTAGGCAATGTTCTTTATAGCAGTCTTTGGTTATGTTCCTCCTGTGGTAAATTAAACTCTGCAGAAGCACTTATGTACTGCTGCTATGTATAAATAGACATTGGACAAGCAGTGTAGGTTAAGTCAGTGTTTGTGCCAGCTTGGGCAAAGATAAAAACGTGCTTGGGGTTTACAAACACCTCACTAAAGTTAGATGTGTTCTGGAGTCTCCTACCACTGTGTTGTTTCCTGTTCAGTGCTGTGGCTGCTAAAAAGCAAAAGTGTCGTGCATTTTCATCCATCTATGCTTGCTGCCTCCAGCGCTTTATCACTGCATAGTCCAGAATCTTAAAGTCTAGTTACAGATCTCTAAGGCTTTGTTATGGCTAATTCTTCACCATTACTATAGCTGATGGATTTACCTTTAAAGTTTCAGAAAATGTTTTAGAAAAAGCCTGTTAGATCAATTATTTTTTAATTGTCTTGCTATCTACATTGTTCTTCCAGTTCATTGAATGATATATTTTTTTTATCCTTTAAAACCAAAACAAAATGGCTTGGAAATGTTTTTAAGATTGCTTTTTCATCAATGGAAAGATACTAAGACCAGCTATACCATCACTTGAGAACACTGGTATTTTCACTAGCATGTTTGTGGGAAGCAGATGCAAATGGAAGAGTTCTGCCAAAGAAACACAAACTTCCTTATTGGCATCAATAGGATCATTTTACTATTAATTCTTGAGTGAGTAAACACTGAATATACTCATGAATAAGAAGGTCAAGTGTCTGTTTGTAAACTAACTTACATTAGGTTCGTTGAAGGAGGATTGTCTTAGGTTTTGACTGGCCCAGTCCCAGATGATTCACTGGTTAATCAGAGGCTTGAGAAGTTTTATGTGTATATATTTCACTAATCAAAATAATTTTAAATAGGAACATATGAGAAAAGTGAGTACAGTAAGCTGTACTTCAGTAATAACTGTAACAACCATTTCATGTTGCTAAATTTTAGCTTAACTTCTTTACTACTCAGGCTAAATGATTTTGATGACAGTCTAGGGTTATCTATCGTTCCAGGGTGTTACTCAAAATTTTTACCAGTTAATTATTATGTGACTGTCAATTGAGGGAGCTCCAAGCATAGAACTCTTGCTGCTTAGAAAAAAAAATCAAAAAAGCCCAAACTATTCAAGGTTGTCTTAAATTGCTGAAAGCACCTTAAAGCATGAGCAGGTTAACAGACAGTATCTCTGTGAAGGTTAAGACTGACTTTTGTTTAAGATCTAAAATATGTCAATCAAATGGAAGTTAATAGTATATTACAGTTAAGTCAGCTACAAGTTTTCAGAAATCAGGTATGTATTTTAAAGTACATTTAAGAAAAAATAACCAATTGTTCATGACATTATATATTAATTGTTCTTAATAAGATTAAATAATGCATACATCATCTTTTTTTGGTAATTCAATTAGTTTCTCCAGATAGCTTTAAAAAATCTCACTTGACATTAAACAACCATTTCAGTGCTGTAGACTGGTTTTGGATGGGTGCCCTTAGAGGCCTGAAAGAAGCTATTTAATGTAGCAGATGTATCAAGCCAGGTTTTTGACACCATACTCATCTGAAGGGAGAGAAGGAGATATGTGTGTGGGAGTCTTCACTGATCAGTAAGCCTCTAATTTGAGCACAAGGTTGTAATTCCTGGGAAGAGCTCAGTGGTACAGATGAAAAAGTAAAGTAATGACTTCTCATGAAATGTCTTCTCATGGTGAGCTGGGGGGAAGCCCACATCTCTCCAGTGGTTTCAGAATTGTCTATTAGCATACAAATTTACTGGGACAAGATATGTAGTGGAAGAGCTTTTAAATGTTTATGTGGATTATTTTGATACATCCTTGAGATAACCTTTTCTGCATTCATTTTTTGTGACCTTGGGGTTGCCCAGTTATGAAGGTCATTTTTTGTTCAACCTTTTCTTCAACCCTATCCAATCCTAATGTAACAGTTAATCCTTATTAGTACTTGAGGGTGTTTGGTCTCAGGAGCTTGGGAAAAGGATGCAGAGAGGTAAGCTGAAAGCATGGTTGCACTTTCACCGTGTCGTCACAATGGCCAAATGCGTTTGTGAGAAAAGAGAGCAACTGAGTTGTCTTATCTGCTTTTTCTGGGTTTGTTGCCCCAACACTTCCCTTTAAAATTGATTAATGGGATTTCTCTGATCTGTGGGACATTGTGTTCATGGATCAACACAGTTAAAAAAAAACTAGTAAAACATTATCACACAGTTTTCTATCATAGTTCCTGTTACAGAGCAGTAGTAAGTTGGAGGGGTTTTTGCAAGGTCCTGTATGTAGACCTGCTTACCTTGAGTACTTTTTCAGTTAAGTCTCTTGCTTGTGGAGGTGCTGAGGAAACAAGAGAACACAAAGGAGGGCAGCAGAAAGCAGAGTGAACTCAATTTTTAGAGTGAGTAGAGGTGACTATTAATAGTCTATTAATATCATTAAGGTAGTAAGATAAATGAAGAGAGGGAATTGGTTGGTCTCAGGTGGTAGGAGAAAGAGCAATTGCTTAAGGCTAAGGAAGGAAAAGTTTGAACTAGATAATAAGGGCAGGGGAAGGAATGCTTTAAGGAGGGAAAAGTGATGTTTTGAGGAACCAAAGGAAGAGTTTGAGGTACCAAATTGAAATTTAAATCAGATGTGTGTCTGGTAGGGTTTGGTATGTAAAAGTTACCTAAAGTTTTGGAGTCAGGTAGGATTGCTTTAGCCTTTTTTACAGTTGTGGTATGATGCAAGTAATGCCTGTGTCCTTGACAAGCTTTTTTAATGTAGTCTGTACTTCCTCAGCCTGTTCACAGAGTTTATCAGGCAATGAGGGAAAAGTGTGCAGGAAGGGAGTGGGACACGATACACTTTAATAGTAAAGTTGCTTGTCATTTCATTTTATACGAGCAACTATCTAATAATTTGGATTTAGTTTTTCTTTTTTGAAGTCAGTGCAGCTTTTCAGTACTGAATGACATTGGGACCTGGAGTATTGCAGTGATACTGACTTGGTAATGCTGGAGAAAATGGCTTAAGACAATGCTTCCAGCCTTTCTGAAAAATGCCTCCGTGTTACAGGTAATAAGATTTGTCATTAAATGGCTGACTTGGGACAGCAGGGAAACCTTGTGCCCTCTTTCAAGTACTGATATTGAAACTCAGTGCAGCAGTATGTCAAGATATATTTAAAATAATACTTGCCTTGTTTTGAGGCAGTCCTACAGTTTATACCAACCTCAGTACTATTTCTGGTGTTTCAGAAATCACAGCTTCAGACAGTCACTAGTGAGAGTCAATGAAATGGAGCAACTTCTTAAAAGTTTTGTCTTCATCTTACTGTCCTGCTCATATCACGTCTTCCCCTCTCAGACCTGGTTTATCTTTGCAAGATTTGTTCTGTGCATCTTTCTCTTGGGATCTGGAATATATCTCTCTCTCCTGTGAATCAATTTCCTTCTTAGTTTTCAAAAAGTTCTTGTTGGGTAATTAGATGATTCTGGGACATTGTGCCAGTTTTTAAGGTATGTCGCTAACGTTAGAGTTAGACTGTTCTGGTATCTGCCCTGCTGCACGAGATGGCTACAGAATTTCACGTAATCATTTTCATGTCTGACTTCTTTCTGTTTGAAATTCAATAAACAACACTTGTCTGGGACAATGATTAACTAAAATATAGTTGTTACTATACCTTGCAGCCCTCTACCAGGGGAGGTGTCAGAAAAGTCTAGGTTTTAAACATAGCACCTTTTTGTTTAAATGGCTCTTGCATGCTCCTTCAGCAGGTACTGCTTTGAGATGGAGCAGAAGGGAATCGGGTATCCATCATCAAACCAGTCCTTCTTCTGTACCATTCCCCATGGTACAGAACATGGATTGGTTTGGTTATTCCATGTGCTTCTCCTGCTGAACTGTTTCTTCATTATAAAAATAGTTGTTCAGAAAGCAGTTCAGTGCTAGCAGCTAGGTAATGGTTTGGAATGTCCCATAAGAATAGGAATTTATCAAATTCTTATTTTCCTTTCCATTTCCTTCTTTTTTTTTTTTTTTTTCCCCAAAGTGTGGAGCCGGAATGGCCACTTGGTGGCAAAGCTGAACAGGAAGTAAATAAAACACGAGTCTGCTTTTCAGATTTGTCTGGCACTTTTGTGGAAACTCACAGGATTATAAAGGCACACTGCCTTCTACCTGCAAGGCTGTATTTCTGTTTGTAATTGTGTTCCTAAGTTCCTACAATCATCATGCTACTTGTGGTGCTCGTTGAACACAAGATGTGTCCAATCAATCATCTTTGCCTTCACCATGAGGTAAATTGGGACAATGTGCATGTCCCTTCCACAGTTAGTAGCAGATTTAGAGACAATACCACAAGAAAAAGCTTCAAGATAAAGGGCTTAGGGAGAGATGCAAGTACATATTTCTGCCTAATGAAGATTTTTATATTGTCCTAATGAGAATCGTACATGCTCGGCATTTGAATGAGGTAATATAGAATATGTCAGAAAAATGACAATAAAATACCAAGGTAACTGTGCTAGCCAACTGATTTTTCTAGCTGTTGTTATCAATAAAAATGGTAAAATAATTATTTTTAATGTTTTTAGGATGTGTGATTTGTAGGGAGACATAATACTATTTTTTCATATCATCCTGATGTATTGGGGGAGCAAACCCACTTTCATCTGTGTGAGCCCTTTCTACAGGTAATGCCTGGATATAACTGAAATAGTTTCACATGAAGGGCACTGATAGGCTGCCTAGGAGCTGATAATGTCCCCTTCAGGGCACAGCATGATAACAAGATAATATTATGCTGTGCTTTTTCCTCAGTGAGCATTCTGAGTGCATCAGCCCCTTTTACTTCACACCCCAGGGAATGTGGCTGCAGGCTCCTGGGAGAAGAGAACAATTCAAATAAGTAAGGCATCTCTCTTGCAACTGCACTTCAGGTAAGGTGGAGATTCCTGACAACACTCAGCAAGGTCTGTGTGGCTCCCTATGTGTTTGGAAATGTGTGGAGAAATGAATTTCTTTATAATATGGGACTCTGCTGTTTCATGCTGTCAGAAATTCAAACTGCATTTATTACTGGGCTTCTCTTGATTTTAAAGACACGACTGAATTCATTCCCCCTACTCCTTGTTTCAGCAGATCTACTTGAAGCTAATGTTAAAATCAGTAGGAGCAACATTTACTTAGTGCCCTTCCTGTCCTGTGCTCTCCCTGCATACTCTGAATTGATACAGAACTTGCTATTGAAGGAAATGAGCTTTTGTCCTATTTTAAAACCAGGCTCTTTAAATTGATTGTACAATGATAGACACTTGCAGAACATGTGGTATGAAGTAGTAATTCCTGCTGCTGGAAAGCTTAGCAATTAAATCCAAAATAATCATCCAGGATTTTTTCCATGATACTCTAACATATCTCTTTTTGCATGCATGCACACGTTTTTCTTTTGGGCATGGAATTACTAGAATTTTGTTTTTCTAAAACTTTGGAGTCTTGCAAGTGTACTAATAAATACCCCAAAGGCTTATAATTCTTATTCTCTTAAAATTTTCATTTGCTTCCTTGAATGTTTTTATGTGATGTTTCATTCAAAGTTTCTTGCTCATACTGTCTTGGCTGTAAAATAAAAAAAAAGCAAGGTTAACCCAAGCACTTGTGTAATGTCTCAAATTCAATGTCTTTTTGCTTAAGCCAAAGAGCTTTTCATGTTCAGCATGGCAAATCCTCACCTCAGGAGTTATCCTTTTCCATTGGACCTGAATGAGGCAAGAACCAAGACCTTGCTGGAAACAGCTACTTCTGAATGGCTTTTCTTTCTTAAATTCCTCGTTTATTCTATGGAATAGATTGCACAGCTCGGTACAAATAATGCATATGAACTTTTTTGTTAGCTGGAAAGCAAAGCAGCAACTCTTTCAGATAACCATCTTTAATCAAATGCAGTGTATATGTATATGTTTAGATGTTTGCTAGATCTGGTTGGTGTGTTGGCTGATAAATATTTAAGTGATGCCAAATCTGAAGATTTTCAGTTGGCTGATTGTTGTTTGGGTTTGGTTTGCTTTGTTTGTGTGCCTTGTGGGTTGTCTTTGGTTTAAACAGCTTATTTCTGTGATCTCAAGTACAGCACCAGTCCTACAGCAAACCTCCACTGATACAACTGAGGCGACAGTAAATCAGAGGAGAGAGGGTAGGGTTACAGCTGCTACAAAGGAGAATGGGAAATACTTGGCTTTTTCCATCAGCAAAGTTAATTTAATGTGGAGTACACATAATGACTGGATTACCTTAGATGTAGGAGGGTTGCATCAACCTTTTGGCCAAGGCAAAGCCCTGTCTTACGGCCTGCATGTGGCTGGGCCTACTGCTCTGCCCGACATGGTTTGTATAGAACAGGAGGCTGCCGTGGCTGCCCTTGCCCAGTCTGGCCGTGGTACAGAGCCTCTGCCCCAGCCAGCCTGCGCAGCTTTGGGGGATGAGGGGCAGCCCCTGCCGCAGTACCCAGGGACATCCATGCCCTCTGGTCTACTCTTGTTCAGTTCCAGTGCCAAGGCAGAGACCAGTGCACTTCAGTTTGCCTGAATTATCCAGGACTGGGAGCTTGCTCCAAGCTGTGCCCTGGTTCTCGCTGAGGGGAGAACCTCCTCCCTCTCCTGCCAGCTGAGGGCAGGGCGCGGCCCCGCCGCGCTGGTTCCTGGGGGGCAGTGAGGGCTCCGCCACCCCACAACATCGCTCCCCTCAGCTGTGCCGCCCCCGGGCCGGCCCCACGGAGCTCTCCATGGTGGCCGCCGGCCCCCGCCTGCGCGGGGTCGCCGGGGGCCGGGCCATCGGTCGCACCGCCCCCTCAGCCCCGGCCTGGCGCCCGCCCGTCCCGGGACGGGGGCGTTCCGGCCGCCTCGGCCGCCTCCGCCTGCTGTCCGGGGCGCGCCGGGAGGCGCCGGGCCGCATTCCCCGCCCCGCCCCGCGCCGCCGGCCCGGCTCGGGCGGGAGTCTCGCCGCGGTCCCGGTTGGGGCCGGGAGCTCCGCGCGCTCCCGCGGTGCCCGGCGGGCGGCGGCGCGGTGCATGCCGGGCCCGGGGCGGACCGTCCCCGCGCTGCGCCAGGAGCCGCGAGCCGCGCCCGCCGCCATGTTCCGCCGGGCCGCCGCCGCCCGGCGCCTGTAGCCGCCCCCGCCCGCCCCGCCGCGCCCCGCCAGCCGCCGGCGGAGGGGCGGACGAAGGCGCTGCCGCGCCCAGCAGCCGCCGCCGGAGCCCGGCAGCGCCCAGCGATGTCCGCCAAGGAGGGGAGCAAGGTGCTGCTGCTGACGCCCCACGCCACCAGCGAGCGCGCCGTCAAGGGTGAGCGTCCCGCTGCCCGCAGAGGGAACATGGCTGCGCGGCGGGGCCGCGAACCCCGCCCGAGGGACGGGGCCCGCCCGGAGAGGAGAGGAGAGGCGGCCCGGCCGCGGGGAGCGGTGCCCGCCATGTGCGGGCCGGGCTGCCCTGCCCGCAGGCGGGGACGGGAGGGCGGCTCGACACCGTGCGGAGGCGTGGGATGCCCGCACGGGCTCGGGAGTACCCGGGGTCGGCACTGCTGGAGCGGGGGGACGGAGCCGGGCGCGGGCGGGCCCGTGAGGGCGGCGGGGCCGCGGGTGGAAGCGGCGGCCGGGGCCTGCGGGCCTGGCGCGATCCGCCCGGACGCGCTGCCCGGAGCGTGTGCGGGGCTGGCCGCGGGCACCGCCGCGCCCCGGCCCTGCGGGGCCTTTCCGCCCTGTGCGCACGGAGAGCCCTGTAACTGCAGGCGCTGACAGCGCCGGGGAAGAGCGAGTGGGAAGGTGCTGCCGCCCGTTCTATTGGCTGCTGTTCTCAGGTTCCAGTTCTGATGGAGAAAATTCACCTTGATCTATTTATTTGTGGCCTGCCTTGGTAATCTCGTGGGAAGCTGTGAAAAGTCAAACGTTGTACTTCTTAGGAGAAAAAGGGAAGTATTTTATAGTAGATACATCCATTTAGGATGGTCTGGCACCAAAATGGTATAAAATAGTTCTTTTCTCTGAACCCTGTGAAGTGTGTCATTTTAGTTTTTGTGAGGAGAATAGTCCTTTGCAGCCAGAACATCCTGAAATATGTGTGTTAGACCTAAATTGATAGGTAAGGGTAGAGCATAGGTAATGCTTCAGAGAATTCCTAGGTTTACTCAAGTTGCACATGGGTTTATTTTGATCCTAGTGGTTTTCATATTGGACTGTATTTGGTGATGTCAGTGTGCACAGTTGTTATGGCAGGCCCGGCCTGTTGGAAATCACAGGTGTACACAAGCAGCCTGCTTTTAAGATTGGCATTCCTAGGAACACAGGGTCTGACGAGTTCGAAGGGGTGCAGATCTGCTTGTTTAACCTTTTATGTAACAGGGGGCCTTGAGAAATGAAAAGGATGCATTTGTCCTCAGCAGGTGTTCATTAAAGCCTTGGAATCCCATTGGATATTTTGGACATTGGCATGTTTTGTAGTAAACTGGAAAGCTTTAATTGCAGTAAGTCGTTACTCATTTTGAATTGCTTAACCTGTTGATTTGTTTGAGCAAATTGCAAGGGTGAAAGTAGAAAATGTTAAAATCAGTCTATTGAAAACCTGTTCTCCTTAGTGCTCCTTCAGTGTCTGGTGTTTAGACCTACTGAATTTTTGTACCTTTGCTGCCATTTGTGATAAGAAGTTAAGTTCTTCAAACAATATAAAAGAATTAATAATAAGTGATCAGATACTTTGGAACACAGTGGAAAACCTGCTGGTTTCCAATCACTTAATAATTCAGCTTGTTAAATGTGACCTACGCATCTGGTTGTTTAAAACTGTAGTTAAGACTTCCTTCATTCTAAGCAGAATTGCAGAATTACTGCCTGAGTTTACTTCTTTGAACATGGATGTTAGGATGCAGAACTATTGTAAAGGTAATCAGTCTTGGATGGCCTCATCTGACAGAATCAGAAGCAGTTCATGTAGCAGCATTTTTCTGTACCTTCTGTTGACCTGTCCTGTCCGTCCCTATCGTGCTGAATCACTGGCTCTGGAGAAAGCCTGGCCAGTTGTGCCAAGCTGTCTGTGTTATTGATACGAAGGGCATCCTGCTTTGGTTTCTCCTCCCCCATTAGGTGCAGTGCAGTTGGAAATATTTTTTTAGACGGTGACCCCAGAAGTGCACGATTGCAGGTTATGTCAGTCCTAAGTGGGAGTAGCTCTGCAATTTGTTGAAACCATGCTAAAATGTGACAACTGTGTCACATCCCTCTTCACAAACAGATGCATTGCCTCTTGCATACCAAGAAACGTTCACCATACTCTTTCCTATTATACAACAAATAGATCTTTTATAGTGTCTCATATTCTTAAGAAAGGCCACAGAGAAAATGTAGTAATGTTAGCTGGTGTATCTGTGTATTGGTCCATATTTCAGCTTTCATGCTCTCTATATACTGTGTCTTTTGGGGAGAAAATTTGAATTCAGGACCTAAAGCTTGCTGTTATTTGCATTGTTTATCTTGATTTTAATTAAGTTTTATTTTCTTCACTGGAAGAGAGGGATAAAGAACAGATTCAATTAAATTTCAGAGGCTGTGAGCAATTGAATTCTTTACCGTGTTAGCAGAAATAGGCAAGAGATGCTCACCCAAGAAGAAATGATAGAATTACTGTATCATCACTAACTAATCTTTTCTAATAAGGTAGAATAATGATTAGGATGTGTCTCCCCTTCATATTTGGACTTGCATATTCAGCAGTTGATGGGAAGTACAAATATGTAGAGAAGTATCTGAAAGGCTCTCAGATGTATTATGTCATATCAGATAGATATATGTAAAATAAATATAATAATAGCTTTAAATATGCAGTCTAGTGGTGTTGTCAGGCGTATCTTTCCAAGTATGAATTGTCTCATCAAAGGTCATTGGTTGCTTTTAAAATGTGTAAAAAGCTCTAATTTTCTTTTACCTGGATAAGTTAAATTGCCTAAGTAATTTGTATTTACAGAGTTTCCTATAAATTAATGGTTAGCTATGGAACTGAACCGCTGTCTAAAGTCAGCTTATGGCATTTGGTTCCCAAAAGGTGTCTTGTTACTTTTTTTAGTAACAAGTTAAAAGGCTTTTGTTACTTTTTTTTTTTCCCAAATAGGGATGAGAAAATGTACCTCGCTGTTTTCTAAGGCACCCTCTCCATCTCAGAAGGATATTTAGTGTTTTAATGTCTTATGGAACAAAGCAGTTCCCTTTGTTATGTTCAGTCAAAATGTTTTTTTCCATCAACTGCTCTTGATACTTAAATGCTGTGTCTGTTCTTTGGGTTTGCCTTTCTTTTTGGGTGACAATTGGCTGACTTCAGTCAACTTGCCTCACCTCTGAGCACATGTGCCTTTGAAGCTCTGAATTTGTCAATGTATCTTTTCTCCTAAAACAACTGTTTGGCTTCCTTGCAGTGAAGTACTTTTCCCTGGTAGGGATGAAGAAATGCTTGGAAGCTCCCACTGATAGGGTGGTCCTGAGCATGGCAGTGATGAGTCTCCCTTGTCTTTTCTGTGAGAGCAAAACATCAGGGCTCCTCCGACTCACTTGAGATAGTCACACCCCAGAGCTGGAGGTTCCCGTCCTCCCAGCATTGCACTTCATCCACCGTGGGGGTTGTGAGGCCCTGGGACCCAAGCCACAGGACCTCGTCATGCTGACCTAAGGCTAAATTTGGAGATGGAAATGGAAAGATTTCAGTATTCCTTTGTTTTGGATGACAGTCATGGTACACTCTGATTGGCAGACAATCATTTTAGATATTAAATGGAAGCTTACTGAAACAACTCTTTAGAGAAACCCAAAGAAATGTAACTCATATCATTGAGCAAGCAGGCTCCCAAATTAAGGCTCTTATAGCTACTTTTGAATGATTTACACCCATGTAAGGAGAAAAAGAAATCATTGCAGTATTTAAATTTATAATTCAGAGTCTCATTTTTAAAAAAGGAAAAAGGTTAAAAGTTGACAGGCTGCATGGAACCTGTTTTAAAAGTTTTGTGAAGCACTTATACTGCTGGCCAGAAATTATTCTAAGATGATCCAGAAAAGCAGCAGTGCGAAGAGAGTATTAGAGAGTCATATAAAAATAAAAAAATTAAAAATCACAGTTTTGTTTTGGAGGAGAGACAATGGAATGGAACTGAATTCTGACAAGTAAGTGTTTGGTCTTTTTTGTTGATTCAGGGGGTGTTTAGAGTGGATAAATCTTGAAATAACAACAACAACAAAACCCGAAAAAACCCACCCAAAAATGGAAGCCTGCTTCAATTTCAGTAGGGCAAATTGGCAGTTGAGGGTTGGGAAGGTAAGGCCAGAGCACAAAGATCTGGCAACTGCTCTCATGTGTGTTTATTGTTTAAGGAACTAAGGACTCTTTTGCACATGAGTCAGTTCTTATTGCTGAACGGATCAAAGAATTCTCTCATTGAAATGTGAGTGTTTCAAAATGTATCTATAGAAGAAATGTTCCCAGAAAGTATCTCGGGATCAGAAGATACTTGCCTGGCGGCTTTGAAGGAATTCTTTGGCGATTTTGGGTACAAAGTTGTGGGTTTATTTTCCATGGCCTGTGGCATAACTCATCTTCTGAGTCTGAGAGATGGAGCATGGCAGAATTTTTTTAAAAAATCTAGATTTAACTGGACAACTGTAGATCAATAAGTGTAATTTGAACAGATTCATAGCACTTGTCAGAAAGAGTGGCCTAACTATATCCCCAGGAAATACAGTGTTAAAGAGGAGTTGGTACAATTTTCATAGACGAAAATCAAGAGAAATTGTTAGAATATTTTGAAGAAGCCAGTGAGCTTTTTGATCCAGGCAAAACTATTCATCATGTGAAGACTTCATTGAAGTCTTTAAAGTAAGCAGGAGAGGAAATATCCTCTTCTGGATCAAAATTAGTTAGGAGAAAAAGGATGTTAATAGGTGATAAACTCCTATGGTGGAGGGAGATTAGCATCTGTCATCTGTGCTCTTTAAATATGTTGACAAGTTCTTTAGAAAACAGAGTGAATGGCAAATGGGAACCCTTATCCAGGACAGCAAACAGCCAGATATGCTTCAGTAAGCTCTTGTTAGACTGAATGCCTTGTAAAGAAGTTGTAGGAGATGCTGTTAAGAGAAAGACAGAGCAGACTCTACAAAGGACAGAGCAATTCTTTCTTAAACAGAAGGCAGTGAACTTGGGAAAGAAATATTAGGATCTGTATGGATAATATTCTGAAAATCTTAATGCAGTGGCAGTCAACTGGTCTGATGAGAATTCAGGGAGTATTAGATGACCAATTTAGAAAAAAGAGATTGCACCATCATGCCACTTTATGTATGCTGTGTTATATATGCATCTTGAACAACAGCACATAATTTTGTTCTGTCTTCCTGATTTTTTTCTTTATCTAAAGAAATGCTCAGAGGCACAGAATGGCTTTTGGGCAAGGTGGAATGACAAAGATGACAAGTCTGACTTGGAAAAGGGGTGGTCAAATAGGGGATATAGTAAGATATTTCTTACCTTATGAATGGTATTTAATGGAAAAGTTGAATAGGAAGCAACTGTAAATTCTTGTATCCCTGTGAAAAGGAGAAATGCAGCAAATAGAAAAGGTGAAATACCTTCTTATATAATATGTAATTCAAATTGTGGAATTCGTAGCAGTAAGGTGCGGTGGAGGCAAAAACTATGAAAATGTCTATTCAGAATCTGGACAAAATAGTGGAAAACAGTTCTAGCAGTGGTCATGAGCATGGTGGTCTGGATGAAACTCTAGAGAAAATCCATAAACCACTCAAGAGCAGAGTATGGAGAGGAGAAGACTTCCATCATTGTCAGAAGTGCATTTAAGCACTAAGTAATCTTCTGGCATAGCACAGTATGGCCATTTTAATGGCAGGAGTATCTTTAAATAGTTTTCAATCAAATAATTGTATTTTTCCTGTGAGTAACTTCCAAAAACATTAACCAAGTTAACTGAAAAACTACACAGGATAAATGATGAATGAGTGCAGCGTGGCATACAAGACACAGCCACAGTTTAATTTGAGATTTAAAATTCTGTGAAACTTTTGAGACTGCAAGTACCTGGTAAGTAAGGGTGAAATAAATAGTACCTTCTGTGCTGTTGGAGTGTTTCAAGGTTTACAGGGCCATTTTTTCTTGCTTCTAGAATGCTGGCTAACACAGCAGGAACCTTGCAGTCAAAGAAACTTTGGAATAGTTCTGGTATTTGCAAGAAACTGACATTGCTGTATCTGCTTTCCTGCTTGAGGTGGATAGGGTAACTTGTGGTTTTGGTCAGCTTTTGACTGTAGTTTTCTGATTTCAGTAGATGCAGCTATGTATTTGTGCTTATCTAGTATTTTTAAGGTTGCTGGTCCACAGACCATCTGTGATGCCTTTATGCTAATTCTTTTCAAATCTGTTCTGCCAATGCAGAAGAATAATTGGATATGTTCTGTCCTCATAGCAGTTATGGGTGCTGCATCTTTTTCTTCTGTGGAGATGCTGGCAGAGGTGTGAAAACTCCAGGGACAAACTGAAAGCTGTAAGTAGGTGTTAGGCTTTGTGATTCTTCTGAGTGATAATACATAGACAGCAATGCATTTATAAAACTGAAAGACCACAAAAGGTGACTAAACGACAGAAAAACCACAGCCATGTTGCTATCATGGTAAACCTGCTGAGAAAATGAAGGATGCTGGCCTTCCTTTTCATAGAACACCATGCTTGTATTGCTGCATGATACACTTGGTGGAAACAAACATTATGTATACTGTTTCATGTATACCTATCACCAAAGCAATGAATTCTTTGCAAACAGAATGTCAGTGTTTAGTAACCTTAGCAATGTGAGGTGAGACTTTATCTAAGAAATCAAAAACATTCATGAAACAGAAAATGTGACCTGGGATATTGAGAGAAAACTAAATGAATGAAATATGCCATGGGCTCCTGATGAGAGAGGAAAAATGGCCAATTTTCTTTCACTCTCAGAGAAAAAGAATTATTTTACGGTCATGAGGACAGAAACAATTTTGCATCTGAAAGTACAGTACCTCGTATGGTTGATCCCTAACGCTTTTTCTTACATTAGTCTAAAGGCTTTGATCTTGTCTAGTTTCCTGAGCCTGTTCCAACAGGGTGTCTCTTGATAGAAACCAGATTTAACTGAGGTTATTACAGTGGGCATATATATCAGTGTGGTTTAAATTTGCAGTATCTACATGTAAGATTTTATTAGCAGCTACTGTTGTATTTAGTTATTAGGCAGTGTGAGATCTGCGTTGGGTCTGGAAGTAGCGTGTTTGTGTTGGTTGCCATATTGCACCTCTCAGCAGGGATTATTATACTGGGTAAAGTGCCACACTAATGTAGTTTTTCTTCTTTGAACTTCTTACTACGTCCCGGGAATTTATCCCTTCAGATTGGTGCTAAGCTTTGAATCTTTAGCATGCTTTATTGTAAAGTATCAATGTACCCAGAGGCTTGCAGGAAGTCAGTGTAGAACTAGGTTTACAGGTTTTCTTTCTGTATCTCTTATTAGTACTGCAGTATAAAGGAAAGGTGATTTTTTTCTCTTTGTTAATGCATATTCAATTAGTAATAAAAAGGCATCAAAATATTTTCATTAAGTCCCAAAAGCTGTTCACTGTTTTTTTTCCCTCAGCACTACTGTTTACATTTTTTGATCAATATATTAAAATTGCATAATCTGTATCTATTTTTAAAGTGAAATTTTGACTAGTAAGCAATGGTTTGTTTTAGGAAATCTTGTCTGTGGTTGTAAATCATGATGTGTTACATTTGTTATTAACATCTATACTTCTACTAAGAAGATATAATCTGTTATTCTGTACTGCAGTGTGTATTACTTTAGAGATTCATCTCTAGATACTCTTGCTTAGCTTGGCTGGGAATGGAAGAGGAGAATCCTTTAATGCCCAACACCATGTTATTTCCTTAGGGTAATTCCTCTTAATTACCATTCTGTTACAGTCCCGAGAGCACAGGTTGTGCACAAAGACTTTGAAACATGGATTATATTTGTGTCTTGGAACACTTCATGCTGCAATTCTTTTTCCTTAGGCTATAACATTCTATGACTACTTCATCAAAGGTTTAATTAAACCCATTAGTTTGCAGAAATTGTCTACATGCTTCAAAAATCATCATCCTTAACCTTTTAAAAGCAGTTGTAATCTTTTTCAAAGGTGTGCACTCTAATACAGGTTAGCTTTTGCTGGAACAAAACTTAAAGTATAAAATGGAAAGAAACAGTTTTTCTAAACAGTGTTACTTTTTATTAACTGGGTGATGCAGATCATGGCTAAAATCTTTAGCCATATTTTATTCTGCCTTCTCTGAAAATTATTCTTAAGATATCCTCCTTGAATAATGGGAAAATACATATAATGTGTGAAAAGGATTTTGTTAAACTCTGAGGAACTAGTTTTACATCTTCATTTTCTCATGAGGCAAATATAACTTTAGAGATGCTTAATTACTTCTCATGTCAGAGTTGTGGGTTTTGGGCATTATGGAGAACAAACCACTGGATATAGAATTTTAAATCTGAGTCTTCATAAGTATATTAATACAAATAATTTGAGACAGACCTTGACACTGGAATATAACAGCTGGTTTTTTAGCCTCTCAGAGAATACAATTTGATAGACAAACTCAAAGCTTTATTTTGTTAGTAGATATAAGAACTTTATTAAGAGAAGAAAATTTCATTTACCATGGACTTAAAACCCCTGAAATATCTGAACTTAAGGAAGAGGTCTTCTTGAATGCTGCAGCCACTGGTAGTTGTAGTAAGTTAGTAATGGTTTGCACTTAATAGAATGAGGAATGCATGGTCACCTCAACAGGTCATTCTCTGCCACATCCTGCATCTACCCCAAAAAACCTCCAAAAAGAACACAACTGTTACCTTTCACCTGAATAATACTAGGATTAGTAGATCTGAATAATACTAGGATTAATAAAGCACAGTTCTTACAAAACTGTGTCTTGGAGGTGACTTGGTTCTGGGGAGGTGTGTGAGATCTCTTAATGCTTTTGGAAGAATTAAAGCAGAAGAAATCTTCTTTGTGAGTCGTCTGCTCTCTCTTAAAAATATGAGCTCAATTTTGAATTGCTGAAGGCAGTTGTAAGCCCACAAATAATTAAAAAAGTGGGGCAAGAAAGAGCCTAAAACTAATTCATGTACAGATTGATACAAACTTCCAAATAATGTAAAAAATAACATTAAGAGAATCTGAAGGTTGAAAGTTAAGTTCAGAAAAGCAGTGAATATTAGAACTGATACTTGCAAGGTCATAATTAAGTGTTTTTAAAAATTAGATAAATTTATTTTGTTGTAATAATTAATTTCTCTTCTCAGAGCCAGATTTATTTTTTAAACAATTGTGCGTGGAACAGAAGTGATTGTCATTTGATATCTTAAATAAGTTAAGTTTATTAACATTTAGTATACATGAAATTTTAATGTTTCTGAGTGAAACTTAAATTGCTGATAAAGGAGGCTGAAGGAAAGGCACATGATTTCCCTTTTGTTAATCAAATACTTTATGTCCACAAAAAAGCAGTGAATTCATTCTACATTATGTAGAGGCACATTTTGCAGCTTCTTCCTACTTAGAATTTTTTATAAGAGGATTAGTAGACATATCTCTAGTTTATTTTCTAGAATAATTTAATTTCAGTGAATATGATTTATGCATCAGGTGTTTTATTGGTAGATTTTTACTACTCCATAAAACAGGAGGGTAGTAATGTGTTACTGGTAATGTAGAAATCGATTTAAATGAAGTCAGGGAAGTACCTAAGCATTGATTTTTGGAATGTAAAGTTTAACTTCAGAGAGTAAGAAAATAAATACGAATACTCTGTCTACAAGTGCATTCATGCTGCTAGTTCTTGTCTTCGAATAGATGTGCTCCTCCCATTTTTCTCTTTTAGCATACAGTATTTAAATGGTGAGAAACAGAATATTTTTGCTTCTGTTGTAGTTCATTCTTTCAACAGTCGTGTGCTTGAGGAGAGGACAGGGTCAGATTAGTTTTATTTCCTGTAACATCCTGAGTGCCATGACATTGCTTAGGGGCAATTTTGAAGCATCCTCGTTTTTCCATGGCTCACATCCACATTTCACTTGTGCAGTAACTGCAGTACAGACTGTCGAATGTGCTGTCTGGGCAGTTGCTGAGCCTGCTGTGGTCCCCAACCACTGCTTACTGACTCCTTTTGTTTCTAGTCTTTTGAACAGTATTGAGTCCTTTTCTTGCTAGCTTTGCATCTGTTTTGGTGGTTCTTTTTGCTTGGTTGAGGTTTTTTGGTGGGTTTTTTCCCCTGAGGCTTTGATGAAGGGATAATTTTTAATGCTTTTCAAAGTCTGAGTGACTATTAAGTGGATAATCCTGCATCACCAGTACTTCATGAGCCCTTCAGGGAATGGTGGTATATTGGAGAGAGATTATTTCCCTTGCAAAGTCAATTTTGGCTCTTCCGGATATTGCACATGTTACTATTCCTTCTCTGTTTTATAGTTTCCACAACCTTGCATAGTATAGATGGGTTTTTGGGGTTTTTTTATGCACAGATAGCACTATTCTGTCTAGACTTTAACAATGTCATAAAATTGTGTGGTGAAAAGACAAGTTTGCTGCTTGGGATAGCAGCTATTCCATGATAGATCCCCGTTCCTAGATGGACTCTTTTTCAAATAGCAGTGTCATGACTGCTGTTTCTTCCTTTTGAATTTTAGCTGTCCCTTTTCCACCAACGCATCGCTTGACATCTGAAGAAGTGTTTGACACAGATGGAAGACCAAGGGTTGACATTTTGAAAAACCACTTGATAAAGGAAGGTCGAGTGGATGAAGAAATCGCACTTAGAATCATCAATGAGGGTGCTGCAATATTACGGAGGGAAAAAACTATGATAGAAGTTGAAGCTCCAATTACAGGTAATATTTCTAGGTAATTTCATACATAATTAAATTTGAAAAAGCCAGATTTTTTCAGTAGTAGAATTTGTTTTAAAATTACTAACCCAAAATTTCTCTGTTAGTCCTACTGAATTATCCCTCACAACTGCATTTGCTTAACAGTCTGCACATCGTTTTGAAAAATGAAGGCATTAAACCTATTGAAAAAGCTAGTAGGACTGGTATTGAAATTGGGAAAAAATAAGGAAGTAGTTAAATGCTGTTGAAATATGAATTTCTAATTCCATCAATATTATAAGTAGAAATAAAGGCATCTACCTGAACTCAGGATAATTCTGAAATCTAAATATGTGAAGAGAAGCTAATTATTGTAGTTTGAAACAGATACTGTGAACTGGGATTCTTAGTGAAAAATACACCTTTATATTGGTCTGAAAGTGAGACTGGTGACTGCATGAAAAACCACATTCTTGTGAGAGTGGTGGTACTGATAAAGATTGTTTTAGCATCTTTGACACTAGGGCCAGAGCACTGGGATACAAAACTGACTTTTAGGGTTTTCTTGAATATTTTCGTAGTTTGAACAGTTCTCTTTCTGTTTGACCTGGTGAAAGGTGGAATTGGTGTCCTTTAATACTTTTATTTATTAACAGTCTAGACTCATGGAAGGAAGTTATGTTGCATGTCTGTTATTTATGATAATGAAAGTAGATTTGCTTTTTTATGTTCAAATTAGATTTTCTTTATTCTGAATGTGTTTTCTTCTAAATGGACTTATATAAAATTAGTGTCTGAAACTTCTTTTAGGGCATCAGTTTGTTATTTGTTAGTATTGGGTAAATTGAAACGTTATGTCATTATTATTGTTGACATTTTTAAAAAAAATGAACGATTGAAATTGTGGAAACTACTTAGTGGCTGACTGAGCTCAGAGTCCTTTGAAGTTCCAGATAAATTAAATTAAAATTTAAATTTGTTTAGCATTTTTATATTTCTGTATATACAGGTAATTGGTATATTGGCAACTTAAAAAGGAGGGAAGTTCTTTCAGTGTCTGAGTAGAAATCTTAAGGAAAGAGACATAAAAGAGTGCATATTCTATTTAGTCTCATTTTGTAGGTTGTGATGACAAATGGTCTACTCTACTCTAAGGGAATAACAGCCTTTAAAATGTGATGTGCCATATCCAGTATTTCTTCACAAAATTAGGACAACTTTTTTCCCCAAATATTTTCCTGATGAACTCTTAAGAAGTCAGAAGATGTCATTGTCAGTAGATAGGTGACATTTTACATCAATGAAAGACATAGTATCTCAAATTCTGGTTAATTGTTACCAGTGACACTTCATGCAGAAGTGAGAAGGCAGCTCCTGACTTCCACTGAATTGGGAACTCCCGTGGGAAAGAGGAGATAGGAGCAGTTGTCTCTTCCATGCATTTTTTAATTACTTTTTTAAAATGGTGAGATGACCTGGTTGTGCTGTGTGCTCCCTATAGACTTCCCATCTGCTGCTGTCTTTGGCACTTCTGCCTTGGGTTGCTGACCACTCGTCTTTTACCTTCTCCTAAAAACACAGGAAAAATCCATTGTTGGAATAATGAACATGGTTATTTGAAGGAGAAAAGTAACTGAGCAAGGAGAAGATACGATTTTATTAAAAATTATTAGTCTGACTCAGAAACAAAAGTACACTCCCTGCTTTTTTCAAGTGGACTCAGCAAATTGTTGAGAAGCAGCAGGCATTTTCAAATACATGTACCAAGGAGAATTTGCAAAGATACCTGAGGAGTTGGGGAGGACATTAAAGAGATGCTGACAACTGAGAACTCATTGCTCAGTACATTAAATGTGTTGGAAAAATACCCCCCCAATCTTCTGGACTCAGAGCTATCATCAGTATTGTCACAGGTAGTGAAGACAGCATCTTAATGAAAAGCAAAGGGGAAACCTTCAAAAATGTCTGTTATTCCTGCTTTATACCTGCCTTTCTTCTTAATTAGAAGTACTTTGTGGCTGTTAACTGTAACTTGGTAACTTTTCCGTTACATTTTTTTAAATTAATTCGAACAAAATTTTTGCTTGCAGTGTGTGGTGATATTCATGGCCAGTTCTTTGATCTAATGAAGCTGTTTGAAGTGGGAGGATCACCTGCTAACACAAGATACCTCTTCCTCGGTGACTATGTAGACAGAGGTTATTTTAGTATAGAGGTAACTGAATATATTAATCTGTTCTGTCCTAATTTTTTATAAGCACATTTTCACATAGGTTTTCAAGTGAAATTTTAGGTCTGCTTTCCCATTTGAATGTGTTCTTCCTTGCTGTGCCTTCTGCTGTGATAAAGGCCTGTTTACAGGAGGATGTTGACCAGTCAGTCGTTTGGACTGTCCTGTTGGAATCACCAGACTTACTCATTCTTTCTCCTCTTTCTTCAGCTAGTCTTCTGAAAGTTGAATTCTGTTACATTATTATACATACTGCTGCTTGTCTGCTAAAATGTTTGTATGTTTGTGGAGAACCAGTGAGTCATGACTGCAAGGTCTTTTAATTGTTTGTAGTGTTATTATCTGTTTAATTATTATCTGATTATTTTTATAAAAGAAACTAATTTTATTTAAATAATCAAATGGGTTTTAATAATTATTAATATTTTTCTTTGCAAAAATTTTTAGAGCAATTGCAAATATCTTAGAGAGATTTCCTAAGGATGACCTCTGTTTCTGCCATTAATTTTTCAGTTACTTTGAATTCAAATAATTTTTAAACTTTCAGCATGTTTCTTAAGTGTGCTACATTTCAAAGACATTCACATCGAGTTTCAGAGCGTGGTTTTTAAGTTAAGTGCTGTTCTGGAACCAGCCTGGGGAGTACCTCAACTTGGGATCTCTTCACAGATATAAACTCTAATGGGATGGTATACCATTTGAAATAGTGGCTTGCAAGTCACAGTGAATCTTCCATTTCTGTATTAAGTGTTGCAGTTCTAATAGTATGTGGGTGTGTGCTGTGAAAGGCATCACAGTGCATTTTGGGGTTGTTAGAGATGGTAGACCAACAGCAGATGCAACAAGAACGATTGCCTCAAAGTCATCTTTAAGGAAAAATGTCAATAGACATTCCCTATTTATTTATTTGATCTTCTTTGCCTGTTCTTGATGATTACAAATAATGTAATTGTCCTTGAGAAAGGCATTTACATATCAGCTCTATATATTAATATATCAAAACCTGGTATGAAGGCTTTTCAGCTGTTACACTTAAGAAAACTTCTGAACAAAGATTGGTTTTGCATATTTTTACTGAGAAGATAAAAATTCAGTAATAAGTTTTGCTAAACTTCACAATAGAAGTCGTTGATGTGTGTCTCAATGTTTGCAGTGTATTTTGAAATTGTTCATTTGTTTTCTTTCTTCCATTCATGTACTCTGCTATTCTATGCAAAATAACTTTGAGGAATGGTCGCTTCAGGGTACTTGTGTTGATTAGGAAGAATGATAATTACAGCTTGCAGGTGACTTCCATGAAGTCCAAAACTTGTGGGGTTTTGAGATTTCTGTGCTCAGTTAAAAATACAAGAATTAGATTTGAAATGTATGAAATATGTTTGGGCATTCAGGACTGCTGGGTGGTAACACACTAAACTGAAATAATTGTGCATGTTCTTAGCTCTTATCTTTCTGAGGGTTTGCTGCTGATATTGCAGTAATAATGATAGATGGAAACTATAGTTCTTTGAATTTGGTGGTTGTACACTGAAAAAAAAGCAATCAGCTTGTCCAGTGTTTGGGGAAAGGATGATGTACTCTGTACATTTGTAATTTAAAAATTGTATCCAAATGATGTATCTAACCTTCAGGGAAATTGCTTTGTCAGGTGTTTTTTCCAGTCTCTTAATAAATGTCTGCTTTTCTTCTCATGCCAGTGTTTAGAATCTTATATTATACCAGATTTTAGGCAGAAACACATACAGTATTTGTCTAGATGGAAGTGTTGTACAGTTTAATTCTGCTGAGTTTATTTTATTATTGAATATCCAGCAAATACAAATATGATTTCAGCATTCTATGAAGCTATTATGAGGAAAAATAATAAGCAGTTTGCATTACTCATGTCCAGAACTGGACTCGGGGAAGCAGTGCTGCTTTAAAATGGCACATTAAGCACTACCTGCTTTTTGAAACTATTAACATCCTTACTTGGTGTTTCTCAGTAACAATTTTGGAAGTTCATATAAAGTAGTGTATTTTATTGGTTATCCTGTTTTCTCAACAGTGCGTGCTGTACTTATGGGTCCTGAAAATTCTTTACCCAAGCACATTGTTTCTTTTGAGAGGCAACCATGAATGCAGACACCTAACAGAGTATTTTACCTTTAAGCAAGAATGTAAGTACTGTCTAAGAATGTAAAATTAGCTACTTCCAACCTGCTGATCTATAATCTGTCATTGTGCTTGAGAGATGTTTGTCTCTCAGTTAAATTAAAGCATTGCAAACATCTGGAGGTCCCATTGACTTCTGTAAAATTGTTTGCAGTTTAGTGTGGCCTTGAAGTGCAGGAAGAGAGCTGGCTGTAAATGTACATTATAGAGTAAATTTTGGTGTAACAATACTGATGTTGAAGTCCTGGAGAGGAAGAGAATTTTGCTGTAGCCAGGAACACAGAGTAACTTGCTGAGCAGTGCTGTGAAGCTAGAAAAAGTCCCTACTGTGGGGTAATTTTTCCATCTGGAGGTTGATTTCAGCTATACCAGTAAGATAACTCTGGTGATGTGAGCTACCTCTCCATTTGAAGGCTTGTGTAAGTATTGATCCTGTGATAAATGGATCATTTCGCCTGGTAAAACCCTCTTTGATGTAGGTAAAAATGAAGTAATCTATCATCAGTTCTTAGCTTTTCACTGTAAATGAGAATTCACAAATTTCTTAGTAATATTTTATACTGAAGTATGCTATATAGTTGTATAAAATATTAAATAATCCAGTGATTTTTTTAAAAACAGAAGTAGTTTCTTCATGCTTGAGATAAGAGAAGGAGTGAAAACAGTTTATAGTTCTGGAGGAAATATGTCTTAGAAATGTGCTTGCTGTTGAGGTGTTTGGAAATGCTCATTTAAACCCCAAAATACTCATTGTTTGGGGTTTTTTTAAGCACTCACTTTGATATATGTTCTTATAACTATGATCCATTAGATTACTTCATCCATATATTATGGATTTTTAATGATTTCTATTTTCTTTCCTGCAGGTAAAATAAAGTACTCTGAGAGAGTCTATGATGCTTGTATGGAAGCTTTTGATTGTCTCCCTCTTGCTGCTCTCTTAAATCAACAATTTCTTTGTGTTCATGGTGGACTTTCACCAGAAATTAACACACTAGATGACATTAGGAGAGTGAGTATTTTGTGTATTTGAAAATAAGCTGAAATTGAGATATTTGTGTGATGCTATACAAAGTCATCTTTATCAAGCTGTCAGTCTACTTTCTGTTCTTGTCTCTTGTTGAAGTGTAAATCAGGAACTGAAATGTAGGCTAAGCAGTATCATAATTAAAATCTCATGGATTATCTAGTGCATCTTCCATTAGCAGGCTTCAGTGGGACAGCTGGGACTCTTACAAAACACACAAAAAAGAGAGCCCTCAAAATCCTCACATAATTTTTAAGACAGGTAGTACATGTGAAGAGTTTCATATCCAATCAAAAGAATACATTGTATTTCTTTCTAGATAAGAGCTGGTGTTCTCGTGGCTTCCAGGAGAGAACTTGTTGAAATTATTTGTAGTCTTAAAATTTTTTACTATATCTAACATCATATTTCAGTTATTCACAAATGTCTTTGAATTTTTTTTTACTGTCTTAAATATGTGGATTTTAGTTTTGACAAAGTGAGATATTGCAGTATTTAATAGAAATTCACATTGCTCTTTAAAATGGCAAATTTGGTAGGCATTTGAGTAACTGTTGAGGAATATTTCTCACTGTAGTGAATGTGCAGAGTATTTTAGAAAGAATTTAAAAGGTTTTTTTTAAAATTATACACTGGAAACACGAAATAGTGGTGTGCAATTTAAGGGGTAGAAGATTGTGATGACATGAGGTATCTGTTTCTAATAACGTGGTTTCTACGTGTATGGATGGCTTGTCAGGTGGAGATTGTAGCAGATGGGAATTTTCAAAGTCCATTGCTTTCCTTTTTGCATACTCCTTTTAGACTTCTTTAAGTCAACTTAGCTGACGTCTTGACTGCTGCACTTGGAAATCAAAACCATTCCTGTTATGATTAGGAACAGCTAAAATGTAGATGATTTCAGCTTAAATTATACGTAGGTGGTTCTAAGAAAGCTTTGGAATTGTAGGTAAGGATGGAAGAAAAAATGTGGTTTATCCTCATATGGAAGAAGGTACATGGGGGCCTGTTTGTAAAAAGATCTAAATGTCACAGAGAAAGTAAAAGCACGCTCCTAAATTGCTTTTATAGTATATAAAAGTATGTATTGCAGCCTGTTTTGTCTTTTTATCTTAATTAATTACATTTCTCATTTTCTTAGCATTTTCTCCTTTATTTGTACTTTGTTTTTCTTTTTTACCTCTCCCTTTCCTCAAATTTATAGGCCCTCCAGTTGAATCTCCACTTTGAATTCACTGTATTTATTCATTAGGGATTTTTTGTAATGATTGGACCATTTCAAAGCCTCAAATGTCAGTTTATTCACTTACAGATATTACACTGCCTAGCAGAGTGATGTGAGAGGAGGAGAAAATGGTAGAAACAGAGAGGAAGTGTATTTACAAGATCAGTGGTATAAGTGGGAAAATGTGCTGAGGCACATTGCATTGTCAAAGCAAATACGTGTACAGAAATCCAAATGCATTGTGCAGAGAAAGGGAAGTAAGAAAGCAAAGAGATTAAACAGTGCCATTCTCACAAAGCCTTGACACCTCTCACTATACACATGAAAAACTTCTCACTATACACATGAAAAGAAGCATGGTCAAAGCTTTTTGGAAAGTAATATAAAGAAAACATGTTCTAGAAAAACACTTTGGAAAGCCACTGTCGTAACGGGATTGTGTTTCATTTTTCTGATAGTCTCAGTCTTGCAGCTAATCAGGTTTCAAAGTGTCAAGTAAATTTAACTAGAAGGTAATTCTCTTGTCTTTGCCTGTACTTTCAGGTGTGCTTCTGTAACGTTCAAGGCTACATTAGGGTGAAATGTTTATATGTGTATATGAAAATCTGCATTGTATTTTGTTCTGATGAAAAACGTGTTTATAAATGTAAGGCAGTGTTAATAGAACTGTTCCTTGGGCCTTTTCTGTTTTTAAAAGATCATCTGATAACCTGAAAAAGGCACTAGTCAGGGATTTGCAGCAGCTTCAATAGCTACTTTAGAGCTTGGCATGCACTGATATTTTCAATGGATTTAAATTAAATGGGTGATGTGAAATGCTTGTTTTATACCTAGGAAAAGGATCATATACTTGGGGTACAAGTGTGGTGTGTGAAATTACTTCTGTAAGAGCAACCAAGACAATTGTATGATATTCCAGGCCTTCTGGTTTATTAGCAGAAGTTCTTACTAAGGAGAGCTCTTTGCTGCAAGGACATAATTATCAGGAATAAAAGGGAAATCACAGCTCTATAAATAGTGCAGGAATCACCTAAGAACAAAAAGAAAACTTCTGTGCAGGGTACAATTTCTTTTGGATGAAATCTTTCATCAGTATTGACATGCAGGAAGGTGATTAAACGACACAATTTAAATTATTATTTTTGCTGTCATAAATTTACTTCCAGAAGAGGACAGCTATCATACTAGGCATGACAGTGAATCCTAACCAGAAAGGTTGTTCTAGGTGCTTCATATTTCTGCCAAAATGGAAGTTTGTGAAGCAATAATCTGATTTTTATTTTCTGAATATGAATTCCACAAATGTGCTGAATGTTTTGGTAAAGAGTGTCTCTTTCAGACACGTCTATCAACTTAGAGATGATGTTTAGCTGAATTCATTTATACTGCCAAGACTTCTACTGATACAAAATGCCAGGAATTGTGATTTTTAAACCTAGCATTTTAGAAAGAAGGAAGTATCCAGGTAAGATTATGAGGACTCTAAATTAGAAAAACAAAGAATTTTTTCCTCATTTACAGCAGATGGTCGCTCTTTTGTTTAGCTCTTGGTGATACTAAGTCAGCAAATTGCCTTGAAATATATGGCAGCACAACTGAAATCTGTCTTTGTAATACCTTGCTTCCTTTCTGTGGCCTGCTGAAATTTCCTTTTGTTCAGTAATGTGTAAGATGGCTGCCACTCTTCACTGGCCTTCATGTTGTTCTTTAGGCTTTATTAGGTGATAGTTCTCAAGAAAATTAGGACAGATTAATTGAAACTGGTGTCTGTGTGTGAAACTTCTGTGAAGGTCTTTTGCCTCAAAAGTAAAATTGTTTTAATTTGCTGTACCTTAATCTGCCTCTCAGGTTTTGGTACTTCTGTATTGGAACATCCATGTGGAGTATAATGCATGTCACTTTAGTTGTCCTGACTGCACAGTACCTAGAAAATAATTTAGATTCAAATGCTTTACAGTATAATAAAAAATATAGTAATTAGTTCTGTTTCAACACCAGGTGTATTGATTCCTATTCTTGAAAATTGTCTTTCTCAGTTACCTTAACCATATTTAGAAAAATATTGAGGCAGTTTGTATTGCGATTCTGTTTTGTTATAGTCAAACCACATTCAGAAATAGTTAAATCAGTAACAAGTGTTTTGAATTTACTTTTAACTTTCTTGCTGTGCCAATAATAGAGAAGCCCTTAAACTGATTATTCTGATTTGATATATACAGTCTGGGTTGAGTAGCTTGCAGTGATATGTCCTTAAATTTTGAGATGTCTTGAGAACCATGCTAGTTAGTAGATGCCTAGTGAAGAAGAAACTGATCTGGTGTGTATGTAAGTAACTGTATGTAGTGTATGTGCAAGTGTATGTAAGTGTATTTATTTTTTACAAACTGACCTTGCTTTAGGAAATACCTGCATTATTGTTTCAATGCTGTGAGAAATTAGTTTGGGAGAGAGGTGTTAATTGCAGGCAGCCAAAACTTTTATTTTTACTGTCTCTATCCATTTGGCCAAAGTCATAAAGAAAATCTTTGCAGACTAAAGAAAAATTCTTAGAAATGTTTTCTAGACTTTCAGCCTTCTGTATTGCAGGAAACATCAATCAGGAGAGTTGAAACTTCCTTGTGTGAATGCCTCTGTTAGCTTCTGGACCCAAATTTATTGCTGGAGGTTTAGCAACTTGATGGTTTAATCTACAGAAATTCAGGTACTTGCAGAAGTTGATGGACTGACTTCTTCAATCTGGAAGAAATACTCCATACCAGGTTTATCATCCATTATGGGAAATGTTAAACCACAGGATTTCTAATACTGAATAAATTCCAACAACAACTTCAGTAATACCTGCCTTACCAATATCTGGCAGGAATTTGTAAAGATCTGGACCTCTCCACTTATGTTGCAGGTGGCAGCCTCGGGAGCTCTGATTTTCCAGGGCATGAGAGAGTTGGCACTACTGCTGGTTCCATATTTGAATGGATTCCTATGGACCGTTAGACTCAAATTCACCAGGTGCTCACCAAACCTCCCTTCGAGCCTGTCATGAAGAGTTAAGTGTTCTCTAGTACCATCAAAGTCATCTGCTTTGGTATGGGAAGTGAATTCAATAAATGCACTGTCCATCAAAGAACCGTTCCTACATTTCTTGGATAAAATCATCTTGTGAACAAACTCCAGCTACATAAAGACCAAATAAACTTTACATTGAACCTGGGATATCTACTTTCATTTCTGAGACATCACAGATTGATTGCCTGTAACTTACTTGAGCAGGGTATTTTCCCTTTATGTTAACAAATGCACTTTGCTCCTTAACTTCTGCCCCTTTTGACTGTGGTTACTAGGAAAGTTGCAGGCTGCTAAAATAGGTGTTTCAAGTGAAAATTAGTAAAGAAGCAGCAAGAGAGAAAATGCAGACATCTCCCAAAATTATGGCTCATTACATCAGAGATAGAGCTGAAAAAGAAAACTTGTATGAAGAAAAATCTTAGACAGCTGGGCCAGTTGCATCTTCATTACATTGTTAAATGATCCATTATGAAGATGGGTGTTTCAGGGTGGCTTTTTTTTTTTTTTTTTTTTTTTTTTTCTTTTTTTTTTTTTTTTTTCTTTTATTGGGTTGGATTTTTAGGGTTGTTTTGTAAAATATATTTTGTCTCTTCTAGTTGGTGCTAATTATTCATACTTTTCTTCTATAATTCCTGTTTTCTGTACCGTTTCTCTTTTCTAATTCCTGGTAGTGTCTCCAGATTGGTAGATGTGGCATGTGCATGAAAAAGGACCATTTTGTTCCTTGTCTGTATCTTGACCTTGTATTACACATATCCATCAGTCTGGAAGTTATCTCCCTTCTTTTTCAACTAATAAATCTTATTGCTCTTAACAGGTTTCTTTTGGCATGCCTGTGCCTTATTTCATGAGGAGGAGAGGAAAAACTATACAGAAACTACTTCTCTTTGATATGGTTGGGATTTGTTCTAAAAATGCTTGGTATTGATGGATATGTAGGTTAACAAATGTGTAAAACTTAATAATCTAGTATTTAAAGAGTATTTGTGCTGTTGCCTTTTCTTTCTAAACAGTTAGATAGATTCAAAGAGCCTCCAGCCTTTGGACCAATGTGTGACTTATTGTGGTCAGATCCTTCAGAAGATTTTGGAAATGAAAATTCACCAGAGCATTTCAGTCATAATACAGTCAGAGGCTGCTCATACTTTTATAGGTGAGAGTGTGCTATGATCTAGTTGGGTAGTTGGGTCTTTTAGTACTGACTCTTCCTGAATATTTTAAGAGAATATCTTTTACTCATAACTGTTTTCATTTCACAGCTATCCAGCAGTTTGTGAATTTTTGCAAAATAATAATTTGTTGTCAATCATTAGAGCACATGAAGCACAAGATGCAGGGTGAGTACTTTGTATCTTTCAAGAAAATAATCACAATGTAAAATAAAAATTAATTGCTTATTTGCTGTAAGATGTAATATAATTTGTTTGGTTTTGCAGTTATAGAATGTACAGGAAAAGTCAAACTACAGGGTTCCCATCTTTAATAACAATTTTTTCAGCACCTAATTACCTGGATGTCTACAATAATAAAGGTAAGAACTTGTTATTAGTAGTTGTATGTTATAATAAAATAAAACTGACTAGATAATCTAATATCAACAGCTTTTTGCCACTTAAGAAATTAAAGGACAAAAAAATCTATTAATGAAAGTTACAAAGAGCCGTAAATGACAACCTCCTGTAAGAGGAGTACCTCAAAGCATAAGTGTGGTCAGAGATTTCCTTTGTGAAAGTTGTTGCTATTTAGTACTTGTGACTAAATCTACTGGTGTCATCCAGTCAGGCAAGGTTTCCCTGTGCTGTGAGTTTTCACTCCTCTGATTGTCTTTAGTGGGCAAGGAAGGTGGTTTGCATTGTGTGTTGTGGCATCTGAGCATCTTAATTGTCATTAAAATTCCCATAATGGCCACACATGGGAAATCAAGAAAGAGCAAGTAGTGATCAAAATACTGATCACCAGTGGAAATACTAAGAAGGAGGTATACAAGAAACCCGTTTTTGTCCATCCTCTGCTAAGACAGAGTTGAACAGGAGAAGCATGTTTAACAGTGTGGAGAAAGACTTACAAGTGAGAATTACAGAGAAGAGCTTAGCTGTGAATTAGTATTCATAGATAAGAATAAAGTTCAACAATGGAAATTAAAAATAAAGCTTGCTGAAATTCAAGTATGATATTAAAGTGAGGCATTTCAAGTATGTGATGAATGAACCATCTCCAAATTTTCAGTGTTCTTTTGAAACCAACACCTTTTTCTATTAATTACATTGCATTTTCTTCCACCCACCTATAAAGAACCACCCCCAACCCATACCACTTCTGTAGGGTGAATAACTACACAGGAAAATATGAGCTGTTGTTACTTTCACTGATTGCAAAGTAAGGGGGAAGTAAAAATATCTTCAACTGGCTTTTTAAGTTTTTTCACTATCTCTATGGATACTGCATTCATAGAACCCTTTTCACATGAGCTATTCCCAATCTGATGCAAGTGTAAGTATAGAAAAATGTAGTCAACTGCTTGTTTAGCTTTAGAATGCTTCTGTTCTGTCTTTTTTCTTTATGTTTTCTCTTTTCCCTCATCTTCTAGATGTCTGTGGTTTTACACCAGGCTTATAGCATGGGCAGACACATATGAAGAACAAAACCTGAATTTGCATGTACTGAATACATTTCTGTTCTGAGTTAGTTTTGTTAAAGCTACTGAAATTATACCTTTTCAGGATTTTTAAAAATCTTTGTTGATTGTAGACCTAAAGTAGGACAGTACAGACCTATATTGACATGTAACAGTACCTTAAAGTGAAACATACACAGTAAAAATCCAAAGTGCTCCATTAGTTACCTGTCTGTAAATACTGTGAAACAGAGAGTGGAATACCTCTGGGATTATTTAGTCTACAGTATAAATAGAGCCAAGCCTTTGACTTTACATTTGTGGTACACAAAAGTTTTAAACATTCTTTTCAAAAATGTCTGAATTTCATTTTAGCTGCTGTATTAAAATATGAAAACAATGTGATGAATATTCGTCAGTTCAATTGTTCTCCTCATCCTTACTGGCTACCAAATTTTATGGATGTTTTCACATGGTCTTTGCCATTTGTTGGAGAAAAAGGTTAGTAGATGTTTTGCATCAACTAATATCTTTATTCCCCCCAGATTGATGTTGGGAAGGCTTTTGTTTTTTAAAATACATTTACCAGTGAAAGATGAATTGCATTATTTTTCTGTTGTTTTCTTTACTTGTTTAAGTCAAGGTAGTTAGAACTGCACCTAATGTAGCTAAGATGTTAACAGAAATTATCATTTCTTTTGAGGGTGTGCATCTGTATTGTTAAGTAGTATCTTTGAACTGCATTTGAAGTTAATATTTAAATTGTTCATATTCTACAAATGCTAAGTTATATACATTATTAATCCTGTGTAGTTATATCTATAAATTTATATTGAGATGTTTGTGTAAAATGTTAACTTTCCTATATAGATATAACAGATTGACCTTCACTAAAGATAAGTTTTTCAGTTATAATTTTTCTTGTAGAAAAGATAATTTAGCACAGATCCTCCTTTTTTTTTTTTTTTCCCTCTAGAGATCATAACTCTGAATCTAGGACACTGGGGCCCCAAGTAGTCCTCAGTTGACAAGCAACGAGGTTAGAGGCTATTTGGGTCTGTTTAAAATCCTTCCATGACAGAAACTGCTCTTTTCATAAAAAGAGATCTGAAGAACTCTTCAAATTTCTTCGAAAAATTCTTTTTAATTTAGTTTAAATTTAATTCATATAAAATAAATTTAAATAAATTTGAATAAATTTTAGGGTTTTTGGAGTTATGTATGTAAGGGACAGAAAAACCTAGGATTCTAGATTTGCTTATGTTGTCTTTAGTAAGCAGTTAAATGCAAATAGTTTGGGCACTTCTAACTGAGGTTAACCCACTCAACATTTTTTTTAATGTTTAAATGAAGGGACCTGACATTTGAAAGATTTTGTTTGTATCTCTCTTGCCTGATGATGCAGTAGATAATGTTTTCAACAGCAAAGGGTTGATGCTGTGTATTTTGCTTCTGTTGTGTTGCTGGTAATGGCATCCAGCAGCTTATTTCACAGTATTTGAGTGTTTCATTGCCCTGCTCAGTGCTTCAGACTGCTGGTCCTTGCAGGCAGCCTTGCCTTTGGACAAATGCATGCTTCACTTTTGATGAAGGATTTAGTGTCAATATTGTCTGGTCTGCATTGATCAGATCAAAATTATAATAATTTGGTTGGGTTTTTGTTTTACAGTAGACAGTAACTCTTTCCCAAGAATGAAGAATACAACCACAGCAGATAACACAGGCGTTGTATGAATTAGTCATGAATAAATGTAGGCAGCAATTTACAGGGCTTTTAACCAATTGCCTTTTGGATAGGTTTCTGAATACTCTATGTAAAGGAAGGTTTGAATACTTTAAGAAAGAGTCTGATACATGTCAGAAAGATTGAGTGACAGAATAAGAATATTCCTGGAGAAAAAAGATGCACGAACTCATCTCAAAAGGCTTGTATCCACTATGTTGATATATTTAAGGGGAGTTTGAAAAGACAAACTCCCATATTTATATTCCAGTATCTTTTTTGCTTGAGTACTTCTGCTACATGCCTGCAGGTGTCAGGAATAGAATAGCTTTTCCAGTTCAAGACTGAATTTGAGCAGTCATAATCTTTCATATTTAAGTAAAGTTTGCATAAAAACTACTTCAAATACTTCACTTTTCATGTAAAACTACTAATTTACAAGAAAAGTCTTATCTAAAACAACTCCTTGTAAGAGAGGAATGTTCTTCATGTTGTTTGATTGTTTAGTTGTATAATTTTTAGCTGCTTATTTTTTCTGAGCTTTTAAAATTCTGTGACAGCTCATATCAAGAAAAACACTTATTTTGAAATGAGGTTACTGAGCAATGGCTGTGGTGTGAGAAGTTCATTCACTAGAGTAGCTGGTAACTAGCTATATCTTGTGTGCATAGAAATATTTTAAAGTCTACACAGAATGAATTCAAGTTTATTTTTTCCTCTACAGTAACAGAAATGTTGGTGAATGTTTTGAGCATTTGCTCTGATGATGAGCTGATGACAGAGGGCGAAGATCAATTTGACGGTAGGGTTTACTTTAAGATACGTAAAATCTTCCTAGGGTAATAAGTTGTAAACAATAATTAACTTAGACTTGTGGCATTTGAACAAAATTGCCTTCAATTTTTTTTGTAGGAAACAATGCTTTTGGTGGGGCAGAGAAGGGAATTGTGTTTGTGTTTGTGATCAAGAAGTGGTAATAGTAACCTTCAAATCCTCGTATGTGATTTTTATTTAAAACAAACTTCTTGCAAATAATCATATCTGATTTCAGTATAAAACAAACTTTTTGTGGGAAATTCTCCAAATGTCTTGACACTTAAAATTTGAGACATACTAACTTACTTTACTACTATTTAGAAGAAATGTATTATAATACACTAAATTTCTTGATTATTTAGAAGAAATGTATTATAATACACTAAATGTCTTGGTTATTGCTCTTCAATAGCAGCTGATGTAGGAGAAGATCAGATACAATACCTTTTATGGCAAAGTACTGTAAATAAAGTCAGAAATGCAAGTTTAAGTCTGGGTTTGAGTTTAAAGGACAACTTGTATATGTACATTGTATTATGTGTATTCATGTAATGAATTCTAACATCTTTTTGTCTCTTAAACTGTGATACAGCAGATTGTTAAGAGAGGTTTGTAGCATGATGATAAGGAAGCAACATTGACATGAAGACCTAGCATATCACACGTTGGTTTTTTTGGCTTTTTACAGAAGTGCTTAATGTCACAGCTAAACATTTTTCAGACTTGTTCATTTCATCCAGTAACAGAACTGATCTGGTGAATTGTTGTTGATGGGGGAGGAGGAGGAAAACTTTCAGCAGCCTTTGAGGAACGTGAAAGGATCATTTATAAAGACATTAGAGACACAACCCCTTTGAGAGCATTTGATAACTACTGTGTTCAGATTCCATACCAGAATAGTGTTGTGCTCAGCAGCTGGGTGTTTTCCATTGGAGTGTGTTGGTTTTGAGCCACTTCAACTTTGCTGCTATTTAGATGATTGCCAGAAATGTGAAAACGTGGAAGGAGTCTCAAAAGTGATCCTGCCAACAGTCAATTCCTGGTTTTTATTCAAGTACATCTCCTAAACTGAAAGTAAAGCAATTGCACCAAGCAGAGTTAGGTGGCATTCTGAGGCATTAGGATTTGTGTTTGCCAGAGTAGTTGCAGTTGTCAGTTGACTGCACTTGCCCTGTATGTAGTCTCCTAATTTGAATTATTTTATTCTTCTGTCTCCTTTAACAATTTCTTTGCTTGAATCATCTCTTATGCCACCTAGATACTGTCTATGCTTTATCTTTCTGTGTGGTTGGATTTTTTTTTAATTGTTGACTTTCAAGCTTTCACTTGTTATTTGTCAAATTTTAAATAGTCTCAACAATTCCACTTCTTGTTTGATGAATGCATTTTCAAATGTTGCAATTTTCCATTTTATTTTTTTCACATTTCTTCTCCATTCCTTCTTTATTACCACTGCCAAGTTAAATATCTTTTTTTTTTGTCTCACTCACCTTTTTCTCCATCGTTCACTTCCTTTTTTTCTGGACTCTCCATCTGAAGAGCGACTCATATATGGCAATAAAAAAGGTACAGACCAGACAGAGTAGGACTGTTTTGAAATATGACTTCACAGAACCTGACAGTATAAAGTATTAGTGAGAAAATACCTTTCTATTGAGAGTTATTATGTAGTATTTTATGATTATTATTAACCATTTTAATGGGAATTTATAGAGACTTGTGTATTTTGTTATCAGAAGTCATACTTCAAGACATCTGTCTTTCTGTGCATGATTTTTTTTTCCTCCTTTCTTCATTCCTTTTTTGTAGAATTTCATTCTTTTACCTACTTCTAAAATTTTATCTTTGGTCCTGCATGTGTAGGGAGCTTTCAGTTGTCTGTCTTGCTCTTTAATACTTTCCTCATGAGCTATTTTTTTACGGTTGTGCATGGAATGTGTTTATAAAATGTTCCAAAACCTAGTTTGTGTAGTACATTTTGTCTTTTTAAGTGAGATGTCAAAAAAAGTACTTTTTGATTTTCTGTGCTATTTTGAAGATGGCCGGATGCAGATTGTAAAAAGAAGCCTACCTACTAACTTAAATTCATGGTCTGTCACTTACTTTTCAGAAATCACAGGGTAAATAGTTCTGTACAGAGAAATTCTTCTGGCTGCTACTTGCCTAATAATACTTCTTCTCTCTGTATAAATTTGTTGGTTCCAGAGAATGTTTCTAATACTTGGGAACACATTAGATTAGAGACGTTTCCAGCAGTTATGTTTGTGGCATAACATGTCAGCGTTTCAGAATTTGTCTCTTGTGCAGGCATTGGGAGTGGGGAATGGGCAAGTTCTGTGTCATATCTCCAGTAATTTAGGATGTAATCAAGACATTCTTCTGCAAACAGATGCTATTCTCCAAGTAACCAGGATTCAATGGCCACATTAGGGCAGTGCTGCAGCCTGGACTAATGAATTTGGCTTTTTGCTTTGGTTGTGTTGCTTCTGGAGGGCCAGGACAATGAGAGATCATCTTAAAAAAAAAAGAAAAGAAACAACCCCCCAAAGCAACCTTTCTCATTTTAGAGCACAGGGATTAGCAGTGCCTGAAGTCTTTCCAGTTGGCATGTTACAGCTTGGCATCAGTGAAGCCTGCAGATTGATGTAGATAGAAAGAAAATTGAGGAACTTAGAGAAATATTTGATGTCCCCCTTAGCCCTGACCTTTTCAAACTCTAGAAGAGTCTCCTCATTCTGGATTCTCAAGTGGCTATTCAGTAGTGTTCAAAGAGAGAATGCAAAAATTTCTAGAACTTTAGAAGTTAAAACTTCAAGGAAATTATTTTCAGTAAAAATTGAATGTTTCATACTATCCTATTTCAAGTTTTTCCTGAGCCACCTGTTTTGCCACTTTTTTAGTCTGATGTCTGTTAAAATTGTAATTTTGTATAAAAACTCTTTACTCAACAGTTCCTGGCTTTTTCATTTGTTTGTGTGGACTGGCAGGTGTTTGTCATACCCCAAGACTCTGTCATTGTGCTTACAAAGGTTTGCTCTTGTCCCCTTATCTTGTCCTCTTATTTCTTTGTCACTACACCTTTTCTGTCTTGTGTGGTTTTGTTGTTGTTGTTTGCCCTTATATGCTTTATCTTCTGTATTTTATTTGGTTTGGTGTTCAGGGTGGAAAGTGTCCCCACTCTTGTGCCACAGAAGGCTGTGTGTCCTTGCAGCCATGGTCTCAGAGGCGTGGCTGCTGTCCTGAGTGTCTGTGCCCCCACAGAGAGGCCCATGCTAGTGAGCAGGGAGGGGAAACAGCTTCCACAGCTCCCTTTTGGAATGCAAGGAGACAATTTCTGGACATGTAGCTCTTCCTCTGCCCACTTCTGTGGTCCTCTCTTCTGCACTTTTGCAATTTAGTTAGCTGAATTGCCAAATTCTTATTGTGTACCTTCCTCCCAAGACCGAACAACACTGTACATGGGACTTCTGGAATACCTAATGGACCTCTCTGAACTTGTTCACTCTTGGTCCCCTGTGGTTCAATGCACAGGATGACTGAGTCACTCTTACCTTGATGTGAATAATGCTCTCCTTCTCCAGTGGCTGAGGAGAAGTCAGGATTTGGGTTTTGATACCTCTTCATCTGCCTCTACTACTTTAATAAAATTGAGGAGTTGGCAAAGGGAAAGTAAGATGAGGGGAAGGATGACTTTTATACATTGAAACAAACCAGAAACACTTGGTGCGTGAAAGGTGTTTCTGTTTTAAGGTCAAAGCAGGCAAAGGTGGCTCTCCTTCCCAATCACAAGCCTCCTTTCACAGTTTTGTCTTCACTTTCATCTGTTTCAAATGGTATCACTCTGCCTTGTAGAATGTGCAGTATTTACTCCAGATCTTTGGTATTTGTAATTTCTGCAAATGATGCAAACCTAAGATGACATGGAACACAGAAAAGTGGTAAGAAAGGTACCACTACAATTTTTTGCTTGTTTATTTTCTGAGGGGGTTTTCATGGAATTGTGTTTTGGGTAGCTGAAAATCTTTATTTTTTGTGGTTTTAGTATCTCTTTGGCTTCTATATTGGGCTGCTTGCCTACATCTTGATGTGCACACATGTCAATACTAAGATTTAAAGTGTAAAATTTAGGCAAATGAGTTATGATAGTTACTACACTGTAGTGGTGGTAGTTCAGATGCTTACTAGGTTTAGGAGATCATTCTGAACAATCACAACTTTTTTGTGTGTGTTTTGTGGACACAGATGATGGTGGTTTTGCCGGCATTCTGAAGCTCTGGTTTGATAACGTTGTGCCCTGAAGTGTTTGGGTACTGACCTCCTGTGAAGAGTACTGAACTTAAACAGTCGTGTTAAATTTGATGCACTTTAAAATGATGACCCTCTAAATACTTACGAGCTTGAGACTCTTTTTTCTTCTATTGAAAGTAGGTACAGCTGCCGCAAGGAAAGAAATAATCAGAAACAAAATTCGTGCAATTGGCAAGATGGCAAGAGTCTTCTCTGTTCTCAGGTACGTGCATGATTTCTGCATTCCTAAACCCCTGTTACATATGCAAGGTAAACATCTCTGTTTCAGGATAATGAATGCCAGAGATTTTTCAGGGAGACCACTGTGCATCAGAATCTTGTTTGGAATTTTGGTGCACCTTGCTGATGTTGGAATTTTTGGTTAAAGAATATTTTTGAGTTATTTTTGCTACATGTTTCAAGAAATTAGAGAACATGATCTTTAATTTACATGTTTTTTGTCCAGCTGTTAACTAAGAGTATTGGAAAGGCAATACCAGATAGAAAGACTGAAATAAGGGGTGTAATAGAGGAGGTCAGGACTGACTGAAAATTTCTGACATACCAGGAGCTTGAGGAGTAGAGGGGTTTTGTTTCCAGTTTTGGTTTGGTTTTTTTCAGCTATTTAAAAAATACCCTATCTTATTTAAATGCAGAGATTTCATCATCCTATTTACCCAAAATGTCTGGTTTTCCACAGAACATAATTGCTCAAATAGGGGTAGTTTTTTTGAAGTTATTTCCCAAAGTATGGACATCTAAAACAAAATTTGGGATTATTTTATGGTAGTGAGATATGTTCAGTACCCCATGAGGCACTCAGTGCTCATTTCAAAGCCAATGAACCTGCATGTGAATAACTGCTCAGAATTTGGTTCAGAAATAGCCAGCATTTACAACTCCTAGGTGGAGGAAAGACTGGTATGGAATAGAATTATTTTTGCCTTTTAAATTGTTGGAATTTGAATTTACATTAGTCTTGACATGCCTAAAACACAGCAAAACTAGGCTCTCCCTTTCCCCATCCGTTATTTTACACAATGCAAATTGTCATGCGCAGATATTTAAGGTTTTGTTACTTTTTTCACACAGGGAGGAGAGTGAAAGTGTGCTGACACTCAAGGGTTTGACTCCCACTGGAATGTTACCTAGTGGAGTGTTGGCTGGAGGACGACAGACCCTGCAAAGTGGTAATGATGTTATGCAACTTGCTGTGCCTCAGATGGACTGGGGCACATCTCACTCTTTTGCTAACACCACACATAATGCATGCAGGGAGTTTCTTATGCTTTTCAGTTCTTGTCTTAGCGGCTGATACAAGCATAGTGTTATGTGTTAATCAGGCAATGTGAAATGGATACTTAACCAGGGTATAAAACTAAAAGCCAATTAGTTCAGCAGTGTCAGGCTGTGTTTTTCAGACTCTGAGCTTCCTTAGTTTTCAATTTTTCAGGTGGCGTGACCTTACAGATCTCGTATTGAGGCATTTAATCATTACAGATACAAAAATGGCAATGTAATTTTGCATCACTACGTGTGTGCTCTCCATTTAAATGGTTTTATTATAGCAGTGTTAGTATTTTCATTGACAATGTCAAATACATGTTAATATTAACAAACAGCTGCAGACTGCATAGTTCCATATTACACTCCATTGACAGATTGGAATGTGCTACGTTTTGTACCCTGGTAATTAATGCCAAAGTTTGTTCTCTATGTTGTTTGTCAAATGTTCTATGTATAATTGACCTCCCTGAATTGTCCTTGTAACATGCTGTTTCCTTCCTCTGCAGATGTAGCTGCTTTCTTAGATCTGTCTGTCTCTCTCTAGGTATAGATGTATGTCTGTATAAGTGTTAAAATTAAACCACTATCTCAGACACTTGTCTGTCTCTTGATGTAGAAGCAATGTTGTAGCACCTTGTTTTTGAGGTTTGCTGCATTTGCTGCTGCACATTGTCTGTGCATTTTGAACAATAATGTACTTGAAAAATATTCAATCATTTGTTACAAAATCAGTTGAGAATAAAGGGATTGAATTCAAAACTTGTAAATAAATCAAAATAAAAGGGTGTTATTAAGTGTGCATATATTTTTTTTTGCATGAAAATAAAAAGAACTCTATACAAAATATACCTGTAATCTGGCTCATTGAATATTTTGTAAAAGGTTTTCATTCTTTTTTTAGTTTGTTGAATCATTGGATCATATTTTTCACAAGGCCCATAATGATTAACTAGGACTAGGGAGGATGCTATGAGCTCGTACCAAGTGTATTAAAAGAATGAAGTCCATGTTTTGTGTTCACAGTGGTGAATAACTGAAAACACCAATGTGAAACTGGACTTCATATCAGCAGCACTCTTAACAGATTAAAGAAGACTTTTAACATAAAGAAGACTTTTTCTTGGCCACATTCAGGCTTAATAGGAAGTTTAAAACTTCAGTATGGGAACACTGAATTTTATAACTATACTTGTGATATGTGAATACCACTTTTTACACAATCTGTTTTCCAAGAGTAGCTGCTTTTCTCATTTCATGATTTAGACTGTTTATTTGAATTCCTTATATTTTCTATGTAGTTTTTTGAAAGCCTTTCACTACATTTTCTATTAAACTATCAAAGCTGTTTTTTAATAGCTTTGAAACACAAATGTCACATTTTAAATCATTTTTCAGTGGACATATAATGTCTACAAGTAAGTTTATATGTCCAGTGTGTGTATGTGATTGTTTTGTGAATGTCTATAACAAGAAATGGTGTATGTTTCCTAATCCATTCAACTATTCCAAAAGCATCTGTTCTAGCTTTAATTTTCATTGTTTAATAAGAAATTTTATTATGCTTAAAAAATGAGTCTGCATTCCTCTCACTCATTTAACAAATTTTTATCCACGTTGCATTACAAATACCAGAGAGGATCAAACTGACTAGAAAATTTTTTTTACATAAAGCAAATTACTTTCTACCATTACTGAAAATGTGGGACATTTGGAAAGTGCACAAAATCCATTCTGGATTTTTGTGGGTGTGTTTTTTCCTGACTAGAACTTTTGATGGCAATATTCCCTGATGCACTACATTGATGTACCTCATTTGTTTTAGTCATGTTGATTGTTCAAAATAAATCATGCCAGCTGTTAGTTCTTAAACTGAAGTAACTTCTTTTTACTGATAAGCATATTACTGTTTCAGTCTTAAAAGAGTAGTTTTCAAATTATAATGCTCAATTGCAAAGGTAGCAATAAACCAAAAATAAAATAAAACTTCAATAACTGACCATTTTCTAAACCACTGTAATATCAGAGAATTTATGTTCTTGATAAAAATACAGTCACTGATAGTAGTGTAGTAGGATTTCTTACTACAAGTATTTAATTACTGTTTGAAGTATTTTGTACTAGGTTGATCAATATACTATCAACAACCTAAACTAGTTAAGGCTTGCAAAAATAAAAGAACATAATATTAATTGATGTCATTTTTGTTCCCTTAAAAATACACAGAATTGACCAGTATGCCCTAGGTTTTCAGTCCTACAAATGCTCATTTTTCAATGGCACATTGGTTGCTGTTTAATCTATAAGCAGCTTTGAAAGTTTTAAGAAAGTGGAGTGTATATCTCCATTTTTCTAGACAGCTAGGCTGAATTTTTTTTTATCAGGGCAAATAGGTATAGAAATAGGTATATAATAGGTATAGGATAATGTTAATGTGTTAGGATAAAACCAGACTTTGGGAAATCATGTCCTTTGTATATTTCTTAATTTTTTTTAAATGTAAATTTGTTTTTTATTATTTTTGTTGCTTGCATTATAGTACCTGAAATAATAAAGATCATATTAAATACTAATATTGAAAATAAGATTTCCCAGTGACTTATTTTATAAAATGAATTCAATAAAATTACCTTCCAAATTGAGCCAACATCTGCTAACTATGACAAAACACCTAGAGCTTTATTCAGCAACATACTAAACACAAGTCTAAATTAAAAATTGTATGTAATTCCATAGACATCAGTTGAACTGCTGCCCCTGCTATTAGTGATAAAACATTTAAGATAGTTTTTTGTGCTTATGTTGAAACTTGGCAAGGATTTTCTATCACATCCATCCATTAAGTAAAACAAGGGGAGAGCTGAAATTAAGGATGGAAATGCCACTGAAACCTGTTGCTTAAAATCAGCTTTCAGTTGAGAATTTTCAGAGCAAAGATTTCAGCATTACCTGTTAATATGATCCAATATTTATTTGAGGTTTATCAAAATCTACAAAGAATAAATTTTCAATTTAGATATACCTGCAAAAGAGAATCCAACAAAAGGATTTTCCAAATTGAGTCTCTCTAGGTTTTTTAAGTGCTTGTATTTTCCAGTCAGTTTGTTCTTTTATGTCAAGTTGAAAATTATCTTTTTCTTAACTGTGATGAATATTCCAAGGTCTTTTTGGAATAGTAGTACTACAAGTAGTGTGAACTAGGAGTAATTTCTGACATTTGTATTTATGACCAAGCTACATAATTTGCAGAGATAAATCAGTATTCGTGATCTTTTCAGGAAAAGATTGAAAACAAAGACTCCACAGGTAACAGGAAATGGTGGAAAGAGGTGGTTTTTTTACATAGTTTCATATTTGTGTGGCAAATTGGTTATACTTTGAAAGTATGTGTTTGGTGACTTTCTAAAACAATTTTTAAGGTAATTTACTTTTAGAAATAGAGAAAGTTTCTTTCCCTTAAGGTAAACATAAATAACCATCCATTCAAGTGGCTTTTTGATTTAATTCTGGAATTGCCCTTTTCTCTGTAGATTTAAGTGCAGAACTGTTTTAACAGTTTTTTCATTTTTTTTGTTCCATGGAAAGTGCAGTGTATGAAATTCAAAATGCTGCACTTTAGTTAAGTATTTCATGTTATTTTATGAAATTCAATAGTATTTATTGGATACTTAATGCAAGTATCCAAAATTTTTTAGACTATCCCAGTGAAAATTAGAATCTTATGCAACAGTGAGCTTAAAACATGGTGTAGGCACTTCATACATAACATAGTGTAGGCATAGTGTAGGTGATTGGTTTTGTTGGATAGGAAATGAGAAGTAACAAACTTAAATCTCTCTAAAGAAATCTAGTCTCATCTAATGCCCTCTTTTCTTATAGAGATATTTTCCCCAGCAGTGCTTGAATACTCTGCCATGACTTTTGCTGTTAACAGTGTGTATGAAGCACTGCACAAGTAGGTTTACCACTATGTGAGCTACTTTTTGTCAGTATTTTGGAAATTGTGGTGTTAGAGGCATGGGAAATAGTAGAGGAGGTAAGAAGCTGTTACCATAATTGATTTAGCTACCATTAGGTTGTAATAGTAATAACCTTATGTTAAAGTTTTGCCATTGAGAGCTAAAACTATAAGGAAAGATCTTACACATAAGAAATCAAAGCAGTTCTCAGAGTTAGTTAGAAAAACAGCTAGTGAGCTAGATGTTCTTTATATTCACATTAATTCACCCACTAAGGCTTTGTTAAATCCAGACCTCTTCCTGCAGTAGACTTTGTTTTTGATTCAACTAAACAATTTACAAGACTTTGTAAATATGACTCTAGATTTGTCTTCTTTGGCTTAAATGTCACAATTCAGTTCTCAGAGATGCCCATTTTTGCTTAAAATATTGTGAGAAATTGAAGTACTAGTTAAACTCCAGGGAGCTAAAGAGAAAAATAACTTATTATTATTATTAGAATAATAGTGGTAGTGTTACTGTTATAGTGTCCTTCCTGGTAATTTAATGAAGCTCACTAATGCATTTTAATCTTCAGAAATAGTCTCAAATAGATTTTTAGCATTTTTTTAAACCATACCACTACTTAAACATCAGTAGAAGTTTTCTGTTGCTGTCTTAAAAAACCCAAAACAAAAAGCAACCAAAAGTTACAGAAATGTATAGTTAATAGTTATCAGTTCATTAGTATTACTTTGACAGGCTTTTAGTTGATAAACTCTGTTAGTTAAAATTCAGGAAAAGTTTCACTTAGACTTAAAAAACAATCCCCCCAAAACTTAATTGTCATTTTAACTAATTGTAATCTAATCTGGCGTAGCATACTATATTTAATTGATCATTGCCTTTTCTGCTATGCGATATTACACTCTTCATCTTTCTCATTCATTTTGCATGCATCTGCTCACTTCTGTACAGCCACTGTAGAGGCAATTGAGGCTGAAAAAGGTATGATCAGAGTCTTTGCCCTTGGCAGAGATCTGTGGTGTCTGGGAGGGAATTCAAAAGTACTCTGTGTGGGTGTGTTTTATTTTCAACTTGCACAAGCAGAGATGAATCAACTGCATTGATTCATCTGTTTTACATGTAACATTCATTTCTGGCTTTAGGATGATGATTATCTTTAATATTTTAGGGAAATTCTTGGGGGTTTTTGGTATCCTTTTGGTTTTTTTTACAGAATATGCTGTAGGTTTTTGTATAATAGCATGTTGTGATATGTGATGTTGTCTTGAAGTTCTTAAAAATAGAAGTGTTTAGTGTTTTTTTTCTGCATTCAACTGAAGGTTTTGTTTGATTGTGGGGAGGGGATGTTATATGTGGAAGGAGGGTTGTTTATGCATGCTTTTTCTCATAAAACATATATAATGCCTTTGAACATTTTTTTAAACTTTCTGTGATATCTGGTAGTGAAAGACATATAACTTTTTTCCTATAGATTTTGAATATAATATATTGTCCAAATTCTAGTATTTATGAGACATAAATTCAATGGATTATTAGTGCTTCTGTGCTAAATAAGTTGTATATATGTCCTCTGTTAGTGGTATTGAGCAAAATGCCATCAATTTATTTGGTTGAGAGTATTCAGCTAGAGATTGTTTCTTTTCAGAGAGACTTTAGTTTCTTCTTGCTCAGAATTCAATGAAGTGAATGACAAATAGCATAGCCATTGAGAGAGCTGCCTTTGGGGTTTTCAGATTTAGTTGCAAAGCACCATTTAATGACTGTATTCTTTGTTTTTTTAATTAAGGAAGTCAGATCTCCAAAAATATAAACAAGTGCCATATTCTGTTCTCACACACACCTGCAAGAGGTCCTGTTGTTGTGAGTGGAAAGCTATACTTAAACCTCCAAAGAATTATTTCATCCCAAAGACTTCAGTCTTATTATGTGGTCAGCCATTTTCAGGTGTAAATTCAACTACAGACCTCATTCATCAAAATAATCAGTAGCAAAATAATGCCTATTTTCTAGGCTTACTTTAAATACATCTGTATTTAAATGGTACCATTGTTGAACCACAGTGCTAACTTGGTGGTCGTGGTTGTGTCCATTTCCATCATCCACGTGATTAGCACAGTGTGAAGCACATCCTGCAGTTTTGCCTGCATGAAAACTGCAGGATCAGCCATGGGTGCGTGTGCAGGATGTAAATCTGCCACTACTTCTGTAGCCCTTTGCTGCTTTGCCTCCACTGCCCTTGCTGTGCCGCTTAGATCTTACTGACATTGCCCTGAGGATACGGGGGATGTTAAGTGAGCCCCCTGAGCTGGGCAGCAGCAGCACAGCGGTGACAGCTGCCCCACCAGGGACACGCAGAAGCAATCAAGTGGGCTTAAACCCCTTGATTCCTACTCGCAGAATATTTGCCATACTTTGTTCTTTTCGTAATGAACTGAAATTGTGATGGCCGTGAACATTTCAGGAAAGCAGGTTAGAGAATCTTTTAGCAGTACAGTTGCAGGGCCATTAAGTTTCTTTGGCTGATTTTTTTATCTTACTTTAAACATCATTTGTTAGAAAAAGTATATGCTTTCAACTTCTTTTTCCATTACTGACATATCAAATTTGCATTTTGTTAAGCAATACGAGGATTCTCTCCGCAACATAAAATCTGCAGTTTTGAAGAAGCAAAAGGTTTGGATAGGATCAATGAGAGAATGCCACCAAGAAAAGATGCTCTTCAGCAAGATGGTATTAATACTATAAACACAGCAAATGCCAATGGAAACAATGGAACTGGCAACAACAATGCACAGTGACCACATCAGCTTCTGGTTTACTCCCTCATGTCCTGCCTGAGAATTCCTAATTACTGCTTTTTGATGTGACAACAAATGAAATAGGGGGATCGCTTGAAGTGACTACTTAACACGAGGTGGAAAACCATCTGACTTGATCCCACTGAAGAGAGACCATCATGCTTTTGAGACAACAGCCCCTGTCTCACACGGTGACCCAACCTCTGGGAGCGTGTGCCTCACCCTTTCACACAAACATCCAGCACTGGCTGCTGCAGCTGCAGAGAGATCTGGGGAAAGGATCGGACTGTTCTCACTAAAGCACACCTAGACTAGCATCTTACGCTTACCTTGGCAACACTTTTAAGTTTACAAATGGGATTTTTCTTTCAGTAGAGGTAGTTCGTTTGTTTCTTTGTTTGTTTGTTTGTTTTTTAAAATCAGACTTTCAAATACAACCCTAAGAGCTAACTATTTATTAATGGACATTGGTTTCATGATATGTCTTTAAAATTATAGATTAGAATGGTCTTAAAATATCTGAGGCTGCAAAACCTGTATTTTAAATAACAAAAAAAAGCCAAAAAAAATCAGTTGGTCATTCTGTAAAATGCTGACCTCAGGTTTATTCCTTTAGATGTTGCTAATTCTATATTGTATTCACTGTATTTTTTAGTTACAGCTTATCAGAAAATTTCTATGTAGGAATGTTTATTACTTGAACACAGATTTTAAAAAAATATTTAATTTAGAAACTTTTTTGCCCAGCTTTTTCAAGACTTTTCCCCACCTTGAATTTAAAAAAAAATTATATATACTAATTTTAAAAGTAAGAAAAATATGGAAGTGTTAATTTTAAGGTACTTTTAATTGAACTTTGTAAATTGTTTAAGTAAATTTTGATTCATATCAAGTCTGTAAAGCTTGGCATTGTATTTTGTGTATGCATGTTTTCATTTTGCAAATATTTAATATATGCCTATGATGTACATCTATAGGTTACCTAGATGTTATGGGTACTTTTAGTTTATCGTGAGTATTACGGTTGCATAAATAGCTAATAATCACTGGGCTGAATAGCTGCAAGCTTTTTATTATTTTTAAATCTGTAAAGGAAACTGAACCTGTATCAGACATTCTTTTTGTTTAAGCAAAGCAGCGCGTAAGCAATTGCTCTGTTCAACTGCTAAGGCATTAGTGGAAGTGTAAACTTGAGACTGCATGTATTTTGGTATCTACAGGACTGCTTGGTTAAAATAAAAATTGAAGCCCTGTGCTAATTTGTTCACAAATAATGGACTGTACTGATTGCCAGTGTACTTTGTTATATATTTTGACATTTGCTACATGTCCTTCTCATCCCCTGGAACACGACTTGAAATTTATGTCATTAGAGTTCATCTCTTGTTTTTTGGGGTTGTTTTGTTATGTTTTTTGGTTTGGTTTTTTTTTCCATAAATTACAATCTGTACATACCCCTAAGTTGGAATTTTATGCATGTTCCAAACTATTCAAGTATTTTATAAACAGTAGCACACAATAAATTTTGTGCATGAGCTGCGGCTCCTATCACTGTGTATTGGTTTTATTTGGCATACATAAGTCTCATCTGACCTTGCAAATTGTTTAGAAATAGTCTTCAATATTTAAGCCAAAATATTTATTCAAAATATAGCATAAAAGGTCAGATTTAGCTTGTCGAGAATTAGTTGAATGTAAACACCATGTAATTGAAATTTTATTCCTGCTGCTTTTTTTGCTTTTGAGTTCTCTCAGAAATATTTTGTGTGTGGTAAACCAGACATCCACTTTTGGTTTGTACAGGCTTGTCAGAGCAGGGTTAATAGACTCTAGAAAAGACTCTTATGCATAGCTATGTTTCATGTGTTGCTTTGAACTAAAGATTCGACTACTGAAGTGTGTTGGGGCTGCTTTTTGGGCAGAGGGAGAAAATTGTTTTGGCACTCTGTACAGACACACAAATTAGCCTTTTGGCATTTTCTTTTTAAACTAAGGACAAGCTGCTGAACAGGATGAGAATTAAGATAAGTGACACACTGTTGGTAAGGAGAGTTTTAATATTCAATTTTACTTTGTTGCAGATGCATTCTAATTGGAAATTCTTCTCAGAATTTGAGTCCAGAAGATCAAGTTAAAAATGGTAAGTTTTTTGGCTTTTGTATGAAGCACTCCCATCCCTGTGAGCTGTACAGTCTGCATATAGTGTCATATTAGAGCAGAGCAGAAACCTATCACAAAGTACAATTGAAATTTTATGATGAACATGGTGATGGTACCTTTCTTGTTGTAAGTGCTGCTGGAAAATGTCACAACCCCACAAAAAAGTATTTTTCCTGATTTGATACTCAGATCTTGGTTGTGATGAGGATTTTGAGAAGCTGGAATTGTGTATATGAAGAAAATACAATCTTTGTGTGGAAATACCTCACTGTAACTGGAGAGAACTGGTTCTGATACTTGTATGGCAGTGCCCAGCAGCAATGATGTTCACTTCTGGGAGGATTCCCTTGCAGAATCCATTGTCTGTAGTAGTTTTTGCCAGATGTGAAGGCAGATGTGCAGTAAAGGAAAATGCAGTGGGTGGTTGTTGCCTGATTTCTCACACTGTGTTTATCCTGTCACCCTTACCCAGTCAGGTAACTGGGTTGTGCCTGGGGGTGTTCTGTTTGTAAAGTAGGCACTCATTTTTTGCTACTGTGTTTCTGTAAGGTGGAATCTGCAGCTGTCTCTAATTCTTAAATTGTTTGGGAGAAGAAATTATTTCCTTACTCCCAGAAAACTGTAAGTAGTTTGCATTACTTGTTTTATGCTTTCAGCATTTTAAGGAGGGGAAGAAAAAAAGAAGTCACCTGTATGTCCTTAGTTTGTTCTTGGGTAGGGAGGGAAAGCGGCTTGGCTTTGACAGCCAAAGGAGAGAGAAAAGCTGTGAGAGGCATGGCAGGTTCCTGGTTTGAGAGGTGGGCTGGGGTCTGTGACTGCCCCAAGCAGTGTAGCTGTGTGCTGGTGGAACTGAAAAGCAGAAGTACACACCGAGCTGGGTCAGGTTTGGGGGTTTTTCCATTATTTTCCAGCAGGGCCTTGTGCTGTCAGGAAATGCTGCCATTTGCTGAGCCAAACGGGGAAGAGCAGCCGAGTTCACAACCTAGCTATATCCACTTCATTGGCAAACAAACAGCTTCTCTGCCCAAAATTATAGTGTGAAACAGCTTTCCTTTTAAAGCTTATTAAATTCAATTGTGAAATGGAAAAATTGCTCTAGTCTTATGTCTTAAATTGCAAAGATTGGCCCCACTGCAGAAAGCCAGATGGTTGGGATTGAGGCTGTTTTTCTTAGAAAGGGAGGTCTCTTTGCTGTGAGTCTGAATGCTTTTGGAGGGAAGAGTCTCGTAACAGAGTGCTTTTTCTCTAGTGTTTAATCTGAAAGCACTAAGCTAGAAAATTAAGGCATTTTCAGAGGCAGGATAGACAGTATCTGTTCAGTCCTTCCTTATTTTTTGCTATAATTTCATTCTCAATCATTCAATTCTTGCCATAACCCATTTAATTCTTTGTTGCTAGCATGTAATGAAAATATTTTTGCCATAAACCAGGTAAATGTGTTACATTCACAAAGAACAGAACACAGAAGCCTATTCATCTATTCATTTTCTTGTGATAGTAGGTATGATTTAATCAATATTCTGCTTTGAACAACAAGGGAACTGGTAGGGATTTTCAGTCACGTAAAAAGATACATATGCACTAATATGCTTTAATTATCAAGGCTTTAATTATTAAGGTGCTTCACTTGTAAGGAAGTTTGTTCAAGAATAAATAAATGAGAACCAAAGCTTATAAGAATCTTGGTCAAGCTCGGAAATTGACAGGTAGTTATCTTTATACACACACATATATATCTGTCTCAGTGGATACTCGCATTAAGGATGACCAAAGTTGTGCAGAGTAGAATGTCTTCTAGTCTCTCCAAATCAACTTCCATCTATTTTGTATCTGAAGTAATTAATCTGACTCAGCTGAACTGTATTTCTCCATAGTGTCAAAACAAGTTTATAGTCTAAAATCAGATTTAGGTTGCAGACCACTGATATGAGTAAATTACATAAGCTTTTTTGGTATGATACACTGGATAATCTGTTGTTGGTATGCATAAGCCTCTATGTTCATGCTGTGCAGAGTGAAAGGTTTGTCATCTTGGAATGAGCTCTACCAGCCCTAGCAATTTTTGCATGAGAGATACTAGAAATAGGTTTTTGCTGTTTGTGTGAGTGTCCTATAATACAATTGTTATTTATTAAAGCATTGCTGAAGGAACACACTGCTTATTACTGCTGGACTTGAAGCTTTTCTTAAATTTATTGTTGGGGACTGATTCATTGCAGTTTTCTAAAAAAAACCAAATGTGCTGTTCAAAGTTGGTCTCTTAAATTCCTTTGAAAACATCCACATAGCCATTTATATTGTGTAGGTCAGAACTGCTTTGGGTTGGATTTACAGGTTAGCATGAAATAAATGCTTTTTCACTGCTTGGTCAGCTGCTGTATAACCCACTCCTTTACAAGGAGAGACTTCAAAATCAGATCCAAAATGATTTCTCCTTCCCACTGCTGCCTTAAGCGTAATGGTAACCAACCACTAATTTAAGGAATTTAATAGGGGTGTACAGTCAGATTCTGCCAAGGCCCCTAAACTGTCAGTGCAGTGTGCCTTAAACTGAGCACTTGCATGTTTTTTAACATTATGATGGAAACACATTAAAAGGGGATAGGGTATAAAATGGTTTACATCACAGTCTCAGGCTTTGTCTTCCACAGTAAGCTCAGCAATTTAGGTATTTCAGGAAACTTGTTGAGTGCTAGAGATTCATTTGGCTGAAGCAGTTGACTGCTACAGAGACACATGCAGAAAGGCAGTAGAGGGAAGTGGTTTTGTCTGGGTCAAAAAGACTATGGCTTAGGGTCTAATAGATAAGATATATCTTTTATTATACAATAAAGAATATTATGTGCTGTAAATTAAGGCACTGTAAGTGCAAAAAGCTTATTGAATCATCAAGAAGGCGTATTTGATTATGCAATCTTTAAGATTATTTTTTACAAGGATAGTTAGTATCTACTTAAAGCATATTTCATGTCCTTCAGTTTGTTTCAAAAAAAAACAAACCAAAAAACCAGATAATCCTCTTCTATTGCCCAACAATTGCCAGCAGCAACTTCCGGTAATCACCGCTTGTATCACTTGCTATCATTGTAGCCAATGTCTTCTGATACATCTGTGTGAATATCTGTTTAATTTGCACCAGGTCAATCTATGCAAAGACAAACAAAAGAGAAGACTCAAGCACAGAGTATGATGGACCTCCTAGGCAGCCCCCCCATCTCCTCCCTTGCGAACCAGAGAACACGTGCCAGGGGTGGGCTGTGCAGGGATTAACCCTGTGCAGTGGAGAAGCCAGCAGGACCCTCAGGGACAGAGGAGCAGCTCCCCTAGCAGGGGGCAGCAGTTGTTCCACGTCTGTAAAGAGTGTGCTGCCCTAACTCTGAACAGGTGAACTTCTCACCTTGGGGTGCTCCCTCACTGCCTAGACAGGCAACAACAGTTAAAAAGGAAACCACACACTTACTACTATCTAGGCAGAGTTAATTAAATTACTACATGAAAGCTGGCTTTAAAACTAATTAACACATGCATCTAAATGTGAGCCCCATGAAAGCTTCATGCAGGACATCATTTTACACCTGTGAAAGGAGCACTAAGTGACAAGCTGGTTTGGGTGGATGGCTTTCTGCTGCATGTGACTGGTACACAGGAAAGGTTTCTTACCTCACTGCGAGTGACTACAATTCTGATGAGGGTAGAATCATCTGTGCCAGCTCCCTTCATAGAATAATAAAGTCTTTCTGCAAAAAAGGCTGGGCGATTTAAAGCACATTGCACTGCAATAAAGGATATTATTAGGATTAGTTCCAGTAATGTATCCTGTATAGTGATACTTGGCAGGATCGATTTGGCAGGATTTTTGCTCTAGACAGATAGAGGCTGGCCTCAGTGAAGATCCAGTTACTGTGAATAATGGAAACTGTTTGTAGAGCTAGGCTTATTTTCAAGTTGACCAAATGAGTTATTGCTTTACACAAAAACTTATAGTTAGTAGCAGTTAACTCCTCTGAAAGTGCTTTTCAAAACCCTCTGAAGTCTTAATTCTCAAACAGATAATTCAAAAACAGTTCTCTCTGGATAGCTGGTATTGGGACACAAGGTATTTCACTCAAGTTCCACTGCCAGAATCTCACTAAGAGAAGTACAAAGGCAGAAGGTTCTCATGTAGTTCTGTAACTCCTGTAGTTACAGAATAGATCTTGTTTCAGGTAGATTGTTCCCACTCAGAGATGAGCCATTATTCTTCTACCTGATTCTCAGACCTGATTTTTTCCCATTAAACTCTTGAGTCGAATATACTCTGGGAAGTTTTTGCTTACCCATTATGGCTGTGGAATTACTGTCATTTGGGTAAGCACTGATATGACTGGTGTCTCCACATTTACCACTAAACATTACTGATTTGCACTGTCATTTAATTGTGCTGAATTGTGTAGAACTGCTTTACTATAGCAAGTCAGTAGGAAAAAGGGAATTTGAAACAACGTCATCTATTTTGCTAAGCTTGTCCTTAGCCACAGCTGAGCTTTTTGGGGTAGATGGTGGTGGGGGAGGGGGTGGAAAGGGAACTGTGCCTTCAGTAGGTTCATGCTGGCTCTGAGGTTATCTGTGTGGGTAGCTCAGCTGTCTCTGCTGAGAGCACACCCAGTTACGGCTCTGTGACACTGGTGCCTCTCTTCCAGAACTCTGAATTACACAGCTACAAGCACTAAGCACTGACCCTTGGTTCTGTGCACTTGCCTGCCTTCCCAGAGAAGTGACAAGTAGTTTCTATGTGGCCTTTTCTTATTCAAAACTGACTTCTTCATGATGGATGTTTAATTTCTTCATTTAAGTGCAAGATGAATCATTTGAATAACTGAAGCTGCTTCTGTTCTAGCAGAGTCTCTGATTATGTGATCATTTGCCATATGGCCAGTGCCAAATTGGGTTTTTGTTTGATTACATTTAGGTTTAATTTCTAAAGGATAAGGGGGGAGGGCAGAACATACAACTTACCAATAGTCTTCAAACCACGTTCCACATTTCCAGAAAATTCTCGGTCAATGCTGCTTAATAAATCACGATTAGCAATCTACAAATAAATGAGATTAATATGTACATGACGAAATGCAGTAGCAACTGGAACCTTGATTTAAAATACATGAACCAAGCTGATTTGAAATTAGTGAAGAACTCCTACCCTGGAGTATGCCTCAATTGTTGCTTTCAGCTGGGGAAAACTTCTGCTTGCCAGAACCATATTAAAGCAAGATTCATCAGTCCCAAGTCTTCCTTCACCCGCTTGGTACAGACGCTGAGCATCTTCTTGAGCTTTTTGATAATCCACAGTTTGATTCTCATCACGATTACCCTTAATGCAAAGACAACAGATACCAAATGAAATTTCACAGAGAAAGCTGTGCTTTAACTGCTTGCAGTGTATAGACCCCAGGCACGTATCTTCAAAGCTTGAAGCAGAAATAGTTTGAAATACATTATATTGCTTTAAAACTTCTCTTTGGTTTAATATTCTTTACAGGAAACAAATACAAAAGTGGCTCAGAACCCTATCTGTAGGACATGCTTTAAACTGCAGATACACTGACTCAGATAACTTCACCCCTACAAACCATCTCATAGTTCTAATTAAGTGCTGTACTTAATTCTCTATTTTACTTAATAATGTAAGCTTTCTCTTGATTTGTTTGTTTCTAGGCTTCAAGTTGCAAAGACTCTTCCCAAACGAACTAATGAATTATCTTACTGAATATGCACACCTGAAATATGTCAGGTTTCCCTCCTACTTTATTTAGAAGTTGCTTATTTCAAGTAAGAATATCTCCAGAAAGCACTTACTACACTTGTGTCAGTAGGGCTTATATGACATTTTATGTGCTTTGGTGCTTGTTTTGGCATTTTGCTGCCCAGTGCATGGATGGATACTGCTAAACATACTGGCTGAGCAGGCTGAATACATTCTCTCCAATACTGTTGTATCAATAGAGGTTAATATACTATTTAAATGATGTGGTTGTCAGTTATTGTAAACTACTGGATTCATCAAAATAAAAATTAGCAGCATGAGCTTCTCCAGGTTTGCTTTCTTGTGGATTTTGACCTTTAACCAGACATCTAGAGCATAGCTGAACTCTTACAAAGGTAGAAGCCAATGAGATAGAGAAGTGTTATAGAAATTCTAACAGAAATAAGCAAATTGATCAGAGAAATGTGGGAAGTTGCATTAGTTACATTATTTCTTCTTAAATGTGTGTAATTGCAAGTTGTTATTCTTCAGCACAAAATGAGCCCTATTAAATGATAAGGGATAAACCAGCCCCAGTGCTCATCTGAGCTCAACAGCAGCACCTCCCTGCCACTGGTGATATGAAGAGAAGGCAGGCTGTGGAGTAATCTGGGGGAGAGGCACATCTTATCTTGTCTGTAGGGATTCTCACAAGCATTCTACAGACCACAGAGGTTATCCAATCAGCTTCACCCAGATTACATTGTTAACATGCAAAAAGTAAAAAGCATCTTGCTCTAACAGCAGTGTAGAGCACTGTTTTAGGGAACCACCTGGTTGTATCTGCACAGTATTTCCACATAAGTTCTCATATTATTTGAGGGTGCTAAATTAGGTCACACAATTCATCATGGATTTGTAGATAAGAAGCATCTCTTGAGGAAGGACTCAAGTGTCACATCTTAGGGAATAAATTCATGACCATGGGCTAGTTTCTTAAAACCTGCCTCTTGCTAAGCACACACAGGCTATTTATGGAGCCATTATGACTAAACACGACAGACTGTACAATGTTATCTTATTAAATAAATTAAAGCTCACTTGGCACATAGATACAAGTAATCGTTCAAAGTGTCCTGAAGTGTCTGATCTGATGTCTTCTTCAATGTCCCTTCCAAATTCTGATTTATAGCAGTTGACTATTTCACGAATTTCCTGGTTTGTCCTTGTGCAAAGGATTTCAATCAACACGCTCTCCTGCGTGCCTGCTCCCTGTAGGCAGAGAAGACAAAGGCATAACTACAGAGCACTACCTGTGCAGTTTTCTTCAGCTGTGAAACAAGGCAAACATCTGGTATTTCAATCCCTAATACAATCTACATTGTAAGAACAGTACCCCTGCAGTGTGAAGGCACCAAGGCTAGTGTGTACTTAAAGTGGAGTGAAGCTTCCTCAAACATGCCATTCTGCACCAGTTCAGGGAAACACCCCAAAGTTATACATCCACATCAGTGACATTGACCAAAGCTAAATGGAAAATGGATTAGGAAGGAAATTCTTTGGCAACCTTAATCTGGAAACTTACCTAAGGAAGGTAGAGCCTTATGATAATCATTAAAATCAAAGATACACATGTAAATTCTGTTTTGGTCAGTGCACAGGTGCATTCCCTATCCACATGTGGCTGCTTACACAAGGTGGAACTTTTTACAGATGCTTCCTTCCCCCCAGAATAAAAGTTAATTGTGATTTCTGTGTACAGGGGTATCTTACTGGCATAAGCATCTCAATTCAGGGAAGGATTAGATAGGAGAGAAGATGTATGTGAGACTTCTAGGTAATCCTATATTAGGAATTTTTCAAAATGGTTGAGTGGCTATTCCCCATTGAAGGCAGATCTTCATTTAAGCTCCACGTTCTCCAGAAGGTGTGCACTAATACATTGAGTTACTCATTTCCACCATCAGCCACCTCCTAGCTGCTGCAGCTCAAGCAAGACATTCCAGTAAACTGGATGTACCAGTTTACCTGAGTTAAAAGTTTAAACCAACTAGCTCACCTAATCTCTAAATGCTGTCTTTATATTTGAACAGATACATCCATGATATGACATTTAAGAAATTATTTTTTCATTGTATTTTTGGGGAAAAAAGGGATAGTCCAAAAATACCTTTCAGTAACAAAGGCTTGTTCCTAGTAAGGAAAGGCATATACCTTTAGTTTAAACAGTAGTTATGGTTTTAACAGCACCCTGGCCCTTTCTAGGTTCTAGCAAAAATTATGCTCAAGTGGTAGAGAACAAGGTTCTGTCCTGCAGCGTTTCCTCCTCTACTGAATGGACATCTGTCCTGAACTGGCCAGTCCTGCAGAAATTTTCCAGAACTGGGGGACATAGCAGGAAAGAATTTTAAGCCCTGCAGTCCCAGCATTTGTTTGACACTAGTGGATTTTTCAACAATGCTGGGAGCAGGTATTCTTAGATGAGCATTTGAAGATAGCTTTAAACTGTTTTCTTCCCAGCAATACCATACCTTCATCGCATGACGTAAACTCCAGGCATCATAGTACGTACTCGGCATGAAGAGGGCCAGAATCAATTCCTCCACATTACCACTTAGCTCAGACTTCAGGTCTTTAATTAAATCCTGTTCAATTATAAACACAAAAAGGGCTTTGCAGAGTGTTAGGCATATACAGATTATGTACTGAAGAAAGATCAAACTAGAATTTACTTTTATGACTTATTTCTACCTTTGTGCTGTTTTTCCTGTAAAGCATTGTTTTATTTATCTCTGACAGCTCAGCTGTTCTCCATTATGTCTTTGCAAATGCCACAACTACAAAATTTCACTTTAGGTTGCAAAAATGACAGGGAAGAAATTAAATTACATTTATTTCATTTCATTTACTATCCAGTCCTCAATCATTTCTCAGTTTGTTTCTTGGGAAGAAGATTTCAGTGCTGGTTTGTGCAGATAAAAAGCTCAGTAGTTTCAGACACTAATACAAGGGCAGTTTAAGCTTGATTATTTTCTGTCAAGCATTAGAGAAGCTTCTTGTGTGGTCAGGGACAGAGACATCCTCCAGCTTTTCCCCACCCCTCCTTCTGCCAGGTATCAGGACAGCCCTATGTCAAACACCAGCTGTCTCCCAAATACATAAGGAATATAACCAAAAGAAGTGCATTTAAAAATTGCCCAAATCATTCCCCAGGACTAAAATGCAATGCAACCAGGCAGTTAAAGCAGCAGCTGAAGGTTTGGGTTTGTTTCCCAAGTCAAAGAACCAGTGAACATACCTTGCCATACATAGTCTTGAAAGCTGCTTTGATTTTTTGCCTTTGATCGTTGGAGCGGTTGGCAACAACATTTATGATGGCCTGCTCATCAGTTCCTTGGAAACAGAAGGGCAATGTCATGTAAGTATGGTCTCTCCAAAACTGCATTTTACTGTTGCATTTAGGCATCGTTACAAAATAAGAGGCTGCTATTTAAGTCCACCAAATTTTCTGTGTAACTTTATCTACTAAATAGCCCAGACCATTTTGAAAATGTAACTTTTGAAAAGCTTGGGGGGGGGGGGCAGGGGGGGAAGTAGAGTTAAATAAAAACAGAAGAAAACAACAAAATGGCATTAAGAAGTTAGATCAATAGGAACTAAAGCTTCTGTTGCTTACTTACCAAAACCCTTCATAGCTTTGCGTAGAATTTCTGCATCCCTTCCAGCATCGAAGTTTGGAGCAGCTTGAATTGTACCCTGGGTACACTGAACCATTGCAGCAGGCTGAAAATAAGAGTCACATGTAACTAGGAATCTAATAAATAATAAATAATAAATAATAAATGTAATAACTTAAAATAATAAAAAATAATAAAAAATAAACATTCAAATTAAAATCACAACCCTGCTATCAGTACTTCAGAAGGAGTTGCCCATTAGTTCTGCATTTCTTCCTCTAACACACAATCAGGGCAACATTGCTCTGAGGGTAGATGGAAATTCCTGATGCAGAACACAATTTATGCCTTTGGAAATCATCTGTAAAACCATTAAAGCTATAGAAGCCACATCAGATTAATTACAGAAGAGAATACAGCACATACCGGACCAGGCATTGGGGATGGTACTTGTCCACCAGGAAATCCTGGTGAAAAGAAAGAACAAGGTAGGAGAAATTAATTAGGTCTCCTCTTATTATGGAAATGCCATCTAATCTGAATATAAAGCCAGACCTACCACTGCACACAACCTGTTTCCTAGTGATATCTACTGCTTCTTCCCTTGGGCATAACGGGAAGAAGCAACCACAGATGCATTTTGGTACATACACTAGCAAGGCAATTCTAAAAATACTGAACTACTGGTGCTGTGGGAACAGGAAGGATCTCTCCTTATGAAATTCTGCTATTTTTGACAGAAGCCAAGATAGCCCAAACCAATGAAGAATGTGTTCCATGCTCTCTTTAAAAGCTCTTATATACATATTAAAATGCCTAGCATGTAAACAATAAATATTCAGAATTCATTTCTGCAAAAAGGATTGAAGGAATCTCATTTTGTGATCAAAAGCACTGGTAATACAAAAGCTAAAACTATCTTTTGTACTGGAATTTTGGGTTTTTTTCATCATATGTATGCATATTCCTTATCATTTTAATAGCAACTTGGTATCAGAGTTAACAGAGCAATCGTAAAGAGGTTTTGCTGGTTTGAATTTCTTTAAAACACAACTGATACATTCCAGGACAAAAATCAACTCTATAGTACCTGACCACTCAAAGCATTACAAGCACTGCACTGCTTTTATGCAAATGTTTGCATTCTCCTTTCCTCTTTCTCCAGTGTGTCAGGAATCACTGTGAACACACAGATGTGAAAAATGCAATTGAGATTAACAGAACTGCTAGATACTCAGTGAATGTGGAGTCTGGATTTCACAGTTCTCATCAGATACTTGCAGTTTGAAAAAGGGCAAGCACCTAAACCACTACATCATGACCATTATTCAGGGCCAGCCATCCCTTTTGGCTGAGAACTGGTTCTCATCAGCCTTCAGTGACCTGGTCAAGAAAGGTGGCAGGAGGTGCACAGCACACAAACCTCAACAGCTACAAGTAACAAAGGTAAGGGCCTAATTTATTACTATCTATCCTGGGGTCTCTTGGTGTAACCTTGGATGCCTGAAGTCTCTTACATATGACATACCTGGGATTTGTGCAGGTCCACCTCCAGCATAGCTTTGGGCAGGAGGCTGCTGTGGATAGCCACCAAAGCCAGGCCCAGTGGGAGGCACAGCAAAGCCAGGGCCTGGAGGAGCCAGGGGAAAAAAAACTGCTTTAGCAGACTTATTTTGTACTTCTTGACACAACAGGAGCCAGGTTACTGGGCAGAGCTACGTAAGAGACCAGTTTCTCCATGTCTGTGCAGTGACCCAGAACCACCAGGCTCTGCCATCAGCACACAGGTATTTACTGCTGGATGGCAACCTGGCTGGCTGCCTGTGTGCTGCTGCCTGAACCCATCACTGAACAAAGCTGCTTTTCTTTACTATTTCTAATGAGCACAGGGAATGGTTACACTGGAAATAACTCCTGACTGCTTCTCTAACAAAAGCTCTTACCTCCAGGATAAGGTGGCATTCCTCCAGCCTGGGGAGCTCCAGGGAAGCCCCCTGAAGCAGGGTAGCCCCCCGGGGCAGGATATCCTGCTGCCCCTGGAAAGCCAGCATTCGGTGCTGCAGGATAGGTCCCTCCTCCTGATGGAGGGAATCCTCCAGGAACAGCAGGATAGGTGTACTGACCAGCTGGTGGATAGACAGACTCCTGTCCTGTCGGCTGAAACACAAAAACGAGATGTCTGTACGCCTGTTAACAGCACATTAGAGTAAAAACTCCCAAGCTGTCAAAATGCCCACGTGGATAATAACAGTGTGAATTATCCAATTAGCTGTAGGGCTTGAAGCAGCAGCAGCAGAATTTCTGAAGCCTGGATGGAGTCCTCCTGGTTGGGTGTTCTGATGCATCTCCTGTGTTGACACAGAATCAGAGTGTGCTGCAGGGTGGAAGTCACCTCTGGCTGGCCTGTGATCTCATCCAGCCTCAAAGCAGAGCCAGCTTTGGGGTTGGGTGAGCTCATACACGGCCTGATAGTGAAGTTTTCAGTATCTACAAGGAATGGCAAATTCACAGCTCTCTAGGCCCCTGTTCCAGTGTTTGACAGTGTTTTTCTAGAGGAAAATGTTTTCCTCAAACTAAATTGCAATTGCAACCTGTATTTGCTAGCTGCCCTTTCACTGAGTACCTCTGACAAGAGCTGGCTCCAGTGTCTCTGATGCTCCTCCTCACCCAGCAGAAGACTGAACAGATCTGTGCTTAGCCTGCTCTTCTCCAGGCAAGCAGCCTTCCCCGGTCATGCTCCTCTTTGTCTTTGTTGTACTGGGAGGCCACAAGCAGACACAGCATTCCAGAAGTGCTCTTGCTAAAGCCTTGTGTGTCATTAGCCTTCCTCCCTGAGGACTGGCAGTGCTGAGCCACGCTCGACTTGTCAGCCACTGGCACTCCTGGTCCTTCACTGGAAAGCTGCTCTTTGTATCCCACACAAGGAGCAGGTGAGCTCAGCTCAGCTTGCTCTCTATGAAGCATTAGGAGCTCACCCCCTGTTAAAAGGCTTTTAAGAGCATAGTAGCTTTGAAACTTCTGCCTCTCATGCACAAACAGTATTTTCAAATTTTACAGAGTAAGAACTTGGGGTTTTTTTCCCATTTCCTTTGGAATACAGGTTATAAAGCATGGACATTTAATGACTAAATCTGTATCACTGAGTCAGACTGAACACCTATTACAGGTTTTAAATAAAAAGAACAAGTCCAACAGCTATATATTTGTTTTGCTACATGTATGATTTACCAGCTGTACCACAAAGGTTGCCATTAGCATTAAAATATATTAGGAATATTTACTTGAATGATCTGGATCTCTAAAGCAAAGCCCTGTAAGGTAAAAGTCATTATACATGATCTTAGACATCAGGCATTCAAAATCAGCTTCATAATGAAGCCTAATGGATGGGCCCATTACTCACTTGCTGGGAATCACCTTTACTGACTAGCTTGAGAAATAAGAGTCACACATTACATACAGTACACATTCCCTCTTGACCCCAGAAAACACAAATAAAGTGCAGAGCAGCAAAGCCTAGCTCCAATGTTCTCCTCGGGTTTGGCTGTCCCAAGATTTCTAGCCCCAAATTCCTGTGCCCAGGCTATAAAATATTCTTTTCCCCAGAGGTTCAGTCTAACATTTGTCTGCCTGACTCAATAAAAAGATTTTATTGGAATTTAGATTCATAAATCCAAAATTAGGATCCTCAAAGCCCTGCTCAGATTACTACTAGTGCTGCAGAAAAAAATAACTTCACATATGGCTTTCTGAATTGGTTATCCCATTGGGAATCATCAATGAGACCAGGAAATCATTGCTAACAAGTCTAAAAGGTCTTTTAAATGAATTCATTGGAGCTGGCTATTTGTTTAGATGCTAGTTAAGAAAAGAAGATATTTTCAGATGCAGTTAAAATTTTCAGTTAAAATTAAACTACAGCTAAAATCATGAAGGTTCAGCAGAACCTTGAGGGAAGAAAAGAAATCCTGGAGTTAAGAGTCTTGTTTCTCACATGTTTGTCTTTAGTTTGACTGACTTTAGTGTCTCAGAAGAAGTAAGGGTAGATTGTAAAGCAAAATCATCAGAGAATTTATTCCATGTATTTACATGTATATATTTATATCTTGCACTTATTTATAGCTTTTCAGTATCTTAAAGGCATTCAGGCTGAGATCCCTGCTGAAGTCTGGGTCTGTACTCCACAGGACACAGGTGACATTCCCACAATTACAGTGTGACAAGTGCCTGAGCGCCACCATCAGTGCCATAAAAGCACAGAGATGAATCTAGCTTTGAAAAATACTGCAGGCATATCAAAAAGACTGCAGTATCAGCCATACCTGACACATTTCAGCCCTCCATTAAGTTTCCTTCAAATTTTTAGTCCTTTCAGTTGTGAGCAGAAGGTGAAATAGTCCTGTGGATAAGGGAGTCAAGATACAGTGTTCTATATCCTCAGAAGAAATATTTCCTTGGTGTTATATGAAAGCTGGGCTACTTGAGTGAAGTGTTCCAAGGTCTTCCTGATGGCTGTGACCACTGAAGCTTGTTCAACATCTCTGTAAATCCTAGGATACTGCTATGTGAGTATTTGGTACAGACTGGTTCAGAGATTACCTCTAACCTTACATGTAAAGGGCCTTCTACTTACAGAAGAAACTTAAAAAGAAAAAAAGAAAAAGAACTGATGAGACGAGACAGCTATAGTTAAATAACCAAACTCAGAAGAAAAAGATAAAACAAGACCAAAGACCTTTCTGGAACAATGGGTGTCATTTAAAAAACTAAACTTCCTTCTTGGAATTCTTGTGTGACAGCTGTGAAGTCATCCTCAGAGATATACAGATAAAAACAAAGACCATGATCACTAGAGAACAGTGATGAACTGACAGCTACTATTTACAGACACATGGAGCGCAGTAAGAAGGGGCATTGACAAAATACAAATGCATCAGGAATGCAACACATTGAAGATCCATACTTACAGGATAACCTGGGAAAGCAGGGTAGCCATCAGAAGGGGGATACCCAGGGTATGACATTCTGGGGAGGGAAAAAAGAGTATTTTCACTGTGAAGCACTAGATATAAGCTTGTAGCAGGTATTTGCTTGCTAATTGCCTATTAAATCACCTGAATAATTTGCTATTAACCCATGAAACTTTTCCTCTTTTCTCTCCTACATCTGACCATAGCAATCAGAATTCAGAAGGGAAGCATCTTCAACTTCGTCATTAACTATCACTCTTATTTAGGATCAGACACACATTTAAGCATGGTAAGAAGCTCAGACCTCCAGAAAGCTCTGAAATACAAGACACACTCTGAGGTGCCAGCAGGAGAGAGATGAACCCTTTGCCAGGACAGAAACCGTGCAGGTTTCTGGACTGCACCAAGCACCTGTATCCACCATCCTGCACTGCTCTGCTCACAGGGGTAGTTCCTGGGAGAAGAGCAGTACCCCCGCTATCCCATGTAAAAGGTGTAATCCCTCAGCATTACTTCATTTGTGGAGCAAATTTCTATTTCCTGACAGTAACTGTTTATTTTAGTCACATTTTTAACAGAGGGACTTGGGGAGTAGGGGTAGAGATCATCCCATCCTGCTTGTTTGCCAGCCAGTTGGGCAGGGAGATTCGAGCCCATTAGCCAGGTTATGAAACATTTAATGACAGGGGAAAAAAATGGACTTTAAATTTGGCACAAGCATCCTCAAGTTGAACAGCGGCTCTGACGTAACTACTTTCCTAACCAAAACAACAACAAACTTTTCCCGTCAGACTCTCGTTTGCTCCGCTGTCCCCGGATGGGCACGGGCGGGTGAAGCCGGGCCCGGGTGTGTCTCAGCTGGGACACTGGCCAGCGGTGGAACCCCAGCGGGCGCGCCGCGTCCCGTGTGCTGGGCGGGAGCGGGGAACACGGGTGAGTCCCGTTGTTGCGGCTGCTCCTCCGGGAACGCCGCCCGGCCCCGCACCGCCCCGGGGGGACACCGGGAGGGGGCACGGCCCGAGCCCTCCCTGCGCCACCAGCACCGCGCCCGCCCCCGCCGCCTTCAAGGGCCCCGCCCGCCGCTGCCCCGCTGCGCTCCGGGCGTTCACGCATCACCCCAGGCTCCTCCCGCTCCCTCAGCCGCCAGCCCGGCGAATCCTCCGGTGAGGTGGAGCTGCGGGCGGAGGCAAGTATCCCGGTGTCCCGGTACCTGCTTCTCCCGAGGCCACCTGACCTCGTCCCCGCTCCGCAGCGCCAGCGCAGCCCCCGCCGGGGGTGCGGCTCCCCGGGGCAGGCGACACCTCCCTCGGCCGGACACCTGCCGAGCGCCGAGCCGGGGCCGGCCGCGGCTCCGGGAGCGCTGCCCAGGGCTCCGTCCGGCACGGCCGCACCCGGGGCCGGGGCAGAGCCCCCGGGCGATGTGCGAACGGGCCGGGCTGCGGCGAGGGACACGCGGGTCGCGGCCGCGCGGTTCCCCCCTCCCCCCCGCCGCCTCACCTGAGGGGAACCTGCGGAGCCTCCGGCCTCTCTCCGCAGCCACACCGCAAAATGGAGCCTGTGCGGCCCGCGGTGCCCGCCCCGCCCCCGGCACCGAGCCCGCCCCGCCCGGCCCACGGGCCGCGCTCCCCGCGGGCAGGGCCGCCGCGCCCGGTGCCGGTAGTGACGGCCCTGCCCGCACAGAACCCTGTGCTGTGTGTGTTCGCCCCGTGTCGCTGAAGGAAAGCTGTGAGCTGCCCGCTGTCCCTCGGGACGGACGAGAGGTAAGCGCACAGGCGCAAGTGCCACGGAGCTGCTCGCCTGTGGAGCTGTGTCCGGGAAAGCGTTCCCGCTGGAGCGCTCGGAGATGCCATCCCACGGGAGTCCTTGGCCACCCGCTAGGAAAGCGGGAGAAAAGTTCACACTGAGTTTCTCTGTAGCACCACTGCAATGGAGTTCAGCCCTAATGTGTGTAGTGCTAAGTCTTCCATCCAGTAACACATGAGGCTGTAGATCAAGAGCATTGTTCAGTAGCTGTCAGGGAGTCCATCAAGTCACCCAGGCCACCAGAACTGCATGTAACAGGCAAAGAATATAAAAGACCTAAGTGCGTGGAGCTGGAGGAGCTGCTCCTTTTGCTATAGTTACTGAAGACCAGTATCTAGGCCCCAAGAGGACATAAAGGTAAGATTGACTGACTACTACATACATTTCTCTAGAAAAAAATCTTAATTATAGTTACTTGAATGTAATTATGGGGACTGTGCTCACTGTTGTGTTTCTGTCTGTTGTAATGTTTATTCATATTATACTTTGAATAGACATTACACACACATAGTCCTTTCTTTACCTGATGGTTATTCATAAGACATTCTGACAAACAAGATACAATTTATGAAGGATTCACCTATGATATTATGCAGCAGTTACTTAAGGTTATTCAAAATATCCCCTTTTTTGTTTATGACAAACATGTTAGCAGTTTAGAGACCATTCCAATGCAAACAGCTTTGGTTCTTTCCTGTAACCTGGTGCAGCACTTTAGCTCTAGATGAAATAACAATCTGTTATTTCATTTCTGTTCTATTTGTCTGTAAAACAAGTGAAGTGCAGGCAGCAGAAAATAGGTGGGTAATTATTTACCATGCTTGCTTGCTTCCAATGAAGAGCAGCTAAAGCCACATGAATCTAATACATTACCTATCCAGGAAAATTGGGCTTGTTCTCTCTTGTTTGCCCCGAACACCTTAGGAGTGGCTTTAAGAATTTAATCCTCACAGCATTCTTCAGCTGACACTCCGAGTGCATGCCTTCTTTATTTCACCTGTCAAGCACATTTCTTTCAGGACAGATATATATTTTAATCCTTGTTTCCATGGGAACCAAGTACAATTATAAAATACATAATTCTTTGCCTTTTTCATTTAGTGGACTGTTTTGATCTGAGCTACTTAAGAAAAGAACAATTTGTTTTAAAAAGAAGTATAAAAGGAAGAAGAGAAAATTTTTAACAAAAATTACATGTGTCTGAAGAATCTTAAATGCATAGAATAATTATGTATCAATAAGAATGTTTAGAAATGCTTTTTTAAAGCATACAATGGAGCCATTTTGGTAATCTAATTTCATTCTCTGTATTTAGGGAAAATCCTTGGCTTGTTATTATACCTAAAACCCAAACATTTAGAAGAGCTTCTAAAACCCCATGCAGAGTCAAGGCAGCTTCTCACTATCAGAAAATTCAAGTTTAGTGGAGAGACAAACTTTTGTTCTTCTCTTTTGTAATACTCTTGCATCTGATCCTAAGACATTGTACTGGACAGAATTCTGGTCTGGACTGACTTGGCTTAACCACATAGTCGTGCTGAGTGCTGTCAAAAGAGCTGAAACAAAACTTTTTTTCCAGATGAATTTATTGTTGGTGATGTAGGTGGCTAAAGCATTGCTGTTTCTCTCTTCTATGTGTCCTGGTCAGAACATTATTTCCCACTTAAATAAGATAAAGCATTGCTTTTGGTGTTCTACTCCAGCCAGTATAGTTAAATTAAAAACAAAAACTTTTCCCAAGTTTGTTTTAAGAACTGGTCAGCTTTGAACCAGAGGTCAAAGTGTAACAAACCCACAGGATACTGCAGTGGTCCAAGTCTACATTAAGTACTAAAAATCCTTCTCCTGCTAGCCTGCCTTGTGGCTGCAGTTGTCAGAATGCACAGCTGCAGTAAGCGGCTGAGTTAACCTTCCCTGTGAGCAGGAGCAGAGCGAGCTGGGCTCACTGCAGGAGGAGCCGTGTTCGGCTGCCTGCTCCAGGACTCACTGCCCGGTGAGTCATGAGCGCCCCACCCGCCCTGGCCTGAGCCAGCCTTTCACAGCCCTCACCGCTGAGAGGCCAGCCAGCCTCCTCTTCCCTTGTGAGGAAATTAAGTGTCACCCTTCCTCAAAGCACAGGAGAACAGCAGCTTGTTCTGCTTAACTGCTCGAGAGGGGTTGTGTGCCTAACATTTTCACATCAGCATTTTAATCCTTAGGATTAAACCCATGAATTTCAGGTATAGGTGGCATATGTCCACAGGTTCACAGAAATACACACCAAAACACTGCCTCCTCTTTGCAGCAGGTTTAGGACATTTTACAATGTCCTGCCAAGAAACTGAACTGATCAACTGAAAAGGAAAATTTAGTGACCTTCATCTCAGTGTAAATAATCACCAAATGAAGTTGCTATTCTGGCAGCATAACAGAATAGGTTATAAGGTTTGTTATTTCTAACAACAAAGAACTTTTTTCTGCTGAGTCTCATCAGGCTTTACAATTAAATTGATGCATTCCACTTGTGTTTTCAGTGTTGCCCTTCATAGGAGTGGGCACTGAAATTTGAAATCAGACATTCAAAACTCTAGAGTCAAAGTAAGGATCACCATGTGTCCATTCAGAACAGAATGGATTCAGGACAGAATGGATGGGATTAGCTTTTAAAAAGGAAACTCTTTTCCTACTCTACTCCCAAGCATTTGGCAGTGTGCTGTCTTGCAAAGGCCTAAACTCATGGACTTTGGTCACTTCAGACACTTCTGCTTTGCAGTGAATCTTTCTGCCTAGGAAGAGATAACCTCAGTCCCTTATCACAGATCTTCATTGGTCTGCAGGTACTTGCAAGGACTGGCAAATTCCACAATGATCACAAATTGTTCTGCTCGGAACTTTGCATGTTGTGCACACCAGCTTATAAAACAACATAGATTTTTAAAACTCTAAAAGCTGAATAACTTTCTTTTTGATTCCTCCCATTTCCTAACAGTGAATGGCAAAGAGTTTCCTGCAGAGGAGAGATCAGGGAAAGAATAGTTTGCTTCCGCTCCCCAGCTTCTTTGCAGTAATTGAGAGATTGAGAGACTTATCTACCTTTGCTGCTTCCTCTTTTCCTCCATTCATGTCAAAATGTTCTTCAAAAAACACCTTGATCTGAAAATTTTGAAACATTAAATGGCTGAATTTAAGAATATTAAGTTTAAAGAAGAGGAAGGAAAGCAAAACATTTTTATTCGTACTAATAAAAAACCATAATTGAGTTCCAATACTTATTTAATGTTCACAAATAACATTTTCAATGAGATGAGGATCTTTACTGGACCTTCAGTTTTCACTCACATTGACCTTGCAATTAGAACTCAGAATTTAGCATTGAGTCACTGTGAGAGCTCTAGACTGGAACAACCAATATAGGATCTCTAGATTTGTAATCTGAGTCTTATTCTTTGATTTAGCTGCAAATTACCAGAATTATTTGGGAGAACACTCTTTGCATACTCCAATTTCAAATTCATTCACCAGACTAGATACAGTCATTAGTAAGGTGGGAACCGTTTTGTTGTAGAAGAGGGATGCTTTAACAGTTAAAGCTAAGCTGAACTGTAAGACATTCTAATGTTATTGGCAGAGACTGTGCAAAGTTACAGCTGATATCTGTATTGGCTTTCTTCCAGCTGCAACTCAGTTAACATGAAACATGTCTTGGGGAGAAAATGGGCTTTCTCCTCACATAATTTTATCAGCAGGACAGCATTATGAAATAGAAAATTCCTATTTGGCAACAACCAACTTTTAACCTCAGATTTCATGGATTGTCATTTTGCTGTCCTTTTCTTCTTTGGCAAAGATGGAAACTCCACTAACCAAGCTTATTTAGCCAAAAATGCTTTTCAAACTCTTTTACTATGAATTCACTTGCTGGCTTTAATTCCCCCTTTATGAGGAGCTAATGCTATTGACCTTGACTTCCTTTCCCAAGCAATCAGAAAATAATTACATGCATAGAAGTGATACCATAAACTGAATTTACTGTCTTGTAGTCTGTCAGTACCCTGCTGAAGGGATATACAGAGCACCACTATTAGTTATTACCAGAGACCATTCTGCAGTCCTTCATGGTAAAGCAGATTATATGCAACACAAATCCCCACACTTTTAGTGTGCTCTAACAGCTGGGGAAAAAAAAAAAAAACCTGCAAAAAACTGGAGTTCACTCACATCCACTCTTTCTTTCCTGATGCCATCTTACCCCTCCACCCTCTTTCAAAAATGGATTCATTACACAATAAATGAGAAAGGTTTTTTCTGGACAGAAGCCATTGTTGCCACTGCAGTGGAACTTTTATTCCAAATACATTCTTACAATAAAGCTGTATTTTGTTATACAAGTAGACAAACCCAGGAGACAAAAGATTCTCATATTCCATTTTAAAATACCACGCTCAACTGAACTGCAGCTGTTCCCACTCATTTCCTAAAGCATGTTAGGGATTTTTCAGAGCAATGGAAATAATGATGTAAACCAAGTCATGTAGGTAATTAAATTACAGTCCAAGGAAATTTCTAACACCTCAGAGAAGTGCATCTGCTCATTCTACGGGCTCCTTAAAGTGTAGGGTGGCAAAAGTTTCTTTATAAACTCAGAAGTTTTTCATTGAGAGCAATCTGTGACTGTGTGAGATTTGCCAAGTAGGTTACCATCAGTAGATCCTGAAAGGGAAGGGAAAAAAATAGTGATCAGAAATATCAACAAATCATAGCTTATTAGAGAGCTGAATTTGTAACATTTGTAAAGCATTTTACAATCAGCTACAAGTAATACTGTTAGTCCTGAAAGTCCTACCCTAAAGAATGCTTCCCTTGCAGGAAGCTTTTGGTGTTCCTGGAATATGAAACGCTGCTTGTGAAATTTTAACTCTGAGTTCACCCATGTTAACCAGACAAGTCAAAGGGTATAAGCAAAATTAAAAATTAGTTCTGGTCTTACAGACTAGGTGAACAACACATTCAGATATTGAAGTTTTCTAAAAATTTGTTACAGAAATCAGGTAGCATGCTAAAATCTTGTTCATGTCTTAAGTGTTATGCAAAGAGACAGAACTCCAGCTCAGGCAAAAGAATCTGGCAAGTCACCAGATATTGCTAATAAAAATTATTTAAGTTTTGTAATTTCTATTGTCCAATCAATATGAAAGAAAAATTGGTACTGGTTTTCAAATGACTTGCAAAATTTTTAAGTCCTTAAAAATTAATACTTTATCTGCAGTTGTTTGCAAGATTATGCTGAGCTTCTTTATCCCCCCATAGCCCTTAAAAGACCAAATTACTGACAGTAAAAAAGCTGTATTTGCTATTAGCATGTTCGTATAAAAAAAACAGATCACAGACAAATTTGTGTCTGTATGACAAATTTTCAAAATTGCTAGCAAGGCATAGAAAAAAATAATTATGGTCTTACATTGATATTGCTGTTCAACATGGTCTCAAAGTCCTCTGGTGGAATCTTTGGCACTTGGTTAATAAGATCCATCAGGAAGCGCCCCACAGTGTTGTCAGCAGCCACTTTGCCAGACTAAGCATAACAAACACACACTTCAGCATAAGTGCAACTCAAAGTTTACGGCCCAGAAAGAGAAATAATAAAGAGAAAACCAAGATGCACAGGTTAACATCCAACTTTTCTTGTGGCTGATAAAAAGCTGCCCTTACCAACACGTCCTCGGCGTACTGCAGCACCATGGTCAGGGTATCCTGGATCCTGGCCGAGGCTGAGCCCACCTGCTGTAAGTCACTGGACAAGCCAATCACTCGGTTGGGGCTAAAGCAGGTCTTCATGATAAGATCCACTGGAAGCAAGAGGAGGAGCAGTGAAAAAACTGCCACAGAAACCAGTTTAAACCCTTAACTTGTTGAAGATTATTTAGGTCAGCTTCAGCAAAATAGTCTGATTATCAGTAAAATTCCCAGAATGGCAGTTTTCCCAGGGTAAAAGAAGCATTTGAACATTGTCACAACAATGGTTATAACCAAAATAGGAAGAAAGCATTCACCTCCTATCCGCTCTGTATCATAATAAACATATTTCACTGTTAGGGGTGTAAACATCACGCCCATAGTTTTACCAGGGACTCCCATGGGGGCACTAGAAAAAAAAAAAAAGAGAACAACAAAAGGTTTTCAGCATGGACATATATAAGGGAGAAAGGAAGAGATTTCCATCTCAATGACCTCTGTTAGCTCTAAAGCATGAACGTATGTATGTTACTCCTTCTCACCAAAACCAGCAATTTTAAGACCCAAGGGTAACTTAAGACAGGTAATCAGTTCTGTCATGCTGTTAATTGCTCTTTTTCACCCAAGAAAACTCCTGGCTGGTTTGACGTCAGCATGAATGCATGAAGTTCTTCATGAAGAACTTATGCATGCATCAGTTCTATCATCTTAGCCAAAGTCCCTTCTGGCTTTTAGAGGTGTTATTCTATCCTGAAATACTTCATGCTTTAAGAAATGACTGAAACAACAAGCAATATGACAAAATTCAACCACAAAGCACTCTCAGCACCTTTATTATACCTATTATTCAAAGTACTTGAAGTCCATTTACACTTTAAGATGTCATGGAACGGTTCCCATTTTAAAGATGCATAGTAAGCAGTACATCCTCTACAATGAAAAGGGTTTTTCCCTTACAGAACAGAGCTCTTCAGCCAATACTGGGAGGAATTCAGTCAGGTGAAAGAGTTTGATTTCTCAATATTTAATCTTCGTTGTTAATTGATAAGAATGATGGGGTTAAGGAGAAGAAAGACCCATCAAGAAGATGCTGTTTGAATTGGTTTAACCTCACTAATCCTCCGACTTGCATAAAAGCACTGCTGAGCAATAAAGCTCCTATGGCTACAGGCTAGCACTCAGTCAGTGTGATGGAAGTTAGTGTCATTACTGCTAGCTGTGTGAAACCTGTGAAATATCCCAATGATGTTCTGAAAATTGTTAATTAAGTCACAGTTCCCCACCCCAATGAGGTTGCAGTTAATAAGTCTTTCAGCCTACATACAATGGTCAAGACATTTCAATGAGAAGTAAGCCATGATCCCTGGCTCATCACTATGTTTAACTACTGCACAGCATTGTCCAGAAAAGGACACTGCGCCCCACTGCATTTCTTGTTACCCTGATGGGGCGTCTCTCAGTAATTCAGATTGCTCCCCTCCCAGAAATGCAGCCTCCCACAGTACCTGACATAGGCTTTAATGCTCATGCGTGAATTCTGGAGACTCGTGTCCACAGTGAGGTGGATTGGATTGTGTGCTTCCCGGCTGTAATACTCGTGGATCAGGACTGAGTGTTCCGTGATGTCATGACCTGTTGCATACCTTCAAAAGAACACACATTGAAGAGCCATTCTTCCAACATTCAAGTGCCCAGTGTTTTGTATTGTTGGTATTTAACAGGTTTGTATCCTAAAGCACCGATTTCCAGACACAGAGCTGTAGCAGCATACTAAATGTAAGTGTTTTAACTATGGGGTTTTAACTTTATGGCCACTTGTCCCTAAAATTGTAAGAATCACAGGCTGAGCACACCCACTCCCAAAATATGCACAGAGCCAGTGTTGTAGTACCAGCTACAAAACATCAGTAAATTGACATCAGTTATCATAATAAATAATATTCAGTTATCTGTCACTGTGTTCTAGATCAGCTTTTTCCATCTATGTAAATCAAGGCATACCAAACAAACTTGGACATATTTTGTCTTCCACAAATCCCACATCCCTCTGCAGGAGGTCTAACTTGTTAATCTAGCTCCTTTAACTGCTCTACAATTAGCACCTCACATCCTCAGGGAAACTGCTGTCCCTGGAAGTGCACTCTGCCGTGCCATTAGGAGGCTGTTGAGGAAGCTTGCTCCACAGGAAGAAAATGAAGCCATTTTGTAGGATCAGGGAGGCATGAAAAGAGTGATCAACACACTGTGCCACACACTCAGACTGTTCCCGTAACACTGTACTGATCTTGCTTCAGATCCCACACACAGCTACTTCCAGCAGAGAACTAAGTATCAACCTGGAGTCAGTGATTCCTCCTGATGCCTTCGGTACATTAAAAGCCTCTTTTGTATTCTCCCTTCTTTCTAACCAGTTAGCTTCCATGGTACAGGCTGTAGTACCAGTAGTAAATGCTTCTAAAAAAGCTGTGCACGCATTCTCTAACATATCACTCCTCTATGATACCTTGCTAGACATAGACAAAACAAAATCCTTTAAGTCTCTAGTACCGTCTCTTCTTTTTATGAGCTGCAGGAGCTTTGCCACTGACTGTGTAACAAGAGTTGCAAGATCGGACTGTCACAGGCATTAGTGCTTCTGCTTCGCCATCTGTGACAAAGTGAATTATGTATTTTAAGTAGTTTAAGGAATCAACAGAACTACTGCATGTTCTTGCAGAAGGAGAACTTACCAGCCCAAGATGATCTCGCTAGGAGACACCTTCTTGTGCAACTCATACATGTTTTTGGCAAATTCCATATCCACAGCCACCTGAGAAACGGGAGAGTTACAGGGTGCTCAGCCGGGAGGCAACACGGGCACAGGCCGCCAGCAGCGGGCCGAGAGAACCCCCGCTCCGCCCGGGCCGCCTCCTACCTCATCCTCGGACTCGTTGTGCGGGACGGAGAAGCAGTTGGTGACTTCCACCGAGTGCTTGTCCACGGTCCCTGCGGGAGGGAGAGAGGGAGGGAGGAAGGGAGGGCAGCGGGTAAGGGGGACACTGTCCCTGGGGCTGCGGCGGGCAGGGCAGGGCAGGCGGCTCTTACCCAGCAGCGTCCCGATGACCCGCGCCGCGCCCTCGTTGCGCCGCTCGAAGCTGTCCACGATGGAGGCGAGCACAACCGGGTGCAGCCGCACCACGCGGCCGCCGGGGAAGGGGCCCGAGAGCGCGGCCGACAGTGGCGCGGTCGGTGGCGGGGCCGGCGCGGCGGGCGGGGTCGGCGCGGCCGCGGGAGGAGCGCTCCCCGCCGGGGCGGTGGGAGCCGCCGTCGGGCTCTGCGGCGGGGCAGCCGCGGGAGGAGCCGCACCGGGAGCAGTGGCCGCCATTTTGCAAGAGAGAAAGGCTGAGTCCCCCGTACCGACAGTATTGGCTGAGCCGAACGTCTGTCATGCAGCGCTGCCTCCCAATTGGCGAGAGGGGCGAGCTAAGGCCATCTGTTAGCCAATCCGAGGCGTGCGATGAGGGGAGACGCTCTGATTGGAGGTAGCGTGAAGCGTCTGTGGCTGAACCCTACTGTTGTTCCCGGGCCCGGTAAGTTTCTCAATTGGGCTCTCACCCCCGCCGCCCGCTCTCCTATTGGCCAGCAGCGCCCCTCCCGCCCGTCTTTGAGGCCGTGTATTGGCTGCGGAGATGCCGCTCAGCGCTGCGTGAGGAGGCAGCGGGGGCGCGCCCGCCGTGCGCTGCTGCGCGCTCCCCTGGCAGGGCCGCCTGAGCGCCGCCGTGCGGGCGGGCTGGGCACGGCAGGCCGCTGCGGCGGGCTCCGGGCGCCGTGAGGGCACAGGCGGCCCGTGCCGCCTCACCGCTGGGACGTGGTGGAGCTGCAAACGCAGCTGCGCGGGCGCCGCGCCCGGGGAAGGCGCTCTAGCAGTGCTGTGTGCGGGGCTACGCAACCCTGGGGTCTGGGCCTGTGAGACAGGCAAGTGCTGTTAGTCTTTATTACCTCAGTAGAAGAATAAGTGGTTGTCAAGTATTCTGTAGAGAGGAATCATCCAAGGCTTCGTGACTACCCGACGTGACACTTGCCTGTTACTTGTAGCGCCCGTGTGTTCGCTCCCGAGCAGCGAAGCTGTGCGGCCGGGGCGGGTATCGCTGAGGCGGTGAAGCCTCATCGCAGTCCGCGGCTTCCCCGTGAGGGGAGGCGCAGGGGCAGGCACTGATGCGTGTGGTGACGCGACAGGAGCCAAGGGAACGGCCTGAAGGTGTCTCAGAGGAGATTTGGTTGGATATTAGAAAAAAGCTCTTCACCCAAAGGGCGACTGGGCACTGGAACAGGGTCCCCGGGGAAGCGGCCACAGCGCCAGCCTGACAGAGTTCAAAAAGTGAACACAGCTCTCAGGTGTGACTGCTGGGGATGGGCTTGTGCACAGGACTTGGACCAGTGGCTCCCTTCCACCCGAGGATATTCTGTGAAATGAAACATATATGCTTTCAACAGCTGCTAAGAGGACTGGATTCTTTCAGAACTTTGTTTTCTCTTTCTTAATCATTTTATCAGGATGGATGGCTTCTGGAGTTTTCTCTGCTTCATTAGTTGAGGCCTGAACGTGATCAGTTAATGAGCAGTTTCAACTATGTCATTGAAGAAGGCTCCTGAGTATAAAAGAGGCACCTCAATAAAAGGATCACACATTTTGCCTATGTAGGAGCAGTTTGATTCTCTTACATAAGTGGGGAACACCTGCCAAAACTACAAAGGACAGCGAATGCATGAGAGCATGAACAGATTTTATCTCTTCATAAAAGCACTTCCAGGTCTGTGTACCAGTAAAAACTAGATCTCCTATTCTTATGCTTTCTCTGTGCAGCCTTCATTTCTTGTAGGTGTGGCCGGGTGAAATTGCATAAAGCTTTAAAACGTTTTTGTTCACAGAGCTTTGATGTGTCATTGAGAAGTCTAATGTGTGAAGTTTCCTTGTTAGAGAGTAGTTGTTTGATCTCATTCTTGTTTGCATCAAACTGGGCTTGGTGCTTAATTTGACATAGTCACCTGCAGAGTCATGCAGAGCAAGCAAGGCTCTGTAAGAGCCCATTAGAGGTTTATGTTTTCACCTTAAAAATTGGGCAACTTTATATGAAGCAGCAGTTGTGCTTCAAAACTGGCAACTATGGTAACCTTCTTTTAATATGTCAAGTTGCTGCACAAGGGTGCCAGAGAGAGTACGTAGTGAGTGAGGATGGGTAGCCTGTGTCTCAGAACTCACAGATCAGTGGTTGGCTCATACAAAGACTGTATAAATCTAATGATAAGAAAATCAATCATGTGATCATGCCTGGAGCAGATGTGTCCAAGCTATGCAACTGTTTTTCCTTGCCAAATGACTGCTGAAAAATGAAGACCTTTATAATTAATATTGTTTCACAAAGTATCAGTTTACTTTTACACTTATCAATGGTGCCTATTGATGAAAACTTGACATCCATCTAGTGATATGATTAAGATGTTCAGATACCATGCCACTGCAGTAGAATCTGTAGATTCTGTAGTAGAGGGACACAGCAAACACATTCTCACATGTACATGTATCAACATGGTAACTCAGGGCCTTCTGATTTTACATTTTCCCTTGCTAGGTTTCCCTGTGTCTGATTTAATCTGATTTCATGGTGAATATAATTATCTCCAAGTTCTTCTCTTGTATGATTTCTCTTTATAGTCCTTGAGTGTGACTGAGTCATTATTACTGCATTTAAAGTCATGTCAGCTGCATTTTCACTGATGATGTGTAATTTCTTTATCAGCAGCCACCTTCTTATCTTGCTTGTATTACTGGAATCAACATAATTTCTTGCCCTAGGGGATATTTGTTACATTGCATTGCAGGTAAAATAAAATATCTACAATTTATTTTATTCATCATTTCAGGATGGAGTTCTATCTGGTTAGTTTCATAGGATTGAATATGATATTTTTATTCCTTTATTATGATAAATTATTCCCGTTGTACATTCTGTCTACAGGGTTGGAAGAAGACACAGTCAGGTGGCCCAAACTGACCAAAGGGATATTCCAGACCATATGACACCATGCTCAGTATATAAAATGGGAGAAGAAGGAAGGAGTGAGAGATGTTGGGAGTGATGGTTTTTTGCCTTCCCAAGTAGTGGGTACAGGTGATGGGGTCCTGCTTTCCTGGAGATGGCTGAACACCTGCCTGTTGCATGGAGGTAAGACCTTATAAAAGAAGGGCCTTGTAAGAGCATGGCTCATGCCTGCCAGTTCGGCTAAGCACAAAAGGACTATGGGAAAGTGACTCAGCTGAAGGGGAGGCAGAAAAACAATATAACCATTACGTGCTCACATCGTGGTGTGTGGCAGTTGGTTGAATTACATTTGTTGTGCTTAAATGGAATGTACCCGATACGGGATAACTGCTTAGAAAGGCCTGGCTTTCGCAATAAAGGGCTCTCCTGCACCTGCCTGGGGACCCTGCGTTACTCAGCTTCGTAACTCCTGCCTGTCCATGGGCAGCAGTGAATTAATTCCTTGTTTTGTTCTGCTTGTGTTTGTGGCTTTTGCTTTCCCTATTAAACTATATCTCAACCCATAAATTTTCCAGCTTTTACCCTCCTGATTCTTTCCCCGATCCCACTGGTGGAGCTGTGGGTGAGCGGCTGTGCGCTGCTTGGCTGCTGCCTGGGGTACACCATGCCAGGATCCATTAGCTCTGCCCTCTGTGCAGGACTTTTATACGATGCAGTCATGGGCAATAGTTTCAGGTTTGGGGTTGAGGGGTTGGTTGGTTTGTTTTTTTGTTTGTCTGGGGGATTGTCTTGTTGTTTTTTTCTATTAAAAAAAAGATAATAGTTCCCTTATTTAGTCCTCATCAAATGTCTGAATTACTCATGCATTTGGGATTGCCAGTAGATGAAAGACAGCTGTTGACAGCCACCAGCTCCCAGCACAGGGCATCAGCTGACTCAGCCTCATCATTTCAGCAAAAAGGATTCAAGCCCTTCCCTGCTTTTGTGTAATGTTCTATGGGGCCACCTTAATTAACAGAGAAATAACACTGACACACAGGACTACTGAGGTAATGCTTAGAGTGAAAATCCAAATATCACCTAAAAATAATGAAGCATAGTGTCAATTGCATACCATGTTGATAAAAGAATATACCATTGCTAAAGTTAGAGTGGTAATGGAAGTTATCATTAGGTGATAAAAAATAGCACTCTGGGGGCTGCCTGGTGCTGTTTAGTCACTATATGGAAATATAGAGATCCAAGCTAAAGTAAAAGTACTCAATAAAACTTACAGTGAAAACGAACAGAGTGCAATGCCCACAGGCTGCCGTGTGTAGGGCAACTTTCATGGTCAAGAGTTTTTACTTACTGAGGAAGGGAAAATGGAAATATACTCAATAAACAGTGGCTGTGGAAATAAAAAAAGCATCGTAACCCCCACGCAAACCCAAAATGGTACAAATGTTTATCTCAGAGAAGTGCAGAAACTTTTAAACTGTTGAAATATATCCCCAAACCTATTCATTTAGCTGCTTTTATTTACTTCTTGCATGTAGAGTTCCATTGCTTCCAATGACCAGTGAGAGATCTGTCAAAAAAAGATGGGTGAACTACATTTAAAAACCATGGTAAAAGGCATTTTGAATTGAAAGGCAGATTTTTGATGTCACAGTACCATTAACCCTCAGGACGGAGTGGGAATGTATGAGTAATATCTTGGAACAGGCTCTTCAAGGAAGAGAAGGTGGGTTTGGTGGTGAGGTTTTTGTTGTAAATTTGTAAATCACTGCATACTGCTGGAATCCATGGCTAACTGCTTTTAGTCTGAAAGTGGAAATAACCTCAAGTTGCACCAGGATTGGACTGGATTTTGGAAAAAATTACTCACTGAAAGAGTTGTCAAACATTGGAACAAGGAAGCAGCACGTGTAGATGTGGGGAAATGGCTTAGTGATGGACTCGGTAGTGACAGGTTAACAACTGAAATTCATCCTCTTAGAGGTCTCGTTCAACGTAAATGAGCATGTTTCTATGATGTTCCAAAAGAGTCTTCTGTTGTCTCATACCACGCTTCTCCCGTAGTCTGTACAGTCATGTGTTCACCTTGTTTTCCTGGGTGTGTTCCTGACTGAAAATGCTAGTCCCATATCTAAACGCAGCAGTGTATTTCGTGGTGCATACACCGAGAGATGTTACCGAAGGTGCTGCCTGTGGTGCCGGCCGGAGGAAGGGTCCTTCCCGCGGGGAGAGCTGGCGCTGGGGCCGCTCCCATTCCCGGGGATGCGCGGCGCTGCCGCCAGAGGGTGCGCGCCGCCCGCCGGGCCCAGCGGGGCGCGGGCTGGAGCCGCGGGCCAGGGCCGGAGCTGTGTGACATTGCTGACACTGGGGGCCACAGCTGACACTGCAGGCCATCGCTGGCACTGTGGCTCTGGTCGCCTCCGACACCAGCGTGCTGTGAGAGCCGCCAGGACACCACAGCCTGGTAACCACTTAGTGCTAATTAATCGCTGAGTTCACTTTGCTGGCTTTGAAATGAGTAGCATAAGTGGGAATTTGTGCGTGCAGCTTTACCCACCAGTGTTTATCACGTGTATTTCACACAGCAGTTTATTTCTTCGGTTAGTAACATTAAGGTTGAATCAATGAGGCAGAATTTGTTAATTTTACAGTAATTCTACCTTAATTCCTCATAATTAGTAAAACCCTACCTTAATTTCCCATAAGAATGTCATGGAGAAGTTTACTTATGGATGTTAAGACTGTGCAAACTTAAGATGTGATAATATGACGAACCCCAAATTTTACTGAAATATATGGAAATGAAAGGTGTTTTGGGTCTTTGATGAAAGCGTGAACTCCCCAATCTCTCAAGACATTCCCGTCTCTTGATGATCTATAATAATGATCATTTTCTGCTTTTGACTCAAATAATGAACAGAGTCAGCCTTTGAATGAGAGACATTTTATATACTACTTGTACTTAAAACTAAGATAGAGTGTGCTTGCACTGACCTAGCAAAGCAGTTAGGTGTACTACTCTGCAAGGTCAAACCTTGTGTCTTTATATGATATTCTTCCTGCCTAGCCCATGCAGTGAAAACTGAAGAAAACCTAGATATGACTCTTGGCTTTTTTTCTTCCCCAGGGAGTGTGGGGTAGAAGTGTGGCAGCACTACTGTCCTTTCCATGTAATCAACTTGAATAAGTAATCTCTGGCAGGCAGCCTTAAACACAGTGTTCCTTTGTCTGGTAACTTGCTGCTACTGTGTTTGACTTAGAAGCATTTGTAACAGAGAAGAGCTGTGTCCTGAATCCCTGACAGCCAAATAAAATTAAGTGTAATTCCACTGATTGCAGATAGGTGTGGAAGCTCTAGTGTAGGCAGATTTCAAATGTTAAAAATTTCTAACACTTCTAACAGCTGATGTGTCAGTGTGCTATTTTTTTGAAAGATAGTATCTTTTCCCAGTCCCTTGTTCTTATACAATCACTTTACAGCTTTACTTCTCCTATTAGTAAGCACGTCCTTTTCCTTGGTGTCCTTTATGGCATGGGTCAAAATGACCATTGTCTGTACATTTCAGCCCAGACCAAAATTGCATATGTTCTCCAAAGTGTTGAACAAGACTTTTATGACTGGCAATGTTTGCTGTGTCATTCAGCACAAACATTTGCTTTGGTGTCTTGAGACAAAATCTGCATGCAGAAGTGAAGTAACTAGAATGGAAAATACATATTTCATTTGATGGTGGAGGGAGGCCTGCCAAGATATGCAATGGCAAACATGTTGTTTTGTAAACTCCAAGAATTATATTATTTTTATATCACCAAGGTCTGACAGTGTTTTCTGTCCCTTCTCAGCTCTGCAGGTGTTTTTCTGATTTGAGGCAGCTGCATCATGATGTGTTGGATGAATAAATGGGCAGTGAGGGAGAAGGTAAGAAGATAATGATTTACACATAGAAATGAGAGCTGGAAAGGAACAGTGGCAATAAAATGTAGGGGACAGTGTAGGAGCCTGGGAGACCTGAGGGCCCAAAGCATTTCTGTCACTGGCATTTAGGCAGTGTTAAGGCAAGGCACCCAAATAACTGAAAAAAATGTCAGAGACATGTTTTGTTTAGTGCTTTAGCTCTTACAATGTGAAGTGTTTGATAACAACTAGAATAGTATTATCCTCCTGTCTGTTCCCCTGACAGGAGGAGTCATTTAACCTTTAGATCTCAGTTTTCCACTTTTGCAAAATATGACTGATGATACTGTAGAGCATAGGTTTATTTGTAGGATATGCACAGACAGATTACTGAGGGAAGACAGGAAAGACCTTACCCTTTGAGGAAACAGCTTTGAGAGGAAGCTGAAGAGGGCATTTCCTGACCCAGAGACTGTGTACATTGGAAAGGGAGGAAGTCTTCAACTAGCCTAAGGAGAAGGAGAACAGTATTGTGTCCGTACTGCTTCCCAATAATAAATAATTCTTCAGCTGAGGTGAGTTCATGCTGCTGAGATCTCAGGTGCAGCAGCAAAATTTGATTTCATCTTGTATCAAACCTTGCAAGGGTTGCTCTTTGCCAAATGCTGTCCTAACCCATCTGTCGAGATTTGAAATACCATGAGCACTGACATATGAATTCACCTTCTATATTCTGATTGCCAATTTGCCTTTCTGCATCAGAAAGCAAGATACAGCATTGGCTGAGCCAACTGCATCAGGCTGGTTGGACTGGTCTGCACAAACAAAGAGCTGATTCCAGCTGACTCACACGTCTTCACAGCACTGCTCAACTCCAGTTACTGTGGCAGAGAGGGGAGTACATGAACACACTTAATTAGACTGTTCAGGTTTGATTTCAAGGCCCATTTTAAAAAGTCAAATTTCTATTTGCAGCTACAACTTCACAGCTTTTGCAGTGTAATTTGACATGAGAAGTTCAGAAAATCCACAGTTGTTTTTAGATTTTCTGTGGATTTTCTGTTCTAATTCTCTCAAACATTTGGTATTTGCCATTTGCTACTTGAAATGACATCCCTTTGCTTTTTTTTTTTTTTTTTTTTTTGCATTGAAATAAAAAACAAGCTGATCCATCACTGAAATATCATCCCAGTCATTTGTTTCTGTAGCTACCAGCAAGGCTGTCTTCTGCCAATGGCACATTTATAGGAGCTGTCCCTCACCACGCCCTGCCACCTTCCCTTATCTAGCTCTGCCTAGCAGTCTTTCTTTTTTGTTTTTCTAAGACTAGTAGTATGTGACCATTCAGCAGTGTTAAATTTGCTCTCTTGAAAAGAAAAGCATCTGTCTCTCTGTGGTACTGCTTGTTGTTTCCCAGTTTGAAATCAACTAGTAGAGCCCCAGAGGGTTTCTCAAACAGCTAACCATTCGACAGTCAGGAACAAAGATCAATTGAAAACACATTTAGAATTAAGCTTCCTGGCCTTTTAATTTCTTCAAGTCAGGGTTGGGAGTTATTACTGTGATCAGTCTGGCCTTTTGTTGTCCTGTGGCTTGTTCATATAAACTATCAACTTCAGGGATGATCAACTGCTTTCTGGTTGGGTTGTGGTTGGTTTTTTTTGTTTTTAATATCTTCAAATATTCCCAAAGTTATTAAAGGATTATGAGTTTAAATGCAGAAGGCATTAAATAGAATCATGTTATTGGAAGCAGAACTATTTTTATGAGTCTAGAGGGAGTTTGCAAGAAGCTCACTTTGCAAGCAGAATTTGGGTCATGGCACCTCAAAGCTTCAGTAGCTTTCTTGAGTCCGGGATCTGGATTTCTGGCAGACTGAAATATTATTTCTGTTCAGACAGAACCATACAGACACAAAAGGATCTTTAGCTCCAAAGGGTTTACAGTTCAGATAGAAATCAGGAATAGTCAGTGGTTTGGCTCAGCTTACCCATGCCTTCAGGGCACAGAAGGGGAATCTTACATGTAGTTTGTAGCAACCTCTGGGCATTAGAATGACTGAAGCACCTGTAGCTCTGTTCATAGCTGTCCTGAGCCCTGAACTCTTTCTCTTGTGTAGGGTGCCAGAAGTATGATGACAAGCACATCATTTTGTTGCAAATCTTGCAATAATTCCTGGGTTTGGCTCAAGGTTCTATTTTTTTTTGGAGGGGGGTGCTTTTCTTTTTTGCCTCTCAAGACGAGCTACTGTGGTCTACTATCACACTTCAGAGGATTGTTAGGATATTTGAGTGTTAAAAGCTGATGGCAATATAGCATCACTGTCACACACCCCCATGAGAGATCTCAGGCTCTGAGTCAGTGTACTGAATCTTTTTAAGGGAATAGCATTAGTGATAGCTTCAATATACAACAGGGTATTCATTATGAATAATGGCAGCCAAGAGCCAATTAATTATATTTGCAGGGTGGTTTCCCTAAAAAGCAGATGTTGGACAGATGGTAGTCAGATGATCAGTCATGCCACCATCTACTGTAAATCTGAGGGCTGTGGGGGAAAAGGTAACATGTGGAACATACTTCTCATTTCTGTGGGAGCCTTGTACTTTTTTATGGGTATATAAAGGCTCACAGAAATGTATGAGCTGTTGGTTAAGAACTGTAGAGCTGCTGATGTTTGGCTACAGCAAGTTAACAAAACTTCACTTTGAAGTGCTTGTTAACTTGCATGACTGTGAATCCTATAGCAGAACTCTACAAAGGTGATGAGACTGCGTGTCAGCTGGAGTTTTGCAGAAACCTTATTTTAGCTGGAACACTTCATCATTTTCTTTTTATTCATTTATTTCCTTAAAAACTTTTATATACTATTTTTCAGTCTGCTTTCTCATGACAGCTCTCTACGCTGTTGTGTTGCATATCATTATAATAGGAAGAGTATTTCAATATTATGTTGCAACTGAGGTTCTCAAGCAGATACAACTGTCTGCGTAGTGACTTGGGGCACAGTCCAGTATTTAACACGGCTTCCATTAGGTAGAGTTCAGTCTTTATCATCTTTGTTCAGCATGGGAACTAGAATTGTGTTTCCTATGTAATAGCAAGCCTTTCCTAAGGCATAATTCTGACTGGGTTCGTAGCAGTACAGGTTTTAGTGTATCTTAGTTGTTGCTAAACATATTTGTGTTGCCAGCTGAAGTAAAGTTATGGGACACACGCTATGCAAAAAGGACATGGTGCTTAATTGTTTTATGCAATGTCCAGTTTGTGTCACCACAAGTTCTGGGTTTTGGGGCAAAACTTCTACAAAGACTCAAAGTCTGCTCCATTAAAATGAAATCTTTGGTTTCCATTGCCCTTCTAATCAAATAAAAACCAGAGCTTCCAGGAATTGTAATAACGTATCAAGTTGAATTTAGCTCTTTTGCAGCCCATCAAAAGAAGTTGCCCTTGACAAAAACAATATTTTAAATATCTGCTCACAAGCACCAGAGCCAAAATGTTTCTATTTCATTTGGCAAAATATCTTCCCAAGAACAAGACTGTGACCTGAAGCAGAGCCAAAATAAGCTCTCACAGATGCTTAGCCTAGAAAGCACTAGACTGAATGGCTAAAATTGTTAAAGAGTATATAGGAAAAGGGAAGGGCAGCTACCTAGTTCTGCTTCTGACTTGCTGTGTGGACAAGCTGCACTCCTTCTGTTCTAATGCTCTGCCAGCTAGAGGACCCATCTCCTCAGTCTGCCACCTCACTTCAGCTTCTGGCCCTTAATCCACTGCTGGCTGCGAGGGCTGCTGTAGTCAACAACAGAGCTGCTTCTGTTCATAACAGCAGAGGAGTCTAATTTCATCCTTTCCCAATATACTCTGTTTAGCTTGAATAGTGAAAACTCTTTCAGAGGTTTTGCTCTGGCCTTCCATTCAAACTTTACCTACCACATCTAATACTTACGATCAAAAAAATGTTTCAGATGCTCGTAAGATTCGAGAATTACAAAATCTATGCTGTTATGATGAGTGAAGTTGATCTAATTTGCCACACATTTCTCTTTGCCTTTCCATTTTCTGGTTCTGGCCTTTATCTGTCCTCATATAGTGCCATCTTTGCTCTGAGATCTGGTGAGAAAGTTAGTAGCTTTCTTGGTGTCAGTTCTGTTAGTGCAAAGAAGGGGTGTGGCACTCTGAGGCAAAGACAGCATGGGACGGTGCTGGCCAGCAGTTTGGATTGGTCCAGGCTGTGTTAAATACAGCCTGATGATGCTGTTCTATGACAGTTTCTGTGAAACTGCAGCTTGAACACTTGGTCATTCTCCACATCCTGATAGTGAGAGGAGGTGAGGAAAAAGAAGCTAAACAGCTTCCTGGGACACAGAGATGCCTAATCCATTACTAGAACTGAGATGATGGGTTCTTAAATCAGACTGTAATCACAGGAATCACCAGGATATATGCAGCTATTTACTGCCTTTCTGGAGACAGTCAATCAGTCTGGATAGCTTTGTTCAAGGTCAGAAATACCAAGTGTCAGTGCTCAAGAGAAATCTAAATAAATGCTGCAGTAGAGGTTGGGACAGATTCTTATCTCATTGACTGTGGTGCATGCCTGGGTAGGCCTTCTGTCCAGTGTAATTGATACCAGGGTGTCTTGCCAAATTAAAACTTTCTAGAGTTTGAGGCAGAGAGAAGAGCAAGTGGCAAGGATACCAACCCTGTTCATGCATGTCTAAATTCAAAGAAGCAGGTGTTTGTGTATGTGACTTTATTTACTTGGACTGGCTTTGGCACTGGGTTTCTTCCCTCAGCAAAGTTCAGAAGGAGCTCTGCCTTTATGGCTCCTGTGAAGCCTGTGCCCATGGAAATAACACAATACGATTGATCTCCTTTGCATAAACTCCAGCATGGCTGAATCTGAGGAACAGGTAATCTCATCCTGTAACTGGTACCATCTGAAATCCAAGATCCCAGTGGAGAATAGTGATGAAGAAAGATTCTTGAAAAAGAAGAGTCATTTGCACTTAAAAATACTCAGCAAATGCTTTCTCAGAAGCATGCTGTGATGTGATATATATTAAACCAAGTTAACATTAGTGGCCACAGAGCACTCCTAATGAACAGGAGATGTCCTTTGAAAGGTGTTTGTTCACCACTTTTTTCAATATCTTCTCTTGGGGGTTCCAAAAGACCTGATTTGGGCTTGTCACAATCCTGGTAGATTATTATCCTGATATTACTCTAATGAGGTGGTATGAGCATGGTGATAGCAGACAAAGCTCTCAGGAGGTTAGGATCTAGGGATAGCCACTGAAAATCTCAGCTTGATTAAGAGTATCTGATTCTTCCTCTGACATTGTAATAAATATGCATCAGCACTGTGCTACCAAGAATGCATCATGGGAAAGAGCACTGCCACAAAAATCTCTTTCCCAGTATTTCCTAGGATTCAGTTTGGCCACATCTGGAACAAGATTGCTGCATTGCCAACTGCTTGGTTTGTATGGCTTGGCTAGAGCTGGTTTTGGGAGACATTTGAGCTTTAATTTGCTCACTGCTCCAGACCTTGTGAGGTCTGTTAGAAGAGGAGGCTTTCTTCATCCTGTATTTAAAGAAGCCTCAGTGGGTTGCTCTAAAAAACTGGGGTATTGACTTCAGCTTCAAGTTAATGAAACCATAGCAACACACTGTGGGATGGAGCAGCTGATGGGCTATATAGTTGTTCAGTCTCTGTGAGAGTAAGCCTCCAATACCTGATTTTAAACAACTCCTACAAGTTTGGTTAGGACTCTGCATTAACAGTAAGGGGTCTAGGACATAAACGAGCTGTTGAGATTTCATCTAGCTGAATCTAGATCTACTTGCTTTAATGTAACTGTAAGGAACTCTGTCCTCACAGCAGGACTAAGCATAATCTGACACCAGTGGTGTGTCTATAAACATAGACAAAATCACAACAAGCAAGACATGCTGATTATTGGCTAGAATATGCCAGGAAAAGTTAGGTGGTTCAAGGAGCAGCAGGCATGTTAGTCTCTAATGAGGCAATTTCTTTTCCATTCTGGTTTGACCTCAGATTGTATTATTCATTCCCTTATCAGAATTAGTGATCTGTAAGTCTAGGACACCATCTTTTACATAATGGCTGTATCATTTATCACAGTTTTTCTCTCCATCTCTGGCACTGTGAAACACTTCAATTCAACAAAACCTAAATTGCTGAGGTCAACCTTTTTTGTGTACTTGTAGGGTGTTTAAGTGCTGCCCTTAAGAAGCCATTTGCAATGCCCCAAACACTTACTGATGCTCTAATAAACCGAATCACAAGCAGTGTTTATTCTTGAGCATTATTAACTTGAAGTATTTCTGGCTCGTAGGAAATCTTAGCTCAAGTCTATCCCAATTCAGAATAAAACCAGTGTTTGCAGTTATCTGCAAATCAGAAATTTTTATGTAACCCCTTGGAAATGGCAATTGCTACATGAAATCATATGTTCACTTATTACACAATACAGAGTTGAGCAAGCCAGGACAGCTGATTAGAATTGGGAAGCTTTGAGATTCCCAGCCCAGAGCTTCTGCTTTGTGAGAAGGAATATTGGAAATGCAATAGGTCTGTGCTTTGCCTCGAGTTCTCTAGGTTCTAGGGTACCTTGGAAGAGTAAGGGCCTTTACTGACTGTAATCCTGGTTAGTGCACTAAATTCCTGGATTAGTCAGACTAGACTAGAAATTGAAGTGGATAGGGCTTGAGCTAACTTGATTTCTTTTTAATTTTTTCACCGGATCTACCAGTGAGGTCTTACCTGCTTTTAGTCTTCTAGCAACTGGTGAAACAGAAGAACTGTGTGTACATAGAACTGTAACAAGACGTGTTTTTACATGAAGAGATGCTTGAGTTTGTCAGTCCTGAGACTGGGTTGAAATTTGGCACAGAGAGGTGCACTGGCAACTAGCAAAGAATTAAGTACAGCAATGCACCTTACTTGGGATGCACCCTCCACTGGGAATCTGTGATCCTGTTCTACTCTCAGTTTAGGTGTGTGGGTCAGGAGTGGGGAGGGTGAGAACACTGATGCATAAACAAATACTGAGAGTTGCAGCTCATAGAAAGGTAGGGTGTGCTTAAAATGTCAGTATGACATAAATTTTTAAACCACTTTGTTTTTTCCATTAAAGAGAAGCTAATAATGTGCCTATAAGCATTTTTTCTGTCTTCATGCACTTTATGTCTATAGAGTGGGAGATATCTGCATATGGTTAGATATTGTGTTGTGAATAGGACAATGTGTTTTAGGGTCGTGAACTGCAGGTGTTCTTGGTCCAGTCAAGTTTCAGCTGCTTTTGGTTGATCTAAGACTTACTTGCCTGTTGTATGAAAACTGGTTGTGATTCAGTGTCCTAAACCTGAAGTACTGTGTTCCAAGAGAAGGATTTTTGAAGGCCTGGGTTCATTCATCTGAATCTTCTAAAGCATTCGTGTCAGGCTATTCAACATGTTCCTTGAGCACTAATTTAGTCAAAAGTGTACAAGTGTTCTTTATGTAAAAGTGCAAGAACGTTTCCCTGAAAAGCTATTCTAACTCTTCCTGGCTATGTGAATCATCAGGATTAGTCAGCTGATGGCATTACATGGAATAAAAAAGCTGTTTCTTACTTAGAAGGAACTTGTCTTTGAAGTTTTGTCACCTTCTTTTTCCTTTTTTTTTTTTTTTTTGATAGTATTGTTTGTGTTGCATTTCAGAGACTGACATTTCCTGCTTTCAGTTTTGCTGATGAGATACAGTGCCATTTCTGTCCTATAGGGAGGACAGAAAGGAGCTCATCTTCCTTTGTGTTGTAAGTAAATGATCTCATGTGGTGGGACTTTTAGTCCCTGTTATTTGTAGCAGGAAAATAATGAGGATTGTATATCAACTCTCTAGATGTCCATGTGACTGAATGGTTTGAAGACGGATAACTTTGTATTATAGTAATTTTGAGAACTTTATTTAGGCAAGTGACTTTCTTTTTTGGGGTTCCTGAAATCTAGCAACTGTATGCAAAGCAAGCAAGTGAAAATGAACTGCCATGTTTGGTTGGTTTTGGTTTGCAGGCCAGCCAGTAATCCATATTTACAATTCCTTCTCAACTATTGCAAGGGATGGGAAGCTAATTCTGCACCATAAAAATGTCTTCTCAAAGGAATAAAACCCCCTGTTATCTACAGTACCAAAACTAATTGTAAATAACACATTTCCCTGTATGTCGTCTGTGACCTTTTCAAACTGAGGGATGCAGCTTGAGGACTGGCTCCACCAATATCTGAAGAATGGATAGATCCACCCTCAATCCAAACATCTCTGGGCAGTTCTCCTTTCCACAGAGGAAGGGAACCATTTCTAGGAGCACACTCCCTAGCCTGTTACACAACTCAAGCGTGCAGGCACTCAAATAGGTGATCTTGATATTTTCAGTTCTGTAAAGAGACCAACCTTTTTCCTCCACTTTCAGAACTCTGGCTGCCTTCTCTATGTGTCAGGGAGGGCAATGGGAGTGGCTTCTAATCTCTCCACAAAGCAATGTGCAACACCACGGTGTGTGGCATCATTGAGGCCCCACAAGAAGGGACTTCTTGCAGCAAACAGGGGCAGGGCAGAGCTGACAGATGTAATGATGAGCCAGAGGCACTGCCAGGTTTGATGCACAGCTTAGGAAAAACCTTTTAAGTTGTATTTTATGTGTGTAAAACTATGCTGTTTATCCACATTTTATGGGATTTGTTTTTACCCATAGAAAGCACTGTTAGCAATATTTAGACAGATCTTCAAAGCATCATCAGATGTTTGAGACCAACAGTCAGCCTCAGTTTTGTTGAGATGGTAATTGATACTAAGAAAAATCAATATATGGGGGCTTTTACAGCACAGGACACAGCTGTATAGTAATGCAGTAGAGCATTGGAGTCTGTTGACTTCATATGTACAAAGCCATTGATTTGAAGAGGTATATTGTAATTTTGATTCCTAGAAGGCCATTTCTCTTCTTAGTATGGAGAAGAGACAAAATGGTTTCCTGGAGAGCTGGGGGCTAGGAGCAAGCTGGGAATTCGAGTATGTCCAGAAAAATGGATAACTCAGGTAGCTGTGGTGGTAGTAGTATAAAGACATCAAATTTCTGGGGATTTGGCTCTGAAATGTCTGAATATATCTGGTGAGAAAGCTTTCTTCTTGATTTCAGTGGAGACCCAGGTGCTGAGGAAAAAAGGGAGAGACTGAGAAAAGAGATGGAAGAACTTGTAAGCAAGATTGCTTGTGTTGGATTCTGGATGAACAGCAAGATCCAGTTTTCACTGCTGCTGGAAATTTTTAAACAGCAAGAAGATAAGTCTGTGGAGAAGGAAGCATACAAAGCTACAAGCTGGAGGTATATGAGAATCCTTTACATAGCTTAGAAACACCAAGTTGGTCTTAGTGTATCTGTTGGGTAAATCCTTTATTAGAAGGATTCTTGCTGCTCCTCAGAAAATTCTGCAGATAAACATCTTGTAACCAGATGTTTATTTCCCTCAGTCCTAATCTTATATTTGCAAGAAAAGCATTTGAAAGCTTGAACTTAGGCTGAATCATCTTTCCATTCCTTCAAATCGTGGTCACAGAAGCTGGTTCTGATGCTCATTACAAGTTAACCATGATATCTGAACTGCTGAATTTATCTGCAATTAGTTCTGTTACCGAGTACTGTTAGACTAGAGAAAGGAAAGGTCCAGCAAAATAATATGAGCAATTGTGTTGGTTTAAGTATGTAGGTCCAACCACCAATTTCTTGTAATTGTATTGTAACTGTGTGTTCATTTTCTGCCTGTAAAATGTGACACTGCTTTCTTCTTCCCGTCATATATAAAATTATATGCTCTCTAGGAGGGTGACTTTTTCCACTCATTACATTCAGAGGGACCTTTGTGTCCCTTAAGCACCCAGTCCTGTTACCAAGAAAATGTTCCTAAGTCTTTGGCCACGGGCTCATTATCCAAGCCAAACAGAACTGTCAGGGTGCTCACAGGGACAATATACTAAATGAAGTCTTGGTGTAAAACAAAGATATTTCATGGTATTCTTGACATCATGATGTTTCAGGTATTTTTTTGGTTGTTTTTCTTTTTTGCTGCCAATCTGATTTTGAAGGGTGGGAAGAATTATGTTCTGTCTATTGTGTGCTCCTTCATGGAGTATTCTGTTGCATTAACAAATTAAAAAAAGAAAAATAGGAAAAATGAAGAGCCTATCTGGCCTAGCTCAAGTGTAATATTCTGGAAATAGAATTTTCACTGGCAGAGTTAACAGCCTTCCAAAAGATACCTATCACATGGAATATACAGTTCTGTTTTGACATTGTATATATCTAGCATTATGTATTTATCTAAAAGATAATTGATTAAATTAAAGTAGCTCAAAACCACCTCCAGCTGAAAAAACACAGCATTTACAGGGAAGCTTTGATTTGTGTCTTTTGGATCAAATTGCTTTTCAAAGCTGGAGATGACTTTTGAATTTGGGTTCCTCTTTCATGAGTTTAACATGTGATCAAAAGGGCGAATTTGGCATCTAGATCCCCTGTGTCTACTGGTTCAGAATATATTGATAGGAGTTCTAAGAATCAATTCAGTATAATTTTTGGAAAATAACAGTGTATGTTGATGGAATGTTATGCAGTGAGTGGTTCTGTAGTAACTTCTGTGTATCCCTAGAGATGAGTTTCCATGCAATTGTCTGTATGCTAAAGCAACTGCCAGGAGGGGGAATTGGCTAAGTGTTCTTGTCATGATACCTCTCTGGAGAAGGTCAGACAGTTGTGGTGAGATGTGGAACATCTCCAGTATAATTACCAGTAGACACTGCAAAGCTGGTTGGGCACACTGCCAGGAACAGCACAGTTAGGTATGTACTGCTGAGCACAAAATTCTTCAGAAAATCAAAGTAACAGCCACAGAATGGAAAGCTACTAAATAAGTGCACTGCAGAATACACAAGGGAACAACTTAGAATCTAGCCCTTCCCTTCATTCCTCATTTAATCTTCCCTTAGGGTGAGTACCAGTAAAGATCAGTTTAAGTCATGAGTCCTAAATTTGTCAGAAGTACTTGAATATTTGTTCAGTAAATACAGGTCACCTGGAAGACAGAGAAGATGGTTTGTGATGGGCAAGTGAGAGTTCATGCCTTAATGTTGTCGTGCAGTTCATGGTATTTGAGGCTGACCTTTCTCTTTTGGCAGTGCAGAATATTTTCCAAAATAGACACAAACCAACTCGAGAGCTCTCTGAGCTGTGAATCCATTCCTAGCAAGGGTTAGGATTTAAAGCATCCATCCTTAAATTGTCTTGAGATTCAACTCCTTATTCTTCCCACACAGAGTGGTATTATACTCTTGTAATGAATTAAAATGATCTGGACAGAATGCTATTTTACATATTTAAATTTTATGAAGTTCTGAAGTTTATTGCTAATTTAATAAATTGTCTTTTTCTTTCCTCCCTAATTACCATCACATTTTCCCCCCACAGATATTAATATTTTATTTTGATTATTTGCCTAAAACTTCTCTAGGTATGATTCTGGAAACACTAAATATAACTGATTACACTACTAAACTCTGTAACAAATCTTTCCCCATCCCAGTTAGGGTTAAAACATGCAATGCAGTGGCCATAGCAAACATCTTGCGTGTTTGAGAACTACAGAATGGCATTTTGGTAGCCTGGCTTACAGTAGGACCAGGAGTTAACTTTGTTGGAATAACTGACAACCAGTGGGGCTGGAGATCCACATGGTGGCAATCTCTCCGTTTCTGAAGAAGGTTATACTGAGCTGGGGAAGGGTCTGGAGCACAAGTCTTACAAGGAGCAGCTTGGGGAGCTGGGGTTGTTTAGCCTGGAGAAAAGGAGGTTTAGAGGAGACATTGCTCTCTACAACTGCCTGAAAGGAGGCTGTAATGAGGTGGGAGCAAGTGACAGGACAAGAGAAAATGGCCTCAGGTTGTACCAGGGAAGGTTTAGATTGGATGTTAGGAAAAATTTCTTCACTTACAGGGTGGTCAAGCATTGGAACGTGCTGGCCTGGGAAGTGGTGAAACCACCCAGAAACGTTCAATAAGGCATGTGGCACCTGGGGATATGGTTTAATGTTGAGCACGTTGGTACTGGGTTAATGGTTGGACTAGATCATCCGAGAAGTGTTTTCCTGCCTTTGAACCTATGACCCTGTAGGTTTTTGCATGCTGCATTTGCAGAAAAGGTAACTGTGCCAAGAGAGGCAGTAATTTGATGCTTTCTATGACATGGAAGACCTGTGTACAGCCTACTTCCATGTAATAACATAGAAGCAGAAATAAGATGGTTTTCAGTGTTTATTTGCTGCTTTATGTCACAAAGTGGTTTGTTTTGGTAGCGTAATGCATTACAGGGCATGGGACCAGAATGTTCTCTGCTGCTTCCTGGAAACCTGCTAGCCTATGTTGTTAACTTGCTACTGCTTGGTTCCTTCTTTACTATGTTGGGTTTTCAAAACCGTTAATTCTTTTGCATTCTGCCAGAAGATGATATGTTCCTCCAGGCAGTTGAGAGAATAATCTGTAAGTATTGTGGTTTTGGCTAGTGTACCAGGAATGCTGGCTCAGGCCAGGCTGCTCAGATGGGCATTCCTGGGACTGCAGAACAGTTGTTGTAACTGAAGTCAAAAGACAGTAGCTGGAGATGTGGAAGTGCTTCCCCTCTGTGCATTTTTAAGGCAGTGTCAATGCAGAGAATAAGAGACCCCAGTTACCAGCTCAGTATTAGCTGGTCTTTTTTTTTGGAGGAAGTAGTGTGTGTGTTGTTGGATGGAGCTGCCTTTAGGGAAATGAAGAAAGACTTTACAGAAGACTTGAGGAAGCATTGTAGCAAACCCAGAGTAGCACATTCACTAAGCATTCACCAGATTTTTCTAAGGTCTGTTCGGAAGACAGTTTCAGTGACCTGCGTGTGCTGCCCAAAAGGAGCTGGAAACCATCTGGCATCAGTGCATACCTGCACTATCCTTCTGCAGGCCCAGTGTGAATAAGGTGGTTATCTAGGGTAGTTGATAATGGCATGATCTTAAGAAAGATCTTGAGTTGCCAAGATGTACTGCTGAAGTTACTTAAGTGGTCTTTTGTTCTTGCTTTTTCTTTTAAATTCTTTTACCTTTATAGTTTCCCTCATTGACCTTATCCCAAGAGAGCAAGGGAAAGGAATGAGAAAGAAAGGTAGAAATAGAGGCTCGGCATTGAATGCTGGTGTTGCCTTACAGTTATCTATGCTTGCTTAGCACGGTCTGAACCTTGGAAGGATGCTGTGTTCTTTGTAGTTTGGGGCTGGTTTATGTTACTCCTTGTATGAGATTGATTGTATGTAAGATGATACACAGGTACTGCAAATTTTAAGAAACTCTGGTAGAATGCTGACTCTACTTATGAGCTACCAGTGTCCTACAAGTTTGGGTTTTTTCTATGTAACACTTTCCAGAAGTCTGTTGAATTCTCTTAGAAACTGAATTATTTTAGAAGAAGTCATACCACCTGTGGATTTTTTTAATCCTCCACCTTTCCATTTTTACAAAAGGAAAAGTTTCTGGAAATACCAAGAACATTTAGCACATTTAATTACTGATATTTAAAATCTCCAATTCTCAGAAATGGTGCTTCCAAACTTGCCATGCAGGAGGTATTTCAGCTGCTGGTGAGCATGAAGTTGCCTGGTTGCCCTATAACAAAGAAGACCACCTATTTTGTGATTTTCACTGGTACTAGGGCTTCAACCATTTTTCACAGATTGAGGAGAGAGTCTACAGAGCACTAAATTACCAGTTTTCTTTTTCATTCAAGGAACAAATGCTTGTCTTCAATGGGTAATTGTATGTTGAGAAGGAAATTGAAGGGGAAAGGAGGAGGAATATCAACTGAAAATATTTGCTGTGAAACATCCAAAATTATACCAAGACTTAGTAATCTACTGTCCATTTTAAATTAGAGATGCCATTATTTTTCTAATGCAGTTGATGAGGTACTAAAGCACTGTCTTGCTGTGTCTGCTGGCAACTGTAGAATAAGATCACAATACAAAAGCACAGATTAGTGGCTGACACAACAAAATTACTTTGCAAATTCTATAGCTCTGTTGAAAAGCAATCTGTGGAATCTTTTTCCTTTTTTGTCCTCTCTGGTTCTTCAGAACATTTTTTCCATTTCTGCCATATGACTCAGGTTTTAGTATTTAAAGGACTGATATTGCATGAAAAAATCTGATCATGGAAATGTTGCTTTTGGAAGGATATTATAATTGAAATTGGAGAGGCTTTGAACTAAAAGAGCTATGGCAGACTAGAAAGGAACATAGGTACTGAACCTTGGATTTGTTAATGTAGTTTCCACTCCATGAAAATAGAATTGTCCCAGAAACTGAACTACTGTTTTGAACAGACTTTGCAATGGAGCGCCACAGTTTTTAGCTTGTCTGCATGAAAAGTCCTGTATTTTAAGGGATATTTCTTATTCACATGCTAAATTAATTAATTAGATGTTCAGTGGCTTGCACTCTGCAAGCTAGGAAATGCAGTCATTGACCACCTGAAAAGACTTATGTTTGATCTTAACAAAATTGTGCTAGGTTCAAGTATTCCTAAAATTGTCTAAAGATTACACCTAAAATGGTAGAAATTATGTATGGGTAATAAATCATGGATATAATTGAGACTTTTACATTGAAATTACAGGCCAGGGCAATACCATGTCTTGTACCTGTGACCCAGAGAAAAAAAATGCATACTGTGTGCAAACTTCTAAAAAGGCTCTTTGATGATTATGTAAACAGCATGTAGGCACAGATATGTCTTAAATCTTTCAGCTGATATTGTGTCCAGCATAACAGAGCCTGTTGGAGGCATGGTTTTGCAGTAACTCATATGACTGGGACACAGTTTCTAGGTAGAAGTCTTGTGGAAATCCTTGGCTGAGTCCAAAGGCTATCACAGAGGAAAATTTTACCTCTGGGGAACTTACTGGTGTGATGGTGATAGTAAATGGCCTGAGAGAATGGTTCAGGGTTAAGTGACAAACCTGGAAAAGGAAATTTCTTCCTCCAAAACTGAGCTGAGAACATTGAGAGAGATAGGACTTGTGTAAGTTTCAAAATGAGGTAAGTACCAAACACTAATACTTCAAATACTTTCTGAATGTTGGGGCCTCTGAAGGCACTACCTTGTGATGTCCCATTACAGTTTGTTTTGCAGGCTTTGAATTTTTGGTAATGATATATATGTGTTATCTTCATCACCTCCTTTCCTCCACATCCATGGGGATCTTTTAAACTCTGTGTCTGAAGAGATTTTGAATGTTTGCCACTGGTTGGAAACATTCTTGTACACTGAATAAAGGCTCTATATTTGCAGCTAAGCTCTTAAGGATTACTGAAATTATAGACAAACTATAATTATGGTGCAAATACTAATTACTGAAAAAATGGAACAAGTCCTAATTTTAAGACTGCTAAATATTCAAAACTGTTAAATACTGGGGTTTTTTTCAAGTCAGAGCTTCAAATTAACTTCTTTTAATTTTAGCAGTGTTATGAAATGGATTATAATATTTTTGAATGTTAAAATTGGTGAGTTTTAATAGTTCAAAATAATTTATAGTTGGAAGCAGACATTTGAAAGGGGAGAAATAACCACATTGCTTAAAGGGAGTGCACTGTTTTCTGTCCCATGCATCCATAGCCCATGGCATTGCTGGCTGGGAGCTGGAGCCTCAGCAGGTTGTTTTGAGTGCAGGTAAGTCCTGCCTACTAATGCCCATGCAAGAAGAAATGTGTGGGGTAAGTAACACAAGGGACATTCTAGGCACTCAGTGTCACAGATATTGAGCCTGTTTGCTTCTTTTAAATTGTATGTCAGTGCATTAGTAAAGTTCATATTGGTTCATATGGGTTTTCATATTTGTGATTAGAAGACGCAGTGTATGAAAATACAAAACCAATGTAATCCCTGCAATCCAGAAAATGGGACTTTATATCCCCAAACATGGAATCAATTAGCCATAAATTGAGAGTTTATGGCATTTGCCAAATGTGATCTGTAGCATGAACTGGAATAAAAGCCATGTGGATTAACAATTCAGTTGCCATAGAAACTTCTGAAACTGGAACCGAAACTTGCTGGAGAACACAGCTCATGACATTTTGGTACCTCTGAGCCTTTATATGTAATATCAGCTATAACAATATCTATGTGTGTGGTTTCTTTTTTTGGCCTCCAAACTCCCATGAACACTGGAAATGGGTTCTTTATGGTTAACTCTGTGGTTGCTCTGGTTGTTCTTGCTGCTGGGGATCGCTACATTCAGGTGATCACTCCAACTCCTGATATTGCAGGTATTACGTAGCAAATAATAGGCTGAAGTTATGTATTTAGTATTTCTATCCAGGTGACTTTGGCAGTCACCGCCCAGTTTCAGGAATGTGCATGTACCTAGCAGCTATACTCCTATATATACTGTTCACACTTTAAAAGCTCTATATAGCTGAATTCACCAGCTTCCACAACCCAGCTCCTAGACTGGATCTAGAATGACCTTCTATGAAATAGCTGATTCAAAGGGTAGTGGACAGCAGGTGGACCTTCCATTTCTACAACAGTGTTTTAAATTCTGGTGTCTTCTCATTGCTCTGACCCCTGGGTTTGTTTAGCTCAGTGCATCTGCAAAGCAGACATCTACAGCTTTTGAGAGAGACTACAATTACAGTCTGCAGAGAAACATGTTGGTGAAGTTGCAGTCAGCATTTATATCAAGTCCACATTTATAACCACCAGTTGGGTCATGGTGAGGTGAATGAAAGGCTGCCCTACCCCTCTCTCTGTTATATGCTCTTTGTTGCTTGGTCTTTTGTCTTTAGAGCTGTTAGTCCAATACTTCTTGTGCTAAAATCACTTGAAATAGAGACCTTTGAAATTACTTACTGCAAGAAAAAATGTCAAATCATCATTCAGCTGAAAATGAAGGGATAAAAGGCAAGGGTTTTAATCTAGGCTTTTAAGTACACTAAAAATCAAGCAACATCCTTAGCCCTAACATTGTTCAATGTTGTATTCTGCACTTTTGGCCTGGGGAAAGCTGAGACTTGGCATCACAAGAGACCCCAAAAATCTTTTAATGATGGCAAAACAGCTAGGCCTAGCTACTCCAAATAGCTTCTAAAGCCTCTATTAGATTAATAGAAAAGCCTACAGCCTAGTGCTGACCTATTGGTTTGCTTACACTTTTAGTCTCTTTGGATACCTAGATATCTGGATGAGGCATCCATGAATTACTGAGTGACGTAATTGCTAACAGAATCCCTCTTTAACTTTTAACCTGCTATTTAGCATTTATTTACTCGTTCTCAGTGCTTTCTTCTTGAGCAAAATGTGACACATATACTCCTTGCTATTAATCAGTGCAGGATCATATTTGAAACAGAACTGTCTTGTGCACCCTGATTTTTCAAGCCAAACTGATAACTCCATTTTCAGCACTTACATCCTGTAAGATCTAGCAGCTTGCTGCCATTTTCAATCTGTTCTTCTTGTAGGAGTGTTGTTTAGACGTTAACTATTTATAAGGGCCCTGCAATGTGCATTTTGGCTTTTCTTACCTCTTAGTGGAAACTGTAGCTGGAGTATTATAAAAACATAATCGATGCTCACACTCTTGGGCTTCATTCCAAAATAAAGAAGGGATTGGGGGCAGGGGGAGGTAGGAGTAACGGGAATGGAAAAGGTCATGTTCTCATAAGAAGTGGTTGCAACTTGGCATAACTTTGGAAATCACATCTGTTTAATCTCGTGATGAATTTGGCATAAAGTAGTTGCCACCTCTCTTCAGTCTAGAACTTAGTTTTACAGCCCTTCTGAATATCATGTGGAATTTTAACCTTGATCCAATGTGTTGTGTTTCCTATTTCTCTGAAGTTCATGGATTAATAATGTTAGTTGGCTAGGTCAGAAATTTTGAAAATTTATTTGTGCATTTAAAGGGGCTGAAATCCTAAAGACTCCTAAAATGAATGCAGTTATAACATAATCCTGACAAAAGAGTAAAATAACAATATTTTGAAAGTCATTGAAGCTGTAGTTAATGGATATAGTGGACAGAGATATCAGTCTTCTTTAAGACCATAAGTTCATCTAGAGCATGAATCCAAAAGAAAAAAATGGGCTGTGCTACATAAATAGTTGATGCTGTTGAGTCTTTGATTCTTCATGGAGCCTTGCAGAAGACATGCAGTTTGCAGGGGTGGGACATTGCATTTTCATGGATCTGATAATCTGCATAGCAATAACAGTGAGCACTTCCACTGCTGGAGTTAGTGAGTCTGGACTAGTTATTATTGTCGTGGTACAGTGCTGCTCTGTCAACAGCAGAAGATTCAAAAACCTTTATTTGTCTGCAGTTGGGGTTTGTTTGTTTGTTTCAAGCTGTTCAATTGACAGCCAGTTAATTACCATGCAATTGAAGGGAATGTAATTCCTTGGTACCTGAAAGCTAGAGAATTGTTTGTAGAATTTATAAAGTCTATTTATAGTTGAATCTTCAGCAGTAGTGGAATCAGGGCTGGGGGAGGGTGTGGAGATTTATGTAACTGCAAAACCAAATATAATTGGAGTGACAATTCGCAAAAAATTATTAAATAGGCTAATAGAAAACTAGAGATAAAGAATGGCAGGAAATGTACACAAAACCTGATTCTGTGGATTTCTACAGCCCTCCTCTTTTGACAGCATGTAAAGGGCCAGATCCTCTGCTGGTGTTTGTTATCCCTCAGCTGAGACAGAAGAGCTGCACTGATTGCCAGTTTAGGCTTTGACACAGCCTGGCCGATTTACAGCTTGCGCTTGGGTATGTGATAATACCTATATTGGTATAGGCCATAAACATATGTATGGCAGAAATAGGAAAATGCTATAACCTTTTCTTCTGCAAGAATAAAGGCTGGCAAACAACTGCAAATCCCCCCCAACAACCAATGAACCAACCAACCAATCCACCTGACAACCAGGGAATCCTAACATTTTCTGTTAGTATTTGTCCATGCAAATTTTGCTTACAAGAACATTCCTAGAAAGAGAAAACTAAATTCTTTGCAAGAAGTGCTTGCACCAGTACTTGTGCATGATTTTGTGTAGTGACTGTGATTTGAGTTACAAACATGGATGGTGGGTGATATGTGTAAAACAGCCTTGAGATAACTGGCATAAGCCCATGAATGACTATGGAGCAGAATTCTTAATTCAAACTCTGGTCAAATACTTTTCTAAAAAAAAAAAAAAGATAAATATTTCTTGAAAATTTCTGTTTTCCTGAGCAATTATGTAATTGTTTTGAAAAATTTTTTTGAATCATGACTTTGTAGTTTGTAGAAGAACACAGTTGAAAATCTGTATTAAAACAACTTTTGCAGATAGATTTTTACTCTTTTAATGTTACCCACAAGGTTCGCTTTGCTTTCAGGAAGGGTTTTCTGAATTCAACAGGATCACTTATAGAATAATGAATATAGGGTCCAATTCTGAGACTTCAGTACAAAAATGTTTCAAATGCTCTAGCTAAACACAGGTGTGCAACATCATATTGAGACGTGTTGCAGATGTAAAGAGGTGTGGATCCGCTGTGATCATTGCATCCTCTATACTTAATACAATTTATTATAAGCTCTTTTGGTTCTGTTCATGCATTTAGCATAAATCACCTTGTAACACTTACATTACAGGTTTGCTGCTACTTTGTCATAGGATGTTGCTTTCAAATTTAAGAATTGACCTTATTTTCTCTAAAGCTGAATACTAAGGAGCGGAGATGTCTGTCTTTACCTGGTCATAAAATATCTGTGCCCAGGAGTGATGTAGAAGTTCCAAGAGAAATCTTTCTTACCTGCTTCATTAAGATTCCCTGGATGTAATTTGTTAGCAACTTTTTGCAGCTAGGAATAGGAAGCCTAAAAACAGAGTCATGTGCTCAACTGCAGAGGCAAAAATTATTTCACAAGAGACACCCTGTGAAAAAATCAGTCTTTCTTGCACAAGTAGGTGTAAGTTCAGCAGAAGAATTGATATGGGAGACTAAAAAGTCCGTAGGCTTCCTGTAGTGCTACCTAATACAAACAAACTGGCAGGCACAGAATACTTTTACAGTCATGTTGTTGCGTTGCTCCAGCATCTTCAAAGTGTATTGATCCAGCTCTGCTTATGGTTTTGCAATGTCATCCTTCTTTGCATGGTCTTGGACAAGTATGGCCAACTGTGTAGGATGATACGTTTGTTGCTTAGTAACATCAATGCACGAAATAATGATCAGAATATTCTCTGTAGGGAATACTTCTTAAGGCCTACCACATTCAGGGAACACTTAAAATGAATATTTTAAAAATACGTGACTACATTAACATGCTTACTCCTACCTTAATATCTAATGTGAGGTAATGCTGAGTGCTGATAACACTGAGATTGGCCTGAGTATCTACAATGTGCCTCTCAGACTGGTTCTGTGTCACTAGTCACTACATCTGGATCTGTAATAAGGGTAAAATGATGGCCATTTTTGATTTTATCTTTTATTTACAAGAGATGTTCAGTCAGCCCTACAGATGTGAATGTTTCAATGCTGTCTTGTAGAAATCACACCGTGCAATAGATGAATACATTTCTTGCCTTTTGTAATGTTTTGAACAGCAATTCCATTGCCTGTTATATGTATTTCTGAGCATTTGAAACATTGAAAAACAGTTCAAGAGTAAAATCCTAAATATAAAGTAACTTAGATTACTTTAAATGCTTTTACTTAAATATAGAGTAACTTTTTGTCTAGCAAGCCATGATAATCACCATGTACTCAAAATCTTTCTCTCAGAACAAAAATCGACTTAAACATTTTGCCTTCACTGAGTTATTAAGAACTGGCAAGTTGTGTAACTGTGTTAAACTGCACTTTGTGTAAAGCTTCAAAGCTGACCATGCTGATTACTTTAAAGAAAAATGAAAACCAAACGAAAGCCTCTTACTGGTATGATGAAGATATAACTGATAATTCAAAAGCTTAAGTAGAAAGTTTGAAGGGTAAATGATGACTAAACAAGGTCACTGTATTCAAAAAAACACCCCACAACTATAACAGTACACTGTGCATGGGGTTATGGAGGCAGTAATGTTTTCTAATCTAATGCTCTTATCAGAACTGAATTTGTCCTGTTTGTAGCCATTCAATATCCTTCAGGAGGAATTATGAAGGTGCAGTCTCTGAAATAAGCCAGAACTTGGTTTCTATCTTGTTCATGCAGCTGAATTTACCCCTGATAACAAAAAACCCACAGTTGCTTTTCAGCTATCTGTTTGGCTTCCTGGCAATTGCTATTACAAATATAATGAACTGAACATGATTTTCTCAGTAAGGCTCTGAAATCTGATGCAATTTGCATAATGAAATATGCTCGGGGTTCATGGTTTTAGCTAAAGTTAGCATAGTGAAATATCTCACAAAGGAAAAGCAACCTAGGCGACTCAGATTAAAGCACAGGGAGAGTTGTAAATGGAAGTTGGCAAATATAAGCTAGAAATGATAGGTGAGCTGTTAATGCTGTGTATAAGTGAACAATTGCAAAATGTGCCTAGAATACAGTGGGCTTCATGTAGTTTGACATCCTTAGATCAAGACTGGCTTTCACTGAAAGTTTTCCAATAGTTTGTTATTGTCTTTCCCCTTCTTACAGGAAGTGCATGTTCTTGTGTTCCAGTCATGGAACGCTGACCCCTGAAAACAGTGGGACTATCAGCATGAAGGGAGTGGAGGAAGGTGAATCCTTGAAAGTTTAAATATTGGATCATGGTATACCAAAGCAATGTTGTGACTTGGCTCTGGTAATTTTTTGTTTTAAAAAGTTGATGTTAGACATGGATAACTGCATTAGTCTTCTCATTCAGCTGCGTTGTTTGCCCCTAGCTTCCTAGCCTGTGACCACCTGCAGGTATAGATGCTCTGCAGTTTGAGGTAGAGGAACGTTGTAGACCTTTGGAGGTTTGGTGTTTTTGTGTGACTTATGTGCACTCTGGGAGTCTTGGCTGCCAGCTGTCAACAGTGGTTTGGATCAAAACACAGATCAGAGGAATCAGAGTCCTAAAATGAGAAATGTCATGGCCTGATGTAATCCCTTGTATGGAGGGAAGCTGTCTAGGCAAGGCAAACTCAGTCCCAACCTCAGGCTGCACTGTAGTTGCATTTAGATGTGGATTGTGGGGAGGATGCAATATGTCATAGTAATTGATTTCCTTTTTCTGGCTCCAGTGGGAGCAGGCTGAACCCTCTGATAAGGATGTGGAACTGACGTCTAGCCTTCTCAAGCAGTGGGTTCTGACTCTCACCCTCGTTCAGGCCTTATTGACAAGTTCAGCCTGTTGAAACAGGAGATTACATTTAGGCTACTGGAAGTAAGACTTTGCCTGTTGCCACTATGTTTTGGCCACCATGAATTCTGTCCTATTCTGTTCTATTCTGTCTTGAACGGAGCACAAATCCATTTCTGTCTTGTCTTCTCTGAAGCAAAATTATCTTTCTTTCACCCTTGAGTGAAGAACCTGGTGCTTTTAAATATCTGATGGTAGCACAGACTGTTTCCTTACTTTCAACATCTTTCACCATGTGTGCCATTCTCTACATGCCATGCACATGGATTTATTAATGTACTGAAGATGCTAAATTTACTTGTGGAACTATTTTCAGCCCAGATCACAGTGCTGCGTTGATTTGCTCCTGGGCCTCTATTTCTTTGCCAACATTCCTGCGTGTTTCTGGTTCTTATTTATTTATTTTTCTAATGCCATTTTCCTCTCATTAATTACTCTAAACCTACACAAAAGTGATTTTCTCATATTACAAGAAATCTCTTACAGGGCATGGACTTTATGTTACTTCCTGAATATTATAATATCTTAATTAGTGTATGTATTAAGCAGCAAAATACTTGATTAGGTCACTTACTATTTCTGTCTATTGCAAACTAGTATCTGCAAGCTTAACCCTAGAGGCTGATTCTGGCTAATCATACAGTGCATAAATCATGAGTGGCCTTGAAGTAAGCAGCTTTGTAATGCCTCTGTCTCTCAGCCCTCCTAGGACTCTTCCCCAGAGGACAATTCAACACCTGGTTATTGATTACAAAGAGACAGATGTATATAAGGTCTCCCTCTTACTGAGCATAACATGAGCTGGCTAGCTCTGATTTTTGAAAACCTGGTCTAGGACTAAATTAAGATTGGGCTTTTTTAGTGTTAGGTGACTGAAATACATAAAGCAATCCCTGCAGCAGAAATACGTGTCAGTTATAATTAAGCATCATTTATATGTGTGTGGGGGAAGAGGACTGAAATGGGTGATTTAAGAGCAAGTTCCTCCTACACTGCATCTCCTAGTGAGAACAGGAGTGAGCCTTGCTGCACTGCAGTACTTCTGCATTTCTTCTGTTTCTGAGAATCTGAAAAGTGGTCAGAAAACAAGTGAATGCCTAAAGGAAGGGGGGTTATAGGAAAGAACCTAAAGCATATTTATCAAACTCAGTGTATCTGTGTCAGTCTGTAAGGTTTGGGACAACTGTGTGTTGGGAGGATGGTCACTGGAATTTCAGGAACCAGCCCTTGTTGAAGAGGAAAGTGATTTTGCATGCCAAATTACATTTTCTGGTTATTAGTCATACAACCCTGTTTGAGGTTCATGCAAGTAAGTTTGGAAGTCAAACGAAGTTACTTTTAAAATGCATCTTCTTATACTGGAAGAGCAGTTACTTTTGGAAGGCTGAAAAAGGAATACTGGGGGAAGGATCAATCCAATTCCCTGCATAAAGCCTTCAGTACTCCTTTGGGTTGTACCTGCTGAGCTCTGTGCACAGCTATTGAGTGTGCTCAGTCCAGCTTTCAGGAACAGAGAATAATCACTTTCAGCAAATTTACTCAGGAGGAGCCTGTCTGCCAAGTGGAGCCACCTCCCTCCTTGGTTGTGTTTATAAAAACATTGTTTAAATGGGGGGAACAAGAGAAAAGCAAACAGATTCCTCCACCCACCCAGCACTTCTCTCTGCAGCACAGCCACTCCTCCTGTGTGGGATCCATCACATGACAGGGAAATGCTTCTGGGAGCTGTTATTTTAAAATATTGGCAGCACATCTTCGGGTGGGACTGCTCTATCTTGTATCTTCTTACATTCTCCTACTAGCTACTTCTCCTGTTTTATATGTTGCTCTGGCTATATCAGCTATAACAACATAATTCTTGTTTGTCCTCTGTGTGACTTTTTCATATGCTTTGAATGGGGGTTGTTCTGTGGATTATGTGCCAAAGACCAGTCACTAAATCTGACACTTGTGTGTCTCTGGAACCCCAGAGAGGAAACAGTAATCTCCAAATGGCACAGATGGTCTTTGACTCTGTATTAATGCACCTGCATAGGCCAGAGTGTGTCTGTGCTCAGATGCATAGAGAGGCAGTGCTACTCCAGACTCTGATTATCTGTGCAAGGCATGATAAATGTCCCTGCATGTCCTTGCTTCCTGGTGCAGTAGTGAAGTCTGAACTTCAGTCTGTCTGAAGGTTCCTGCTGCGCATTTTGCAGCAGCTTGCACTTAACTCTGAGCCTGGCTTCAGGAGGTCCTGCCTTGCAATATCCTTTCTATTCACTAGGCAGCAACCTCCTGCCCTTTTATTGTTTGGGACAGTTGTGTATGGAGAGTGCAAAGAAGTGATAAAACATATGAAAGCCCTCACATTGTTTTTCTACTGTCTTGCTGTTTTGAATAGTAGCTAATGATATTTGCAAAGCTTCTTGCTGTTACACAGGTTTGTTCCATTCCAGTGAGGGACACCCTTTGCTTCTTGCTGGGTGTTCAGAAACAATGGACCAGTCACAAAAGGATTTTGCTTTAGTAATTGTTTCTGTTGGCTGGGCTACTTCTGATAACATCTCCTCCTGCGGTGTACAAAGAGTGCTTGAGCTGAGGGCTTTAATGTCTTGCATGGTCAACATTTTGTTTTAAAGGGTGTAGTAGTTTATTTTTGGAAGGAACTCAGAGGAGCGGCCACATAGCATTGAACTCTCCTATCCTGTTTATCACCTCCAAGTCCAGCCCTTCTCCCAGAAAGGGTTTTCAAGATGCAGCACTATGCTGAACTCTAAGGTAAGATTTGGCAGTGAGTTTTCCGCTTTTGGCAAAGTGTTAGTTGGCACAGAAGTTTGAAAATTGCTTGGGTATAAACTACTTAGGCTAATTCACACCTAGAATAATCTCACACACAAGTGGAGTTCCTTTACAAGCAGATTTGTTTTATTTTCCCCGTGTGTTGTCTTAAATCTGCTGGAACACAACTTCCACAGCCACCATGGAAAGGCTGATTAAATCAAGAATGGCTAATACAATAATGGCTAATACTAATGTCAAATGTTTTCTTAGCTGAAAACACTGTTTAAAAAGTCAAATTCCTGAGTTTCCTTATGTCTTATGTATCTTGTCCTGTTTTGCTTGTGCTCTTGAAAGAGTCCTGCGCTGGGCCTTTTCTGCATTGCAGGCAATGTACAAGAAGACAGTAGAGAGAAAATTATTCCTTAAGAGACTTGTCTAAGATAGATGGATGGAAACCAGCAATCCTAATTTGCAGACTCTTAGAGTTCCAAATAATCTAATTTAGCTGTCTGAGGATAATTTTGCTAGACTTTGAGTTGAGTGTTCCTGAAGCATGACTAGACTGATGCAGCAAGAATTCTGATGTGCCTAAATGCATTACCTGTCTAGTTGCTTGACTGCATGCTGATAAGCAAAGCTGCAGCAGTCCATGTGCTTAGATCTGTTGACTTTAATGAGACTTGAGGCCTTTCTTCTCAAGTGCCCTTCTTGAACTGGTGTCTGACTACTCCAGTACTTCCAAGTTGCGTCCAAGTCAAGACTACTAAGAAAACTCAAACTGAGCAAAGCCTCACAACCAGACCTGATTAAGGGGAGGTGTTGAATGTTCATATTTAAGTGATGAGTGTGAGACAAGGAGTACAGAAGAGTGTAGTGTGTTCCCTATTGCTTAAATGCATCTTTAAGCACATTACCAAAATCTCCTATCACTTTGACTAATTAATAGAAATAGGGCAAGCATTTTTGTTTAGGGTGTCATCTAACCTAAGGTAACACGGCTCCTCTTTGTACAGGATGCTACAAATGCTTATCTACAGGGCTTGAAATGAATTTTCCAATTTTAGAAGAAAATCATGAATTTAAATCATGTTCTGTTTCCCTTCTGCAGAAGATCTTAGCATATGCCTCTCAAGTGGTAGTTGAGCAAAGAGCTCTGTGCCAGCCCCTGGAACAGTGAGCAGATTAGCAAGGTTCTGAATTAATTGGAAACACCAGCTTCCTGGAAGACTTGCATCATACAAGACTTGTTTTTTCAAATGTAATTAACTGCTGAATGTGGATGGAAATAAAGTTGGAAACAAGGCTAGAAGTGCAGTGAACACACTAATTTCTCAGATTTTTGTGGCAAACTGTTCTAAACGTGTCCAAGCAAAATTTGTCAGTTCATACCTTTTTCTAAAAGTTACATAAAAGAGTGGCTGACTCGTTATTTCAGAAGCTGGGAACAGAGGAGTTGTTGCTGTCCAGGCCTTGCTAACTTTTCCAGCTCCATTTCCTATAGCAGGAGCTGAGGAAGGAACAGCTGCAATTGCCTTATGCTACAAAAGGATTCCCTCTCAGAGGAGACATCCCCTGCTGAGTGGATTCAGTAGGTTTTGAGCCTTCTTCATGCAGAGTGTCACACATAGAGCTGCTTTAACTGCTACAAAATTCAGTCTTTCAAAGACAAGGGTAGACAGAGAACAGATGATTTCTGAGAAATGCGGTTAGGATACCTTTTCTGATGTTCCCTTCTCATGGATTTCAGTACATATTCTTGTGTGTTCTGTTAGGCACTGTATAGATGATTTGTAGTTCTCTCAAGTTAACCCCAACTGTGAGACTCCTCTGTGTTGTAAATAGTACCATCTGTGTCAATAGTGCTCTACTGTCCTCCAGTGAGGATTTATCCTTCTGAGTACTGTGTGAATCTGTAACCTCTTCCTGAAGTTCATCTACATGTAAACTATCTCATTCCATAACCTAAAGTATTGCCTTTGCCTTCTCTAGATCCTGTGTGACTGTCTTATTCCTAACAGTAACACAAGTAGCTATCCACTTAGGTATTTCACCTTCTCTCCTCCCATCAATCTCAGAGATCTCTTCTTTATTAAAAACAATTAATATTGACTGTGCCTGTCTCACAAAGAGTTAGAAAGACTAGTGGCAGAAATTAAATGCAGAAGCAGTTGCTTTTTCTTCGAGAGGTCAATTTGACTTGTTAGAAGTGAGAAGCCTCTAGCAGTACCTCTACATCCTTGCTCTTAGAAATGTAAAGAGAATAGGATATTTTTGCATATTGGAAAATGCTTTAACAAGTCCAGGGATTCTAGAAGACTGGCGAGAGCAACTGAAATATATTGTGCTAAATGTTGTGATTTTAGTGTGTGTTTTGAACAGTGAACATTTTAATGAGTGTTTGAATACAGACAATGTAGATAGAAAGAATCATCAATTTTCTGTTCCTTTTAATGAAATACTATAGCATCTTTCCCATCCAATACTGCAAGAGTTTCCTTTTCCTGTTGGCAGTTGTCTTATTCCTTAAACAGCATTTACGTAAGCATAGAAAATTCTTTCATGTTTCTGGAGACTTTGCTTGGAAAGCAGTAGTAAAACCTCAGTGCAAGCCACAAAATTATTGTGGTAGTAACCTGTAATATGATGCTCACACATTTTCTGGTACTTGATTCCTGTAAGCTTTTATGAAACACTTAGTACTCTAGATCAATTCATGCTAGTGATAGCACACGTGGCTATAGTGAATGCAGTTCTGATGACAACACCAACACTTACTTGCACAGTGTTTCTGGTGGCTTCATTTGAGAGATGCTGTGCCTGGCCAGGTCCACCTTGAAGGTCATTAGGACAGTAATTTTCATCCCTGCTTCCTGTGAACAATGGAAGAGAAATGAGCATGGGGCAAAGAGACTTGCCTATAACTAAAATGCAAGTCAGTGACAACAGGTCACCTTTGGTGGTGGGAGGATGCAGTGAATCACCACTCCTGCTAGCTTATCCTCAACATTCTTCACGACTGGAAGGGAGCAGATGGCACTGCTACAAAAACACTGCCCCGTTCCCAGAGCCAGGCAGCTGAAGCAGAATGAGGCGACTTTTGGGTAATGCTGCTGCAGGAGCACACACCAACAGAACAGGCAAGTTCCCAGCACACCCATTTGAAAGGCAGGTAAGTATTGCTTTTGCAGCCTTTACTTTGAGCTGTGTCTGTGCTAGCAAAAGAGAAAGGCTTGTTTCTCTTCTAAAATAGCCCAGCGAGGACTCCAGGAGTTGCTATCACCAGGGTATCTATCATTATTTTCATATCAGTGTTGCTAAAGGCAACACAGGAAAAATTGCCTGTGGCTTGAACTCTTATCATTGTTGAGCAGACCCAAGGTCATCTTTGCTGGGGAAAGCCATTCTCTGCAGCCTCCTGGGACATGCTGCAATAGGAAGAGATTTGGTCTCTGGAATTCCCATAAAAGAGATTTGGCTGACACCTCTTCATCAATGCTACCAGTCTCATGCTGCAGTGATTTACAGCTTTGAAACCTTCAGATGATTTTAAGATGAGATTGGATGTATTTATTAGCAAAATTATATAAACTGTTGTGGAAAAATTCAAGGCATCTATGCTATGACTTTAATTACTGCTGAGTTGCTTAAGTGTGGACAGATTCCTAGAGGAGCTATAAATAGTGCAGCTCTCAATGGGACAGGGCTGATTTAGAGTCCCTAGGATTTGCTTGGTCTTGTCTGGAAGACACTAGGCTGTAACATTTCTGTTGGAGAGGAGGTCTCTGGCACCTGTGTTGGCTGGAGCACTGGAAGCTGAGACATCTAGTAGACCCTTGAGTAGCTGCAAGAAGCATTCACTGAGAGGAAAACCCAGAATTTGTCAGACCAGTTCCATCCTCTTAGATGCCCTTGAACCTCCACTGTGCAGCCTCCCCTGCAGAACTGGTGCTGCAGCATCCACATCACACCAGTGATGCACTGACTTGAGAGACAAATTTCCTTCTGTGCTGGTTCTGACACAGATTGTGAAAGTTCATTCAAGTCCAACTGCTCTCATTCAGGTTGGGAAATTCACAGAAACTTGTAACAAAAGCATGTTTGCACAAAACCAGCAGTTGGAGAGTAAGATTTTTGTTGGATTCTGTGCTAAGTGTGGATCAGTACAAAGCAAATATATTTGTCCTTCATCTGCCCTTTGTTGCAATTACTTGTAAAGGAAGTTTGCTTATTGTGAGAAGCCATTTGCAAGATATGACAGCTAAAAACAATTACTCTTTCACCTGTACAGTCCAGTCTTTAGGTGGTATTTGGGATACAAAAACATTGCATAACAGCCCACTTTCCCACTCCTATTATATCTGACAGACTTACAGTCTTTGTGTAAGTGTGTAATTATCTGAGTGAAAACAAGTTATGCATCTGGGAGATAAGGGGGTGTGGTAATGTGCTACTGGATGACTTTGATATATGGCTTTAACATTAATTTTGAACATGAGTAAATGAAAATAGGTTTGTACTGATTTTTCTCAGAATTTACCATAAATCCAAGGGTGGTTCTCTGAGGCATATACTCTGCTTTGTGATCAAATGACATCTCTAGGGAAATGTCAATATTCTCCTTATACTACAGCTTTATGTAAAGTGTCCTGAAGGCTGTGACAAGGAAATACTGCACTCTGACATCACCATGCAGGGCTTTTGATGCTAAGAGAAATTAATTCCTGAGGTATGTTTTAGCAGCTGCCTTGAAACAGAAAAATCTGTCAACAGAATACTGTGTGAGATGGGTGGAGAGAAGAAAAACATGTCCACCCAATTTTTACAAAAGAGGAATAAATTTGAACCAGCACTATGCAGGGACAGGAGTTGAATCAGAGAAGGCCTTTTCTATTGTCATCCAGAAGGCAGTGACAGATCAGCTTCATGTTCCCATTTCATGTTACCTGTGCTGAATTTATCTTTGTTTGTTTTATGGCTATTTAGTTACATAATCAGGGAAACCAGAATATCATTGAACTCCAACTAAGTAATTCTTCCTTGTCAGAAAAATGAAAGAAATGAAAGAAATTGCTGAAAATGGCTCTACTGACGTTAGAGATGGAAAAAAGAAAGCTAATGTTTGAATGAATCCTAGTTCCTGATATATTTAAATTGAAATCTATGTAACTTAAAAACTGTTTTCAAAAATGCTGCATACTGCAGACATTCAGCACTTGTGAGGGAAAAACTACAGACACAAGGAAATTCAAATTGGGCACCTGCATCAGCAATCAGTTAAAACAATTTTCACTCTCTTTTCTGCTTTCCTCTCCAGCCTTGCTGCGTTTCCTTACATAGTACAGCTCTGTTCTGAACTACCATGCTACTGCATTCCTAATGTTATGTAAAAAATGCTACAGGACATGTTTCTACCTCACCAGATTTAATTTATTTGACATTTATGTCACCAAGATACATGATTAGTGCATTCAGGGTGTCAGCTTTATATAAACATCTCTCATTTTAATACTTTGTGGAAAACTGTGAGTGTTGGAAAAGAACCTCAGTCACCAATACTGATTTTTTGAAAACACAGCTATTAAAATATCCTGATACACAGTTTTTGAGAAAGAGAGATAATTATGACTCATGCTTTTTGCTAAACAAGGGTATAATCACATTTGGTTATGGTTTGCATTCCACCTGCATATGCTGGCCTGCAGCTCAGAAAAACCAGAGCCTGCATGTCTTGAGGTTCATGATCAGAGGTCTTAATATACAACTATTTTGTTAGTGGACAGTTCTGTCTTCTTTATATTTCCAATGGAAATTATCTGTAGTGTATAAATATGGTGATGTGCAGAGAATTTGGTTTAAAAATATGCTTTTTAGGAAATAGAGCAGCAGTACTTTCAGAATTAATCATAATTTTCTGATTTACTGATGAGCATTAACAGATTAGGAGAGAGTAGAAATATGCATTATTAATGTAGTCTGTTATTTTGCTAGAAACATTAAATAATAATGTAATAATATTAATATTAATAGTAGTAATATCTTAAATGATACTGTCACCATGCTGCATAACACCTCCCACTAAATGTACTTCTGCTAGTGACAGAACCACCTTTTCATGGCTTAGTAGCTTTGGATAAACACACAATCTGCAATTGTTTCCAGACCTTTTCATGAAGTAACAGAACTGGTTTGCCAAGACTCTTCACGCTGTTTAGATGGCTTTAGTTTCCGTGTTTCTGTCAGGGATAGACCAAGAAAGTGACATTTGAATTTTGTAAGCTTTTGGTGGGATTTGGGTCAGGATTTTGTGGACATTATGAACCATGACATTAGCTGCTTTTTGATCCCAGTAAAAGAATTCTGCTCTCAAATGATCCCTGGATTTTATAGTCTACATTTGGAAAAAGCACTAGCCATGTCCAAACTTCTGTCTGACACAAGCTCAAAATAGCTGAGGGAGGTGGATTGCATGAGAAGTTTTGGTCTTGTTCCAGCTTGTCTATGAACCTTGCACAGCATTTGTGAAGTGCTCAGCATCAATTCAGACACCCCAAGTGGAAGAGGGATCTCCTGTGCTCCCCTACATTCCTGCTCTGTCCCTGGGTATGGGCACCCTCACGGGAAGCTCCTGCTTCCTCCCACTCGCAGCAGACCAGTGCAATGATCTGTAGTTCGTCCCCCACATGAAAAGTGCTGAAGCTGGGCTTGGTCATTAAGTAACAACACCAGATATCTGGTAGTGGAAGAGTCCTTCTAACCAGGTCACCAATGGTTAGGGCCTTTCTGTTCTTTGATTCAGTTTGTTGTTGGGTTTTTCTTCAGTAACCTTGTAGAGTTGTATACATTTCAAGTACAATGAGTTTGCTTGGTTTTGTTTCTTTGAACAGTAACGCTCCACTCAGTCTCTAAACAGCCACCTTCCCAAGTCAGATACATGCCCAGAATCTTTCTCTTGCAAAGAAAGAGCCGGTTCTGTATATTAGCATAAATAATATTGAGAGAAGTCAATGGGCCAGTGCATGGCTCTTAAAACTGTAATGTTTTATGTTTGGATACTTGCCCTCAATACATGTCACTAAAGAAGGTGTGACATTTCTCTTTGCTTTCCTAGAAATTTAAGGAAATTGGTGAATAGTTTTGGGTTTGGGTTTTTTCTCCCTCCTCTTTCTCTTCTCATATACAGAGAAATTGAATAACGATTTTCAAGGTCTTCAATAATTGAACAGTCTTTGCTAGTGCTTCCTCCTTTTAATCACTCCCAGATGCCAATGAAAGTATTGGGCTCTACCAGGCCCTAAACTGGATGGGATCCAGGCTTGCAAATTTGTTCTAGAATGATGCTTATTTGGAACTTCAATTTCAGACTCCTCAGTTTGTTCCTTGTCTAAACACGTCCAGGTCTTACTTAAGACTGTGTTACATTACTAGCAAGTTAAATGGCATATTCAGATGTTTGTGTCAGAGAAGGTAAATGTACAGGGGATGATGGAGTGTTTCTGTCAAAGGCTTAGGAAACTGACAGTACAGAAGCTTGTCTGTTTTTTCTCAGCTGTATCAGTTAATTTAGGAAATTAACTGATTTGCCTACAAAATTTGCCCTGAAAGATTTTACTAGTAACATTACAAGTTATGATTCAGAAAGAGCTACCAAACATCATATAGGTGAGCAGGGATACAAAATTGTGTTTGTTATATCAGAGTGATTTTGTGTTCACCTTGTTTCTTAACAATATACTAATAGACTTGGCCTTTCACCAATGTTCCAGTGACAGTTCTTAATATTTTCAGAAAATAGTGACAGGTTATCACTATTTTTTCCAAGTGGAAAAAGACCCAACAAGCTTGTTAATGTAAGATTGTAATATAAGCTGGACAATTTAAACCAAACAAAAAATCATATTTCATTTTAAAAAATAGCAGCTTTGGTACTTACAACAAAGCCAAAGGAGCAGTTTCCTTTTCATTGCTAAGACTTCCTTCACTATTTAATGCAATACCTGATTTTCTGTGCCTTTGCTTTATTCCACTAACATTTATCTCCTTATTTGTCTGCATTTTTCCATTTAGACACCTTCTTCCTATAAAATCTTCTGCCAAACTTCAACTGCCCCCTGACTGTTTTCCAAAACCCTCTTCAAGGCCTGTCTTTGCTGTACTGCCTACAAATCACTGTCACCTGGCAGTCTTGAGGCTGGAGGCCATCTGTGACCATGGTGACTTCTGATTTATGTGAGCACACCCATCCTCATTGTTATTCATGTCACTTTCTTTCATACATTTTTCCCTTAGTCACTCAATTCCTCCTCTTGGGAACATGGAGTGCAAGGACTCTGGGGTGGGAGCTGCCTAAAATAATGAATATAAGGTGCAAAACAGATGTGGAGCTTTGTGAAAAATAAGTCAGGAAATAATATGTTTGAAGAGCATATTTGTCAAAACAAGATTGTATCAAATTAATTACGGAGCAGGTTGTGTCTGCCAAAATATGTAGGCCAGAATCACTGATCCAGCCAAAGACTGGAAGGGTTTTGGTGACTTAAATATCTCATAAACTTCAGGCCTTAACATGCCGCCATCTAACCCAGAGTAACATTGAATCTTTTCTGAATTTTCGTGACTTTCACACCTCTCAGGGTGCATCAGAGCTTTGACATTTTTAGAACATATCTTCATTCATGTGGTTATACCCCCAGCAGTGGTGGCAGAGACCAGGATGTGGTATGACAGAGAAGTTTCTCCTAGATCTATCCCATGTGGGACTCCTCTGCCCCAGAGACTTCTCAAGGGACACATTAGGAAAACTTTTTGGCTGCCACGTTTACCAGACCGAATATTTACCCTTTTATAAAACCATATTGAGGCAAGATAGGAAAATACACAAATTTGTATATTTGGAAAACATACAAATTTGTGCAAAGAAAACTGTGCAAAATCTGTGCAAATTATCAGAAGAGACATTGTTTGGGAAAACCTGTGTCAAGTGATCATGAAATTAATTTAGTGGTAGTTCAAACATTTTAGAGGAACAGGCTGTATTCGACAACAGGGGCCCAATCCTGGTTCTGCTGAAGCAATAGTAGTGCTGAAGTGGTTACAACAGATTTAGTGTAAGTGAAGGTAATTTATTTTCCATATCCATGGATGATGTGCAATGTCTGCATTGCTCCTATCCTGCTTCTGTACATATTCACATGCCCTAGCAACAATCGGAGATGACTTTGGACAAAGCTGGCTTATCTGTGCACAGAGCTGTGCTGCAGAATCAGCATAGCCTTTTTGATTTATTTTTTAAAGCTCTTCTGCATGGTTTCTGTCTTGATTTTCTTGTCAACTTGATTTAGTACAAATCTCTGGGGATGCATTGTGCATTATATGAAATTGGTGTTGCTGTTGTTGAAGCAGACTCAAGCAAAGAGCTTCTGTTTGTGGAACTGTTTTATGTTACATACACTAATAATGTCAAATTTCTGAATCTAAAGCTGACTTTGTAGAGCGATCTCTTCACTCTTCCCTGTAGTCTTAATTTTTCTCTATTCCTTGCTTCCCCTGATGAACTGTTTTTGCTTTGAGACTTGGCTGATTAATAGCTTCATGTGAGTGCTCTAATTTGGGCCTGATTTGCTAGCAAGGTGCTGAGCACATTTGTTGAGTCAGTGGGAGTGGCTGGTGTTCAGCACTTTTACAAACCAGGGCACTTACTTCAGTGCCTCAGTATGGGTTCAGGAGCCTGATTTAGGCTCCTATTTTTATTAACCAGAGTCATGGCATGCAAATATATTAACTGCTGTGTTCTTTGAATAACTGCAGCTAGTATTTAAAAAAACCCCATGAAGTCACTTAACCAATTTTTAATGGGAGCTGTGTGTCCAGTGCCCTGAGCTTTTCTGAAAATCCTGACTTGTCCTTTTTGTTCAGCATAGCTCTGGGCCAGGAAGTATTTCTTTCTTCTGTGTATTGGCTTTGCTAAATATGTATTTGGTTCCTCTGCTTGCTTGAAACTGCCATGCCAGTGCAACTGGGACATGGTGAATGCCCTAAAACTTGGGGACAGTCAGGAATGCATAGATTACTATAACTTTGATTTCAATACAAGAGCATACAGAATGCGTTTGGGGCTCTAAATGATGAACAAGGAAGTAACAATGAGTCTCCATGTTCAGCATTTCTCCAAAAGGTCCTGTGAATCTATGGTGCTACTGAATTTCTCATTGCACAAATTGACTCAAGGAGCATGTCAGATCCTGAAACTTAGCAGGTTTTTGCAGATGGTTTTTGAAGTGAGCTGCAAAACAAGACAGCCTTTGATAGGTGTATGAATTTGTATAAACATATGTGGAATTGTTCACACAAATCCCTCTGCTGCCATAGTGATTTATTGCATGTGCAAAGCTCAGGACATCCAAATGGAACTGTAGCTGTGCTGCTTAACAGCTGGACCTGGAATGAATTAATGCAATATCATAATTCAGTAAAGGAGCTCTGCTCATGTCACAAAATCAAAGAGCAGCATGAGTGTTTTATCAGCCTAGCAGTGACCTGAGAATATATTTACACAAGTGTGTAGTATGTATTGCTCTTCTATTCATTATCCTGTGCATTAAGACATTATTTCTGTGGTATCATACTCAGATTTAAACAAAGGAGCCAAAGATGTAAAAATATGCACCTAATTGAAAATGTTAATGGAAAAAACCTCTTGAAAAGAGCTCTTGTTTTGACCATTTCCTTTGACTTTTCTGTTCTTCCCTGTGTGCATTGATCAATGCACATGGTCATATGAATGACAGTCTCCTTCTCAGCTAAGCATTAGGAAAGCTGCACATGGTGGATGAAATACACTCAAACTCAAACTGAATGCCTCAAATCCTGGAACTTGATAGCCTCATCCTTCCTATGTAGCCAGTAGCAGAGATGGTGGTGTAGGCTATGATGTATTGAGAACCTTACCTGTAATATATATTACTCATAGACATTTTTGTATTGAGATTTTTTAGCAGAAAAAAATGAGAAAACCCAAGTTATATGAAAGCTTGCTTGCTTGTTTCAGGTTTGTTAAGTTTTGCTCCTTAAGAAGGCAGCCTGCTTCAGAGAGGTTTATGATTCCATCTCTCCTGAGACTCATCAGTGCATTGAATGAGTGTCTGAATGGTGCCTTGTGCCCCCATGACAGAGGAAATTGTGGAATCAGCAGGAAATTACCCAGTGTTTTGTACTTGGTCTGGTCAAACATAGATCATAGTCTGATCTCCATAGAAGAAGAGATATTTCAAGAATATTTCCTTCTGTTTTGAGGAAGCCTAGAGACAGCAGCACTCAGTGGTCCCTAGAGTAGAGTACTGATTGCTGCTTTATAGTTCCCAATTTTTTTTCTCTACATTTGAAGTGGCTGTGTGGGATGATAGTGCCGTAGGGCTGGGCTGCTCTGCACTATTAGCAGCATGGCAAGTAAACCTGGCAGATGTGAAATCTCATCTTTTCCTCCTTTCATATGCACAGATAAAAATGACATCTTCCAAGAAATGGAAAAGGAGCATGGCAGGAAGAAAAGGACCATGGTCAAGACAACTTGAAGACTCTTGATCCCCACTGTTTGGCCTAGGTTATTGTATTCTTTTGTCCTATATTTTCCTTATAAGGCTGCTGGCATCTTGAGCAACTTCAGATCCTTCTAGCCTGACCCTGGAGAAAGGGCCAATACTCAAGTATGAACACAAAAGTAAGGCTGAATCCTATGTATCTTGTCAGTTATGACATTCATACCACAGCAGATATTTCTGTGTGCAGCTCTGTATTCTCATACATATATTTCACATACAATTTGTAGGTATTTACAGATGAAAGGTGCAATCTGCAAAGTAACAACACAGAACTCTATAGATTAATGTAAGGATACCATTTTTCTTGCTCTCCCCTTGATTTCTATCAACTGCTCTTTGAAGCTATCTCTAATAGTCCAGTAGCCCTGGTGCCTGTTTCAGAACTGCCAGGAAGCTGGTGCTTTATTATGATCTTTCCAGATATGATATTCTTCATTTTTATTGTGTTATAAATCCTGATTCATAATGTGTCTGCCTAATTTGTTTTCTCTTGCTTCTAGGTGTAGGCACTGTCTCTGCATTTGCTCTTACAGTTAGTTATGAATTTATTATCAGCCTCAAAGGATGCTTTGTTCTCCTCCATTCTGTGCCCATTTCAGAGTCCCCCCCACAACTTACTTATTTACTTCTCAACCCCCATTAATCATTGCCATATGTGCCTCACTTTGCAAGGATACTCTGGGCCACTCGTGGCTATTGAACATATGTAGAAGACACACATGAGTTGCTGGTCATACTCTACAGAGGGAACAGACCACACACAGACACAAGCTCCAAAGACTGAGAAGTCAAAGGCACACATTAATTTAATATAGACCAGATTTTTACATCCAGACAGAGAGAGGGGGAAACACTGACTTCTGTTTTTGCACAGAAACTGATTACATGGTGATTATTTTAAAGGGAGTTTGGGTCAGATTTCTGTTGATAATACATCCCTAGGAATTTATTTTAATATGTATCCAGTTTGAGGTTAAGCTCATGAGTTTAATTGGAGTTCACAAGAGAAAGAGATTTGGCCTATTGTTCATTAAATAGAATATACTTCATATAGATGATATAAATCTATTTGCACATTCCAGGACGTGTAGTTGCTTTGAGCTGTTCAGTTGTTTCCAACATCCAAGTTGCAAGAATATACGTATGTATGTACATGCATACATGGGTTTTCAAACAAGAATACCCCTGGCAGGATTATAGATGTACATACCTTGGACTGTGATTTTGTCTGACGATCAAGATTGCTAGTGAATGTGTCCTTAAATCAATCACAGTGAAGCTCTTGTTGGAAGAAAAACACAGAGTACACTTATTGCATGCAGTGTGATAAAATGGCATGTGGCAATATCCTTAAAATGGTTGCTACAGCCAATAAAGCTGGAATGGTCTCGATGCAATATCCAAATTTATTTATTAATGTCAAGATGTATGACTGATCATTTTAAGGCTTGTTACATTTGCATATATTCCCTTAGTTAATATGCAGAGGAGGAGAATCTGTCCCCGAGCTTCTGGGTAATAATGGCAGTCAGACTGAGTTGGCACAGGAGATTCATCATTGCAGTCCAGTATCTAAATCAGTTCTCCCAGGCTTTGCCCTGTAGGTCCCCACTGTTGTTATCCTCTCATCACTCTGAAGTGTGTGTGATAAATGATACCCAGGCTCTTTTCCTTTGTCCACCCCATCAGGGTCAGTCAAGCAAGGTACCAACTAAATAAAGGAGGTGCTTATTTCTTGGAAATGGTCTCTAACCAGTATAAGCACAAAGACAGTATTGTAAATATCCCCATAGTCACAACCTGTGTCACTATTTAACGCAATGAGGTTTCACATTCATAATCCTTAGGTGGAAGCTCTTATCTCCCTACTTCAGCTGCACCATGTTACCCATTTTAAATGTTTATTGATTTGTTATAGATAGGGTTTCTATTGATAAACATTCTCAGACAAAGGCTTGTGTACAGACAGGTTTCCTAAAGTACTGTGCAATCCCAGAGGAATGCACTAGTTTCACACCTAATAGAAATGCTGCAAAGGTAAAATAAAACTGTGACTGTTTTAATGGCTTGGAGATAATGAAGGGAGTTTTCAGGGTAATTGATGGGAAGAAAAGGACAGACTTCTTAATTTGTGTTAAGAGAAATAATTACATCTTGCAGCCAGTGTCCTGTGATGGGAACATGCGGTGTACAGGACCTTAGATGGGAGTCATAAGAGCAGGACTTCTGTCTCAGATTCACAGCTTGATAATAGACTGTGACAGACATTTAATTTTCAGAGTCTTGAAAATAATTGAGCTTTTCTTTCTATCTGAAACTGTGTTGAAAGCTACAGAGGAAACTTGACTCCTTGCTTGGACATTTAGGGGTATCCTAAATTAAACAGCACTATTTCTGTATGCCTGTAAGGTATATGTCATAGAAACATGACTTGTTGATATTTTGTGTTTTCAACATAAAGCACTGACATTCCCAGAGTGGAGTGGTTTATTCAGCAGACAAGTGACAGCAAAAGCCGTGTGACTCACGGTATGTGTTTCAGTAATTCTGTCATTTTTATGTTTATTTCAAACAAATGCTACAAATGACTTGTTATTATCTAACATTTCAGAACCTTAGGGATTCTTACTTCTCCCTCATCAGTTTTAAGCCTCAGACTGAGGCAGACATAGGCAATGTAGCAAAATATAAATGTGAGGACTCAAGGGTTTTGTTTGACTAGTTGTGATATCTTAAAAAAAAATGCTGTCCTCAGTTTTCCTTTTTGGCCCTTTATTAAAATTAGGCATCCTCTCAAAGGGGCAGCACAGCAGGATTTGTGCTCTGATCTAGGACTTTAATACTGGTATCTTCCTTAAGCTACTTGGTAGATTGGTTGTTGGGAAGCAAGTCCATGTCTAAAGTTTGTGCACAGCACTTCATTTACCTCAGTGGGATGGTGGTTACTCAGAAGACTAGAAAATCCCGATTTTCAGAGTGTGGGTTACATTGGTGGTTTGGGTATTTGAAGAGAGGGGGGATGAGTCAACAAGGCGTTACACTTGAATTTGCCACGAAGGATACTGAGGCCTAGAAAGCAGATTGCCCATGACAGGCTGGACTCAGCAGGAGCTAATGTATTCTCAGCTGCAAGTAGATTGGTCAGAGGGCAAATACCTGGGACCTACTACCATACTCTGTTTCTGGCATTATACAGGTTTTGTGTAAAATGCCCACCCATTAGGATAAGAGACTGCACCGGGGGGAAATTGAGATTTTGGGAGTTTGTGAATAGAGAAGAATTCTGCAGCTTTAAACAGGTCATCTAGAGGATGTTTTGAGCTGGGTTATTGAGTGAAGCCTTCCATATTATTTTAGCATAGATTTTGAGGCTAAGAGGGGGATTATATATCATATTACTTAACTCTCTGACTAGAAAAAGAGATTTGGGGAAAAAAAAATCTGTCTGTGCAATGGCCAAACTGGGAATATTAGTTTAGTAATAGTTCCAAAATGTCCTCTGAGCCTTTAATGGAAATGAAGATTATGATGATGATGATGACTGTTATTATTTCAAAATCTAAGTGTTAAGTTGACCACTGTTTACTATGATTCCTTATGCAAGAGAGGTCTGAACTTAGTTCTAACATTCTCTACAAACTTAAATCTTCTTGATGCAGGAGAGATGAAGGAATCTACATTTTCAAAAATCAATCTTTGCTTTATTTCTGGTTTTGTTAATGTTTCTGTTTAATGTTGCTGTGCTCAGATCCTTCACATTGCAAAAGTTTTAGGCTTGGTGTGGATAGAGAAAGATCTCCTTGTGGCTGACAGAAATAAAGACAGAAAGCAAATTAAATCCCAGCAGAGAATAAGTGTTTTGCTCCTCTCCCAACTGCTTTCAAGACTTCGGTCTTATAAGTGAAAATACTGAGAAATAAACTCAACTGCCAGTGGTGCTGAGTAAGAATCCACAGGTCAGAGATTTAATGATGGGCCGTGGTCTAAAGTATTACAAGATTAGGTTCTTTTGCTTTATGTTGCTATGTCCCCTAAGCTTCTTGTTCCCTATTTCCAAATAATTTTATATTTAGCACATCTCCAGGTTGTCTCTTTATCTTTTGAGTAAAAAAAGGCAGAAAGTCATGCAAAGAAGAAATTTCAGAACTTTTCCAGACCTGCTCAGTTCAATTTGCTTTATAAATTAAAAATTAGGTTAAGGAAGATGTATTGTTATTTCATCCAAAGCAATCAGCTTTAAGTAGTTCTACATGAAGGACAAAAGCCTATCATTACCTGTACCTTTGCTCTCCCATTTGTCTATGTAAACTGTTCAATCTGTCTATAACCCTACACTGTTTCAGCAATTCCACTTTTAAAATCTGTCCCCAACAACATAGCTCATCTTCTCCTGCAGGTTTTTAATTTTTAAAAAATTTCTTCACTCTCCTTTTCCAGGTGGATGGGGAAAGAATGGGCAGAAGAGCCCACTCAATTCTTTCATGAGTGGAAGGGAAGAAAATGTCCTGAGACAGACTTTTTCTGCTCTTTTAAGCTAGAAATAACAGCAATTCTTAAAAATGGGATTACAGAAAAGGCATCCAATCTGAGGAGTATATTGTTACAGCTATTCATGGACATTGCACACTCTTAATTATTGCTTAGCATTTTCCTCACTATTTGCTTTTGAGACCTGGCACACTTTATGCATCTCGTTGGGTTATGTTTCCCTTTCCAGCTAGATAAAGGTATTTTTCTACCAGTAGAGATAGAAGGGAAAAGTCTCCCTGCTGCTGAAGTTTCTTGTTCCCCATGCAGATCTGATCCCTCTCTAGGATGGGATTTCCCTAAGATTAGAGAGGAGAACTTATCAGTGAAAGTAAATATATGTAGAAAATGATGCAAACCAAAACCTGAAATGTGCTTGGACCCTGTCCATACCCTTTTAATATTGTTGTTATTTACTCATAAACATTCTAGTCTGATATCAGTGCTATTAATCACAACAAAAAGTTGAAGTAGCATTATAGCACATTTATGGAAAGTATTTCAGGTTCAAAAATTACTTCCATTTCAATGGAAAATTTTATTCTGAGCATTACCTAAACTTTACTAGGGAACACAATGTTCCCTGTTGAAATGATGAGCTGTGTTTAACTAGCAAAGATGGCTGGATATTTTCTGTGTGAGCCTGTGTATATGTGCACATATGTAATAACAGATGTGAATTAACCTGCAGAGCCTGCCAAAGAAGAATTGGTTATTGAAATCATTTAATGATTAATTAGGCCAAGCAGAAACATATGCCCACACCCCCTGTCACAACTGCACAGCAAGACATTCCCTTTGAGGAAACATGGATTTCTTACACATATGGTCTGCAGTAAACTTAGACAAATCAAAACTTCCTTGACTTTCTGTGTTAGGGACAGAGAACATGTATGTAGACACTGGTATGCATGGCAGCTGATACTTGAATTGAAAGGGCAGCAAATACAGGCAATGCAAGAGAGTGGACAAGTGTTTTGTACAAGGCTACATGCAGTGGTGGCAAAGCTGGAAACAGAGCCAGGTCTCTGAATAATTTCATCTAAACATCCCCCTCTATACTACCCTGTTTACCAGAGAGAAGTAGGCTGTGGTGGAAGGCAGAGGAAGAAAAGTCCAACTTTATCTCTGCTCAGAAAAAAACTGTCTTTGTTTGCAGAATCTGCTTGTTCCTGTTACATCGTTCCCAGCAAGAGAAGTGTTAAACCAATGTTCAGAGTCCTCATTCCTCCTGGGATTTGGAACATAACCGCAGATGCCAAGGTTACCTTTGTCCTGTCTCTCCAGTGAGGCTCTAGTGCAGGCACAAACAGAATGCTGCTCTTCTTCCCTTTCTACTATCAATACCAACAATAATCATGGTTTCTTACATTCTTTAATTCCATTTAAATTATAAAGAATGAAGGTAGGACGACTACCTAATGTAAAAGTAACAGAGAGTCTTTTGAGAACAAATGAAGACTGGTCACTGAGTTCAAATCTTTTTTTCTAAAGGATTTCCAGAAGACAATGCTGTCCTGACCACTCTCATACCAGGTGGGAGTTGGCAGCATTTACCACAACCAAGGTTGAAAAGCGTGACACAAAATCCCTGAGCTGTTCAAGATCACCTCATACATGAACCTTTCCACACTGTAGTTTCTCTGCTTCCCTTGTTGTGCCAGGTTGCTATCAATCACCATAATCCTGGTTTAATAATTTGTAATAATTCTGATGCAGAAACAAGGCAGTGCTGCCTAGTGGATAGATAATGAAATTAGGACTAAGAAAGCCTGAGATCTCTAATGTGCCACTGATTTGTGGAGTGATCATGGTTGGATTGCCATTCTCTCCCTCAGTTTTCTCCTTCTGTAAATTGGAGGCAATTTGTTCACTTTGCTTTTGCCCACTATGGATATGAATGGTGGTCTGTGATGTAGATACGGTGGATTCTGGTTTTTAATTTTTTATCTCTTTTTTTGACCCTTGTCCTTGGCAGCTTTGTACTTTGTGCCATCATTGTCAATCTGCACTTTTCTTGCAAGATGAAATGCGAGAGGACTCTTTCCTTGATGGTAGCTCACCTGCAGTAGTCAAGATACACTGTTGACAGAAAAATCAGGGAGGCGAAGTTCCAGACCACTCTTTCTGACAGATGACAGCAGAAACAAATGTGTCTCACTTTTGCCGTACTATTTACTCAAGCAGAAAACAAAACAATAGAGATGGGAAAAGATCTGAAAGAGCTGTCACAGAACAAGTGCACCATGCCAATAATTTGAAGGATTAAGGACCCCAAGCTGTATGTCCTGACACAATAGCTAGGGCCATCCTGTTCACTGGGTTCATGGATTAGAGGGATGTTTCATATGATTCTGGTTTTCTTTTCAACTCTGGTTGAACAAACATAGCCTGTGTGCTTGCAAATCCCTTGTTAGCAATGCAAAAGGTCAATACAATTTCCCTTTCACTACACTCTATGATTTTGCCTTTGGAAAATGTTGCAGTTGGTCTGTCTGGATGCCTTCACAGAATCAGCATGACTTTGTGTCTGGTTTAAATGGTGTGATGAAGAATGGTGGGAAGCCCAGAGAAGTGGCCAGGAGTCAGTAAACCTGCATTGAGTTGGAAACACTGGGAGACTGACCTGAGACACATTTGATTTTCTTGTTTAAGCTGCTGTCTTACAAAGTAGGGTAATTCAACCATGAAGTGCACTTTTGTTCAGGCTATGGAAATGGCAGGATTTGGAATCAGTGATGTCACAGATTTTATTTTAAAGACATCTGTGTTTTACAAATAAAAAGATGGTGTTGCTTTAGTGCTATGGAAAGTTTATCTGCGTTTGAGTCAAGGAGGAATTTTTCTTCTTCTCACATCACTGCCAGCAGGCTGTTAAGAAGCTGTCCCATCCAGTTCCTATGTCACCTTAAATAGGGTATTGCCATCCCACCACTAAATATGTGCTGCCTCTAACATAATCTAGAGGCACAATTTAGAAATTTCATGGTCAATGAGATAAATTCTCATCATCAGCAAAGATGATCAAAGAAATCCCACTTCAGTAAGTGAGGAGTACTTGTGCCCATGTACGTATTACCTATGAACACTTGTCATTAAGAATCTAAAAAGTTACATGGTTTGTGGGAGCACAGAAAAATTTCATGTGAGGTATCACAGCTCCCTAGGACCAGCAGCTGGACTCAAATACTCCCTGTCTAATGAAGGGTCACTTCTCTTTCAACCTCACAGCTCAAAATTTCCATGGGAAGGGATGGGGGTGGAGAGCAAATGTGCAGTGTAGCCAAAGTCTTCCTACTAAGAAGAATTCTGATATGTGTTTGAGTGCTTTTTGTCTGTGTTGCCCCATAATCCATTTATCTCTGTTTTCTATACCAGTTATTTAGCCATTACATTTATCTTGTTTCAGTGAGGGTACTTAGATTAACATTAAAATTCCAGTGCTCCTGGGTCATGTCTCAGAGTTGTAAGTGTGATGCGGTCTTTGTATGTGCACACAGGACAAACCCCTAAAGAGAGAGGTGCCTGTCAGTAGATGTTGCTGTGAAGGCTGTAAGCTGCTCTTATGAGCCTCTGCCTGAACTATCAGCACTGTTAGTTACCTCCTGGTACTTGTCCCTGAGAGACAGCGTTCAAGAGAAAAATAGGGTTCAGTCCTTGCTCTGGGGCAGTTTGCCGAGGATGCAGGAGCAGTGAGGAGTATTCATTCATTCAGCCTGAGATGTCTCTGCATTGTATGCAAAGCAGTAACTTTGTGATGAAAGATTCGCTCTCTCTGGTAACATAGCTCTTTGCAAGAAGGGCTGAGTTCACTTCCTAATGAAACCATTGGTTCTACTACACACTTAAAGCTCTCGTGTTCACATGTCAGCTTAGACTGACTGCTGTTCTTAGTTTGGCTGCTAGTAAGATAACAGTCCATCACATGCTTTTTTTAAATACAGCCTGGACACAAGCAGGAAGGCAGACTTCCTGCTTTTCAGAGGAGCAGGAAGATGGAGCGTTTCAGCAGAGAAATGTTTGATATTTACAAAATGCATGTCAGATGGACAGCTGTAAAGTCACCTGCTGACAGCAGTGAGGTACAAAGCCCTCTCCTGTTTCAGAGGAAATGCTGCTTTCTCACAGATAGCCTAAGTAAGGTTTGAAGGTGTTTTATCTCCATCAGCTACATGGGGCAGGCTTGGGGTTTAAGCATATTTTGAAAAATATCTGCTCTTATTTAGGTAAATTTTCAGAAAAGTTCATCAGCTTTTGTGTGCTTTCACTTAAAATTGTCATTTCTCCATGGTTTGACTGAAGAATGAACCTATTCTGCTAAGCAGCTATCTGCCTTCCCCACATAAAAACCTGGAACAGAATAGCTCTTCTAGATTGGTGGATTGACATTCCTGGGTCAGAGATGAACCAGCAAGTCCTCAGCCTAATGAAAGGTACTTGAACTGGATTATAGAAGCACTGTTTCAGGAGCAGAGACAGGCAAACAATGCTTGCAGACCCTGAACAGATCGGGAGAGAACGAGGTTGCAATGTTTAACTATCTGTCTACCTACATTGCTCTTGGCTTCTGCCTCTTTTGCATGGAGATGTACATGTGCACTTGCACACATTTGGCACGTCAGTAAGTTTCTACATTAAAAATTAGCATTTTGGCTGTTAGGTCAATCCCAGGCTTTGCTTTCAATTATTCTCACAGATAGCTATTCTTATGATGTTTTTTTAAATTTTTTTTTGAGGGATGGGGATAACAATGAATACAATGTCATATTTTTTTCTTCTTGATGCTATTAAGCCTGGGTAATATGAGGGTTTGTGCCTAAATGGGTTCAATGGCTTTGGCAGGATGCCACAAATTTTATCACCCTTCTCTCTATCAGTTGAGAGAGAAACACATCTATTTTCTGCCCTAGCTGGATTTCAGATTTGAGATTTCCCGGCTGTCCATTCTGCTCTGAGATGATGGTCACGTTCCTCTCTCCTGGGGATTTCAAGAAGCAGAGGGCTGCTCGGGATCATCACTGAAAACTTCCTGTCCCCATCTGGAAGGCAGCTAGCCTGCCTTTTGTATTTATTCATCTCTCTGAAATGAAGGAGATTACTCCAGCTGCCCTTGAGAGGTTAGTGTGCTTTTAGAGGGAACAAGTTTGGAATTAAACTTCCTTTGTGTCTTCTGGCCATTCAAAACAAAACACGTTTGATCTTCTCTCAAACAATTTTACAGATTGAGATCTAATTACTTTATTTTGGCAATTGGTTTGAATTATTTGGTGATTTTTTGATTCATGCATTGTTTTCAAGTAAAGACAAACCACATTCTTATGGCTGTCAGTATATTAAAGTCAACAGAAGTTTGAAGGTGAAAAAGAAAGAAAACACAATGATAACCTCTGAATATTTAAAAAAATCCACATAGCGTGCCATGTGAGCCTGAGAGGGATGAAATTCCATGTGTGTCCATGGCGTTTGTTCCTTACACAGAGGCAGCACAGTCAGGCCATTTGTGGATTGGTACTTTCACGTGTTTTGTCTGTATGCTCTTGAGTCTGGACTCCCTTTCCTCCACTTTTGTGGAGTACCCAAGCTGATCTGGGAATTGTGCCCTAAGCATTAATGAAACCAAAATAGTAATATTAATAGTAATATTAATCCAGTGAAAAATAGTGTGAACGAGACAGGATTTCCCCTCTCCTCTATCTGATCTTTTTTCACCAGATGGAGCAGTTAGTGATTTACCAGAGTCCTCTTGCCCTTTCCTTCGTCTCTTCCTCCCCATTCTTCAGTGACTTGTGTTACACACAATCGAGACACCGATGGCTGCATTAAAAGCCCCTTGCTGAGCCGTGTACCCCCCCGCACCGGTGCACGGCCTCTCCAGCGCTAGTCCGCTGCCAATTTCACACCCCCGGCACTAACAGCGACCCATACGCGCAACAGGTGGGGCAGGGGCCGCCGCGGCCCCGTGCCCGGGCGGGCAGCTCGGCGGCCGCCGCCTCGCTCCCGCCTTAATCCCGCTGGGCTCGGGTTCGCTCTCCCCACTGGGCAGCGCAGGCCCTCTCTCCTCCCGGTCCCCGACGGGGCTCGCTCCGTGCCGGCGCCGAGCGGGTGGTTCCCGCGCCGCTGCCGCCGGGCGGGCGGGCGGACGGGCGGGGGGCGGCGCCCATCGCGGCCGCCGCCTGCCGGGGAGCCGGGGAGCCGCGGCGGCGCGGGCGGCTCGGCTCGGCTCGGCGCGGCTCGGCGCGGCTGCGGCGTCCCGAACGGGCGGGCACGGGGGCTGCCGTGCCGCTGCGAGGTAAGCTCCTCTGCGCGGGTAACTTTGCGGGCCGGCCAGGGCTTTCGCAGCTGTGGCAGCTGGTCATTGCCCTCCGTCTGCAGTGGAGAGCGCCTTGGCTCCATTTTATTCTTGAGATTATTTATACCCATAAGGACTAGACGTTCTTTAAAGGGCCATTATGCTGTGGGATATTAACGCCTGTTTTTTCCAGTATCCAGAGACGCTGTCGATGTTACACCACAATTTTTGCAGCCTTTATTCAAGCCTTATTATTTGCAGGTAGAATAGATCGCAGATGCAGAGAAGTAGATTTCGGAATGAGCTTCTGGTGCTTGCAAATAGAAGTGCCGTATTTCTGTCAGGGGGAAGAGGGAGCAGATTACAACATTGCTTTTAAAATGAGAGGGAATGCACATGGGCATTTTCTGTATACGTTCGGACTCAGCAAAGTGAGTGAATGTGACGTGGGGAGTGTGTGTCTACTTGTCCCGAGAGAGCTAAAGGCAGGATGTATGCATTACGGTTGTTCATTCATCAGCGGCTGCAGATAATGTAATTACCAAGTCAGCGGCGCATGGATGCTGCCCTGCGTGCGACATGCTGAGAATACTGTACTTTAGGAAACCAACACTTGCCGTAGTTTGGATAAAACAGAAGCTGAGAATGTCAGGGTATGAAACCGTTGTGTCTTTAAGTGGAAAAGAGGCTACTGGTTAGTCTCACTCTATTGTTTCTGAAGATTGGTATTTTGTGTGCTTCTCTGCAGAGGTGTAAATACCTTTTGCAAGCAGTTCATAAGGAATTCAGGAGTGAAAAATAATTGGCAACAGCTTCAGGTATCACTGGTGCCTGATGAATGGTAGGTGGTTTAAATGTCTGAGAATATGCAGTAGTTCTAGTCAAATCCTGTCATAGAAAGGGCTTCATTTAGCTCTCAGTTTTTTATTTACAGATTAGATTCTGCAGCCGGGGTATGGCTACCTCACTCCTGAGGTGCCTTGGAAAGGAAGGAGAAAAAAATCACCAGCGTGATTGCCATGGACACAACTATTCCTTATTTATTTATTAGGCTATTAGGGTAATGAAGAAAAGCCATGCCTGCCCTGCTGTGCAGATCTCATTTCAGCAAAACTGCCTGGGCTCCTGCTGTTACCCTTGTTTGATTTTTAACCAGTAAGTGCCCTGTGCTCGTGTCAGTGCTGTGGTTGTTACTCCTTTATGCGTGGGTTCAATAAAGGACCCCCAAATCAAGGGCACCTGAGTGGAACCCAGATGGCTGATAGTGGGATTTGTTCTAAGTAGAATCTTCTCTTCACTCTTCTGCCAAAAGAGCAGTGTTTTGTTACTTGCAGTTGTTGATTTTATATTCTGCATGGTATTGCTATTACTGCTGCTGCTTTGGGTAAATATTTGGTATATTAGTATTTCGTTTTTATAGATTATGCCACTTGAAGATTGTTCTCTCTTGTATTCTTGATGCCGTGTCATAAAAAGACATCTGTCCCAAGTGCCTCTCTCTCTAAGACGTCCGGCAAGGCAAGGAGTGGTTTAACTTGCTCAGGGTTAGTAGTTGATTAGTATCTCTTGGCTTCCAAAGGCTGGACCAGTTGGTTCTGCTGCATGGATAGACATACCAAAAACGTGGATGTATCACATTGGTGTCCCTCTTGAATCCCATTTCTTTTTTAAAGATAATCCTGTTCTGTAAAGCCAATATAGATTCATAATTATACATAAAGTACTGATATAAGTAGTGATATTTATAGAGTTTAAACACAGCACTTGGGCCTTTTTTGGAATACTTCAGATATTTTGTAAACAGACACAGAAACACACACATACACACAAGCTCACACCTAAGCTGTTTAGAAGAAGAAAGAAACAGCGCCTAATAAATTTCACATGCCCAGGAGGCTAATCTGAAAGTCAGGAAGGTAAGAATTATGTGCTCCATGTGAATATTATTAGCAGCTTCCTTTTTCTTTGATACATAAGTGATTCAAAGAGTACAAATATAAGGATTCCTCCAAAGGAAGGTCATGTGATAAACAGGTCTCTTCTTGTGTCTTCTGTTTATAGGGGAGGGAAAATATTTCTAGTAGGGGGAAAGGAGAACTCAGAGAAACTTTGAAGCACTCTGCAAATGTTGAATTACAAGTTTACTGTTTTTGCAAAGGTTGAATCTGGGAGAAAAGCAGGAATGTTAAACCTTTGAGAAAATTACATGTATTTTGAAAAATGTGCTTGGTGTGTGTGGGTGCGGTGTTATGTGTGCACACACTCAGGTCACTATTAAGACTTGGCAGCAGATGTTCACAGAATTTACCTATACTGAATTTACCTTTACTTATACCTATACTGTATACAATGTGCTAATTAATAGGTAAACCTACTACAGAATGCTTTGTCTCAATGGTATTCTGCAGTAGAGAGCTACGCTGGTTCATTCTCTGTTCCTCTATGTTTCTTAACTGTTATTTTTCAGTTTTTTGTACCCTGACTTTGCTAAGTGCCTCTTTGGTCTTATGATGACACTGTGCAGATGGGGAGATCAAAACCTTGCTGGTTCTGTTTGCTTTAATCAAAAACTATAATATATATCTCCTAAGATGGATGAACAATCGTGATATTTTCTCTCTCTGCTGAGTCCTTTGCAATGAGCCACAGAGCCTCTGTTAGTCTGATCCTGAAGTCTTCAGTCTCTTCCATAATCCCATTATCTGCTGTGGTGCTATATATGTGAATGAGCATTAAGGAATTAGGTTGTACAGTGTGTGTTGTTTGTGGTGCAAGTTAAGACAGGGTCAGCACTTTCATTGCTTAGTGTAATTTATATCAGAGCAGAGGCTACCTATAGGATTATGGAAACTGCTGTGCCTTTAAGAACAGACAAGTTTTTAGCTGAGAAGCCTTTTTTTTTTTCCTCTTTGGTGAGATATTTGATTTGGATTTATTCAGCATTGGGAAATGCGCTGGCAGCATGGATAAAGTTCAGTGTTCTTTGAAAATTGTTTTTACTTGAGCCTTTGAAGTTCTCAGTCATGGGTAGGTTGTTTTAGTCTTTGCTCTTATTGTGTAAAAGACTATGCTAGGGCTTTTACTTGCTGATTAGGATCTCTGAAGTAGGAACATAAAAGCCTGGGTTTTCAATAATGCTGGATATCCAGATGCTTTCCTTCACTTTTTCCTTTTCCTTGGGTGACTGACACTTTGTCTGTATATCTAAATAGGGCTTTATGAACTTGACCTTGGACTTCAGTGTGATTTCAGCCTCTGCTCCTTTGCAGACTGTACTGTGACCCTTCTGCTTCTGCAGGTTTTGGATTCAGTATTTGGATCAGTTGGAGGGGAGGGTTTGGGAAGTGATGCTGTCATGTCTTCACACTCAGCCAAGAGAGCGCTTACCCAAGCATGACAGTAAAGGCAAATGTGCTACTGTAGGTGTCTTTCAAAGAAGGTGTCATACTGATGCCATACATGCTTGGGTTCGTCAGCACTTCTGAATTCTTTTTGCATGAAAATTGATCCATGCCTAACTGCTTGGGCAGTGATGATCAGACACTTTGTGATAACTCTGCCAACTACATACAGTCATGCCTCACTCTCACTAGTGTTGCTAAAAAAGACACTATGTGCCATCACAGAGAGAAATACTGTTTAAATACTGGAGGAAAGAGTGCTTCTGCATATCCTTTTTCATGGTTTCACTAAGGTAAAATGAAGCATGATTAAGTAATTTTAGATTCTTGCATCATGGATGTTCTTTGGAGTGTGTTTAGGAAAACAAATAGTATTAGATGAGAATAATGAGGTAGAAAAACTGGTTTGAGATGTGCTGCTCAGATCAGACAATTCGTATTGGAATTTGGGTGTGTGAATGTCCATGTGTCAGTTGGTATTTTATAATCTCACTTCCTTTACATCTTGACATCTATCTAATGTGTACAATGTAAGCCTGGATATTTGGATTTCTTACATATTCAGAGTAAGAGGAGATGATCTGGATTGATTTTTGGTCAAGTTTGTTCCACATCCTGTGTGAAGTCTCTCTCTAGCCACAGAATTACAGTGTAGCGCTAAATCTGTTTCTTATCTGCAAATGCCAGCATAGCAGGCAACTCTGCTATTTCCAGTTGAAAGAAATGAGATGTGGAGAGGTAAAGCAATTTCTAAAAAAAAATTATCTTTTATATCCATAGTCAATCTTGTAACAGTTTATTGATGTTTGCCCACTTCATAAGCAATAAAAACTTTGAACTGTGTAACCTTATCTTAGAAAGCAAACTGTTGCTAAAATTATTCTTTGCTAGGAAAACTTCTGAAATAATTCTACTTCCTCTTACACTGAGAACTAAGAGAAGAGTATTTGGTACTGTAACAGCTGGGGGTCCTCAATGCCTCCATCAAAATGGGTAAACAGGAAATGGCAGCATGCAGGAAAATGTGGTTTGTCTACAGAATTGATTTATAGCTATAACTGTCTTTCAAATAATCAATTATTTGCATATAATAACAATATGAATGAAATCTGCCCCAAGACCAGAAGGCTATTCTGGTTTTGAATAAACACTGCAACCCTCACTCATATAAGGAAGAGAAGTTATATTTTTCTTAGAGCAGAATGAATATAAATAGAGTGAAGATGTCTGTTTGGAAGAGACTGATAACCAGAATATGAGTTCATTTTCCTTTTTTTTCTATGTCTGTATTGATCCTGTTATTTAAGAGTCCAAAGTAGTGGTTGATGAATTATTATTATGAGCTTTGTGAGTTTGTGACCACTCTCCAGTGTCTGCAGTGTTGCCATTACAAGAGACACACCAGTGGTGCCAGGAAGGCCAAGTCTAATGGTCCTCACAGTCAAATGCCTTTTTATAATCACAGGCATGGTTTTTCGGAGTTAGGCAGGACAAGTTAGTCATGTGAGGCCCTTTCTCAGGCCAGATTCAGGGACTGTGCACTTAGACTTTTGCCCAGCTACATCAATAGCAGTAATGACCTGTGAGGTAGTGTTAGCCCTCACTTAGATCAAGCTCACAGTTTAGAAGAGCTATTAAATGGCAATGAGCCCTGCATCAGCACAGAATCTTGTTTGACATAATCTGGAGTTATAGCTGGTGTTATCTTAAAAACATTCGTATCAATTCATTTGAAATTTGTTCAGCATTTATGGTAAATAAGGATATAATTACAAAAACAGTCTAGGTGATTTATAGATAATAATAATAATAATTATAGATAATTATAGATAATAATAATAATAATTTATAGATAATAATTTATAGATATTCTTTTTTCATTGGAGTTACTTAAGAAAGTACAAGATTGAACTAGGTGTGTTTCCTACTCTGTCTATTCTGTTGTGATGTGCTCTGACTGAGCTCTTTAAATACTGGGAAAAACTGTTCAAGCAAGACATGTCTTTGCAATGGTGGTACTTGTAACTTACTTCTGTTGGCCAATTTTGTAGAATTTTGTGGAATGAAGTGTTGGTTTTACAAACAGTTATTTTTCTGAAAACTTGGCTGAAATTTATTTGTATATGAAGTACCTCTAATCCTCATGGAAAGCCATTCTTATGTTTTGGGGACAAGCCAGTTACAAAATACAAGCTGTACTGAGAGAGTTGCCAGTCCTGCAGCACTGAGCTCCACAGACACTTGTTGGGTATTTGCTTAACTCTGAATTGAGTTTTGTGTGGTCATGACAGGAGGCTGATGAGCCAGTGCTTGGCAGGGGAGAGGACCCCAGGAAGATCAGTGTGGCCTCTGGTGTCTGTGTTGTGCCTTGGAGGATGAGTCCTAGATGCTGGGTAATGCACTGCTGGTACCTGTGGTCTGACCTCATGCTGTTCCTAGAAGAAAGTCTAAAGTGAGTGTGAGTCGAGGCTGCCTATAAAGGCTGTGAGCCCTTGCAGCAGAGGAGTGAGACTGTGGACTGTTTTCAGATGATTCCCACCTCATCTTGCCCATCTGAAATTGTCCCTGCAAGGGTGGAATCCTTGACTAGAGGCTGTACTGTGGAGAGTCTCCTCACAGTGCTGGCTGTGTCTGAGCCTTTCTCTGGCAATACCAGCGGAGTCACTGAATGCTCATCCCGGGGTTCCTTCCAGGAAGTGAGTTCAGTGCTCCACACGGTTGTGAGGATACAGTCTCTGTCTCCAGAAGCCTTAGAGAAGATCTTTGTGTAGAGTTCCCTCCATCACGTAGTGTGAGAGATATGGCAGGTGGTATTCAGTGTATCAACTTAGCATTACCAGTCAAGTCTTTTGTTGCAAAATAATTGCCATTAGTTTCTGCTCACTGTCCTGTGCCAATATAATGTGTTTCAAGAAGATATCTTCTGACAAACCTGTTGGGCACAAGTCTGCAAAATTGCAAAAGAATATATCACATACACAAACATGTTGGGGAAAAGTTAAAAACTACATATGCCCCAGAGTTACAGCTTTCAGAAAAATAATTAGGTATTGCAGTTTTTCTTGATGCAGTATGACATTTGAAGAGCTAGAAATAGTACTCTTATAACACATTTTAATAGGTGACTAGATACTTCGTTTTGTTTCTTGTCTTGAAAAGTCTGTTTGTGCTGTCAGTGCAACTAGACTGAAAGCTTTTTGGCTGATTAATTATTAAAACAACCCACTAAATATTTTACATGTTTTAATTTTTTTATCTTACCTATTCATACTTTTCTTCAAAGACATTACAATATGAGAGGAAAACCTTACTACAGTGTGTGCTAAGAATTTGTATCACTTCCTATAAAACATTAACAAATGTGAAGGTTGTGTAAATATTAGTTTCCTCACTCTATCTTTGCTTCAGTTTCTTCTCTCTTTCTCTGTTGTACCTCTGCGCATCTTTTAGTTGGATAAGTAACCAAATAACTGTTTCTTGTTTGAGAATGTCCAGCAGATGTGTACTCCCCTCACGTAAGATGATATATGAATGTACGATAAATGCAAATCCATGTGGTAGAAAGTTTGTGTTCTAGAAGGTAGGATGTGCCAACCAAGAGTGCTGTTGTAAGACCGGGGTAGACTTACCACATGAAGAGCGTGTGGCTGTGTCCTACCTTGCCGTATTATTAGGCACCACCTCTTAGCATATCTGTGAGTTGTGAGTCTTTATAGCCAGCTATACAAGTGTACAGAAAAAACCCCACAGAATCAGAGACTCCAAACCTGGAAATCAGATTTCCTCAGACACTGAAGACACTTGGATTTGAATTTAATATCTTGAGAAAGGCAAGAAAATACTTTATGTGCTATTCTAATATCTAGATGTTTCAAAGAGCTGTACAAATTGTGTTGTGATTCTCCTAAAAGTGGTGCTTAGTTACACGTATGGCAGTGCACATATGTGCACACAAACAATGTGTTATTGTCCTGGACCATTTTCTGGTTTACTGTCTGGATTCAAAGAGCACTGGCACCAGCTAAGATCAAAGTCCTCATGAGAAGAGGCTTGTGCAAATACACCAGAGACAGCATGGACCCAGAATGCTTTTGGACTAAGCAAGTGAGGACTGGGAGAAGGATGAAAAGGCGATGGGGCATAGTGCTGTTGACGTGGACTCTTGCATGAGGAATGAGATGGGGCCTGGTGGGCTCCACCTTTTCCTTTCCTTTGTAGTTTGGCTTTGGTCTGTGATCTGGCATTACTGGGGAGTTGCATATTTGGCAGTGAGTCCTTTCCTGCCTCAGACAGGTATGAGGTAGCAGAAAAAACCTTACAGACATTCCAATCTCTCTTTCCTAGCAGTTCACATAGTTTTGTGTGACTTTCTTTGTGGGGACTTTATAAGTAATACACTGGTTATTCAATTGTGAGATACATTATCCATTTAAAAAATGCCTGAAAGTACTTGGAAAGAAAAGAAACTTCACCACGGCTTCACAGAGAGATTGCTGTCTTACTGGATATATGACATGACAGATCTTCAACCCTGGGTATAGTTATTAACAGTAAGCTTTTAATGAAAATATGTAAATATGTACATATTAAAATATGTACCATTTATTGCTTTAGTTTGCTATGTGGTCTCTAGAACACTGTTCTAAAATATCTATGTGTTAATCACAAGGCTGTGCTTGTTTTCTTTAAAGTTACTTATACTTAAAAAAGGAAACAAATCCCTCAAAGACCATTTCCTATTACAATTTCTGGATCACTGCACCCCGTTGTATAAAAAATGAATATCAATAGGGTAAGTGACTGGCCATCAGTCTTTGGGTTTATGGTGTTGAATGAGTGATTATTAGACTTAAATCATGTTACTTGTGTTTTATTTCTAATTAGCTGAGAGATGTGATGTATCTTTACATGATTGTTGTGATCTTTACAAAAACACTAGTCAGTATCTGTATTGGTGTAAAACCAAACAATAAGAACTCCAAGAGAAAGGGTTTATCAAGCAAGTAAACTAGGTGGAGATCCTTGGGTTAGCAGCCATGGAAGGACCAAAGGGAATACTGTTGCTTAGCTCTGAAGGGTGGAAAGTGGGCTAGACTTAGCAGTCAGACGTTCCACATAAAATCACTCTGTTCAGTGCAGGAAATGAGTGAGGCAGAGGTGTTCCTTCTCCCTACAGCTGGCTTTAACTCATGGCACTCCTGCCAATAAGTCTTTTTCCTCAGTGTGCATACTTTGTGTGGCTGTTTCTCTTTGGGTGGAGTTTTGATTAAAAAGAATCCAAGTCTCTTGTTTTGCAATCAACTTGCTGGCAGGAGTAGAAGGACCTCTATATCTCACCTCAGCTCCTTCACCTTCTCCATTCGGGAGGGGGTTTTCCAGAGTCCTAATGTGTGCATTTGTAAGATTGGGAGATAGCATCTGGAGAATCACCTGCTATGTTGTGAGGCCTCATTAAAGAGAGAACAACAACAAGAACAATTTGCCATCTCACAGCCTTCACTTTTGTTCTTTCTTGCTGTCTTGCATTGTTTTTTACTAGAACAAACAAGCTATGAGTGCACTCAGATGTGCGTTATTTGTGCCCAGTGAAAACCATCATGTCAGGGATGCGCTCATTGTGTTGATCTGAACAAATGTTCTGCTGCTGATACTGCACTCACTCGAGCTCAGACACTGGGTGAGCTGTGGTATTTTGTGACTCATGCTTCATCAGGCTGTAACTGTTAGCTGTGTTCTAGCCTTTACCAGCGCAAGGGATTTAACATCTGATCCAAACTTACCGGACTTGATGGAAACAACCTCATTGCCTTCAGTCAGCTAGATTCATCCGCAAGGATTTGGGGCTTTGTCAGGATGGAATGTTAAATAATTTCTCCCTTTTGATTTTTAAATTTCAGTACACTGGTTTGGAATTAATAGAGAGTGGGAGACGGTGGAAATACTGCAATGGCATTGTAGCTGCTTTTGAGCAACATTTGAGGCTCAGTGGATGGTATACCCTGTTACTGCCATATCACAGCAAATGACAGAAAAACACCTCTTGAACACCACATTGTTTGGTCTGTGATTCTATCCACCGCAGCAGAATTTCCCTGCTGTGAAGAGATGTTTGCAATTTCCAGAGGTCAGCCCAAGGGGAAGGTCCAGTCATGAGTGGTTCAGTGTTCCCTGTGGCTCTAAGGCTTGTATGGATTCTTCAAAGAGAGTTGATAGAGGAGGTCTGGAGAGTGCCACAGATACTACTACCAGCTCACAGTCCAGTAAGAAAAGACAATGTGGGTATCTCTACCTCTCCCTTCCAACACAGAAAGTTCCCCAATCTTAATAAGTTTAAATGAACATTTTAATTTACTTGTTGTTGTCACTGGAGCTGTGTAAATTTTCTTTTTATTGAATGTGTCATTTCTCCTCCTTTTTCTCAGACATTGTCTTGTTGCCTTTTTAGGTGAAATACTGTGTTTTGTTGTTTGTTTGGTTTTGTTTTAAAAAACAATATAATCTAATTTACGTAGTCTGCTGTTCATAAAGGCATGTAGTTCAGCCCTGTGAAATCCTGTGACTAATTCGTGATACCTCCTTGTTCTATTATGAAAGTTTACAAGCCTTTGGCTAGATATATGATAGATATTTCATAGATAGTTTCATGTCTTTTACAGGAAAACTAAAATTTAATGATAAGTGATTTCATGTCTATCATGAGTTTTCTGCCTCTGCTAGTATTTTGCAGTACAGTAGCAGCACAAAGACCACAAGGTCTCCCACCTTTCTGAGGAAGACTGGAGAAGTCTAGAGGAATTTCAGGCTGATAACAGGTTTTAAGATCCATGTTCTCTAGTACATTCCTTGCTACATGAGTTAAAGCAAAATCACTGTTCATGGATACTAGCTCAGTGCTCAGCAATTGGATCCCATCCAGGTTATACACTCATAAAGGTCAATTTGGTGAAGCTTTTTGAAGTGAAATCTAGTTTTGAATTTTAAAAAAATCAACCATAATAATTGTATATAGACTCATGACCTTAAAAAATATCATGCTGTTTCTCTGTCACATCAGCTACAATAAGAATTCAGTCACCTTGCAACAGAAGTAATTTGTGAGTCCTGGATACAGGGACACCCCAAAGCCTCTGCTTGCCTTGTAGCATTGAGTGACAAGAAATCTTCACTACCTGAGCTGCTGGATGTCACAGATCTCCTTGTCTTGGGTGACTCCTTCACACTGAGCTACCCTTTGGATGACAGCTCGTCAGACAGAGCCTAATCCTGTGAAAAGTCTGCTTTACGTGGCAACTTGCCAAGCCATGGTCTGCCTTTGTATTAATTCAGATTTAATTAATTATTCAGTTTCTAATGGCTTAATAAATAAACTAAGGCCAAGTCTAAGAATGCAATTAATTTTGTATTTGGAAAGGCTACCACTGAAATGAAGACAATTTTGCTTCAATAAGGAGCATTGGGATCACTGCTTTTCATTATTAAGGCTCCATTAGAAGTGAGTCAGTGTCATGTTATCTCCTCTTGTCATCTCATAGGTGCATAGGTACAGGTGATAAAAATTCACCTTCTGCAAGCTGGTGACTGAATACAGGGTAGATGCAGGGGAAAGTGTTCAACAGCAAGATTAACTGACCCTGTCTCAGCACCAATCCTTGTCTCCCTGCGATGTTATACCCACATCCTAGTTGACACATGCTTTGGAACAGGGCTCTCTGAAGCACCTGTCACGTCTCTTGATGTGGTGCCCAAGAGGGGAGGTTTCTATTTCCAGCTCTGTTACTGATATAGTGCAGGGTGCGGGTAAATTACACCATGTTTTTTTATGCTTCCACTCTCTCGTCTCTGATGTGGCTGAAGGATCCAGCACAGTCAGGGTAGCCTTCTACTGTACAGTAGGAACCCTGGTTTATTTGTGCTAATATCTAAGATGATTTTGGGACAGGAGAGGGATGTTCTGCTCACATCTAATATGTGAATTTATGTGAAAACATAAATTCCACGGGAAGCAATGATGATGGCTCAGTGCAAGGCAGTCCCTGCTAGGCGCATGCTGCTTGTGGAACCATCCACAGCAAGTAGTTGGTGAACTCATAAGAGATGATGTGAACAAGAGATCTGGTTGTCTTTACATGGCATTTCGTAAATGTAGAGAGCCATTAACTCTGGCAACATCCACTAATTTTGGATGTGCCGTAGAGTCACAGTTCCTAGCATCTGTCATAATCTACCCCAGAAGCATCTGTGCTCTCTGTAGTGAGTACAGGAACTTTCACCATGTGTGGTTTATGGGAGTGACTTTTGAGTCATTGTGAGTGGAAAGTACAATAGAAGACGCTGTGAGACGCTGTCTTGGTGGGGGAAAAAAGTAATTGCCAGAGCCGATTTAATCATCTTCCCTTCCCTAAGCTTCCACTCTAAATGCTGTAACTTTCTACATTTTCTTTTGTTTGGTCAGTGCTTTGTGCAAGTCTACTAGTGACAAGATTTTTAGAAGCAGTGAATATTATCTATTTTTTCCCCTCTATGAAATGTTGAGATAAACACTTTTCTAGACACTGAGTGGTTGTGGACCGTATGTTCCTGTAAAAGCTGTAATTTCCCACTGAGGTCTTCTGTTTCCATTAAGCTCTTCTCTGTGTGTGCTGTGTGCTGTAAGACACACTGACTTGAGGAACTGCATTGTAACCCAGCTGGATACAGTGCTGATGCTGAGACCTGAACCCAAAGCACAAGCTCGAGTATTTGGAGCCTAACCTGGTGCCAGATCTGAGTGCAAGTGAGAAAATTTCTTTTTTAGTTGTATACAACAGAGAGCATATGCAAAATGTGTCCTGTGTGATCAAGAGTAGAGGACTGTTGTTTATGCTCACACAACAGTGATAGCACAGGGAGACTCTGAGGCAAACGGACCATAAAATAGAGAAGCAGCTATTCAATCACTTATCACAGAATTCAATTCAAGCTGTATACCCCAGCTTTAAAGTAACTAAAATAAGACTGTCACTTTCCGCCAACCGTTCCATACCTCAGACACTCACTTTACACGTGAAAGAAGTTAACAAGTGCCATGGATCTTCCCAAGGTTCCTGATGGTTCCTACAGAAGAGCCACCGTTGCTTGAACTTCAGGCTGGATGATGCTGAATTCACTCAGTATGCCACAGTATTCACATCCATGGGTGTGAATTACATGCTTGAGCCCTCTTAAAATACTTACATAAGTTTACTCCATTTTTTTTAACATTAGTAAGGTTGACCAGCTAGTGACTTAGAGAGTGTTTGGGTCCATCAGTTTGCATCTAGCTCTTTTTTTTTTTATTTTTTGTAAAGGCCAACTCCAAATCAATCAGGGACGTGGATGTGGCAGAATCAGTTTTTGTTGTGACAGCTGGCCTAGCGTGTATCACAGATGTGTGGTTATGTTGAAAGAAGGACTGTGCACAAAGTTCACTGCAACTATAAAAGTGAGGTAGGCAGTCTCCCTGTGGGGAGCTGGGCTCTCGTGCTTGAGCTCCCAAATGCTGACCAGGAGACCCTTGTGCTCTGTGCTGACTGAGCCACAGTAACAGGACACGGACAAGGAACAGCCAAATGATCAATTGTGTGGCTTTCTTCTTATTTCATCATAGCCTTCTCTAGTTACTCTGAACCATTAGTTATCCACTTACTGTAGAAACCATCTACATGATTAGTCCTTGGTTAAGTTTTGGATGTCCAAGTTGGGAAAGCTGGAAGCACAAAAGCAAAGGAGCACGAGGAAACAGAAAACAAATACATTTAGCTAAAAGAAGAGATTCAGCACATGAACTCCTTTCAGCTGGACTCTTATGAGGAACTGTTTTTCTGCCGATATCTTAAAAATCCTTTTTAAATTTTATTTTTTTTTAATCCAAAGCAATTCTGGTTTTTATGCAAATCTTACTATAACTTTCCCTTCTGCCACTTTAATATTTTATAAGAAAATACCATTTTGAATCTAAAAATTGTGTGTATGATGTGCTTGCAGAGCAGCTAGCTGCCTGCTAGATGGTTATCCACTACCAGAGGGTTCTTAATTTCTATAACCCTCTGATAGTTAGGATGCACGAAATGTATGAAATGTTTAATGTTCTTGTGGGGACTTCTGCAAGCTATCATTAAGTAATCTATGAAAGATGAAAAGTGTGCTTGTGATTTATTATGGGTTTTTTTCCTGTTTTATATAAGAAAGGCCCAAAGGGTCCTTCGGTTTTGTATTTCTGGTTTTCTTCTAGAGAAATGCATGTCTATTTCCTTTTCTTTTCCTTTTTTAAAAAAATAATTTCTTCCAGAGTATATGCATTATTGATGATCTGGTAGAATTATCTCAGGGTTGTTATAAGAATGGAAGCTGACTAATGTCCAGGGAAGAAATATTTTTAATTTCTTTTATTTTTAATATTGCTTAAAAGTTTAAAACAAACAAATAAAATCTCCAAGCTTTTGAACACCTGAATAAATATTTAAGAGAAGAGTTGCTGTTTGCCAGAATGTAACAGCTTGCTCAGACAGCTAGATGAAGGAGCTTTAAGTCTGTGTCTAAGACTTCTAAGGAGACTACAGAATAAGAAAAGTGATATTTTAAATGAAAGGAGCAAGTGGCAAAAAAAAAAAAAATCTGAACACCTCTCCCTCTCATTTTAAAGTTTTCAGGCCTTTAGGGATTAAAAAAAAAAAAAAAGAGGTCACAGAACTGAAAAGGTCATCTTTTATGTATTTTACCTTGGAAGTCTGTGTTATATATATTAGACTGATAAGCAAGATAGAATTTATGGTAGTAAATATTGACTGATTTGTTGAACACATATTTTTGTATAAAATTGGCCAGGTGGCCACTGTTTGCAGGAAGTAAATTTCTGAGTTGCAGCTTTTTATCCCCTCACCAGTTTTACAGATATCTTAATATTTTCTGTTCCACACAAAATGGAGGATTTTGGAAAACATCTATTTTTACTATTATTGATGGTTAGTAATTACTCTGGCTTTAGGGAATGATTCTGTTTCTTTCTGCCAGAGGATTTTGGTTTTTTTCAGGCCACCGTGTCTTGCTGTGTAAAACCTGACTTTGATAAAGGATCAGTGTTTATGTGAGTGTATTACTGGAGGTGATGCAGATGCACAGGGCTGAAGTGGAGGGAAGGGCTGAGAATGCTGCTGAGCAGAATCTGTCTGGCAGTACAGACCAGGATTGTCCTCCTTTCCTAGGAAATAAGGTAACATAAAATCACACCCTGTCCTTCAGTTCCAGACAGAAAACAAACTCTAGATTCCTGCTTCTGTCTTGCTTAATTCTATGTATTTGGTTCATACTGTGTTTGTAGGTATATAATATCTTCTGGGAACTGTTTCTCAATTACCTCAACATAGCTAGCCAATTTAATTGACTGATTCCCTGAGAAGCTTAGAGCAGTATAAAAATTAGATCTTTTTTCTTAAACTAATTTATAGAACAGAAAGCATTGTTCCTTAGATGTTTTGGGGGATTATGAAGTGTTCTATTAGTGCTTTGTGATGGGCTGGTTTTTTGGTTGATTTGTGTGTCTATGTACTCAATTCTCGGTAGGATAAATGGTAACTGTTTAAGCTGTGACAATTATCCTAAGTCCTCTGCTGCCTTTGGAGCAGCTATTGGAGAGTATTGAAAGTCATTATCTGCTTGTTAGGGGATTTGTGCTTTTGGAGCAAGAGCATGTGCCTGCTGTCCTTGCTGAAGAACTGCGAACGATATGAGTGCTGTGCCATCAGTGAAGCCAGGGGTAACTCACGCGTTGTTTCCATAGTTAAGGACCTTGCACAGTCCTAGTGTAGTAAGGTGCTCCTTTGCACCAGCTGGTGGTTTATAAATCCTGTATAAATACCATGGGGAACATGTCTCTCAGGTACTGCTTTATGAGAGAGTGAACAACCATGAGAAGACATAGAGAATGCAAGAATAGAAGAGGAGAAATCTGAATCTTTACAGCCTCAGCTCTTCCTCACATTGTTGCTGCTATCTTTAGGAAATGGGTGAGGGGGTGACACTTTTTTCCTGTACTGGTTTAAATTATTCAGGCCTAAGTTCAGGCAAGATTAGAAGTTTGATCAGGATTTCAGCAAATTGCTGTCACGAGTTGTGTTTGATTATTCCAGTGCAACCTTTCAAATCTGTGCTTCTGGTGAACACTGACACGAAATTGAGGAAAACAACCCTGCAAAGTTAATGTAAAAGGACTGTAATATCTTCTCTGTGTGAATTCATCATACCAGCATGCTGTGAAGGAAACCCTATGGTGGTTACCATGTTTTTGGGTGCTGTTAAGGCTGGTAACTGAGTAGAAAGCTGTCTTTCTAGGTACTTCAAGATAGCACAGAATTCTAGGTCCCTCTTTTTAAGAAGCACAGGAGAAGAATTCTGTGAGTTTGGTTCAGTTGGTCGTTTTTGGCCTTAAGGGCCATCATCATCATGAATTTGGAAAGATCACTGAAGTGTATTTTCCACAGGGTACAGTGACAGTCCATTTTCTTTGAGGGAAAATGCCTTTGCTTACTTTTAGCTTCTGCTTCAAGAAACTTGACTATTCTATATAGAAATTAAATTTTATTCTTTCTATTTCTGAGCCATCTCAGAGCACCAAAAGCCCCATCCTTATGCCTGAACAGTTCACATTCTGATCCTTGCCACTGATTTTCCTATGCAAGTTCAGGTGATGCTGCATGAAGCTCCCCTGAAAATGCTTGCATGGAGCATGGAGAAGCTTAGTTGCAGTAATTACATCCCAGTAGCAGTGCTGCTAAAATTGTAATTGCAATATGTAATTAAGGTGATATGGGACTGTATTACTCACGTGGGCCATTTTTTTCATTAGAAATGTGTGATTCTCAGGTGATCTAATCTAATATAGTCACTGATGCCTGCAACTGAGGCAGAAATGCCAATGTAGTCATAAAGTCCTTTACTCCTGGTTCACTGAACCTGACACCATTTCACTCTAACTTGTCTTTCGATCTAATCAGTCTGTACTAGAATTTAGATTCAGCATTTTTTAATATATTGTCATGGTTTCTGTCTGGAGCATTAGACACTGGTCTTTTCATTTCCTCTCCCGAGCAGCATGATGGCAACCAGTAAAGAGGTCAGTGACAATACGAGACTGTTTAATGACAGACAATACTTTCATATGTGGATATCTCTACAGCTGATCCCGCCTCTCCTCCAAAATAGTATCTGAGTAATGTGAGTGCTCTCAGAATTCTTTTTTGTTTTTTTACTCTTTCATGAGTAATATCTGAACACAGAATCTGAGCATCCTTTAAGATTATATACAGCTGATATTTTAAAATTGAGATAAAAATTGGATGGCTTAGGCTCAGATTTAAATTAGTTAATTAGCTATTGATGCTTTTCAGGTGCTTAAAATTATTAAGTACTTCAGATAATTAAGTATGAACTCATCTCTCCTTTCCAACCTCCTTCTTAACATGCTTGGAAAAGGAAAAAATGAATTATTTTCATTACAGTACCAAGGTGTCCTATTGCAGGATTATTGTTTCTCTGGAAAACAATAGAAGGACTTTTCAGAGGGAAGCACTAAAAGTTCTGAACCAAACAAGAAAAAATAAAATATAATAAAGTTTCAAAATGTCTAATATATGATATTATCTTAAAGAAAGCAAAATATTGATTAAAACAAAATTCTTGAGTGGAGAAAGGCAGCTGCCCTGATTTGTGGATGTTTAGCCATAGTTCTGGTTTCAAAGTGGTCATATAAACTCAGCTTTTATTGCACAAAGATAAATTACATGCAGATTCTAAGATAGCCAAATTCTGCAATTTGAAGCCCAGAATGACTTGTGCCACAAAAACTTTAATTCAGAGCTCATTGCTGCAACTCTTGTATCTCTAATGAGCTGTAGTGCAAATCCTAAATGCAGGCACCACTGAGGTGCTCTGAGTGGCTGTTACAAAGCACAAAAATCATCCATTAAAATTGTCCAATGATAATGGTAAAAATGTGTGTCAGACCCAGGCTGGTCAGGACCTGTGACTGCAATTTCTGTATCCAAATGTTCTGTGTGAGATTTCTCCTTCAAACTATTACAGTTGTATTTCCTCATCCATGGGCTTAGAGTCAAAATTACTTGCTTCTGTAAGTCTTTGTTGGCAATGCTGCTATTCTGAAATTTTATCTGAAGTAATACTTAGCAACTCTTTCTTTCTGGTTTTGCTGTGGTCCTGGCTAAACATAGGCATTCTATTTTTCTTAAACACTCTTCTATCCTAGTTTAACATACAGCCATCTGCTTATTTTTCTTTTTTGTCACTATTGTTCTGATTTCTTTTTCAGTCAGGCTTTTCATTCTCTTAGCAATTATTCTGATGCATCTGAGGTTCAGGTTATTGAGTAGCTTCTCCCCAGCTTGCCTGGGCTGGCTGGCACCTCTTGCTAAGCCTGTGCTCCTGTTGATGTCTGCCCAACACTGCGCACCTTCATGAATTCATGTGTGAAATGGGGAGGAGTGGTTGTCACACAAATCCACCTCCACGCATATACCATAGACTGAAACATGCTTTGGTCAGTGTTTATAATGATGCCACACCAGGACACCATGGGGAGAGAGATGTGTCTGTGTCCTGGGAGGGGAGTCAGGTGTGGGGAGCAGGCCCTGCCAAGAGCTCTGTTTCAGGTGGCTTGGTAACACTTTCCACTTGGTCATTTTTGTCCTTCAGTTTCTGTGTAAATCTGCATTAGGCTTTATTTATAAACATCCAGAACCACTTGTGAACTGGAACTGAAAGGTGAAGGTCTTATTTACAATTTGTCATAATGCTGTGTGCTGCTGCTGAGCCTTTTTCTCTTGTTTCTCCCATGTTCCCAGATAGAATGAGAATGGTTGTACACAGTGTACTGGGAAGTTGTGAGGGTTAATGACTCATCCCACCGTGCTCTGAATGTTACAGAGTGCTTGGATGGGGTTTTTGTCTCCGTATAAAGATTCTGCATTTGTGATGTAAATTGAAGGGTTCAAGCAGGTATTTTGAAAAGCATCTCTTTGTATCTAAGTCGTGTACTCCAAGAGTTTTACGTGGCTATTGTTACAAAGTTGTTTTGAAAAGTAATGGGAGGACTGCCCCCAGTTAAGTTGCCTGAGTGGTAGAAAGGGCAAAACTTACAATGTTTTCAGATGAGTACAGCCAAAATTCTGCCACTCCGGCCTGCTTTTGTTTGGTGAAATTGCAAATAGAATATGAAAATGTTTGTTGTGAAAGATAGATTTGTAGGAATTGTTTTATTTGGTACTTTTCCTTTTTAAGTAGAAACAATATAGAGAGCTTAATTCAGAACAGCATAAATCTCGGTGTTGTTGCTCTGATCGTATAAAACTACACTGCTGTGCTCTACATTTGCCTTTAAACTGTTTATAATAGTTAAAATGTCATTCCAGAGGAGAGTTTGGCTTAGGACTTCTTTTCTTAGGCAGAGAAAGCCATTTTATTCCATGTATGGACCTGGTCTCTCAAAGCTATTTTAGTGAGTAGCTAGAAAATATTTTTTAGTGAGGCATGATTTCATTTGTGTTTACGTGCATAGGCCAATTTAATGAGGGAGCTACACTGTTCTGCAATTCTGCTCTGCATTGTTTCAGGGAAAAACCTGGAATTTTTAGGTGCAGGCCGGATTATGTCTTTAAATCACTGTATTCTCAGTTTAGTTACTGAAGAGTGAAACCCTTCTGTGCCTAGAAGAGACTGTTAAAAAAATTACATCCCCAGTTGGTGTTAATCAACATTGCCTTTAACAGAACCAAACCATTTTTAAACCATTGCAGGCACTGATTCCAGCTTTCACATCTCAGCCTTCAGAAAAGCATTAATTTCTCTTGTTAGAGCACAGTGACAGGAGGGTGAAGAAGATCTGCTGGTTCTACAGTGGAATCGAAAGCCTTTCTTTAAGCTTTCATCTTTGGACTATATTGTGGCAGATCTGCAAAAACCTGATGTAGGGATATGGGGTAGAACTCTACTACTCTGGGAATGGCAGCTGGGTATTTGCTTCCAGGACAGTTTCCCAAAGGGAAGGATCTCCAAAGGGTGGTAAGGAAATGATATATGTTTGACTGGATCTATATTTTGGCACTATTCAATGCTTAAGAAATAAGTTTTCGGTCTTATCTGTTTGAGGCACCATTCAGTGTTTGTTTAGAATCCTCCCTAGTAATAATTGCTATGATGTGATCTATTAACTTGGAGGAAATGTTATAAAAGTGGTGTTTATATATATTACTACTAGATATAATTAGAGATAGTAGTCTTTTATGCCATTCAGTACTCCTTTGAAAGAGCAGAATCTGTAAGTAGCAAATGGTTAAGGTAAGAAGGCTGCTCAGTCTCCTCCATATATATTCTAGAAAGTCCTTTATTCTTCTTCCAGGGGATTTGTCTCTGAAAGGGCAAATTGCATCTCTGACAAGCCATGCAGCGTTTGTGTTGAGACTACTGACTGCTGACATCCATCGTTATAATCTTTATACTTTAAGTGACCTGGAGTCAGATTTTCAAGGTATTTATTTGCTTAAGAGCCATTAGACTCTAAATGGGATTTCAGAATTGCCTAAGTAAATTAGAATCCTAATTCACGCTGTAGATCTTATTAGGAGACTTCATGTATCTCCAGGTGCCTAACACCTCTGTATAGCTCCCTGTTGGATACTGGGAACTAGACTGGAAGCCACCCCTGCAAAACAACAGCCAAAGCACAAGTTTTGGGCAGACTTCTCAAATGAGCAGTTGAATTCAAATTGCTGAAGAAGAGGTGCAAGGCTTTGAATTTGTTATTGATGTTTGTTTTTCAAAGTGCTATGAGTCACTAGTTTGTGGGCTGGTATTTCAGTGCTGGGCTGGAGTGGATGTGGGGCTGATAGGATACTGATAGGATAGGCTGATATGTAGCCTGTGCCACTTCCAGAACCAGCTGGGTTTAGTCTGGAGCCATTTCAGACTTCTATTGATGTGAATAAAGACTTACAAGAGACATTAGCAACTGTCAGAGAAATCCATGGTTGATATCTCATCAGCTTGAACCTTAGTATCACCTCAATACACTGCCATTCCTTGGATTAATTTTGTTCAGCATGGAGTTCTTGCAAGTTTGTTTTTTGGGCACATGCTCAGTCAAATACATCTGGAATTTACTGGATGCTGAAGAACACTTATCATTAAAAGCTGATAAAGTTAGAGAAGTCAGAGGAACCTTTATTAACATACACCAATGTCATGGTAGAGTAGCTCTCAGTAATAAAGGCTGGCTCTGTATACCCCAGGGCTCAGCCACATGGTAGAGCTTTTTGTATTTGTTGTGTTCTTGGAGCTGATGGACAAAGTCTTTTAATCTGAAGCAGCAGAGGTTCATATTTCTAAGTTAAAGTGTTTTGTCTGGGAATGATATTCCTAGCATAGTCTTTTCTTAGGACAGAGGAGGATAATCAGTAGCAAAACACAATGAAGTGTTATTGGTTAGGCACATTGGTGATGAGAGAAGCACACTGTGTCATAAAATTTAAGCCCCAGATTCCAAAGAGCTATTTTGTCTGAAAAGCTAAGTTTGAAATGCCAAGACAAATTTCCTTGTTTATTTTACTGAGAATTTCACAGGTGCTGAAAGGCATGAGATTCTTAGTAACAGTTGGGTTCCCAAATACCTTGGACCTCTCTGAATATTCTGAGTAGAAAAAGTCAGTAACACTCTTCTGAGAATGTACCACATGGAGAGGACAAAACACCTGTTTTTGAGCAGTGGTTAGCAAAGGCTGTAAATACAGCTGGGAAAATACTACTGTATTCATAATTGTAATGGCATGCTACTGTCACTTTGAAAATACTGAAGCTCTGTAGTAAGCTATTAAATGGATGTCCATTAATAGTCCCTTTAAATTTTTTCATTCCAGGTCCTTGAATGTGTCTGCTTCCTTTTTTGCTACAATAGGCAGTTTTGTTTTCTGCTCACTTGCATACCAAGTACAGTTAGTTAATGAATATTTAAATTCCATTTATGCAGAGACTCTTGTTATGTAGGAAAATATATTGTGCAAGAAAAGTTTCAGACCCATTCTCACACTAAAAATAAAAGTCTGAATATTTATTGTAAGCCTGCTTCTAGAAATTTTGCAGTTTATTCTAGTTTAAGTAACCTTTGAAATGGTTAGATGTGGAAGCTCCATGTGTGCTGGGTTTTTATTGTGACTGTTACAAGGCAAAGTGGTGATAGATTATTAAGCATGCTAAATGGTGAAGAAACAAATATAATGGAAAGTGTTGTGATGACTGATTCCTAGGCTTTAAGTCTTTAAGACAGTGTTTTTAGGGGCTACAATAGATTCCAGTTTTTACTACTGCCTAGAATCATGTGGAGGCAGGAGATGAACCAAGTATTAACAGCTTAGAAATAAATATGAGCAGAAATTAAGATTGTGTAGTATTTGATGCAAGTACAAGTGGATGAAGGGGAAACAAACCATTAGAAATATGGCAGTGTATCTTTAATGCCTATGCCCTCAGTAGAATGTGTCCTTCAAGATGATTTCTATTTGGTATGAACAAAAGGTGCTGTGGTGTAACTAGTCCAGCTCACTGTGTATCAGGCATCAGGTTGCTTTTTGGTAGGGATCTTGAGTTAGTCCAAAGTCCTCACAAATAAGATATTCGATGCTCAGACAAAGAAAGTATTTTGGTAAATGACATTGCAGCTTGAGAACAGAATAACTCCTGTGTGTGTCTGTTAGGTTAGGTGATACGTGCAGTGTTGCAATCTCTCCATTTGATAGCATGCTTTGAGTGTTCTAAATATTATGTTTATTTGTTTGACAGGCATTATGCTTTCCTATTAAGAGCTCAAATGATTCACTGGCCATAGCAATTCATCTATAATAATCTACCTTGAACATTTTTTTCATTAAACATGAACTAAAATGGTTTGTGAGGGAATCAGAATGAAAAGCCTTTTAGATTTAAAACACTTAAACCAAAATAGCTTTTCACACAAGATCCTTTGCCATGTCTTTCTCTTTTCAGCACTTTTTGTAGCACTATTCCCAGAGATGAACTTACTAACAAGAGACAGGGACTGTAAGATAAGAGTCTAAAACCTGATCAGATACCTCAGTGTGAACTGTGGGAAATGTGTGTATCATGGAAAAAAACAGCTTCTAAAAAGAACAGCACCACCAATAAAAAAAAGCCCTATTGTTGTAGAAGATCTGTGGATATTATACTTTATGTAGTGCCAAGAACAAGATCCAGAGTCAGGAAGTGGTATTTAACTTTATTTGTTATCTTAAAGTCCATGACATCTTCTCTGTAGAGACAAAGTCAAAGGAAAAGAGGCTAATTTTCTCAGTAGCTTACAGACTTCCTCAAGACCTTTTTTCCCCAGGTCATTTACCTTAACTGCTCTATGACTAGTAAAAGTAAAATGATAAACTGTCTTTTACTGCAGCCTGGGTGTCTACAAAGGGTGGTGAGGATGAAAGGATATTGTATCTCCTATTTCCATATAGCTGCTGCTTTGATGGATGTGGCACCTCATAGTTAGGAAGAAAGGAGACAATTATTTTATTACTGTATTTGTATTACAGTTGTGCTGGTAGGACACAGGACCACAGCCTCCATTTTTCAGACTAAACAAAAGTAAATTTAGTTCTTGCCCCAAAAAGCTTACATTTCAAACAAATGTTGTAGTGTAGGAACATTTTATCAGTGGGTAAATGAAAGTATCTTCTTAAATCTGCCTCATTGAAGGATCATGCAATGAAGTGTAAGCCTGAAGAAGTGGCAAGCAATTTTCACTGAGCGTAAAACAGCGCTGTGTAATTCTTCCTTATGACACTATTGAGTGGTTTCTTGTACTCTCAAACCGTAGCAATGACTTCTACTGAATGTCAATTTTTCAGACCTCTTCCAATTAATTTGTTTTCACTTTATTTGACATCTGCTTCCTGGATCTAAGTTTCTGTACGTGTTAACCATCCACAGCAGAGGTGTTCTTAAGATAATGTGTTGTATCGGTTCAGCAGTATGAGGGATGTATTGTGGGTGTGGAAAAAAAAAAAAAAAGAAGGAGAATGCTCAACCCCAAACCCCCTGAAACAACTTGATTTGGAAGTCTTTCCTCATCTTTTTATGGTGGTTCAATTTGCAGTATACATGAGCATACATGGTATAGTGTGAGCAGACCCATGGGACAGATAAAATTATGAGTTAAAATATGGTTGTTCTTCTAGAATCAATCTTGCACTGCATTTTTCAGTATCTCATTATGCATATATTTTAGTGGCTTCTGCAAGTTATTCACAAAGCTTCCTCCCAAGGAGGCTGAACTCTGCTCTTCACCTCAGTGTCTCCCAACTTAGCTTTGTGACAAGTATGGCCTCTGGCATTGCACCTTCCACCGTCTGGCTCTGTTTATTTGATGGTTTCTTCAGCTGTAATTGAATTGATCATGTTGTGAAATAGAATCACCTTCTTTACATTTGAAGGCTGGCTCCAGGTGCGCGTGTGGGTGTGATGATAAGGGTTTGGGAGGTGGTATGAACTATAACTAAATTAGAAGCTCTGTTCCTGTGTTTCTTCATCTATAAAAATAGGGAACTTGTTATATGCTTTGGTTCAGTCATAAAATGGAGCATGTGGGCAGAGTAGGAAAAGCTTTTATTTTCTTAGCTTCTGAACTAAAAAACTGTAAGCTTAACCTCTTTTTTATTGTTGTATTTCTTATTTAGCTTTAACATAGCATGCCATTTCCTGGCAAAACCAGGAAAAATGCATTGTAGTACTGTAGACCTAATCTACAGTGGTGTTTCCCTTTCCTAAGGTGCCCTAGTGCTCACAGTGATGATAGCTATTGGTATTTTAATTGGTGTCTAGTGTCCTCTCACTGTCACTGTGCCTGGAGATTGTGATAGTCCCATCGGGTGGCTGTGGGCCCTAGGGTTAATAGGAATGCAGGCATAGCTGGTCTGGGTCAAACCCCTCCGTGCTTTAGTTTGTTATAACTTCCGAAGGCCTCCAGGATGTGATGGAAAGGATGTAGCAGTTAAAGGTATCTTTCACTATCACGGACTAATTAGAGCTGTCCTAACTTCCTGAGGGAATATGTAATGGTACCCAGTAGTTACAGAAGATTGAAACCAGGCAGGAGTTATTAGGCTGTAGAGGAGAAAATGTACTACTTTCTGCTCCTCTGTTCTTTAGCTCCTTCTTCTATCTTAATAGACTGTAATCTGGATGAAAAACAAAGCATGGGGAAGAGAAAGAACACTCTTCATTTTCTTGAGCCTGTACACTTAGTTAGTAAAGGAGACTAATGGTGTTTTCTTTCTCACTATAGGAGTGTGACTACATGGCAACCCTCCTTTTTCAAATTTGGAGATTTTTTTCCTCCTTTTCTCCCTTAATTTTTGTTTTATTTCTCACTTGGATCGCTGAGTCTGGTGCTATTTTGCCTGTGTCTCTCAAATGAAAACAGGCTTTGTGCTCGTGAACTTCTAATTGGAAGTGATGACAAGTCCTTCACTGAGGCACCATTGCCCTTGTCCTCATGAAATAGTTTGTCCTTTCTGATATCATTGAACATGCAACTGTAATAAAGGCCAATTTCTGCCACTGGATATGTGTAGAGGTTGATGCCTATTATGTTTGTGCGGGAGCTCCTCACAGTGACATCTGTAGTTGTGCTGGACATGGTTTCCTCCATTTCATGGGAATAAAATGATGCTTGTGCGTTATTAAAAGGGCCTAGCAAGATTGCTGGGGAAAGACTGTGAAATACAGTATATAATAATATTTATGTTATTAATGCCCTGGGATTTGAATGAGAAATACTGCTATTTTGCAAGAATAGTTTTCAGTTTATGGCAGCCTCAGAGTAACGAGGAAACTGTAAATTGTGCTTTTATGTCCCTAAGCTGTTGTCTGTGATAGGAAAGGTTGGCAGTTTTGGCTGTCTTGAAATGATGATTAGCTGGGATCTAATTATGATATTAGCATAGAATCACGTTCAAGTGTAATGTCATCAGTGTGTCCTTCCAAGGATGACATGTGACTAGAAACTTAGTTTATTTGCCCCCCTTTTTTATTTGGGAGAAGATGAAGGATATTCAGAACAGTAGCCAGAGGAGAAACAAACTATGTGTGTTCCTCTGACTTCTCTATGTTCCCTTCTGTGGCCCTGTCCAGGTCAGATAGCAGGTCAGGTACCAGGCACTCTGAATGAACTAATGTCTTGAGCTTTCATTGTACTTCTCAGCCTGGACTATCAGATTTTTTGAGCTATCAGTGGCTACACTGCTGTCTGTAGCTGCATTAGCAAAGTAATCAATGAAGAGGACGTGTACCTACAAATCCCTCTCCTTCGACCTTCACAAATGTAATATCCAAGCATGTTGTGCTGATGGAGATGTAGCCCCTTCTGAAAATCCTAGCCCTTTGTGGGGGAATAATTTGTCATTTCCATAACAGGATTGAACTGATCATAGTACCCTTGACCTGGCTTAGTTTACACTATTGTAAAACAACTGAGTAAAGTTCAGTCTATCCATCTTCCAAATCCAACACCACCAAAAGTCTACATTTCTATGGTGCTCAAAGACTAGCAAAATAATCTTCATTCTGTAGTGTGTACCTGGTGCAGGACTCTCAGCCCTCTCCAGCAGCCTGAACATGGTGTGTCTTCCCCTGATAGCTGGATTCATGCATGGGGAAATGAACATGAGCTGTAATGGGCTCTGTGATAGTAGATAACAGTTTGCAGTTGTCTCCCAAGAGAGCCCTGTCCTTTGGCTTCCTTACAGAAAAGAGTATGGGAAGATGAGGGGAAGAGCTAGTTGTTGGTGACCTAGGTGGGTAATCAGGGCTCTCTAGAAACGGGTTATGTGGACTACAGGCTGATAGAGCCAGAGCAGACAGCTTAAGAGAGTTACTGCCAGGTAGGATGTAAGTTGTGGAGGTTTGTTTCAGTGGAGGATGGTATGAAATCCTAAGCAGACTTGTCTGGAGAGCCATTAGAGGTCTTAAGCTATGCCTTGTACAGAATGATTACTTTTCAAATGTTCTCTGTGGTCCAGCTCAGGATATTTTTCCTTCAGACCATATTTTCAGGGAGGTTGCATTCCATACAATGATAATAGACAGCCTCAGTCCTTTGGTCCCAAGAGATTTTCTGGGAGAGTTTCGCAAGTGAGTGATTTACTGTCTCCTGCCCTGTTCCTTCTCCAACAGAGCAGAAACTTAATGACCTCAAAGCTAATGCACTCCAGTGCCTCTGGATGGAGACAGCAACATTTTTGCTTTTGTAGTTTTGGAGCATTATTCTCCCTTTCATTTCTAACATTTTTTTGGGGGTGCTTCTAACACAAATCATTAGGATTATCTGCTGGAAACTATTCACTCCAGACACAGTGAAGGGATGAACTTTGCTCTCCATGCCATGGTACCCTCCCTCTGTGAATTTGGAGCAGTGTAAATAAATGGAGAGCAGGTCGTCTTCTGGCTTAATATGAACCTTTATCTGTCTCATCTTAATCAGACCACTGAAGTTCTTGAATTTATCCAATTGTCTCATAATCAGTGGCTACTGTTATGTGTCAAAAGATTTAGGAACAAGTTTCACATTTAATTTCATAGCTGAAACTTTCAAAAATTCTCTTACAAGGAAAAAAAATGACTTATTTCTTTACATTACTGTATTACTGTAGTTTTTTCTTCACAAATCTCTTGCTTATATGAATATAAAATTTCTCAGTTGAATATCTTAATGCTATGAATATAAGGACTGCATTATTCTGCCATATAATTCATAGGATTTGTTTGAGTGACAAATAATTGACTCTGTACTGAGGTGGACAAAAGAAGGTGTCAATTCTTGGCATTCATACATTCCCATTGCCTGGGGTAAAGAGTCAAATCTGCAAATGTAAAATCTAGATCGTGTGGGCTGTGCTCCTGTGGTACGTCTGTATTGAAAATTGCTTAACCTGAAACGATTTAAGGAATTACAGAAATTGTAACACTTAAGGTATTAATGATATTACGTCTAATTCTTAGTAAGCCTTAAAAATTAAGTTGATGCACCTGGTGGATAGGTGACCTGCCTGGTGGATGAGGGGAAGGCTGTGGATGTTGTCTACCTGGACTTCAGCAGAGCTTTTGACACCATCTCCTGGAAAAGCTGGCAGCCCACGGCTTGGACAGGTGCACCCTTTGCTGGGTGAAGAGCTGGCTGGATGGCCAGGCCCAGAGAGGGGTGGTGAACAGTGAATGGTGCAGCATCAGCTGCTGGCCAGTCACCAAGGGTGTTCCTCAGGGGTCAGTGTTGGGCAGTCCTGTTCAACATCTTCAGTGATGAGGTGCCTGAGGGGATTGAGTCTGCCGTTAGCAAATTTGACAGATGACACAAGTTTCAGGGAGAGTATTGATCTGCTGAAGGGTAGGAAGAGACTGCAGAGGGACCTGGACAGGCTGGATAGATGGACTTAATTCAATGACACAAGGTTTAACAAAACCAAGTGCCAGGTCTTGTACTTTGGCCACAGCAACCCCATGCAGCTCTACAGGCTGGGGACAGAGTGGCTGAACAGCAGCCAAGCAGAAAGGGACCTGGGGTTTTTGGTTGGCAGCCACCTCAGCATGAGCCAGCAGTGTGACCATGTGGCCAGGAGTGTCATCCTGACCTGTATCAGGAATAGTGTGGCCAGAAGGACTGGGAGTGAGTCTTCCCCTGCACTTGGCACTGGTGAGGCCCCACCTTGAGTGCTGTGTCCAGTTCTGGTCCTCTCAGTTTAGGAAGGATTTTGTGATACTGGAGTGAGTCCATAGAAGGGCAACAAGACCTGGTGAAGGGCCTGGAACACAAGTCCTGTGACAAGTGGCTGAGGGAGGTGGGGTTGTTTAGCCTGCAGAAAAGGGGGCTCAGGGGAGACCTCATCACTCTCTACAACTTCCTGAGAGGAGGCTGTAGCCAGGTGGTGGTTGGTCTCTTCTCCCATGTAACCAATAACAGGACAAGAGAATACAGCCTTAAGCTGTGCCAGGGCAGAATTAGGCTAGACGTTAGGAAGAATTTCTTCACAGAAAGATTGGGCATTGGAATAGGCTGCCCAGGTGCTAGAGTCGCCTTCCCTGGAGGTTTTTAAGAAGACTGGATGTGGCACTCAGTGCTATGGTCTAGTTTGCAAGGTGGTGTTAGGTCATAGGTTAGACTTGATGATCTCAAAGGCCTTTTCCAACCTAGCTGATTCTGTGATTTTGTGTAATTACACTGCTGTAATTTTAGAGGGAAGGTACTGGATGCACTATAATGAAGATTAGAAGCTTGTGTGGGATCTATAGCTGAGATGTATTTGAAAGTCAAAATTCTTGTGTTGGCAAGTTAAAACACAAAGAATAGAAATAAAACTATGTTAGTATTGTTATTATGGTGTTACACTGTAAACTGGTGTAAAGCCATTGACTGAAGAAGGTACTCTAACTGTACTTGTTGAGAATTCAGTCTTTTGAGCCTTTACGTACTGCAATTCTTGCTGTTAATATCATAATAAGTTATCTTAATTACTTTTAAAAACGTTCTCTTAGTTTTCCAGATGGTCTCCCAGACGGGAACTTCCCCACTGAATTTTGCCTTCCATAGGCTGATAAGAATCTGTTTATTAAAGGTTTTTAATCCTTTCTTTTTTATATTCATGTTCTGCTTTGGCCTTATTCATGACTGAATGCCTCTGATTATTTTAGCTGTCGTGTGTTTAGTATTTGATGCTTTGCATAGTAGAAGTGGAATAAACTGACTGTGCTATAAGACAGTGTGTACTTAAGACAATGACCACTTAGCTGTCTCATTTCCTTAGCAATATTTTAAAGATTAATCATAGAGAGCAGTATAAGCCAAGAAAAATACAATTGAAATAGACTTTTCTCCATGGTGTTTTGCTTGGACTCAATATTTTGATAACTTGGTGCAGAATGCACAACAATCAGAATGACTTGTTCATGTGACTGAAGTTTGGATGAGCAGCAATAGAGCAATTCCTAAATATGCAAGGCTAAATTTGTTGAGCCTGTTTCATGGCCTTTCACGAGACTGCAGTAAACAGATATTCAATACCAATGGCAGAATTGCACATGCTTCCCTTGGGATTGGAGGGGTGGCCACTCATTTGATACACCCCAGGCAGAGGCAAAGGTATAGACCTCCAAGCAGCTGAAGCAATGGTCTCTGTGTCAGGGAGATTACCAAGTTGCTGATCTCTTTCTGAAATAATATATTGGTATGTTTTGTTTTGGCTTGTTTTGGTTTTGTTTTTTGTTTGTTTGTTTGTTTTTCTGACAGGCAATCTATCAGTCTTAACTGAGTAGCTGTGAATGAATGAGTCATGGGATCAATTAAACTTGAAGATGAGCTTTTAGACTGTTGTTTGTAGTTTGTTTGGATACTTAGTAATACAGCAGGGAAGGACTGGGGGAATTTTGATCTTACCTAGTGTAGATTTGACTGGGTTTTGGGGAGAGAGCATGTCACGTGCATGCTGGCTGCTTATAATCTGAACACCATGCATTTAAACCCTGGATGGGGGAGATGCCTGGGAGGGAGGACTGTGAAGCTCAGGATTGCCTGTGTGCAAATTAGGACAAATCCTTAGCAAGGTTACCTAGTCACTCCACAGACCTTTGCCACACCAAATTTCTCAACAGTTATGCCTCAGCTGAGTAAATACACCCTTTGAACAAGGACCAGAATTGACAACTGAAATAATGTTTGCCATGCTTTTGGGCTCAAGCCCAAACCAAAGCCCTAAAACATGCATCTAAGATGTCACCAGCCAGTCCTGTTTCCTAAATGAACAGGATTTGTGTTCTGTGCTGTTGTAGCTCTTCAAGTATCCTCTGTATCTCCTCTGTTCATGTTCGTTTTTTGTTACCTTCTTGGGCTTTTTTTCTTATTGCTTGGTCTTTTATACATCACGATGAGGAGAATATTCAATTCTGCCACTCTGATGTGGTGTTATTTCCATCTTTAATTACACAGACTCTTTGCATAAGATTGTGCAATTATTTGTGTTGTGGTAGTCTTAGACTTGTGTAAAGTTCTGCATGGATTTTCACAAATGCAAAAGTGTGTATTGCCAATATGGTCTATTACCAATAGGTAATAGGCCAATAATTGCCAATAGGTCTATTACCTTAGACCTACTTTGGCCTATCTTGCTTTTCATGTAGAATTAATATGAAATTCTTATATATGGTACAGTTCCATTGGTTTTGAAAGCACATTATAGTGCGTCTGAGAGTCAGAGAAGGCATAAGGCCTGTCTGCTTCACTAAGTTATTCAATATTGCAGCTGGAGATGGGGAGGCCATATGCATTGTGCTGTCCCTGCATGACACAAAAGATTTCATTTAGCTGGGGCTGCCTCAAGCTGTCACAGGTGTTCTTCTTTCATTTACAATAGCTCCATTAAAATATAAATGACCGCATTTATTACATCAGCTCTTTTTCCTTCTTTGGAATACCCCAGCTTAAGTTACATTACACATAACAAATGTTCTTGCTCCCTTGAGAATTAGTTTAATTACTGATGTAGGTGGGTAAAAGATCTATTGCGTCTGAGATGTTAATTTTATCATGCTTTAATTAAGAGGTCAAGTGTGAAAGGCTGCAGAATACCTCCCACTTAAAGATGCTGAATAGGATGGTGGGGGTAGAAGGCACTGATATGATGAAGCTTTTACTGTCTGTAGGAGTATCAGCTTTCCCTGTGCATCTCATTACAATGAGGTGGGTATCTGGAAATACAGGCCAATTTCTGTTTGCTCATTGTGTTTTCTACCATTAAAGGCATTTTCCGTCCAGAGCCTTTGAAGCTCCAAAACAGCTTGTCTCCTCTTTTAAAGACGACAGTCACTCCTCCATCACTCACCACCAGTTTCCATAGGAAATGTCAGAACTGTGTTCTCTTGTCCAGTGTGTTTGAAGAGTGGGACTGAAAGTATCCTATGCCCCTGTGCTCTGGCACAAGAGAGGATGTGGGGCAGGTGTTCACCAGAGGATCTCAGGTGCTGCCATCTCTGAACACGCAGTTGTTTTGTGCTTGTATCTCACTGTGAGCATGGACAGATTCCTTTTGGCATTTGGTTTGGAAATCTTCTTTCTAGCTAACTCCAAAAACAAGGAAATGGACTTGGATAGCATTCAGGGAAAAAGTGGGCAGGCAGAAGGGAGTGTCTCATAGCAAGATTAGAAGGAACTAGGCAGTAGGAATTCTTTCCAGTAGGGCATCTGGGACATTTTCCACTGAGCTTGTTATGTTTGCCCCAGCAGTTGGAGCAGAATGGCATAGATAAGAGCAGGTGTTCACTGGCTAGTGTTTGAAGATTTTCTTGAGACTGACTTACTGCAGTTTCAGAAATACTAAGTGACCAAGGGAAGCAATACTCTTTCTCACTGAGCAGCTTTAAATATGACAGTTAATAATTTTTATTAACTCCTTTTTCATTGCTTGCTGTCTATGTTAATTGCTGATTCATTGAGATGTTCTGTGGTGTGTGATATGGAAAGTATCTTTTCAGAAAATTTCTTCTTGGATTTTTTGCTGCTGTTTTTGCTTTTCTTTGGTGGTCACTTTTCTTGCTTTTAAAGGATAATAACAGTTCAGCTATGCCATTGACTTCTCTGCATCCCTGGAGAAAGATTGGTGTAATACTGGAAAAACACAGAGTTAAACATTAACGTCCACTACTGAATGTTCCTACTGAAAAAAATCAGGAATGTTTCCAAGCAGTGAAAGCAGACTTTCCTTTCCTGTAGTCAAGTTTTACTGCTTAACTTTTAAAACTACAGCTGGTTTGGTGATTGTGGATAGTTAAAAACTAGAAAGTGGGAATCCTCTGTTTCTTGAGTGCTCTCACCCAGGCTGCTTCTTGCTTCCAGGTGATAGGGGAAGAATCTAATGCGGTGAATTAATGCTGAAATGTATAATAAGCTTTTTCAAGGTAAGAGACTAATTTTTTTTCTTCCCTCTGTACTTTGTCTTGCAAATAGAGGTTCCATTCTTGCTCTTTTGGTCAGAAATGTCATTTTAATAAATGTTGTGATTTGAGATTGATGATACAGTAACTCCATAAGGCAGAAAGCATACTCAGAATTGGCATTCCTCTTAGGTTAAGAATACACATAAAAGCCCCAGTTTGTGCTGAGGTCCTAATCAGCTAAGGCCATAAATGCAGCATTTCCTCCTGCTGACTTGAAACGTCACCAACCAGTCTCTGCTGAGATAAAAAATGTGCACAAAGGAAATAGTGCTAAGGCAGAAGAGGATTCTTTCACTTTTAAGAGTTTCATGTATTCAGAACACGTGCTTATTCTGTCTTGCTGGTCGTGTCAGGTGTCAAGACTTCTACCTCAGGACACTGGGAATCCCTGCTCAAAGTGTTCTCAAGGGTTACAGCTCTAATCTTTTTAGAGGGCTCAGGTACCAGCTGTGGTAAAGCAGCAGGAGTAAAGCCCAGAAAGGGCTAGATTGGTCAATGTAGTATTTGTAGGGTGGTATTGCTGGAGCTTCTTTCTGTATATGTAAAAACTATGCTTCATGATATGAACTTAATCCTTCAGAAATAAAATCACGCTTTTTGTTTAAGTCTGATTCACTTCCATTTACGCAATAGCATCCCAAAGCAAGAGTGATCTTGGCATTTCCATGAGGCACATGCTTCTGCCCACAAACAGCCAGTAAGATAAGTCAATAAAAATAAGCCATTCAAGGCATGAATTGCTTAGAGATGGAAGAGACCTATTAGGCTATCTAGCCCTCCTGTGTGCCAATGAGGAATTGCTTCAACTGGATTTGCTTTAAAGGACAGATGAATAGCTGAGTAAAACACAGATCCCATTTTCTGTATGATATGGCTTTTATGCTTCTGGTTTTACATGTACATCTAGCTTTGAACCTCGTAAGCAGCAATATTCCAGAGAATTTTTTCCAGGCTCTTTTATTTAAAGTGTAATAGTGGTCTGAGCAGAAACTGTTCAGATTGCACAGATGTGCAGTTTTGCTTTGTGGAGTGATTTTTACCTCATCAAAGGAGAACAAGAAGAAAGGCAAAAATCTGTGAGTATGGCTATGAGAGCGTGTGTGCATGTGTGTATTTGACAGAGCAAGAGGTCTGTCTATGTTAGATCAATTGTAGAATAAATTCTGCTGCTCTGCCTGGCCTTAGGAGGGTATTTTACAAAGGCAGCCCGTTGGGAAGAGAACAAAGGCCTCGCTGCGTTGTGGCTGTGCGTGACACACTGGTAACGCTGAAGCCAGCTCCCATTTCCTATTAAAGTAGTGTCTCGCATGTTCATGAAGCACAGGCAGTGATGCAGCGTGATTCAGCTCATTGGGGGCTGATGCATCTCATTCTGACACAGAGAGAGAAGATCTCTCTCTGTGGCCAAAAAGGCAGAAAAACATGTTGGTGCTGCTGCTCTAAGGAGCTTCATCTGGTGATTGGACAGGGAATTGCAGGCACATTTGTTTCATTGTTTTAATTTTTTGCATTATTCTCCTTTTGTTTTTTATTGTTTTCTTACCAGTATTCAAATAGAAAAAGAGCTCTGTGGTAAATTATGTCCATGCCCCACTTCTTTCCAGACCTGACATGTTTATATATACAAAGAATTATGGAGGAATTAAAGAGAGGACCAAAGAAGCTCAGGAATTCTTTCATAAAGCTTGCCACATTTTTAATAAATGGGCATATAGCAGAGGGGGTGAAAGCTGTTGCTTAATACCATAATAGGCAGTGCAATGCTTTTGCCTCTCTCTGTCATCCTTAACAGACGAATTTATTTTTGGTAATGAGACATTTATCTCTTTTGCATCTATTAAAAGTCAGTTCTAGTGTCAAAAATCAGTTGGAAATAACATGAAGAAGTTTAATGGTGAAATGTGTTTCTTTTGGATGCTTGTCACAGCTCCATCAAATCCTGGGGATCCTTTTTCACTTCATTTTGGTGTATTTTTGCCCTGCTGCAACATGCATTTCCAGATGATTTAACTGTTTTTCTGACGGCATCATATAGTAGTGTGACTATTTAGACTGCGTAAAGAAGCTTAAAGAAATTACTTGCTGGGCAAAAATTAACGTACCATAATTTGAAATAATTGTTTTCCAACACTTTTCTGCGTGTGGATCCTTTAGGAGTTTTTGTTAGTGGCAGATCCCTCCCTATCTGACTTAAATCTGTTGAAAGCAGATTTGCTTTTCTTCATGGTCATCCTTGAAGCAGTCCACAGAAAAACACATATAAATAGAGCCTGCTTGGACTCCTCTGCTGCCATAGAGAAGGACTCCACATAGAAGTAATTGTGGTAAAATAACACTATTAGTTAGAAAATACAGACTCTGCATGTATTTCTGGTCCTGACACAATTCAGTCAAGCAAGTATTTTCACAATTGTGGACTGAGTACTTAATGTCATACTTCTGCAGGTTCTTAAGGAGACCACTTGGCTTAATTTGTCTGTAGAGAAGCTTGTGTGGGTGCTAGATGAGTGCAGTGGGGTTTTTGTAGGCATTTTTTTGAATCCTGTGGGATTTATTAGATGCCTTTCAATGGCATCTTTTCAAACTGTTGTATAGCATTCTGCAGGTGGAAATAATTTTCCTAGCAAGATCTAAAATACTTGACAGCTGGTGCAAAAAAACCTCCCTCCTTTTAGGTTTGTAGGTATGATTCCTTTAAAGAAGCTGTCAGATGCCTTTATGCACCTCCATCTTGTTACCTATAAAAGAGGGGGAATGGCCAGGATATCAGAAAGGCTTGCTGATGTGAAGTGATCCTGACACTTATTCCAGGAAGTTTATTTTCAGAAAGTGTTGAATATTCCTCTCTGAGAGCCCTTTAAAGTATTTCTGATTCATACCAGACACTCCTTTCAGTCTTAATTGGCACCCATCTCATTAAGGTGACGTAACACTAAATACATTGATGCAAGGAATGTTTTGACTTTTTAGCTGATAAAAGTGCTAATTATAAAAACCACAACCTGTCTAGTAACAGAACTACAGATAACAAACATTGAAAGGTTACTATTCCAGAGGAGTTACGTCAGCTAGCTCCATGGATGAAACATCTTTTCCATGGAAGAAATTGCATCCTACATGGAAGGGATTCTCTTCTGTACTGTACAAATCCTACAATTGTCTTTACCTACCCATTTCCTTTCACTCTTCCGTTCTTGCACAGAAGTTATTCTCCTCATTTGGCTCCTGCTGTACTATAAACAATGCCACCCTTTCTTCTCCCTATCGTCCTACACCCACTTTTGAACAACTGTGGTTGTTAGGATTACAGTCCTCATAAGGCTAGAGGGGGAGGAGAAAGTGTCCCTTCAGCTTCCTTTAGGAATCTTCTCTTGTTCTTTGCATTACATAAGTAATTTTTCCCAAAGGCATGTTCAAGACCCTTCAACAGCAACATTACTGCTGTGCTCCTTGATGCTCTTCCTAGCTTTTTGTTTAAAAAGGCATTGAAAGTTAGTGATTAAGTCAGGGAAAATTATTTATTCTCATTGTATACTGTGAGTAAAACCTTCAGTACCTTGCACAGGGACTGCTTTGTGATGAAAAAGTACAAGTGCTCCAAAATGGCAGAGGCAGAACACTGCTGTGCTCCATCTCCTTCCTCCCTTCTCCCCAGCCCTCAAGTTTTACAGATGTGGATGCTGACTCTGATGTGTCACACTGCAGAACCAGGCACGTGTGTCTGTCACAGGCAGTGTGTGGAGAATGACAGCTACACATTATTTCAAGTGATACAGCAGTCATCCTTTGATGTGCCAAACTACTTTTTGCAGGCGAGAATTGGCCCTGTGTTAGACTCTTGTGGATAGAAGGATGGATATACATGCTCTTTGTTTTCTAATAAATGTGTGATTCTGTAAAGTGGGGGAGAGGGGGGCTGTTTGGTTTTGTTGGCTTCTTTTAAATGTGGATCATGTTTGGCAGCATGTTTGAGCTATGGAGTTCAGCTCCATAAAGTTTTAGTTACTATTCCAGGGCTCTCACTGTGTCTTATCCAGCTTTGTCAGATGCATTCTCTCAGCCAGATCTTCTGCCTGGTTTATGCTTGAATAGTTAGCAGGTATCGTCTGTGCTTAACAGAAGTATCTTCTGGGAGGTTGAACAGTGCACAAGGGAGAAGTGAAAAGCTCACAGTGAACAGTAGTTAGGAAGTGCAGCAAAGGATGTTTTGATAGTTATGAATGAGATTTCTTCATGAGATGCAGGGAAGGTTGCCCAGAATATCTCCTCCTACCTCCAGCAACTTCCAGTACTGTATCATCTTTAGCGATGATATTTAGGATATGTATTTTTGCTGCTTCAACCTGGATATCGCAACATTTCACATTTCTAAGTAATTTAGAAAATTTGCTTGAGCCCCATTTTGCATACTCCTTAATTTGAAAGTTAATACTTTGGATACTGTACTCTCATCTTGCTGAAGAGGTTTGGAAGTTGCATGGTTGTCACCTAACCAAACAGAATATTGCACGTGCCACGGGGGTGGTGGAGTCACCATCCCTGGATATGTTTAAAAAAAGACTGGATATGGCACTCGGTGCCATGGTTTAGCTGAAGTGTTAGGGCATGGGTTGGATTCAGCGGTCTTGAAGGTCTCTTCCAACCTAGTGATTCTGTGATTCTGTGTGAGTTGAATTAAACACAACATAGTAAAGTAATATTAGAACATTCATGCTCAAGCTTGACATCAATCAAGCTGTCATTTTTTTTGGCAAGCTAGGAGAATTTAGCTATTTGCAGACTTCTATAGTATTTTTAGAAAGTTTAGAACACTCTTGAAAAAATTGAAATATAATGAGTAGAAGTTACTCTGCATAAGTTGCATGCAAAGTGTTTTCATATTTGTGTGTTTTAACCTATTATGGAATCTAGTACCTTCTTGACACCAAGTGAGTCTGTGGAGGATGTATTAGATCAAAACATATTCCTGTCTCCAAATGCTAATGGCAGCACATTCAGTTCTCTGGATTTCAGCAGCTAAAGTAGGTGTTGCAGAATTTTGGCACTGCTTCTCTTTACAGAATGATAAACACAAGTGATGTTGCCTTGGGTTTCATATAGACATGGAGGATCTTGTCTTATAAAAGCTGATTCATAGATAAATGGTGACTCTTAGCTTTAAAAGATAACAAGGCTAGTTGAGCTGATGGGCTACAAATAATTGTCAAATTTTCTCACTTACCCCAGGGTGGTAGTTTCTTTTATTTTAAACTGAGAGAACATTTTATTGTTTATTTTTTTTTCTAACAGCTGCATTAGATTACTATATTCTATAACACTTACTGTTGTTTTTTTTTTCCTTTCCAGGAGGAGTCCAGAACATACCTGTAGAGCGGCAGCTTCTCTTTCTCCGAGCTCTGCCAAAGGTATGTAAATGTATGCTACGCACTGTTCTCCTCTGTGTTCATCTAAATTGCTCTATGGACATTTCCAGAAAAGTGACATTCGAATCTATTGGCAGGAGATGACTACTTCCTTGATTTTTGAATGCAGTATTTCAAATACAATTCAAAGGTCTTCTCCAGAGAGTTGCATTGAATCAGAACTAAGCTTGAGAATTCAGATTAATGCACACAACAGTGCTTGTACACTGTTCCAAGTGGTGGTCAAGTTTAGGTGCCTGATAATAGCTGATAGATGTTTCAGGTATTTGAAGAACAAGAACATAACTATTTAATAGCAGGTGGACACCAATTTCAAAGTGTCTGCTAATTAATTCCCCATATAATAATACTCGAGTTCCTGGACAAAAAAACGTGGCATAAGGGAGGCACTGCCTCCTTCCTTGCCAAGTCCGGGAATCTTCCTCATGCTCTGTAAGAATGTCTGGATTTCTAGCTGGGCACTGAATCAACACTGTATTGTCCCTCCTCAGAGGCTTGCTACCTGAAAGAGTTTTACCAAGAGAACTGCCTGACACAGAGAAAATGGTTTCAGCAAATGTGTAAAATTTTGATCTAAAAATAGGATAATGTGGTAAATAAGAACCCGATGTTCAAAGGTTCAAAGCTGTCTTTGCTGTCTAGTCGGTTGTATAACTTGGAAGAATTGAAATAGCTTTTGTGGTGATAATTATTAACATATGATTGCAGAGTTAAGAGTAAAGAATAGTGGTTTTCTATAAATATCACTGTAAAAGCCCATAATGCAGCATGATATTTCCTTTTTTTCTTAGCAAATGTAAAGAACCATATAGCCTAATGACTAATTTATATATATATATTTACATGTATATATATAAAAATGCAAAATTCCCAAGTACAATTCTAATTTCTAATGAACTGTACATGTCTGCTTGTATTGTGTGCCTAGTAACAGAAAGCAATGTATGATGAGGAGCAGTGGAACTCTTTCTTGAGTTTAGTGGTATTTTTGTGGTTTTTTCTTTCTTTTGAACAGAGGGTGGGAAGTGGTTCCTTTGAACTATTGTACCACATAAGCTGTGACTGCAATTTTTACTTTTCTCTGTTCCTTCTGAGTATACACCACCCTCTTGTAGCTGAAGCTGGTGGTGGCTGGTGGTTCTCAATGAGCCATAGGCAGGGAAGGTGCTGGTTCTTTCTTTCAGTGGTACAGGACATGTTAACATTTTTGAGCTCTGCATTTGCAATGCCAGATATTCTCTGACCCTGTGTGAACTCACCAATGCTTTTTTGCCTACATAAACCCCTCTTTTCAATGTGGAAGAAAGAATTGAGAATGAGTTGGAATTAATTTCCACAAAGTCTTCCTAGTAATTCTCAGTCACCCATGGGTTTTCCTGGAAGACTGGTATACAATAGGCCTTTGTCTCCAAATGGATTTATTTATTATTTTTCAATCTAAATGCCTAGCTTGACCCCAATTTTAAAGGGCTTCCTAGTCCTCAAGGCTTACCAGTTCATCCTTGAAACAAACCTTTTGAAGACGTGACTCTTCTGTGAATACACGAGGTATCGTAATTTGGTTCATACCAGAATGAATGCAAATTAGTCAAACCATATCTGAGTCCAAACTGGTTGTGTTTTAAAGGAACCAGAGACAAAGCAAAACATCTATGAAAGCAGTTTTATGGTTTCTAGAGAAATACATTGTTGTGAATTAGGTCTGGATTCCTTGAACTAATTCATGGGTGGAGGGCACTTTCAGCAACAGATTCAGAGTTCCTACAAGCTGTGAGCGCTGAATTGATCATGTAAGATTAATTGCTCCATTTTCTATTCTTTGGGTTATTTATTTGGCTACTTGAAACTGTGTTCTTTAGAGGCAATAGAAAACAACAAACAGATCTCCATCTTCTCTTAGTTTCAAATTAGTTTGCCTTAAGCACAAAGGCATTGTACCACTCAGCCAGCTCATAATGCAACAGTTGATAACATTTGAAAATAATATTCCTCAATGAAGGCTTCACCAAAAGATTTCAATTCTCCTGTGAAAATCCTTTCACATGTGAGCTCTGATATTTGATGAACTGGAAAGTTCATTAAAATTACTACATCTTTAGGAGAAATGTTCCTGACACCAGTTGCAGCAGTAGAGAGCTGCGGACAAGTTTCGGTGCAAGTGCTGAACATTTGCAACTGGGTGGAAATTTCTTTAAAGAGTTCAGCTTTCAGTCATATAGGGGCAGATTTTCTAAAGTGTTTCTGTTCTGATCTTTCTGAAAGTCTCTGTCCCTAACTCATTTGCAACAAGCAGCCTTTCTCCTCCCTGCCCCTTCCTTTGGATCTCTAACAATCATCACTTGATGAATCATGCACACCTTTCCTCCCAAGCAGATCGTAATTTACACCAAATCTGAACTCTGAAAATTGTGTTGCTTACAAGTAAGTAGATGTTGACTGGTACTGAAATGTTGTCATGCATAATCTTGAACATGAGAGAAAAGATAGTTATTAACTCCTCTGTTCTACTGCCGTGCTGATGTAGCTGTGGCCCTGCAATGTATTTTTGTCCTGGTTGGTCCAGTCTCCTTTTAAAGACTGAAGTGGTGGCATATGTTTTATGCCACAGAAGAAACTGTTCAAAGTCCGACAGATTTCACTGCTATGGGATTTTTTCCTAATAGAGTTGTCTTTTGCTTGGACTTGCTGCTACCAGATTTAGCTATTTTTCTTTCCTAATTCACACTGCCAGTTGGGAAAACATTCTCAGTTCATCTCTTTGTCAAATTCCCTTTCAGGGCTAAGATGTCAAGAGTACTATTATTGAAACTGTATTAAAATTAACAGGAAAGAGAACTTCATCCTAGGATGCAGTGTTGGAAGTGGATGGCTGGATGGGCACCACCCAGCACTTCTCATTTCAGAGCCCCTACAAACATGCCACAAGAGTGATCCTTTAAATCCTTGAATCTCATGGCAACAGGGCACAAATTGTTAAGATTATGGGATAAGACTTGTCATCACCAGTCTCACCATTAGGTACATCCTGATGTAGAAACCCCAGAGTTTTCCTTTCACATGAATTGTGGAAATCTGTGATGTCATTTGTTTGTTTCCATGAGTTTTAGCATGAGACTCGATGACGCGTAGGCCTGACACTCCTGCTGTCCTTATTGGCCCCGAGGCCAAGACATCATTCATTCTCTGTTTGCTTGAGAAGTTGCTGCTTGCGTGGTGTACTTGTGCTGATGAATCACTCAGCTCCTATTTGGTGCTTGAAATAAAAACTATGCATCTGATCTGCCACCGGCGTTTCTGTTTTACAATTAATTCCATATAGGACGTGATACAGTCAAGCCCACAGGAAAATCATGGCAAGGCTAGTGTGAAAAGAAGACAAGACCATTCTATACTCTTCAGCCAACACTAAGGAGAAAGCAAAGATATGAAAGATTTGTTTAAAATGTTGTGACCTTGCGGGTCTGGAGATAGATAACATAGAAGAGATAAGGTACAGTGGCTGTAGCTGAGTGCAGCCTTACATCCATAGTGCTAAACTTTCAAACTCTATCCTGTTTCAAACATGGGAAGAGTAGGTAAGGCCATTTCCAGTACTACAATGGTTTGTTAGACTACTTTAGCTGCTGGATCCTTTAGCTTTGAAACTGCAGTGTCACCAAAACCTGCATTTTGTTTTATTCCAGAAGCTTCTGACAGTCAGCAAGGATTGTATCCAAACAGTCCACTGAGTATTAGCACACGGCTTGTTCCAGCAAATGCATTAGTACCTATTAAACATTTACACAGCAGCATAAAGTTAGACAGATTCACAAACATAAATAAGACCTGTTCTTTGCACTGTAGAGTCACCAGTCTCAATCCTGCCTGGATAATAGCATAGAGAACAGCTGCTTATAGGAGGAAGGATGAAAAATGTTTGAAGGAAAAGTGATTTCTGAAAAGGTGGTGACTGGAGAAGGGGATTTGCAGGTCTAGGAACTAACAAATCAGAAGGTGTAAAAAGAGAGAAAATGGGAAATGAAGCAAGATAACAAGTTTAGGAGGTAGTAAAGAATAGAAAAGAAGTTGTTAACTGTGAGATAAGCTTGAATATGAAATGGCTAGGAATGGATAGGAGAATTTTCTCTTGTCATTTTTTAACATTTAGGCAATGTGTTCAGTATTCAGATCTGATAAAAAGTGTCTTGCAGTATCGAGGATTGGACAGAATGGAGTAAAGTCTTTGTATTTAAAAGCAGTATATAAATTTCTTTGGTCTGTCCTGATCAAAATGCAACTGTTCTTTACTACCTTTTGGTCTTTGGGGCTCAGCTTCTTTTCTCTAGGTTAATACTGAATTCTTGGGACTTTTCACAGATTTTTTTTTTGTTTTGTTTTGTTTTGTTTTGTTTTGTTTTGTTTTTGTTTTTGTTTTAACAGCAGTATCAAGGAATTGAAAACCAAAGAGTGGTACAGATATTTTATCTGTTGCTTGCAATGTGTCCTGTATGGGAGCTAAAAGAAACAGCTTCCAGCCAAATATTATAACATGAGCAGGCACTGAGCAGAGCTGTCTAGGGCACTAGACAGGCCCCCCAAAAAATCAAACAAACCCAAAAAGACCCCAAGTAACCACAAGACCCCAACAAGTAACAAACACCCTCAAAACCCCTGATGTCCTTTCTGCTCTTTAAAACCAAAACTGTCCAAGTGGAAGGGTACACGAAGCAGTGAGATAGTTGGTGCTGAGAAAGAATTGCCATCGCTTGCCACTTTCCTCCTTGCTGTCTGTTGGCCCTATGGGGAGCAGCAGGACTCACCAGCAATTTTGACACAGCCAGGTTCATCATTAAAATGCATGCAATCTTGACCATCTTGCTGGGAAGCTTTTCACCTATTAAAACGAATGAGTCCGAGTTCTTAATAGTTCATAAAAAAAATTCATGTCAGTGCTACAAAATTAGGCAGGTTTCTGCTGATTGTGGTTGGTGGTGCCTTGAAGTTTCATCTGAGATCTGGGCATAGTGAAAGACTCCGAGTATACAACCTTAAAAATATGTAGCATTAATCTAAACTTTTACCTGTTTATGAAATATCAGAAAGTGAAGTGACCCAGCTCAAGTTTGGAGACAGACTCTGGGTAATGCAGAAAATGAAATGCAGGACTTTGTCTAGGGCTTCAGTGCCTATGCACCCATTTTGTTCCTGCAATAAGTCTGCATTTGGCATTTGGAAAGCAAAATTTTTTCTTCACCCAGTACTCCATTAATATTCTCAGACTATTACACTTCTTTTTGCTCTCCTTCACCCCCACAGTAATTTTTAATATACAGATATCAGAGGAGTACTAAACATTTGGCTGAACGCAACAGCTTTTATTGGAGCCCTTGTGATATGTGGGAAATCACATGCTGGAGAGCTACTTTCACAGAGACAGCAAATTCAGGAGTAACGCTGTCAGAAAGGGGTTGCCTGTGAAGCACGGGGGCTGGTCACACTCTGCCCTGTCCCCTCTCATCAGCTCAAGGCCATTTGTGAGGGACAAACGCCTGGGCTGCAGGGCATGCAGGAACAGCACAGGCACCAGCTCCTCCCTGCTCTGACTGAGACCAGAGCCAGGACTTAAACGAATGAAAACCCTATTGACAAGTATTCTGTGGACTGTCTGTGGTTTGACAAAATCTGCATGACTTTAGTTTCTAGTTTCAGGTTTGTAGGTGCTTGGGATCTTCTGCTAATCTCTCTCTGGCAGCTTTGTCACTGTGCTGGGATGCTCACTCACTCCTTGTGGCAGGGCTGGCCTGCCGGCCTAGGGAATGTGGTTACTGCTCCTCTGGTACGCTGGTGACCGTGCTGAGGACCTGGCCTAAAGGGAGTAGGCCTGCTCAGGGAAACATAACATTGCACAGGAGGGGATGGAAACGCTGCACCCATCCCTTTCCTGCAAAACCATCTCTACATGTGAGTGACTGGAGGTTGTAGTCACTTACAGTGGGTGTTTACAGCACTGGTCCAGCTGGAGTTTATTGGTTTAGGTCTGATCTACAGTTAACATAAGCTTGTGAAACTGGCTTGAATTGGGCTGATATTGAAACCAATTTTTGAGAGATGAAACAGAGTGATGGTAATTTGTATAAATGTCTACTGCCACTGCGGCCACTGGTGCCAAGGAATGACAGATGGAGAATGGGAAATGTCACAGTGAAGGGGGATGGGACCTGGGAAGAACCTATCAACTTAAGATTTGTACCTGTAAATAAGCCTTCAGTGGCAGCTAATAAAAAGAAAGATGATTAGAAGGAAAAGTGGCAAGTAATACAGATATTATCGTGTTTAACAAAATATTTCCAAGAAATAAAATTTAATCCAGAAAGAAAGCCAGAAAAATACTAAAGCCAAAGCTGGTCATCTGAAGGTGAAATGGAAACTAAAAGCAGTGCCAAGGTTAAGGATTATTTTTGTCTCCTGCCCATGTATTATCATGGAGGGAAAAGTGGAGACTTGTTTTTTGCCTGCCCCAAAGAACCAAGCTGGACAAGTTGATTAAGGGATATTTTAGGATTGGATCTGGGGGTGGGGAAGAAAATAGAGAGTGAAACATGTGGAAAACATCTGGTCCTAGGAGGCATTTTAGACTTAGCTTGGGCAGGAGGGAAGGAGGAGCAGCTGCGCAGCGTGCAGGGACCACCAGGGCTGCAGTAATAAACAGGAGAGAAAAGGAGGCAAAGCTAGGATAAGGCTTCAGCCAAATCAAAGAAATAGGCAGAGGGAAGACCCAGACTGCAACTTTGTGACCAAGAGACCTCTCGGGTCTAGAATGGAGGTGGAAATTTGGAGTGTCTCTGGGTAATGCACTGCCTTTGAGTTAGACTCATCCCAGGGAAAGGAACAGGGTGCTTTCTTTGGATTTGTGCTAAAAGCAGGGTAGGTGGTAAACATACAGAACCTTTTATCAGAAATGGTGTGTCCTTCAGGGAGGGGGAGATAACACCCTGTAATTGGGAGGAAAATGATCTGCTAATATGTGGCATCTCCCATGTCCTTATTTTTCTGGAAACTAATTTTTTCCCCCACATACATTGCTGAAATTACACTGTCCTTGTTTCTCTTGTTGTCTGACTTCGTATCCTTTACAAGGTGCTCATGGGAGACTGGTCCAAAGCTCAGTGAAAGCAGTAACATGATCCATTTTACTGATGGCAGACTGTGGATCAGAAATAATTTCATTCATTATGCCTCACGGTTGTACTGTTTATACTCCACAGGTCAGTTTCTATATCCCATGATGTATCATTAAAGACAGGCTAAAATAAATTTCATCCTATCTGGCCCATTACCTCTATTACTCTTTAATTACTCTTTACTCTATTACTCTTGAATTTATTGGTAGTTCTTCCTATATTTAGAGGACCCATAGAACTGATCTAATCCCTGTTTTCCTTTTTTTGGATGAAGGTATCTGAAAGTGCTTGTACAACAACTGTTCTCAAACAATTCCATTACAGCTCATTCCGTGGTTGTGCTACACCACCATTATCATAATGAGACACAAGAAACTGCAATTGTGGGATTGCTTCCTTGCAAGTTGAAAAGAGCTGTCCACGGATGGACAGAGTTATTATACTGGATTTTGGTTGGGACTAATGTCTTTTTCCAGCGTAGGTGGGCTGGAGAAAGAAAAAGATCTAAACTTTCCATGAACCACATTAAAAGAAAGTTTTCCTTCCCTGGTGAGAAAAGCCACTCCCAAAGCAGAGTGCTTTCAGGGTGGGTGGGGAAGGGAGCAGGAACGGAGAAGGAAAGCTGTTCACAATCCAGTGAACAGATTGAGACTGTTGAGGTTCTGTTCAGCATCTGAGATGCTTTATCACATTGCCTCAGCCAGCCAGTTTTCCAAGTTAGGTCAATCTCAGTTGGGTTCCATAAAGCATGTGCATTTTTAAAAAATGATTTTGAGAAATGGGAACCTTTTTTGCTCAGGGAAGGTATTAAAATATCCCATGCAACTTCAGATGAAGCCTTGCATGAACCTTATCTTCAATGGTGATGTAAAATGCTCTGCAAGGACAACTTGCTGCTCTCTGTTGAGAAAGTGCTTGTTTCTTTAAAAGATAGCACTGCTGAAGAACCTGTCAGTACATGTTAGGCTGAAAGTGGGAATTGAGAGCTTGAACACCTTGATTATGTCATAGAAACATTGGTCTAAAGACAAAGTTAATAATCTTATGTATCTTAAGTTAATAATTACAGGTATTAATAAAATCAGTGTGAATTTTCCAGAGATAATAGCATCACTAATAATATACTGCATGCCATTCCAGAACCAAAAGTCTAAGGTTGTTGTTTTGGTGCATTTGGCCATCTAGTTCATTTTTAGTGCAACTCCCCTTTCCCTCTTCAGTAATGAATTTGAATAATTGTGAATGTTTCCAGAAGGAAACAATTGGTGATGTAAACTGTATAACAAAATGTGGCAAAAGAAGATCTTCTGTTTCAATGTCACAAATAACTGCATTATATTTCCAGATTGAGACAGAAAGTTTTCACTATTCAGCTTTGAAATTCCTTCCTTTCCTTGAAAAATTGTTTTCCTTTCTTCTGCTTCCTCTTCCTTGATCTAGATAGCTGTCTTCCCCTTTCCATCTCTTTGCTCCACTCAGTGGAAAAGAGGGTAAAGAGAAAACAGAATTGGGAGAAATTCACTGGTATCCCAAACCTGATTTATTACTTTAAGATAATATGTATTTTTTTTTAAATGAGACAAGATGAAAACTCTGAGGAGCTGCACAGAAAATCTTGTTGGATTGCAGTTGCTGCAAAAATTTATTATTCTGTTTCAGCTCATAACACAGGTGTAACACTCATGAACGGGGCCTGCTGAAGGTTATCCATTTGCACCTTCAAACATGACAGCAACTTCCCTGATCTGTAAAAACACTTGTGTTTGAAGGCTTTGTGCTAGGGTACTTGTTCAGAGGAAAACAGCATTTACTGAATGACCATTTTTCTCTGTAACACCTTGGGGACTTCCTATCCAGCTATTGAATTGTCAGAAGTCTGCTTATTTTAGGGGATTTCAATAAAGTTGCTTTATGAAGAGGAATGCCTGTGCAAACAGAAGGATCCCAGAATATGTCCCATTGGTATTGATCTCTACTGAACAGAATGTATGATTGTCCTTTGGCTGTTGTTTTGATAACCAGCATTCCACTGAGTTGCACCTCCTGCACTTAACTCCATCAGTTATTTCCCTAATTTCTTCTTATATTAGTGTAGTTGCAGCTAAAGGAAGATAATAAGATTTGCTCTAAGCCCCTCTGGATTCCTCTTGATTTACCATGCAACTTTTAATTAAAAGAGGGAAAGAAGGGGTGAGGAAGAGAGATCTCATCAGTTTTAGTCAAGTTGTGAAATAGAAAGGTAAGACTGCATCTAGGAAATTATAATTGTCCCAAAGTTACTTTTAATTCTGTTGGTGCTCTAGCAGTAGGTACACGAGAGTGAAAAAGAGAAAAGATGGACCTTTCAGGAACAGGAGACTGAGACTCAAAGCTCCCTGCCACCAATGGATCAAAGATCAGGACCTGAAGATTATTGATTAAGCTCCGTGCAGGAGGAAAGAGAACATCTGTTCTTATTCTATCATCCTCTACCCTGCCAGGGAGGGGTTGGCACTTACCCTTCAGGTTAGGTGAAGTGAGAGAGGAGATAGGAGTAAGAAGCAAACCCTTCTTTACCTTTGTGTCTTCACCATTTTTCAGCCTGTTAGCACTGGAACACTCAGGTTTTTTCCAAAAGGCTATTTCAGCATAGTGTGAAGCCTTACACAGGAAATGTGCATTTTCCCAGGTAGACCAAAAAGTCTGTGATTTGTTTCTGGTGGTCACACATCTTGTACAAGCGAAAGGTCTTGACCAGCCCAGGTTTTAGAAAACATCTTCCTCTTTGTGAAACTCTTCTGCAGCGTAAAGGATGTATCTGTCAATGATGGCATCAGAACTTTTTTTTAACATGAAGACAAATCCCGACCAAGAGAACAGGATCTGTAAGTGGATCACTTAGACAAGAGGTAACTGAAAATGGGTAGTGTCTGTATTTTACAATGTGGACACAAAGCAGTAAATATTTATCTGTCCTTTCCTTCCCTTTGAAATAAACACAGAAGAGTCTGCTGTCAGTCAGATAATCTGTTTCTATACTAACCCCTCTCTTTAAGGGAGACATCTATTTCCTATTACAACCATATAGAGGCCCTGAACTGAAATATTTTGCATGCCTTTGCAGGCCTCCAGGAAACATTAAACACACTGAGACAGACAAAAAGCTATGTAGCCTCTGTTTAAAATTAGGAGCAGAGAAGGGAAACAGCATTTTTGTCTGCTTTTCTCAGACCTGATATGAAGAGAATCTCAAGTCAATTTACTTATTTTGCATAAAAGTGTCTTGTTTCTCAGTATTAATTTGGACAAAATGTTGACCAGCAAGGCCAGTGGACAGTTACCCTTTTACCACACAGTGGCCATTCTGAGAGTTTTTTAAAAATATGTCTCTTGTTTTTTTTAAAAAAAATAAACAACAAAACTACAACCTTGATTGCACAATCTATTTGCTAGCTGCTGCTCTAAGAACAGCCAAACACCAAAAAATGCTATTTGATAATACATAAAAAGCACATATGTATTTAAAATAGGTTTGCTGCAGTAAGATTCCACTATCAGCATGCATTAGATTTTGCAACTGTAGGCAAAGAGAGCAGAAAATAGGAGTAATAACTGCTAAAATCATTGTGGAAAGCTCCTGTAGGTAAATAATTTTGCCCATGAAAGTAGATACCGGAGTAGGTATACTGGAGTGAACAGGGAACAGTCACAAGTGCAGAGGTTTGAAAGGGTGCTGCCCTTTAGAAGTAGAAAGTCACTTCAGGATGACTTTTAATGATAGTACCTAACTTCTGAATTGTGGTTAGCAGTCAAAATTTCCAAAGAGTTGTGCTACTCTGGGCCTTGATGTACATAGTTAATTCCCCATCTGTGAAATGGACCTAATAATACAGACAATTTCTCATTAAGGAGCTTTGTGGAATCTAGATAAGTAGGAGTATGAGAGTGGGCACAGTTGTGACTCAAAGATTCTTCTAATGTGAGCTGCTGCTCTGGCAGTGGTCAGTATCATTGGTTTAGGGGAAGGATTAATGTAGAGGGCAAATTCAAATTGTTACCACACCTGAGATATCCACACTTTCTAGTATTTTGTGGCTGATAGCTTCCCAAGCCAAAAGTTCTAGGATTAGAACAGTTCTTTCGTTTTTTTGAGTTTGCTCACAGAGTGGATTTCCACAAGATCGCGGGCAACAAGCTCTGCAATTCTTCTGTGAATAATGTGAAAAATAACTTCCTTTTTTTTGTTTTAAAGCTTCTGCTTGAATATTGGGTTCAGTGCTCCTTAGTTCTTGTTACCAGTAGGAATGGGCTGCCATTCCCAGATTAGCATTTTCGGTGCATTTCATGATTTAATAGAACACTCTCTCATCTCCCCTCTGCCAACTCTTTTTCAGACTAAAGAATCCTTGTTTATCCCGTGCCTCCTGGTAAAACACTTGAGGAGCTTTCATTGTTCTTACCTCCTTCCTGTTCTTTATCTAGTTTTACCTTTGAGGTGCTAATCTGTGAGAGACACGCTATCAATTCTAAATGTTGCTATCAGTGAGCTGGTATTTGTTGTTTGCTTGGGACTTTTTGATGGGAAGTCGTTCGAGATTAATCCTACATTGTGTGAAGACTTAAGTGTTATACAGCACACAGGTACTTGTACTAGAGCTTGTACAGTGGAGAGGGAGATCTGTTAGGGATCTGTTTTGCCCTGGTGAGATACAATGATTTTGAAAACAGAGAGCTGACTATCCACTGTTATTTTTACTGTTAAGTGCAGCTAGAGTCACTTTCTTAAAGAGCAATGCCAGAGGAAGAGTGAAATTCAAAAGAAGAATTTTTTTTTACTGACAGTCCAGAATGAAATGAGTTTACACCTAAGAAATTTAACAAAAATTGCTTGGACATCCTCTTCCTTTCTACAGCAGCTGTTTCCACTCTGTATTTTAATGAGTGGGCTGAACTAAAGTCTTTGGGGAAGGGCTTTCCCCTCCCTCCCCCTCTTTGGTATCCCTATGTAAAAGGCTGCACTACAGTATCACGCTCTGTGCTTCTGCTGAATGAGTAAGTGCCTATGGCTAGACACTCCAAAGGAAAAGCTACATCATGTTCTCAGCTAGTCAAGCTCCTTAATGCAGTCTTTTAAAGATTTTCCTGGATATTCCACTGGTGTGATTTTGGCTGCAAGAAGTAAGTATTTAAAACTTCAGAAAGTTTAAGACCTTTCAAATCTCTTATAAATTTTCTGCTATAAATAACTTGTGGAGTAACTGCTGGTCTTGGAGGTAGATTCTGTTTCAATTACTTCATTTTATATTTCCTGTTAACTGTTTGTGTATGTTCTGAACGATTTTTAATTTCCTTAAAGTTGCATACTGAGATTCTTGGAGAAAAGTAACTCCAACAGTGCTGTCTATGAAGTGTAGTGGAAAGTATTGATTCCCTTTTACTGTTTAACAAAATGAGACTGACTTATCACTACAGATGTTACTTCCAAACTACTTTTTGAGTCCCCCCCTTCTTGATTAATCTCTGCCCGCTGAGTCACTTTCTTTTTTTTGTTCTGGTTGTGTAATTTTATTCAGAGTCCGATCAGTCCCTCTTATGTGTGCTGAGAACATCTGCTTTGCAAGCTTCTCTGTGCTTTCATAGTAATACAGCATTTTTTCTGTCTTTTATATGATTTCTCATACGAAGCAGAACTAAGAAAATGGTGAAAGCAGTGACACTTTTTTTTTTTCCTTCTGCACTAGATTATGTTCACAAAACTCAGCAAATAGCAGAATTCCCCCTGGAGTACTGGGAAACAGCCCAAACTCACTACAGTTGCATTTTGCTAGACTATTCTTGTAGTAGGCTTTTCTTTTTTTCTGTCTTTCTCTTTTATGGTTTGCTGAAATTCCTTCTGTTATAACTGCATTCCTGATCAATTCCATCCTCAGATAGGCATCTCTTGCCTGTTAAATTTTCACAAATGAATATCCTGAAATAAAAGTAAGAGATGCCATGCATAAACTGCATTCAATTTGAGATTTTTTTTTTACTAAAACTAGAAATAAGATAGGCTCACTTTCAAGCCTGCTTAATGATTTAATTAATTTGTACCTTAAATTATTGTCTTTATTTAACAGAAAGTCAAGGCTGACCTTAAGCCTTTGAAACTTAAAGTTTGGGTTTAATTCTAGATTTCTTAGTTGCAGCTGGAACAATTTAGGGCCAGACTCAAACTTGATGAATTGACTCAATAATTAGTTGCACATTTCAAACATTATGAATGAGACCTAGGGTTAGGTCTTTCTCAGTTATTCTGGCATAAATATGGGAGAATTGCTTTCATTTCGAAAGTTCAAGTGTCTGTGAGCATGCAGATGCTTGGATTTGAAGACAAGCATTGTGGTTGATACCAGGGCAGGTTCTCTGCTCTTCTTTTTCCCGTTTTATTCTACTCCAGTAATCACCTGCATCTGTCCTTGCAATGTTCACCTCCCCTGCGATTGGGATGGCAGCGTGGCCACAAGTAGCTTGTGTTGTGGAGAGAGCCCAGCAACTGCTCGTGGGTGCTGGAGTTCTTCCACATGCTCTGGTTTAAGAGATTAAAACTGTAGTTAATTTGAATTTCATTCTGGCACAGCTCCAGGCTATGAACAGCCTCTCTGTTCTAGCTGGGAAAACCAAGACTAAATTAAGCAGAGAGAGGTTATAATAAGTCCAGAATCATTTAAAGACCACCTTGATTTAGGTAGATTTGGGTGATAGCTGAAGATAGTAACCCTGTCTCTTTCTCATGATTGACTTCAACTTCAATGTTTCCTTTAGGTATTCATCATCTTGCTTAGTAATTTATGGTCATTCTGAAAGGCTGGAGCTGCATTATATATTGTTGCACATAAAGGGCTGCCTGCTGCAGCTCCCAAGTGGAGTCCCACTCTGCAGCATCCATAAGTGCTTTCCCAGTTCCCCCATCAGTGACTTGAGATGGCTGCTAATGGTCTGAGCTCAGGAGGCAGAACAGCCCTGAACACCATGACTCAGATTTCTGTTAAGTTTTTGCAGAATATTTTCTTGACATTTAAATGACAAAGTTTGTTATTCTGCAACTTCCAAAGGCATAAAATTCAACAGAGGCAGTCATTTAGAGGAAGAGCCAGAACCCAGAGTGTGGCTAATAGCTTTTAAAGCACCTTGTAGAGAGTTTACTGCCTGCTCTGCAGGAGAGATTTCCATTGAGACTCCTTTGAGGTGACTGAATGGTCTCCCCTTATGTAAAATATCCTTTCTATATGGCCATCATATGATGATTTACTACCTTGCACTCCTATGGTCTGTGCCAACAAGTGAGGGAAATAACTACATGGAGGCATAACTGGGCACAGCAGCCTTGTCCAGCCTCCCCTGTGGCAGCTGAAAATGAGCTTTGGCAGTGAGCTGAGGCTCACTAAGAGGAGCAAGTTAGATATCAAACTTTGTGTGATCTCTAGCATTTTATTTCATCTGCCTTCATTAAATTTCCCTGCCTATGAATGATATAGTAACGATGCTTCATTTGTCTGTATTGGCTGATGAGGTGTCTAGTCTTATGCACACCTAGCACGTTTGGGATAGGATTTGACTGGACCTTTAGGTAATGCTGTGATAAAAATACTGCAAGATGAAAAACTTTCAGATAACTGCTTTTGTCTATATTTATCCATATAAAAGGCATATGCTGAATTAAGGAACTGCTGAAAGCTTTATTAGAAAAGAGTCAGATCTGTCACACAGAGCATGTCTGTTTTTCTTCTCTTCAATCTATACACAGAAATGAGAGGTTTGTCTCTTATTTTTGATTGAAATTTCTGGTAATATATGAAGGGATGGAAGCATAGATTTATATATTGATGTCCCTTACTATGCACACTGCAGTAATGTTTAGCACATGATCATATGGTAATAAAACTTTAAAAATTATTTTTAGAATTCATTAAAATCTGTTGGCTCTGTATGTGGTAGGTTCCCCAGGATCAGGAGCACATAACTCAGGGCTGTCCTCTTGTATAAGAAATCCTATCCAGCCCCTGACTTGATTAGTTTTTGAATTCCCACAGTTGTATGTTCTAAGCAACCATGACTTCTAGGTCCCACTTAATTTTCACAGAGAATAAACTCCAAAGTGTGGTGGGTTTTTGTCTATATCTCATAATTTTGCCAGGTTATGAGAAGCTTTTGGTACTCAAATCTTTGGTAACTTGTTTTGCAGCTTTCTCTCAGACACCTCTTCAGAGTTTTCATCCTCACTCAGTGCATTAATATGTTCTCTATTAATATATAATTCTCAACTCTGCTGATTCTGATGTTGAGGTAAAAAAGTTAGAAGAAAAATGGGTAAACAGCAAGTTTTTGTCCTCATTAATGAGAAATGGACATGGGGCAAAATAGTAAAAGATGTATAGACAGTATTACTTAAATATGATTTTCTACTTGATGTAGAAGTGATACTTTAAAGATTTCATGAGATTAATGAATTTGATGAAGAATAGAATGCATAGAAAGGCTGTCATTCATGAAATAATAAAAAGACAAAGGTTAATTTTTCTTTCAATGTGCACAGTATTCTTATTCTTCCCAAAATATTCATGTTACAAAGTCAGGATGGCTGGGGTAGGAGAGAAGGTAGGTACTTAGAAGTAACAGAATCATTAACGATGCTGTCAGAAGTCAAATGGCAGTGGGAGTCACTTAGGACCTACATTTTTCTGTGTGAACACTTCCTAAATTATTTTGTGATTGGACAGAGGCACACTTTCTGTTTGAGATCTGTAAAGCTGCAAGCAGTGGCATAGATCAGATTCCGTGATGAGGGCTGCGACTCTACAGCAATAGAACTGAGACCTGCACTAACAGGTCAATGTGTAAGAAATTACTCTGGGTTGATGCAGCAGTAAGTCTCTGCTCCTGAATCATGATTCTGTGGTGGACTTGATATAAATGTTTTCTGGAATATTCCAGGAGAGTATGAAAAATAAATGTCAAAATCTGGTTGCTTTCAGGTGGAGAGACTGAGTATTTATCATGGTGATAGAAGAGCAAAGCTTTTATAGGGTATTGATCAAGTTTTTAAGTGTTTGAAAGGAGACTGGAGGTTTAGTTCTGTTTTTAATTGAGGAAATGAAATGCTGCTTTCTAGTGCAGTGATTGTAGAAGGCTGGGAATAAAGTTTAGATTTCCTGAATTCCAGTTCCTCAATGAGCTGTGTGAGAATCTGAGTCCCTCTGAATTATCTTCAGGGAGGAGATATCACACTAAATTGTGATTGCTTAGCAACTCTGAATCAAAACATCCTAAAAGGTTTGAAATGAGCATCATCAGAAAATGTTTTTCTGAAGGCAGATCTGGTAGTCTTGTAAAATATGGAGGAAGGGGGAAACATTTCCATTAATTCTCTTTGCACTTTACAGTATTACCAGGGGCAGGATATTGTCCGTGGTAAATTCCACATGCTTCTGGTTAATGTCTTAATCATTGTGTAAGCTTCTATAAAATGTTTCCTGTACCCTGGATCTTTTCTTAGTGTTCTGTTGGAATTTTTTTTTCGTTCTTAAATGTCTGTTTCTTATAGGGAAGAGAGAAGAGTTGTAATGTTCTCCCCATAAATCATGTGTTGTGAGAGATGTGTTAGAGGTTTTCTTGTGATCAGCAAGTCTTTAAAATGGCAGAATGTCACTTTTTCATGTGCAGTAATGGGTTGTAAATAATAAATTGTCCAAGAATAACCATAGTTTTGGCATGTACGAGAATACTTGGCACAAAGCTTGTCTGCAGATAACACACAGCACTACTACTTTAAGTGTTGGGGTGTAGAGTTTTTTGTGTTTGTGTAGCTGTTTGTTTGTTTTGTTGTTTAAAATAAGTTAAAATATTTCCTGCAGGTTTTGATGTGCTAATCTGTATTTGAACAGTTTGGGGTGCACATTGTAGTGTGTAGTTAAGTTTATAGACCTGTCTAAAACCTCAGATGGTGACCTCCTACACAGAAATGGCAACACATCTATCACATTTTCAGTAGCAAGGGGAAGCAGGCTGTCTCAGAGCCATTTAAAATGCTTTTATTTCATATTTGCCAAGTTCTTCTATTCTCTGTAGGTTTTAATGGCTCAGACCTCTGGAAACTCTTCCATACATGGTTAAAGTGTAACCACGGATGGTGAAGGGGGGGACGGAGCGGGGGAAGGGGGAGGATGGAGGATAGAGGCAACAACCTACTGAGCTGATAGCATTTTAAACAAACTTGTGTGGTTTTCTTGAGACAGCGTTTCAGCCCCAAGTCATACCTATATATTCACATGTAGGGCGTTCCTCAGTCTAATCATGCTGGAGGCTGGAGGAATTAAATATCCACGCAGAGTGCATACAGTGAGTTGGTATCCAGCAAGGGTAGATGGTCTCAATGCTCCCTCCATTCAGGCCCATCTTCTTAGCCTAGGATCCTTTCTGGAATCCTGTTTCTGTACTATTCCTTCAGCCTTTCTGCTTTTGTCCATCTTTTACACACATTAATGAAATAACTTGTTGATATTACCATCTTTTAATGGTGGGAACCCTTTCCATATCTATATTGTTCTCCTCTTAAAGTAACTTGACATGCACAGCACTTACTTTTAAGCAGCTTGATAATAGCTCATCAGCATTGGATCAAATGTTGTATACCCTTTCTATTTTAAAAATATTCTTTAAAATAATTTAAAGATTTCTGTGTAACTGAGCCCTCTAATGTCAGACAAACTGAGTTCTTCTACTGTCTGTCACAAGCCTGTTGTGTCATACTGGTCAAGTAATCTGCTTGTTTTTTGGGTAGAATTTTCAAAAGCACACAGCAGTTATGTAAAGCTACTCCTATTCAAGCTGATGGAGGCCTAATTCTTATTTCCACTTCGGCTCCATTACACTGCCTGGCAGGGTCAAGATACTTAAAACCAGGCTTTTTGCCCCACCACAGGAATACAAAGGCATCCCATGGAAATGCAAATCTGTGACTGCAAATTTTTCCATTGACTTCCGTGGAAGCAAGATCAAACAAGCAGAACTGCTTTTTAATAATTTCAGCCTTGGCTTTCGTGTTTTCCTAATATAAAAATAAGCCTAGTATCACGTGCCTACTTCATGTATCTAAAAATGCACCAAAGCTAATTTAATGTTTGTCCAGCTGTTTAAAGATGTCTGGGGTTGCCTAAGTGTCCACTTGCATCATTAACTTGAACTAACTTTCTCATCAGTGAAAATTCTGTATTGTATTGCATCTCGATGAGAAATATCCCTAAATCCAGGTAATTCAGTTTAATAAGATGATGTATTGTTCATGAATTTAAGAGCCTCACATGTGATGAGGACTTCTGCAGTGCAGGACTGTATCATTGCAGGAGGGTGCTGGTTCCGTGTTAACCATGCTGCAGGTCATGAGACTCTTGGTGGGAGCCAATTTGTTTCTGTCCCAATGCTACAAGAATCTATCAGTTGCTAATGGCATTTTGTAACACATCCTTGCAAAAGTTCAAAGGGATATGAGGATCACTGTCTTCTAAATGTCATGTGTATTTTGCAGACTGATAATGAAGCATTTTGTTACCACAATGAACTGCCTTTTCTTCTCCTCTTGACATTCTAGAACTTAAATTAATACCACTCTGTAGCTCAGGATCATATTGCTCAATTTATACTAAAACTGTTAATAGGAATAAAAATAAAAATATATTTTAAGTGTTATTGTTATATGAACTGAAATAGTTGTATAAATTCAGAGACTAAAATAGTAAGCATTCAATTTAATTGGAACATACAAACATGTACTAACAGATGCCTAAAAAGTGGGCTTGGTTGGAAAAAGCTGTTTGTGTACAAAATTGCAAAATCAAATCTAAATGAAGAATATAGCATAGTTACTCTGTGCAAATGTGGGGTTGCCTTGTGACAGGCATTTTATCTATTTAACTAGATGAGTATGGTGCAAAAAAGGTCATGGTCTAAAATGTTACTTCAGGAAACAGCTCATTCCATTTCCATTCTGTAATGTTGTCTCTGGATTTACATGATCAATAATTTACATAAAACTTTCATGGACATAGTCGATTTTGCTTACTTTTAGTTTTGTATTTTTTATCTGTCAACTTGAGAATCTGACAACAGGATCCACCAGAACAGCCTATTAAATAGAGCTGATATTGACTGTTCCTGGAATGCAACCTGATTTTATAATTAGTGAAGGCTACCTTGGGTTTATTAGCACAAAGCAGGGAACAGTAAAGCAGGTTGGAAATGAGAAAATCTGCACTTTTCTGGTAACTGTGTAGCCAACTGAGAGGACTCCTTACCGTCTCTGGTGTCCAGTGCAACTTATGTTAAGCAGCTCATGTTTAAATGCATTACACTATATTGGCTACACTATTACAATTTGTACAGCTGTCCAGATCTCCCAGTACTCCAAAGATGTTGTATCCAGAGACCACCAGTGGTTAATGACGGTCCTTAAGACTATGGCTGAAGCCAGGGTGCAGATTTTTTCCTCTGAGGAATATAGACCCTAACACTGCATTTATGAGATGGGCCCTGACCTCGTCTCTGTCAGAGCAGAGAGGGGTGCCAGGATTTTAGTTAATTTGAATGCACAGCCACACAGCTCCCATGGGAACTTTGAGAAGGCGAAAGGGTGACCCTGTTATGAAACTGCTGTTTTACCATTCCACACCTTACACTTTCACCAAGGAATTGTGCTGTTTGCCATTTGGTTAGTTATCTTAATGCCACAGGATCCTGAATATTCTCGCATAGCTTGGTCTATATTTTAAGTACAGCCATATTTCCAGTCTGGAGTCGACCCCTTTAGCTGTGGTATTTCCCCTAAATATGGTTGGCTTCAAACGATCTCACTGCCAACACAAACCACAACTTTAAATCCCACACATTTAAGTCTATTACAAGTCGATGCTACCCAGTTCTGTATATACTGTTCTGATGGGAGAAGAAATCTGTGGCTGTTCAGTGCCAGTTGTTCCCTTTCTTTCTGGAAAGGATTAAGTGTCTTCATGTAGCAGGGAGTGAGAACAGCCCTGCAAACATGGGCTGCTGCCTGTGTGCTGTGATCCACATCTATCCAGATGTCACGATCCTGGCTACTGCTACCTGAGGCTGTGACAGAGATTTTATTGCTGCGATTCCTAGGGAAAACTCACGCCTCCATTAAAAACCCATCGGTTTCTAGGCTCTTTCCATAATGACTAGAGAAAGAAAAGCACTGCCATGTGATGATTGGTTCCAGCTTATGTGTTTGTTGTAGGACAGGATTACTTGTTTCTTCAAAGCCCTTGTCAATCACCATTGACTGCAGAGACAACTGTCTACATGCCTGACATTTTACTAATTCCAGTTAGGTGAAGTGGATCCTACTATTACTATTTGTCTTTCATGTTTGTTCACAATAAAATGTCCATGTTTAGAATCAGTATCATCTTTAATGATGATTTATGAATGTCCTGTATGTGTATGTGCTGATTTGCAAGCCACACTTTGCCAACATGGGTTTTTTTTGAGGATTCTCACTGTGGGAAAGCAATGAATAGCTGGTCACATTGGGAAATAGAAAGTACTGCATCATGAGGAGATGATGAAAACAACAGCTTTCTACAAGATCTAAAGTTTCTGAGAATTTGAAAATATTAGATTTTTTTGTGTTACAAATGCTTTGAGTGCATGGTATCTTCAGTGGCTACTTAGACCTGAGTGGGGTTTCACCTTTTAGCATGTGTAAAGTTGTTAATTAGGAAGGAGCAGTTCTGCTGTGAACACATCACATAATAATTATTGTGAAAACTTATTATGAATTTTGAAAAAATATAAATATCCAGAGCTACCAAGGGTAAAGTTAAATCTATTTAGCAAGGTCCCTTGGCACTTGCATAAGGGGTGTCCTTCTTCAGAAGCCCATAATTGTAGCTGTTTACATCCTTAAAGTTACAGTACTACTTAATTCTGTTCAGTGAAAGAGATCATGGACGCATTGCTAAACAGTTGCAGGGATAAATTCTTGTTTTTCACCTTTGCGAAACCTGTACTGATATACTTGGATACTGCTGGTATCCAAGCCATTCTGTGCTTTCCTTAACATAATGTCAGGAGACCAAATTTATCATTCCACCAAGAGGTCTGGTGTTCTGTTTTTAGTAACTTACTGGGGGATGGGAAGAAGGAGCTGTAGTAAGATACCGTGTCCTTGTCCAGTAGCAATGGTGGATTTCACTGTCATCTGCTGAGCTACTTCACTGATGTGACCTGAGCTGTTTCCGGGTAGGGACTGTTTGGATGGAAGGTGCTTCCATGCGTGTATGATGAGTTCCTCTTCACAAGACACTGGGCAGACAACTTGCTTCATACAGTCCAGTAAAGCTGTGATGGAGAGGTGACTTCTGCTCGCTCCTGGACTGGCTTCAAGATCCTGTTGTCATAGAGCAGTTTTGTGTAGAGAGCAGTTCTCTTCAGAGTCATCTAATTTCTTCATTATGCTGTTGACGTGCTCCTCTAGGCACGCTTGTGGAGTGTGTCTGTTGAAGGGAGTCAATACTTTGCTGTACAAGCATATTAATTAACCCCTATTATCTTTATTGTAGACATGAAGCCCCAAATCACTTTGCTTATTTGGAGAAGTAGAGCCTGGAGAGGGTTTGCTGTGTTTTTAAGGATGCTCTTTGGCATTCCAGGAGTCTACTGACAATTGAGTACACTGTAGACTCAGTTCGTTGGACCACTTGTGGTTTCCTTTGGGACTTCAGACAAAGCATCCTGCTGATGCTTCTAATTTCTCCATGGACAGAGCAAGGACAACTGTTGCTTAGTCACAGCAAGAGGGACTTTTCAGCTGAGAGTTGCTATGAAGTTGTTGAGATGACACCTTAGAGAAATGTATCATTTTGTTCGGACTGAAATGCAGCATTTCCCTTTCCCTTGTAATTATCTGTAAGCAGAGAGTTCCAGGACTTCAGCGGTTACAGCAGGTCTCTTACGGCATCGCTGTGGAAGTTCTTGCTATTTGTAACAGAATAGTTTCCATTTGTCATGACAGACTGTTTCAAAGCTTTGCTCATTAGTTAGCACTGGAATATATCACTTTATTTGTTTCTGTAGATGCTTTCATCAGAAACTAAGTCCAGATGTACCAGGTTGGCAGTAGATCAGGCTGGACTACCAGAGGTTTTGCTGAGACTAAATAAGGCTTAAATATTTTCATTCTGTTTCCTCTTCACCTTACTTATCATGCTGGCATTGACAGAAGCAAGGCTGCTTTCCTGAGTGCTGATCACCCTTCTGCATCATCAGTGAGTGCTGTTAGCAGTGTTTAAAATACAAGAGACTTGTTGGTGCAAGAGAGAGACAGGGGTTTGGATAGCTAATGCTCCTTGTTTTGGCAAGCCTCTTAAGATGTCAAGTGGCTCCTACAGTGGACAGGACTCTGAGACCTGCAGTAGCACAGTTGCGACATTTGGAACTGGCAGCCAGCCCTGAAGGTGACAGCGCACTCAGTCTGTTTTCACAGTACTTCTCCTCACAGGTCTATATCTGGTAATAGGCTGCCTGCCACTGGCAATTTGCATGACAGTCCCCATTAATTGCCAGCAGTGTTTTCACCTGTCAGGAACAATTCCTAATCGAGCAGTGCCTCTCTGCAATTCTGGGCAATTACCATGTGTGTTACAAGATGTAGTATAATGTATAGTCATTGGTAAACCACAGCATTGTACTGCCTTTTACCTTCTGCAGCACAAAGAATGCTGGTGGAAGGCAACTTGCGGCAAGATGCTGCAACATGGCTGCTTTTCTGTGTGCAGGAGCCAAGAGTGAGCAATGGTTTACACTTGGAGTGGAGTGTGGGACAAAATGCTGCTTCAAGGCTGCTGATGCCACCAAAAGGGCCTCACGGTGAGGCAATTAACTTTAAGTCACCCTCTCAGAATAAAAGACATAATGTCCAACCCCTCACACTAAGGCCTTGGAGCAATGTGGGCTTTATGGAAAGTGCTGTTCTAATTTTCAGCAGCTGAGTTAGTAAAACAGCATGACTTGGCATCTAGTTATAGAAAACGTTGGGGAAGGATATTGCTTGCCAAATATGCAAAGCATTTGTGTGATTTACTTCAGCAAAGACGTGAAATACATCCTACTCAGTCTGAGTAAGGAGGAACCCTGGGGCTAGGAAAGCACAGAGTTCTGAATGGCAAATGGAGAGTGGAAAAGCTGTAAAGTGCCAAGGAGGTGCCTATTGCCAGGTAACAGACCTACCTCTGGATCGAACCCCTAGGACAGTTCTCTGTGTGACACTGTGGGATGATAAGATTTGGTAGAAGATGAAAGTGACCTTAGGCTTCTGTTTCAGAAGAGCTCCTGTAGTGTTTTGTGGAACAAGGAGTGCTTTTGGAACTTCCAACTGCTAATTAACTGCAGATACTATTTTAGTTACCAGTGTCAAATCTGTTGAATCATCTGTGTATGGACTTTTGACTTCTGAAAGCTCTAAATTAGAATTTGTCCTTCGCATGTCTGGGGTTAAGCTTTCTGAATGCTTTCCCGTGAATTATGCCAATGATGAGGAGGATAAAACAGGCCAGAACATACCCAAATTTGGTTCACAGAAGTTACTAGAGTAGAAATTGTTTGCATTGTAGGATTTTGTCTCCTTCCAGGAAATCCATGTACCAGAGACCTTAGTGAATCAGTCGGTCTTCTGTGGAAGACCTCATTCTGTACAACTGAGATAACTTACTCTGAGATATGTAATCTTAACTGCATTAAAATATGTTGTCACCCTCCTCTTCACAAAGTACATGCAGCATTCCTCTTTCCTTCTTGCCACATGATAGCTTCCTGATAGCAAAGCAAGAGAGGATTAATTTGTACAATGTCAGGTACATGAAAAGAACATTTAATTGGTACACTGTGACAGAAATGTGTGCATGCTGTGAATGTAAGTTATGGAAAAACTGCACCTTCTGGACACAGATCACTCCACCTTCCTCAATCTCTAAAAAGAAACAGCATGGCTATAACTGTACTGACACAGCCCTGGTAAAGTTAGTAATGGATCATATTTCATACCAGTTCCTCGGCAGATCAGCTTGCATTTCATCAGCTTTTTTAAGGAACTTGATCTTATCCCTGTTAAAGAAAGAGCTGCTACTTTATTGCTTTTGAAATGGGGCTCAAGAATTTGCTTACATAAAAATGCCTTGAAATCAATGGATGCTTTGCCATAGAGCATGGCCGTGTTCATCTCCTGCACACAAAAGGTTTATTGTCACTACATCATCAACAAGCCAAAGAGGTGTGGTAATTGCTGGCTCGTGGGGCTGTGGAAATCTGTGGGCCTGGTTAAGAAATTCCTCCAGTGTGGAGGTGACTTCGGGGTGAAGCTAAGGCTCAACAGGCAGAGACTGTTCATGCAGTTACCTCCATGTCATGCATGTACATGGATGGTCTAAGCAACTTCTGTTACAGAGCTTCCTAAGACTATTCTGTTTGACCTCCACTTCAAAAAACACAAGAAGTGCCTGGTTCAATAAAAGGTGGGCAATTAAGATAAATTTTTAATTATAGTGAGAATTTATTTAGCTTCTTTTGGAATGTAATACAGCTGGAACTCTAATGTGAGCTATGGGGAATTTAGAATGAAATAGTTCTTCTTGTAAAGTTTGAACTTGTTTCAAAAGTATCTTGCCATGAGCACACATTGCAAATGACAGCATAACAGTTCATCATAGTCACCTTCACTGGGTACAGGCCTCACAGATTTTAGCTGTCAAGAAGCAAACAACTAAGCCTGTAATACTTTGTGCCTCTTGATACTGATCTTTAGAATTGGGATATCTTCCTAATTCATTCCACTCCTGTCATAATGGGAGCAGTTCTGTTTACTCTAATTACAGGGAAATGTGATGAAAGTGCTGGCTTATGCTTCCTGAGAACAGGAGTACAGTACAATGGAAGTTCCCAGGATCCTGGCTTAGCAATTGGACGCTGCATGTCTTTGTTAGTGTTTGAACATCTGTTCAGAGAGTAACCCCCAAGACAAGAGAGTATCTTGCTCTTTTCAGGACAAAACTAATAATGTTTGAACAACTTGTTGAAAATGTTTTGGCCCGGCATCATTGTAGCTAGCTGAGCTGTGCTCTAATAAAGCCAAGCCCTGTGTTATCTGAATGGGTGGATAGAAAAAAATATTTCTTGTATTATAGCCAAATACAAAGCAGATGAGTTACTGGTCTTCTGAAACACGGGTCACTTTTACTATGAAGGTAGGTACCAAAGGTCTTTTCAATCCTTACCATCCAGAGGAAATCGTCTGCTTGAGCCAAAGCATTCTCTGCTTCTGAATGTGTGAAGATGACCAAGCTCTGCTAAGCAGCCCCTTTGCTAGGGCAGGTGAGCTGCTTACATGGGGAGTGTCTGCTAAAATCTCAGCCAGTGTTAAAGAAGGGCAGGTGTAATAGATGACAGATGGGTGAAGGGACACTTGATTCTCCACAGCACTGATTTTGTCTATCCAGTGAAATTCCATGAAGTCCAGGTTAACTTTCAGTTCCTGGGTCTGAAGGAGAAGAGGCTCTGTGTAAAATCCATCACAGGGTTAATAGAAAATTCATCTAACCAAGATGTGGTCTTATAAATGGCAGCACTATGGGAGGCTGAAGCTTTGATTTGTATTAAATGTGTAAATATTTGCAGAGACATCAGTAAGAATAGCTAGAAACTTATGCAGCACTAAATAAGAAACAAGCTGAGTTTGGTCTATATGTCTAATGCCAAAAGAGTTACTCATGTACTTCTCTCAGGTTTTAATACTTTTCTGATTTTTAAATGTGAAAAAATAGAGTAATGTCATCTCAGGACCACTTTGAAAACCGACACAGTATTGGATAATCTTGTCTTAGTCAGTCTTCCAAATAGTATCCCTTTTCCATTTCAGAATTCTGCAACCATATTTGACAGCTCTGTCTGTGCTATCCTGGACATATTTGCTGCTCTCATCAGGCACATGCCTTAGTTGTATCTTGGCACCAGTTTGTAATCTGCCATATCTTTTGTCTCTAACTTTTTTTTTTTTTAATGAGAAGTCTAAAGAGTTTATAGTTGTATTTAGGGTTTTGTGAGGTGTCCTCATCTCTTAGATATTTAATGACCATATTAGGGAACCTCTGAAAGCCCAGAGAATCTAGTTTATAGGATTATCTCTGAAAGTTTAGTATGATTGCAGAATTAGAAAAACAACTTGACTTAATGGCCTTGCATTTTATGCAAAGCTGTAAACAAGAGGAGAGTAATCAAAGCTTGGCTTGTTCACAGATATGAACTTTAACATTATCTCATGGGAAAGACAAGAAAAGGCCACTTTTTCAGATTCAAGGATAGCATCTATTTTGGCAAGTAACTCTTGGAGTAGGTACAAAGATACTTACAAAGTAGGTCGTGCTGTTGTTGTACCCTTTGACCATCTAAAATGTAAAGGGGCCAACGTGCCAGTGCAGGACAAGGAAGCATTGATGTTCATGTGGACAGGGAAATTCTAAGCGAATTCAGGGAGGCCTGAGTATGAAGACGAAAGATGTGGGGTTTTTTGGTGCTCATCTTCATTCACAAGAGCAGACTGAGTCACAGCTGGGGCAGACTTTAGCAGGAGGGTGCTTGAGCTAAAGTAAACAACTTGCTGCTGTGCTCATTAGCTTTCCAGCTCACTAAAGGAGTAGAATTACCAATCCTTTTACCAGACAAAGCTTCAGCCTTGCTCACTGGTGTTGGCACATCCCAAAACTATTGAGAATCTGAACCCATGGTTTGAGCATCCATCAGACACAAGACCATATAAGGGCCAAATAGGAATTTTACAACCTGTTTAATTCTAGCAATGACTCAGAAAGAGCAGACCTTGCCTGAAAGCACAAATATAGGGCTGCAAATGGAAAAGAGAGGTGCCTTTGAGCTGATTATTCTTGTAACTCTTCATGTAGCTCTGCCAGTTGTAGCTATTATTTATGTTAATATAATTGTCTAATCGTTTTTGAAAGCCAGTAAAGATATTTCCCTACAGTGTTGCCTTCTTGCCCTGTGGTGATAAATTCTTCAGGCTGATTTTCATGCCACCTTTTAAAATTTATTTTTATAAAATAATATCTATCGCATCTAGTGCCTTCTTCTAGCACAGAGCAGGATAAATCAGCGTGTCCCAGTTTTGCTTCACACTTACTCATTCATTACTTGACTTGCAGCCTGAAATTAATCAGCTTTTCTTCTATGCTCCCATCTTTTTCAGCTAAATATTCCTTTCATCCTTCTTTGTAATCTCAATGTATATTTGCCGCCTTTTCTCTTAAGCATTGATTTGATTCAGTTGTCTAATCTTACAAGGTTCCTTGGTATTATTTAATTATATGTTGGTTAACAAGTCAGGTTTCCTGGGCTGCTGCTTCAAGAGTCTGCCTGATTCTTACTGTGACTTTTGCCTGGATCATTATAAATCCCAGCCCAGGTAATGGTGTGGTCCCTGGACCTCCACAGCTTCCACATACCTGGTTCAGGCTGCTCCTTCCATTATTCCCTTCCTGTTCTTAAGACAGGGAGGAATTGTCTTAAATCGTGTTTGTAATACCCTGCCACCCTAGGCAGGGTGGTGCATTATCCAGCAGAAATTTGGGATTTGTCTCCTGTGTTCTACCTTCAGCATCCTGTAGTGGTACCCTGCAGAGTGAAGTAGCTGTGACTTGCCATGCTCTGGCCCAAACACTGACCTTCTGAGGGCTGATAACTGTGTGAGGGTCAGACTATCAGAAAGGCTGTCTGAGCAGAAGATGTTTCTTTGTTAGTTGTTTTCACCCATTTTAAGGATGCCTGACTATTAGTGTTGCCACAATCATACCTGGTGTAACTTGGCCAGCTACTTGGTCACTTGCACTTTCAGGCACAAAATACAGAATTGGAAGGGAATCCGATGAGATTTGTCTCATAGTGGTTACAATCAATTTTTATTTTTTCTGTTATGTATAAAGACATCAAAACAATATGAGGCTTAAAGAAATATGAAATATAAATTTGTTCTTTAGAACAGGAAGTTTCTTTTCCTGTAGACCTGATCAAGAGTCTTTTTGCCCTTTATTTTGTCAAGAATAAACCATGTTTTCAGGGTTTGAGTCTAATTTCTGAATTACAAGAGTATCAAAAAGAACTCAATTTTTAAAGTCTCAGCAGAAAAATGAAATAAGCATGTGTGCAAACACAGGGGACAGTGGTGTGTAAGCACATTGGCAGACAGGGATAGAAGCAAGAGATGTGACTTGCTTCCATGGGACACGCTTGCAGTTTCATTGCAACGCGGAGCCAATGTACAGAGAAAGCAGAGAGGCCTTTCACATCCTTTACGCAGCTCAAGGACTGTGTCTTATAGCTTTTCTGTGAACTGATAATGACCCCATGCAGTGCATTATTCCTTTTTCTCCTTTCCATCTGTTAAGTGTTTCAGCTTCTCAGCTCACTAGAAGCCTGCTATTGATTTTTAGATGTGTCCTAAGTTTGCCATAAATTTTATATAGTGACCTCATACTGCCAGAAAATAAAACGGACACATGTTCACCCCAAAACACACTCTTAAATAAATGGAAAATCGTGACTATCTATTTATAGCCCTCTGGGAATGCCTGAGCTGAAAGAGAATCACCACCACCTTGGCAGCAGTTGATCCCTGCAAGGTAGTTCTTTCTTTTCATGGGAGGTTTCAGCCACTTTACTCTTTGTTCTCTATATTTTGGTATATGTTCATCTCAGTTTTGGTATATGCATGGCAGCACCAAATATTGACAGTTGTGTCTGTCTTTGCCCAGCGTGTTTTGATTTCATTCACAGGCAGTGCCTTCCCTGTGTTAGATCAGACAGATTCTGCTCTGGCGATGGTACATCTGCCTGGCATGCGCCATTGCTCCTGCAATCTATGGCTGAATCCCCTTTGTCATTCCACGGTTTCTTTTCTCATTTCCATCTGTTTGTCATTCCAGAGTTTCTTGAATAATGGAGACACAGTGATTGCTTTTGAGATGTCTCGTAAGCTTGTCGTAAGCATTTTCTTTCCTTTTTTCTTTTTTGGTAGGCCCCTTTGCCAGGCAGTGCAGTTGGAGGATACAGTAAGGGGAATTGACAACTTATTCCAGCTGTTCAGCTGAAGCAAATGCCAGTGACTCCTCTGCATGTTTCCCTGCTTGCTGTCCGCATTGATTTTCTGTTATTCTTGGCAAAGATAGGGAGGCCTCTTTTTTAGCCACTGGAATTTAAGGGCAACCTCATTGCTTGAAATGTTAGACCAAGAGAGATTAGGGAGATGAGGAAAACAAGTGCTTTTACTTTAAAGGATTACTGATATAAAATCTAAGGGAAGAAACTTACTCCTGTTCTCTATTTTGCATGCTTCACCCTTTCTGTGTTCATTGAGGTAAAATTCATTACCATAGTTGTTAGCTGTGAAAAATGATATTCACTATGGAGTTAACTCGTATGGCTGGATTTAAAGTCCCAGCTTTATTTACAACTTGCTAAGGTTTGCTGCTAGCTGTGATAAAGATCTTATAAGGCAGAGCTCCAAGTGATTTGCAGAGAGGTCGGATAGAAATAAAGTGCTGTCTTCTGGTGTAGTGTCTTGAGATACAGAGGGAGAATACAAATGCCAAAGGCACCTGCTTTCCATGGGAGTGTCAGGTGCTGGCTGCAGCCCTGGAGGGTGGGAGCACAGCAGTGCTGTGACCAGACAAGGGTGGGATCCCTGCAGCCCCAGAGCTTCAGCTGCTGGCCCCCTCACAGTGTAGAGCCCCTCTCTCCTTCCTGTGAGTCTGCCTCACAGTCAGTGGAGAGCTGCAGTCTGAGGGAAGCAGTTTCATCCTTGTACAAAGCACTTCATGAGTGGCACTGCAGGCTGAGAAGTCTTTCATTGCTTTCTAATTCTCTCTCCCTTCCCTGCTGGTGTTTCATTTTTCTAGTCAGTTTTGTAGTTCTCAGCCTCTTTGAACCAAACCTAGTGAGCGTGAGATCTCAGTAAGATTTTGTTGTACTATTTTTCCCTCTCCCTGGAATGAGGGGCTATTGTTTCCTCCTAGAGAAGTGTAATCAATGCAGTGTCTGAAGGCCAGGTCACTGTGTTTGACCCTTTGCTTTGGTCACTGACCCACATTTCATTCAAACACGGTAAATAGTGGCACTTCTTATGTCTCTCAGATTTATGTAACAGACAGGGAAAGATTAGAATTGGAGATATCTCTCACTGTTCTGGGGACCTGGGCTGCCAGCCAGTTTTATTTCTTGAGAAGCAAGTGTGTGGTTTTGTGAGTATGAAGGTGTGACTCATTCTCCTCCTTGACATACTTTAAAACATGCACTGAGTAGTGATTTACATGAGGATGCATTGAGGCTCAGCTTGAGCTGACAGCTCTTGGTGCACTTTAATCTTACATGTGGATAGAGGAAATGAGTTAATCTGTGGTTAAATATAGAGGTGATGAAAGAGGTGGGAAGGGGAGGGGTTGACTCTAATCTCACTTAGGTTGGGGTCAGTTGAGAGTAACCTCTGTATCTGGATGGTATTACTCTGGGCAAAGTCATATCTCACCTCTCTGGAGCTGACAGTATTAGCTAATGGAAAATGGCAACAAAGTGAGAATATGCCCAGAGCTCTGGCGTCAGTGCAGTGTTGTTCTTTCTGATCACCATCTATATGTTGGTGACACCTTTTTTTTTCCTTTCAAGAGCTATCAAGTGAATTGTAGGGGTAATCAAATGTGTGTTGCTGAAATTACATCTTAAGGATCTGAGAGTGGATCAGCCTTGATCTACAAGCTTGGTTCTCTGTGATTTCTGAGATACAGCGTGACCTCGTTCCTCTGTATGTTTGTTTTCTGTTTATTCCTGACCTCAGTTTTGAGATGGGAATGTAGAAGAAATAGGGATGCCTGCTCAGCAGATATCCACTTCTCCCTTTGTGTGCAGATGTGCTCTTAAATTCTGTTAGACTGAGAGCTGCCCACTTTACCATTCTCTCCAGCTTCCTGCATGCCTTAATAGGTATTTTTTGGTGGGGGAAGCCTGTATTGATGATTTGTATGTATTAGCTGCTTCTGGGCAGTTTTCCTTCTGCACAGTGCTGCTGGAATGCTGCCTGCTGGTATGCCTGAGCAGAAAGAGCCACACCTGAGCAAACAGGGGTGTTTTGTGCCAGGCTGGCTCTGCTGCCTGGAGGTGTATGCTGCCTGCACTGTGCTGGAGAAGAGCTGAAATGGATTTTGCTGACTCATGTGGACAGGTAAAAGCAGTCTTTCGGGCATGGACTGAACAAACCTGAAAGAGGAATTTTGGCAGCAGCCTCTTCTGAGGAGGCAGCTCGAGCTAATCTGGTATGTGCTGGCAGTTTTTTCTCAAGAGTTGAACCCAAGCAGTCCATGTAAGGAATTTGCATTTGGAGGTCACATACTATATAGGTCATGTTTGTTGAGCAGTGGGCGAAGAAAGCCACTGGTTTACATAAACGCACTAAAATAAAAGGTCTACCAGGCAGAAAAGTTCATTTCTCCTAATGATATTGGTGAAAATCTAAGCCAGTCTTGGAAATCAGATCTTGAGAAATCAGGATCTACCCTGAAGCGTATTTGTGCCTCTTTTATTGACTTCACTGAAAATGACATGCTTCAGCAGGATTTGGCCTTGCATGTAGATTAGTAACAGCATCACTGTTGTCTTTAGTATTTCTGTTAGCCCAAAGCAATATTCTTTGAGTCATTCTAGTCCACAGGGACAGGCTCTGGCCATCTGTCCTTAAGCAGTCCATATTCATGGCATATAGGCAGTTTGTTTTGTAAAATCTAATAAACTATCCAAGACCCAAGGATATTAGAGATGGCTTATCAGTAAGTTTGATGATGATTATTATTACTACTACTATTATTATTAATAATAATTTTAGCAAAAATATCATCAGAATATGATCTTTGCTGCACTAGCTGCGGATGGCATTTTTGTTGTATTTATATTACTTACTAAGCTAGAACTCTTTGTGATGGAGTGGCTCAAGTAAGAAATTTTCAGAAGATCTGTTGATATCTCTTCTGAGCTGAATGACAAGTCTTAGGACTTCCAAAGTGGGAGGACATAACTATATCTGACACCAAGGACAAGCATCAACTTAGCAAACAGTTGCTCAGGTTGAAGACAGGGACCCTTGTCTTCCCTTCCACACTGCTTCTTGTTGCTTTATCAATACTGATGGTTGGCCTCACTTGCACCTTTGCCAGCTGAAGGATGCATCTGAGCACTGTGTGATCAGCATCAAAAAAATAGATCAGCTTAATTGATTGTCCCTGGTTGTTCAGTTTAACTTGGTGGATTCAGCCCTCTGTGGTTTATGAAGTACTCACTTGGACATCTCTGCTACGAGCACTGCAGGGAGTTGTAAGTTCCAGCAGGTGGGACAGTGACAAGCAGTTTTAAGTGAAAACGCCTCCAAAAGGTGGGTGTCAATTTTCAGCCTTAGAGGCAGTAGAGACCATGAGAAGAGCATTGTGCTGGGAAAGCTGGAGTCACAGTTTGTTCCTGGCACTGATTCTGGTGCGATCAGGTCAAATCACTCCTCATCCATGCATCTTTTTCCCCTTCATGTGCCTTGTCCATTTAAATTTATTGAAAACAGGCTGCCTGTTCTTATGTGGACAATGGCAAAATATAATATTTTTATCCTACTAGTCTTACCGAGCTGCTTGAATTTGTTGTTTTCTAAACGGCCTTTAGATCTGAGTATTGTTTGTTGATCTTAGTTTCCAGCTCCTTGCTTTTGCATTGCAAAGCTGGTCCCACACTGATGTGTTTGATTATATTTTCATTGCCATTGTACTTGCTTTGATTTTGCAGCTCAGTGCCCAAAGCACAGGCTGCTGTACAAACAACACGATGAAGTCAAGCAGGGTCAGATCCTTTCTCTTTTTACCTTGAAAACAATGTGAGACTCCTATGTTTCTTTTCCTTGGCACTTCCAGTTCTTGAGCTGGAGGCTGTGTGTGTGTGCGCTGCCCTCCTGTTGTGTTCAGGTGTGAGATCACTTGGGAGTGTTTTCCATTGCTGCCTAAGGGGGGTACTGGAAGCTGTGCTGTCTGCTTGGTTGTGTGTCAGCTCAGGCTGTGAAGTGTGGAAAATTACTGCAAGAACAGCAGCATGCTGAGCTGATGTTCGTGTCTACAGTGGGTTAGTTGGGACTAGGTGTCCTTATCAGGGCTTGTAAGTGTATTCACAGACTTGTCCTGCTGGATCATGCCTGGCCACTGTCTGCAACTAGAAATTTTCTCCCTTTCTCATCTCTTCTTTTTGCTTTTGGCAGCATTCCTTCCTCCATAGGGATGTGGTTTGAGTGTGGCCTGAGTCCAACTCTTTTAAGATGTGCTTGGCTGAAAAAAGGAAATTGAAAAAGGGAGAAGAAGCAAGAGAGCTTGATTCTAGACTAGCGTGGTATTGTCAGCCAGTGTATCAGTCCTTAGCACAGAATAAAACAGCTTCCAGAAACATCTCTAGAACTGTAGACCTTGTTACTTTTGTATTTAAGTGTCATCCTCGTGGTGTTCCTGCTTTCCTTTCCCATGTTGTTCTGAAAAGCCTCTTATACCAGGCTTGGGTACCAGGACAGACTGAGGCAGTCACTCAGTGCATCAGAACTACACAATCTGCAGTTTTTTCTAAGCCACCGTGATTTGTCTTTAAACTCAAGATGTGTCTAGAGCTAAGGAAATCCTTAGTTATAAAAATTAAGGGGAAAGGAAGGAAGAAAACTTCAAACTCTGCAGGGAAACCTTTATCAGCTGTGTGGTGAGATTTTGGGTTGGTTTGATTTGGTGGTGTTTTTTTGTTTTCTCTGCATTTGCTTGATTTGCTCACCTGCTGCATTCATTCAAAGTTTCCATGTGGAAGTTGCTTTTTGTAGCTCCCTGAGCAGCCCAGTTACCACTGGTGCAGGGTGCTGGCTTCTTGTGCAGGCAGTATCCAAGTACCTTTTGTATTATTAGAAACTCTTTCATTAGACTTTTATGCTAGAAATCAAACTCTTAAAAGCAGATAAAGCCAGCACACAGCTGACTACTAACAGAATTAACACATGTTTAAAACTTCTTGGTATGGTGTCCTTTCTCTCTGACACTCTCAGCTCCCTAATTTTGCTGTGATTGACAGAAAGTGAAGTACTCCAACAGCAGTGTGTATAAAGTTTGTCTAAACTGAAGCTTTCTGTGAGTCCTGCATAGATTTCTCACCAAAAATAGCTTCTTATGTTCCTCCAGAAGCTAAAATGGGGCAGATTTCCAAGGGGAAAGTTTGAACATTTTGGTGTTACTTCTAGACTGGGGCAAGGACCAGTCATAACCTTCCTCTGTATTCTCTTGTCTTGCTGAGCTCCCTGGCTATGTGCCAGGTTAGAGCCTTACTTGTAACAATTCTCGGCACCAGAGAAGTTTTTATCTGTTGGATTTTGTGCCATTTACTCTCTCCTCCCCCTCTCAGTCTTGCTTTTAGTCCTTGTGATAACAGTTCTCTTCTTTGGGCAGCTTTTGGTAGTTGGGACTCTGGCCAGCTTCAGCCTTTTGCCAACTCACAAGGACAAGGCAGGTTGGGAAAGCAAACAAACTGCAGTTAATGCCAGCAAGACAGCTTCTTGTGTTGCAGGAAAACCAGGGCTTGACCTTGCCACTGGAATATTAACTCTCTCTTGGTGCATACTCTGGACATCTTTATAGGAAATTTTCTTCCCGGTACTAGCAATAAGGCTTTCAAACGTGTGTCAGTTCACGATCCCTTTCTGCTTGTTGGAGATGGAAAAGCTGTTAGACCATCCTCAACAGAAAACTCTGATTTTTTTCAGCTTGTGTTTTCCTAGGATGATTCAAGTTTTTTTGAAAGCATCCTCATTTTTCTAGGATCGTTGCTTGGGATCTTCATGGGTCTTGAATGAAGTCTTGAGCCTTGTAAAAACATGGTATTATTTGAGCTCTGTAAGAATGATCTGAGATGGCTCCTATGCCATCCTTGATACTCTTATGAATGCTTTTATCTCTGAGCATCACCTTCTGCTTTCTCTGGCGTGTTTTTGCCCCGTGTGCACTGCCATGAGAATATCTAACTGGTGAGGCTTACTGGCTGACAGGCTGGTTGTACAAGGCCCTTGGAGGTCCTTGTCCTGCACTGCTTGTTGAAAAACATGTGACTTCCCCTCAGAGCTTGAATAAAACACACGTGACGATTTGTTCAGTCATCCTGCACAGGCATCGAACTTTGCTAGTTGGTGTCCTCAACCTCTTCCTAAAGTTTTGAATACAAAGAAGTATAAAGAAGGTAGTTGTTCTATCGTGAGCTGCAATGAGGCCTTGAGAGCAACCTGCGCCTTCGGGGCCCAGAGCACTCTGCTAAGAAAAGCCAAGGATTGAGGTGAAGAGACGGGCCCCGTTTGGAAATCTGAGTGCTGTTCCTTACGGCACATGCATGGAGAACGGACTCCAAAGTAGAGCAGGGACGAGAACCGGGGATGGTCTGAGGGCACGAGGTTAAAGAGGGGGTTAAAGGGGTGGATCCAAAGGTTAAGGGCCGGTAGGGGTAGAGGAAAGTGGTGCAGGGTGTGGCTAAGGGTTGGGAGAACCGATAGAGCAACAGGGGCAGAGCACTGAGGTAAAACAGAGCCAATGGGGATTGAGGGAGGGAAGAACATTCTGGAAAGGGTGCATATATGGTCAGCAAGGACTGAACTGGGGTGACATTAACTCAGTGAATCAATGAATGCACAGAACTTACAATACATTAACATGTGACTGCAAAGGTCTATGGGAGAGAGGCACTTCTCGCCCTTACCCAAAGGGTTTTTCTCCCTGCTTGCCTTGGCCCCTCCAGGCTGAGGCACAGCAGCCTTGGTGGGGGGCCCCTGGGCCTCCGCTGGTAGTGTAAAGTTGCATTGCCCTCTGGAAGAACGCCTCTCTCCACTTGGTACAGCAGGAGCTCAGGGTGAGTGGGTGACTAGTTCAGTCTGACAAATAACATGATTAAAGATGAGATGTGTCAATACTTACCTTGTAAGTCAAACTCCAAAGGCTTCTTGCTATAGCAGACTGCTGTTAATGTTATTGAGTGAAACAATAAAGGTGCACAGCCATCTATCAAATCTATGTCAGGTATTACCATTTAGTCTTAATGTTGGACTAGAGTTAAATTCTTTCATTTAGTAGCCATCAGTGCATGCAAAAAACCATTGAATTTTTCTGTGTGAATTCTGCCCCTGTGTCTGTCTAGCTGTGTATCCTAACTAAGGAATTTGTCTGAAGACAACCTAATGTATATGTTTCTGAATATACATTTACTACCTACCCTTCCTTCTTTATTCCTAGCAGTGGAGAGTTACGTTTCATGGTTGTTGTTATCCCTAGTTCCCAGCCCAAGCCTGTTCACTCATCAGGGATAGCAGCATAGATGTGTGTTTACTTCTTCTTTTTGCATTTGCAAACTAGTATACTAAATGAAGCTGAAATCAACAGCGATTTACATTGGTAAGCAGACTGTAGGTTGTAAGGAGGCGTGAATATTTGTGCTATTCAGCTTTCCTTGCTGCTTGAGAGGGAATCTCTAACAGAAAGGCAGGAAAACAGATGTGGTTTCAGCCTTCCCTGGAGACAGCTATAAATATTGGTTCTCACACAGAGGATGCTAGGACGTGGATCTGGGCAGACTGATGTTTATACTAACTATGCTATGCTTCCTGCATGGTAAAGAGAGGTAATTGTTTCATCTAAAAGTAGCATTATTTCTATGAATGACTTATTGCTTTGGTACAGCAGTCTCTGTAGATGTGTTTGACAGCAGGACTAATGGCACTAGTAAGCATTTTCTTTCTCTTTGACTTTTGTAGGTATGAGCTGTTACGTAGCAGTTGCATGTGAAGAGAAGATAGAATACAAGTTGTCGTCAGAAGATCCTGTCCTAAGCTGGGCCTGAAAGTTCCTCCAGCTGACTCGTGTGAGTAGCCTGAAAATGAGGGGAAGGAGCACATTACTGGGAGATGTTATCCTGACTTGAGGCACCTAAATCATACTAGGAGACCTTATCCTGACTTGAGGCACCAAAATCACATCTGTCTCCATCACTTGTAGTGAAGGACTTTTCATCCTTAGCAACAGCAGCCTGGGTTGTGCAGCAGAAAGCTATATGATGGCAGGAGTACCACTGCATTACAGAGGCTTTTTTTGGTATGTGAGCCAGTCAAAAGCTCCAATTCTTGAAAGACAGTCTCCAAACGCCACTTTTGTGGTCATTCATGGATGCATGAGATAAAGCATAGTAGTCCCAGAAAGAAGTAAATTCACCTTTGCCACCATCAAATGTGTTCCGATCTGTATTTGTGACATAATGTTTACTATGTGCATTTGTTACATCCTCCTTGTTTATTATCTGCATTTGTGCCATCTTTTTCTGTTTATTTTGATGCTAGTGCTACTAAATATTCTGTGCCTTATTCCAGGTCAGAAACAGATGGAGGTAGTGGGATTCTGGAATTTCCCCTTAGAATGTCTGTTCTAGTGAGCCTGTTTGTGATCAGGAAGGCAAAGGTCAAAACAGCAGCTATCAAAGACTGAATATCTTCAGCTTCACAGAAATGGCACATACAATTCTTTTTGGCTACTTTCTTTACCGGGTGCTTTTCTCTATGCCAGAGTCACATCCACGCTGACATTACGATTCTCAAGGGCTGCTTACGTCTGTCTCCTTTGGGGATACACAACCCTTCCAGTGAGGCTGCATCAGCCTCTTGCATGCTGAACATGCAGAGGCTGTTGTTAGCTGATGGTGCTGTCTTTTATGAATTACTTCTCTCTAAGGAATTAAAGTTCAAGCGGTTTGAGAGGAAGCTGGAAAAACTTTTGGGATATATCAAGCCAAATTTTATGTCATTCTCCTATTATTGCCTTACGAGCAAAATCACATCGACCCCACTGTTGAACTGGCACAATGGCCTGTTTTACACCCAGCCTGAATACGAGCCTGTACTTTGGCTGTAACAGGGATGGAAGCTCTCTCCCCTCAGTTTGACTGCTTTAGAGGGAAGAGGATGTGATACTTGGTTCTCTTCCAGGCAGACATACGCAGTCAGGAATTGATCTGGAAAAAGAGCATCTCCAAGAAGCCTTGATTCTCAGAGACATGCCTGGGAGTCACTGTGACTCATGCCTGTGCTATGGCTGACCTGTGTCATCACCCAGATGATGACATCTGCATTTCTTCCCTTATTTGTGATGCCTGCTCAGTCCTACTGGCTGTCATGTGACATCAAGGCATAGCACATCTGTTCTTCAGGGAGTTCATAGCATTGAGTACCAGGGCCTGAATAGCCCATATGGGAGTTTGAAGGAGAACAGCTTACTCTTTAGCCCCTATTCCAGCTTAGGTGGAGCCCTAAATGACCCTTTTTACAATACCTTTTTTATATGAGAGAAAAATGCATACTACATCAATGCAGTGTGCATTGATCTGCAATGCAGAACAGTTCCAGGCTGTCAAGATGGACCAAAGGCACAGGAGGGGAACGAAAATATCTAGCCAGTGCACCAGGAAACAAAGTTAATCTGTGAAAGCACAGTGGGTATATATTGACTGTATCTTTTGTTGTCATAGGTGAGGCAGTCAAAGCTGGAAAATGCTCTAGTAGGTCCAAGGTTCAATAACTGAGAAAAAGTGCCTTTAGTGTACACACAGAACTGTTGGGGAGTTGCTGAAGAGTTAAAGTCATTCTTACTGATGACCAGATTTCCCAGAGCCTGTTGGTCAATAGCTACTGCCTTATTCAGTTGTGGAATTTGTGGCTTCAGGAGAATGTTGAAGGTTATTCAGGCAAGCTGCTGTAAGGTGTAACAAGCCTTCTTTCACAACTTTCCCCCGGGTCAGAGCAGAATGTCTTCTAGAGGAAGGTGTTGCCCAGAATGTAATTTTGGTTCCAGCTGGTTGGTCACACCACCTCCACACTGGCTCTGCCCATCAGAGACTGTGATAGAGTTTTAAACAATGGAGCACTGTGCCAGAAACCAGAGCAGTAACAGTGAGAGTGAGTTTAAAGAAATCAGGAAAATGGAGTTTCCATTTTTTCCCTTGAATTTTTGGGAACAGATGGAGTGTCGATGAGGCACAGATTCTGGAAGGGACAGTGTGTTTCAAACGTTTTCCTTAACGTCTTTCCAATCTGCTCATACATTCATAGTTCCTGCCTGTTTGGCAAAGGGCAGCTAGTTGAGGATGTGAAAATTTCAACGCCCCCAGGCTTCCAGAGGTGGATGTCCCCCAAGGCCTGTTTAGCTGTGTTTTTTGGGCTGTGGAACTTTTGATGCAAAGGGCCGTGGGAGCAGCTCATGGCCTGATGGGCAATGTCTTTGTTTACTCATTCCAAGTCACTGAAATGAAGGATCTGGTCTTTCTGGATGGAGACAATGACCCTGGAGCATCTTAACTGAGCACTGTACTGATCCTATTAGGATCAGTCCTGCCTCTTCTGAACGGCCAATGTGTTTTCTTTGGGGGTTTGTTTTTCATTTTTTTTATAATCTGGTTAGAGGCCAAGAAGAATCTAATCAGAGCCCAGCAGTGCACTGAGCAGCAGTCATTATCATTACTAAGTCATGCAGTTACTGTTTCTTTGCTGTGACAAGAAATGTTTGTGTGATTGGGAGTGGAGGGATGAGGGAAGATCAGCTTTTCTCTTCTTCCCCTTGGAGAGTTTTAGTCACGTTTCCTCTCAATACACCTGCACCAAAGTGTTGCCCTTTGGAGCTAGATTTAAGGTAGTCTTCAAAACTCTGTGACAGCCACGGTTTATGGGAGAGAAATCAAAAAGAAGGGAAAATTTAAACCATCATTAACTCCTAAAGGAAATGACTTTCGGCTGTGAACTGTGAAATATGATTACTCTCTCATTAGCTTTCATAGTTACAAATGTATCTGGTTAATAATTCCATCCAGCTGGCCAAGTTAGAGTCCAAATTTCTCCTCAGCCTGGTGTTTTGGGCTGGGTTTTTGCTTGTTAATGACACACAGAGCAAATACATTGGACAGAACTGCTGGGACTTAGTTTCCATGAATGCCCAGGCTTGTCTACTGGAAGACGTGTTGCTTCTTTTGGCTCTGTAGTTCTGTTCCTGGGGAACAGAAGACCAGCTGTGGGTAGCCTGGTTTGATATTCATTTGTCTTTAGCACTTAGGGTGCAGGAAAAAGCATTGCAAGAAAATACTGAGATGGAGAGAGAGCATGTGGAATTTTCTTTTCTGCTTCTACAAATTCCTTTCTTTACTGCACTCCTAGATCTCCTTTTTTACTTTCAGCAACTTAGCAAATCACTGTCATTGGAAGAGGCAGTAAAAGGCTGGCACCGAGATTATGCTAATATCTGAGTATTTTGTGTCTAAACAAAAATTAGAGAATTTTGCAAAAATTAGCTTCCTTCTGTGTCATATAGGAGGTGATTTTTGTCCTGACAGTACCTTAAGGTTAATTTAAGCTCTACAACACAAATTTGAAGAGCAGTGGTAAACAGCTGGTGCCTTTACAGAAGCTTTTAATATTGATTTGGGTATATTATGTTACCTTCAGGGTCAGCAATGCCTTTCATTGACTGAGGTGCTGGTTGGATCAGTAAGCATGGCTCTGGGCTAAACTAAACTTAGCAAGTGCCTTTGTCCTTTCGTGGTAGAGGAACATAAGCCTGGGTTCTCCTGCCACAAGCAATCCAGTGATCATTGAGTATAATCCTTGTGTCCCACACCCCAGTTTGGCACATATGCCACAAATCCTAGCATGCAAGTTTTGCTTTCATTTTGCCTGAGTGTTTGTGGGAGCACAGGGTACAAAGGGCTGGAGATGCTTGTGTGTAGGTGAGGATGCATGCTTTGTCAATCTCATTCTGTAACTGCCATTCATTTCCTAGGGCTTTCCTTAGAGTAAACATAGCTGAGCCCCAAGTTTTTCCCTTACAGTGTTGTAGTTAGCAGGTCCTGAATTCCGCAAAATTGCTTGGACCAGGGTCAACAACTGTTCTAGGTAGAGGAGCAAGATCATACTTTCTTTTATGCATGGGAGTTAAGATAGGTCAGCAGATCAGTAGGAGCTGGAAAAAAAGTGCTCCTCAGGTGCCTGCTAAACAGCTGATCACTCTCAGCTTGTGTTGGTGTAAGAGAGCCTGTCCAGCTCCCCTGGAGTTCTGCGGTCAGTCAGACAACAGCAGCAGGTGCCATGCCTCTCCCTGAAGTTTCCCTTAAGATGCTGTAGATCCTGAGTGCAGGTAAACTGTGATCCTATCAGGTGGTATTTCATTCTGTCTTAAATGAGGGATCACTGGTCTCCAGTACAGCCCTTATTTTCAGCAGCCAAAAGGGACCTTAGGACAGTTGTTCAGCCTTCAGCAAGGAAGACAAATTCTGTATTTGTTTTACTCAGCCATTTGAAAAAAAAAAATAGCACTTTGTCTTGTGTTCTCTGCTCTTCTCTCTCTGTGCTTAGCAGTCTACGTGCTTCCACTGGATTAATACATACCGTGTTGTTACAAGGACCTCTTGCTGGCCCTTAACTCCTGTCCTAAAGACTTGCTCCTTCTGACAGATCAAGTTCCTACCTAGAGCTCTTAAAAGACCTGTATGCATCTTTCCAAGGAATTTTACTCAGTCTCTGGTGAGAGTCTGAACCCCTCATGCCATGCAGACTCAGCTGGAAGTGCTTCCTGAGTCCTTGTGCCGTTGGAAGGAGCAGCCTGGCAGACTGTAGGGGCTGTTGATGACAGTATTTCCTTCTGCAGTGGTGCTGCCTCCCTTGCATTTCAGCTGGGCAGGACTGAGCTGCAGAATTCAGGCTCAGGTCAAGGGGATCTGCGTGTTGGGAGCTTTGGGGCAAGGTAGGGCTCACCTTTTATAGCAGGGAGGGTGCTGTAATACTATCCAAACCAGAACCTGGGTGGCTGTTTTGTAACAAAGCAGGGTGAGGATGTTGGGTGAATGAGTTTGTGCTCATTGACGGTGCTGGGTGGAACTCTGGCAGCAATGTGTTATTTTGGCCGAGTTTTGTTTTGCAATTCAAACCCTGGAACTGAACTAAAAGCACTAGCATGATCTAAGTTTGCTTGCCTTCCTCCTCCATCTGCAGAATGAAGTAACTTCAATCACTTTTGTTTAGCATTTCCCAGATCTATCAAAAGTACCTCCTTTTCTAAACTGCATGTCACAGCACCTCTGCTTTCTTCTGGTAGCTGGAAAGTCTAGTCCCACAGCATATTCAGGTGGCATAAAAGAACTAGTATAGCTGTGTGATATTTATCAAAATAAAATAAAGAAACTGTATGGATTGTGCAACAAAACTTTCCAGGGTAGCTTATAACTGGTAGAATTACCTTCTCGGGTGAAAGCAGGTTTGTCCAGTGGCTACTAGAGCAGATGTCCAGAATATCCTAGAACCAGCATCTGCTTCTGTTATGCCAAAGACTTCTTTTGTTAAGAAAATTAATTTGTTCCTTTTTGCTATTTCCTTCAGCCACGATGGTGAAGTTGTCTTTCACAAAGAGATGGTATTATGGGGAAGAACACAGCAGAGATTGTGCAGCAGCAGGTACCAGGAAAATTGCAATGCATAGTACATTAGTCAGTTGGTTGATGGTAAAACATCAACAATTCATAAAGCTTTTTATCCTGCTCTCAAGGTTAACTTTAGAAACAGCCAGACTCTGTGGCCCTGCAGCCAGGCAAAGCTTGCTGCTCTTTACCCAAGTAGAATTCTGTGAAAATCCCAATTTCCATTTAAGTGGTGGTCTGGAACAAAAACTCTTCCCTCCTTGCCAAGCTGTTTGAAGGTCTTCTAAGCTGGTTTCTGCAAAGACCAGGAAGGTTTCAAACCCCACCTTGACCTGACCCTCCTAACTTTGTACCTGAGCCAACTTCTGGATCTTTCCTTACTTTGCCTCTCCCTAGGTGCCATGCTTTCATTCACTAGCTGTTGTTTTTACAGTATGTTTTTTTTTAAATCACAGTCATTTTTCTTACCTGAAGACAAACTATCAGGGACTTGTTTGTACACCCCTGCTATACAACAAATAGGGCTTCCAACTGACCTGCTCTCATGTGGTCCAGGCTCCACAACAGACTTGAATGTGATCAAGGAGGCTGTCTTTGGGTTGTGAGGGGTATCTCGTTTCATACTGTGTAAACTGTGTTTCATGTTGTGTAAATAAGTATGTTTGAAATAATTGGAGCTGGTAATTACTGCACAGCTCTCTTTGGACAATGTGGGGGGTTTTGTTGGCTTTTCTGGTTTGTTTTTGAGAGCCACACGGGGTTAGGCTTTTTTGTTTGGTTGATTGGTTTGCATTTTTTTGTAAAGAGGAGAGTAGGATCTGACCACTCAAAGCATACATACTGTTTTCCATCACTCTTTATTCTGACTGTTGATATGTCTGAAATGACCCTCTTCCTCTTCCACCCAAACTCCTCAAATGTAAAGGGACTAGAATCTAAACCTAGATCCAGGCCTGAGTTTTGCTGGTATCTGCTGTGATACCAAATGAAATCAAAAGCCCAGGCACAAGCTCTCCAACATTAGTCTTTGGGATGTGATAGTAAATGTGGGCTCCAGAGCCCTTTTTTTTACTCTAATTAGAACTACCAGTGCCATGTTCACACTGAGGTTTGGGATTGGTTGTTGTTAAATGAAGTAAGGTAGAGCAACAGTTCCAATCCTTTTTGGCCCCTTAGCCAATATACCAAGCCAGAGTTGTGCCTGTTTTGGTTTATAGTGAAATGCTTCATTTGGTGGGAGGTAAGTATTGGGATGCTAAAGGATATATGGGAGGAAAAGGGAGAGCTTGTGCTGCTGACCCTACCTGAGTCAGCATTTGACAGAACATCAGTATGGGTTTAGATGTGTAGGTATTTGGAGACCTTTGTTCTGTGTCCTTTGCTAACATTTCACTGAAAGAATCAGTAGTGTAAGCTCTGACATGCAAAGTGGACTTTGCTCTATGCCCTTCTGCAATCTGCAACTCTTGCCATCTGTGTTGCTTTCTAGGTCTCATTTGAATGCTGAGATGCTCGTCTTGCAATAATTTTCAGTACATTTTATCAGTCTGTAAGTTTGGCAGTAGATCAATGCCTGCCTGTGTGCATTTGAGGAATCAAAATCCAGAGACAGGCTGCAAATAGAGATACAGTGGAGTGTCAGTCATGAAAGCCAGTGCAGGTGACAAGGGGAGTACCAAGAGGCTTAGGGGGCTCCTTCAGATTAATTCCACGATTACATTACCACTTGGTCTTGCCTCCAAGGTCTGAGTTGAGGTAGTCTTTGTCCCAGTTGTTTGTGTTGTACACATTGTGTTGTAGACATTGGCTGTGGAAGGAAAGGTGATTCTGTGCTGCAGTTCACCTTCCTTGCCAACGGGCTGCCCAGGCCTAGGGATGTGTGAGTGTACCCTCACTCTCCTAAAAGCTGGCACTACCTCCACTCCAAGGCAAGTTTTATGTTGCCTAGTTGCATCTGGCTCAGATGCTTCTTTGATGCCTGTTACAATGCTCATGGAGTGGGCATATAATATCTAATAGCCATACAAGCAGTTAGTTTCCCCTTGTGTCATGTCAGGTATTTATGCTACAAATCTCAACTGCCAAGAGCAGAAACTTTAGCTGCCCCTTCAGCTCCATTGAAATTGGATCTGCCATGTCCTGTGCTAATGAAAATTTTCCTTCCTTGAGAAGTGGATGCTGCCTGATTTAAAAAAACAGAAAAGTGCTTTTTCAAGTACTTTCACTGTAATTTAACATCCCTTCAAGGTCTTTCTGTCACTTCTCAAGTCCGTCCTGTACCAATGCTACCCTGAAGTGTCACCTCCAACCTCTTTCTCTTTCCTTTCCTCAGCTCCAGATCTGCAGGAAGAGACAGTGTCCTTCGTGGTGACAGTGGCAGGGGAGTGACAGGCAGGCTGGGTGGGGGTGGCTGTTGGTGAGCAAGCCTAGTGACAGGATGGGGTGACTAAGAACCAGCTGGCTAATTAAAGCACAGCAGGAGGAGGAGCAAAGTATTTAAGGGTGCCAGAGAGAAAGAGATGCCTCCACAAATTTCTTACACTTCTGCAGCCAAGTGACTGGGCAACACAGTGAAAGGTTTTCTTAACTCTTTCGTGCCTCTCGTGGAGTGAAATCAAGAGACTAAGAAAATGGCTCCATTGACTGAAAAGTCTGAATCGAGGTAAGGACACCAGTATGGTTTTTAGTCACAGTTAGTCACATCTACCTCTGCTGGACCTGCTGTGAGCTCAACTCCCAGGACTTTATATGACTCTGGCATATGCTAATATACACTGAGTGGGTAGGTCTGGTGGGCAGTGCACACTGATTTTCAGAAGGCTGCTTTCATTTGGGTAGGTATTTTTAGTTGCTGATTGAAAAGAGGCAATGCCAAGGTAGTCATTACGTGGATTTGTGTTCTCATTAAGGGAGATGGACATGTCCTTGCCTCCTTACCCTAGTGACTGGATCTTTCTCCTAATTATTTTTGTGGGAAGGAGAGATTGAAAGGAGTTCCTGAATGCGAATTCTGAGCCAGTTACTAACAGGAAAGTGAAGAGAATGGAAGTGGAATTCTCAGCAATATAGGAATTTGTCACGCGAGGCTGGAGGAGTCAGGGGGAAGTAAAGATGAGGACTGGCTTTTGGAATGTAACTTTTTGCTATTTCTGGACACACTTGGAATATCAGACTGTTGCTTCACCCATCAGTTTAGCTTTCTGCGAGTGTTTTCAGTAGTGAGTAGAGAAGCAGTCACTGTGTCTTTCCTTCTGGCATGTAGGTGACTCTAGAGGCAGCACAGCCCATCAGGACTAGCAAGCCAGCTCCAGCCTGAATTCCCTGGCAGGCACAGGTTTGCTGTCTGGCCTTGGATGTGTGACTGTGGCCAGCCTTCTGAGTTTTGCTGAGACCATTCTGTGTCTGATATCCAGGCAGATGAATTAATCCCCTGGCAATTTTGCTAGCATAGCAGTGCTTTCAGGTTGGAAAAGACTAAAGAAAAGGACCTTGTCTCATTTCAGTTTGTTTTCAGCTAGGCTTGTCAGAGATGTGTTGGCAGTATTGCATGCCTGGCTCCCTGTGTGCTTTGGTTAGACCTAGCTCTCTGTGGTTCTCTGGAGGTTGTTGCAGTTGTGTGTAAATGAGACCAGCTCTCAAACTGATTTTTCTTATTTTGAAACTATAAAAAGCAACCTGTAAGGCTGATACCTGTAAGGCCCTGTTACACTATGCCAGATCAGCTAGTTTTGGATGTTACATAGGATAGAGGCCCAAATCTTCCATCTTGGTAAAAACTAAGACTGTCACCTATATGTCTGGAAAAATATTAACTGTTGCTTAGTTGAGTGTTTATACAGCTTTTCCGAACAGCTCATGCTAGAAGAGGTTGTAATTAAAAATTAATGTTTGGTGTGGTTGTCACAGTGAGCCTGCACAATTCCTCTGCCTTACACAACTGGGAATCTCAGGATGTGTCTGGAGTGGTGGTCTGTAGCATTAAAGTATCTGAAGTATCTGGTTTATATATCAAAGATGCATCAGAGTCTTCTCTCTACCCTGATTTTTGTGAAATGTTTGTAAACTGGATTTGAACTTTGAGACACTTGTCATTCTCTAATTAGTATTTCTGTTTAATGCAACTTCCTCTTATTTACTACTTCACTGTTTGGGAGTGTGACAGAGGTGAAGACAGCCTTTATAGTCTTTGTTATACAAAATCATGCAAGAGAAGCTGCTGGATGTTGTTTAGATGATCTAATTGATTTGTATTTATAGAATGCCATTCACTGTAGTAAATGCAGTGCAGTGTTTGTGTCCCTCAATCCTGCAGTCAGCTGAATGGATTCATTGTTATACATAATTAGGGCTTCTGGAATTTGGGTCTGTTTATTTACAGCAATTGTTCTGCCGAGGCACAAGTGGCCCCATATCAGAGGTCTACAGAGAGTGAGGTGCAGTACCCAGAGCACCCCAGCTGCACTGCTCTTACAAGTAGTCTCAACAGTTTGAACTCAATGAATCCTCCATTTCTTACAGCTGAAGTGTAAAACCAGCATCCTCTTGGCTAGATGCAGTCATTGCAGATTGAAAGATTTTCCTTTTGCAACAAAGGTAAATCGGGTGTCATGGAACTAATTACCCCTTACCTGTAAACGCTTTCCGATTTCAGTAGTTGTGTGCTCCTTGCCCCAGTTCCTGTGTGAATCTCAGTTAAGTGTCCTGAAGAGTCCTAGGCTGTGGTGTGCTGTTAAGTCGTTCACAGCCTTCCCTGGAGCTGGCAGCCTGAGAGCTGTGCCCAGTGAGCTTCCTTTTATAGGATGTACATCGGTTTGTTTGTAAAGTACTTCCATCTATGAGATGTGATCGTACATATTGTGGATAAATCTGAACAGAAATCTCAGCTTCTGCTGCTGTCAAGTGCTGTGCTGTGTCTTCTGCTAAGATGGAGATGAGATTTTATTTAGCATATGCTGGAAAATTTTGGTTTTCTTTCTGAAGTTTCAGAATGTTCATGTGAGTTGCTTGGGTGTATGGGTGTGGCAGAAAGGCATTTGTTTCTTCAGCTGACACCCATGATGCATGGGCCAGGGCTCCTGTCACCATATCTCAGCTGTCAAATACTGAAGACAGAGGACAGACTCAGGAGGAAGTCAAAGACCAGTTAAAATATAGAGTCTTGTCAGGAGAAGAAATATTTGTGACTGTAAGGCAGGGATGTGAGCAGTTACTTATGCAGAGGGAATGGGTGGTAAACCGCGTGTCAAGTCTGTTGTGAGCCAGACAACCTTCTGGAATGGCCATTTTTCAAACCCTGAGTCTGCAGCAGAGCCGGAGGTTGATGGCTCAAGCAGGAGCCACCTTTCAGCCACACAGTCTTCCAGGTATAAGTCCTTGTTTAATGAAGGTTTACTGGCTAGCATGAAATTATTCCAGTCTGTTTCTTTGAAGGGAGGTTCCTACAGACATCAAATCACTATCTGAACTAGCACTAATCATGGAATTCATTTAGTATACAGGTCAAAGTTAGAATGCACAAAAAGAGATGATTTACCTTCTCAACCTTGCTGTTCAGCTGTTGGGCATGTTGGCTTTAGACTTTGCTTGATGGCTTTGTGATGTTGAGTGGAGTTTAGACTTTGGTCTGCTGACCTTTAAAGTCGTTCACTATTTGCCAGATTTTAAAGAGATGGGTGACAGCATGCTGGCCAGTTTCTTTGGGAATGCTTGTTTACAGGCTTGCAAAAGGAAGACTCAGAGGCTCAATTGCTTTCTAAAAATGCATGGATAGAGGTGAGTGCAGGAGGAAGACCTGCTAAAACAGAAAAATTGTGTTGGTGCAAAACAATTTAGCTGTAGCTGCTCATGAATTTAATTTAGGTTGCAAATGAGAAAAGGCATTCATGCCATAAGAGGAATGAGTTCTGGAGCAGGCTTCCAGGAAGAGCAGTGGAGGCGGGAAACTTTAGCAGTTTTGAGCTGGAATGTGAAGTGTTCTTTCACGGGGTTGTATGACACAGTTGCCTGCAATAGCATGGGAGTAGGCTGGATGACCCGGGAGATTCTTTTCTGCCCCCTGCTCCACAAGTGGTGACCTTGAACTGAGTTAACTCAGGTTGCAGTAAACTGTTTACTCTGAAGTTGATGACTGTGAGATGACTTACTTCCAAAGCATCTCTGAATTCTTAAAGCTGTATCTCCTAGTTTACGTTTCCTATTTAACTTTTATTATTAAGAAAGGCACATTCCTCATATATTGCAAAAAAACCTGGCACCTATGCCCCAGATAACTTGAATTTGCCCATTTGGAAGGCAACAGACACATACTATATTTAAAGAAAAAAAAAAAGGAAGCATTACTGCATTTGAAATGGGCTGTATTTGTTTGTTGTAACAGCTGTAGGTTCAATTATTTATAAGAACACCTTATCCAAGCTGGTGTGTAATGATGCCATTTGTTTCATTTAGTGAGCTTTCAGTCCTCTCTCTCTGCTGTCTTAACACTTGCTGAAGAGTGTGTGTGGAAGCTGTTGTCTAGTACAGAATTGGTGTGATTATTCTATGTGCACTGCTTGCTTACTCATAATCTTTTCATGACTTTTATTCTTAGGAGCATAATGTCTTCTGAAGGAATGACAGGTTGTTCTTTAACCCTTAAAATAAAAACCACAGACAACATATTTCAGTATTCCAGAATAAAAGAATAATGATAGTTGAAGAGAGAGCTGATTGCCTGGGTTAACCTGAGTTGCCTGCTCTATTCTAAGTTTGTGGGGGTTTTTTTGTCACATTTTATGTGATGTGAGGTGACAAGTGCACAGGAGATGTGCAAGTTCCTTTAGGCAGAGGAACCTGCAGGTGGGAGGCACTGACTGCAGCGCAGCTCTTTGCCCACTTTGCAGATTTGGGACCCCATATTGCTGACATGGCTTGTTGAAGAGGAGCATTTGGGTCAGGGACACTGATGACATCGTGAGAAAGGGTCTGAGCCAGGGTGAAACAAATGATTGCTGTCTGTGATGTGTAAGACCTGACCTGGTGAAAAGTAAGCTTTGTGATTGCTAATCATCCTTTCAATCTGAAAGCTTACAGTTTTTCTGTAGCCTCAAATCCTACTTTATATTAATATAAATAAGAATTTGATTTTTCATTTAAATGCAGCCACAAAACACTTAAAGCTCATGTATTTGGAGAGAAAATTTTGAAAATGTGAAAAACTTGAAACTGAGAAAAATAAAGTAGTCTACATCTCAGGAATATCAGGGACCAGCACAAAAAGTTTTGAATTTTCATCTCATGTCAAGCAATTGTTTTAAAATCCTATATGAGTCACTGGAGCTGTCAGTAATAACGAGGGAAGAAAGGAAGTTACTTTTCCTCGCACTCACATTAGACCACCAAAAATAACCACTGCCTGCAACTCTTAGCTGAGATACCAGTGACTTAAGAGCATGTGTCCTTGCTCAGAACTATTAATGAGCTGTTTGTTACCCCCTGCCTTCGGAGGGGGAGTATTCAAACCTTTAGAGCATGTGAGATAATCCAGACAGGCTGTACAGAAGTGGTTGCCACTTATCTGCATTCCTCCTAAATAGGCTTCTGAATGCACTGCTCTCTTTTCCACACCAAGTAGGGAAGGGACTGCAGCCTTGGAGAAATGTGCTGGGGGTGAAAGGGAGGAAGGAAAAGTTTAAACATCTGTCTGGAGGTAGGACTGAGCTGACAAGGAATTGGTGGATGTTATGTATGGACATTGGCATGTTCAGAGTTCCAGCTGCTGGCTTATGCCCTGAGGAATTCATTTACCTTTCATTGTGTTTTGCATGTGTGCAGCTTTGAAGGCTTTGTTGCTATGTCTGTCACATTGCAGGAAAGGCACTAATTCCAGTCTGGTGAGGACACACTGGTTAGCTGGTTGGACCCGGGGCTGCTTAGCAGTACTTTTTCTAGTATTTCTCTTTTTTCCTTTGCCTGATCTGGCAATAGGGAGTTCTCAGTTTTTAATACTGACATGAGGGATCTCACTCTTGGCTCCCTTTGAAACGCTCCCTTCTGAAGTATTGCTCTGCATACTGTGTGTGGCTACAGGAAGTTCTTGAGGGGAACTGGGAGCAGCAAATGATTCCAGACCCACCTGTGTGCAGGGACAGCCTTTGTGCCCGAGCTGGCAGGGACTAATCTGCCTAAGATGTGCCATCCAAACATCCATAGCACACTGGCTTACAGCATGTGTGTGCCTTCCCAACGTTACAGGCCAGTCCTTGGCTGCACTGTGGAGGCAGATGTGTGATCTGGCTCCCATCTGATCCCAAGAGCAGCCTTAGCACTGAGACAGGCCTAGCAGGACTTGAGCTGGGCTTTGGGTCAAATATGTGGAAGACAGGTAGAATAACTCTGTAGCCCTGATGCAATAAGGTGCCAAAGCATGTTCTCAACTCCAGACATGCACCATAATTTTGTCCATCTAAACAGGAGTTATTTCTACTTGCGTGCAACAGATCTGTGTGCAGATTCTCAGCTGATCAAAATCAACTTTTAAACAGAATTTCTGGAGTTAGACCAACAGAGGGACTCAGGATTGGTTATTCTCACCCTGAGCACACTGAATCCATTCTGTGTATGGGAACTTGCACTAATCACATGTTTGAATGCTTGGAGGAAACTGATTAGTTTCACAGTAAGTGAACACTGGATGCTTGTTATTTTAATTGAATTCCATAATTGCTAGTAAGTGTGGGGATACGTGGAAAAGTAATTTTTCCAGATCCAATCTAGATCTAATGAGTTTGTACACGTCTTCCATTTAATTTTAGCAATCTTCTTTAATTATCACTTTATTTTTATCCTCAAGTCACTTGTTTGTAAAAAGTAATTTAATCTATTAATGCTAAATAATTATGCTTTTTGGTGTGAATTCTTTCCTAAATGCTTTTCTTAATGCAGTGGGGGTCAGTGCTTCATACTGTAACCAAAGTGAAGACCTGAATCAAAAAGACATCACTGAAATCAGAGTTTTATGGACGTTATGATTTCACTGTTTCCAAACAAATGAGATTTTTTAAAAGGCTGAAGCATGTGGTCACAAGTTTAATTGCTCAGATACTGCCATTATGGGAGGGGAAGTGTTGCTCTGGCATTGCAGCAGCAGTGGACCCTACTTTGCCCAGACATTATAGCCAGTAAATCCTCTTTCCTCTCCTGAAAAAGTAATATGCTGAATTATTTTTTCGCACTCCTTTTTAATCTCGTATAGCAGAGGAAAGCATTGCAACCTCTTGGGGATGCTTGGAGTGGAAGAAAATTTGTGTGACTTGCATGAAGTCCATGGGGAGGGCCAGTGGTGAGTTAAAACATCTGGGCATGAGCAACCTCCTCAGCTTCAGGGAGAGGTTGATCCTAAAGCTGAGTTGAGATTTACTGCAGTATGGCCCCTTCTTGTGGTTTTGTCCTGGCCCCGTGGAAGGACTGGTATTTATCCCAGTGAGTTTAATATGTAACATTTTTCTGTGTGTAGAAGAGCACGATATTGCTACAAATCTCCTTAAGCTGGAGAACATAATTTTAGACTGTTTCTTTTTTATTTGCTTGAACTAAGGCATCTTTCTGGAATGGAAACATACAGAGATCAGAAGGACCATTATTACTAAGTATGTTCGTCTACATTTTCAGGCTGTGTCAACCATTACTATTTCAGGGACTCAATTCTAATATGAAATGGTAGAAACAAAAAGCAGATACTGTATGGGCAGGCAAAATCAGGCAGCCAGCCTTTCAAGTTGGACTCAGTTTTTGTTGTTGACTGGTTTTATACTGCACCCCACACTTAACATTGTATTTTATGGGATCAGCTTGGAGCTAGGCTGAATCCTGCTGAGCTTTCATGAACCCACAATGTATATCTTATGTGGATATTTTAATGAAGGAAATATTTAAACAATTAAGTGTTGGCAGCTGTTCCTAGAGTGGCTTGCTGGGCTCCCCAGAGCCGAGATATTGTCTCATTTTTTAGACTCAACTGTTACTATACTTGCTTGTTGGGTTTTCTTTCCTTTTCAGTGTCTGTTGAACATGCTCATTATATTCTGGCTGGCATGAAACAAATGCTGGTTAAGAAAGGGGATGCTTGAGGTAGGAGAACAAATTCAATTCCCTGGAGGGAATTTTCACCTCTTAAAATGTTCCACTGCTTCCTCCAGTTCATGTAGAATGAAAAGTATTTTCAACTCTGTTGTTTAGCTTCTTGTTTCCCCAAGTAATTTTCCCTGTACTCCTCAGATTGAGGTTCTTGGTTTTGCATGATTTTGTGATTTCAGTTGCGTATTTCTGTTTGTGTCATGAAAGCCATCAGTTGTCTGGAGCTACACTTGATCTCACTTTTTTTGGGACTAACTTTTAGGCAAGGGGAGAGGTGGAGATCGGAACACAAAATTAAAGGACTTTTAATTCAACCTAGGACCTTTAGAGAGTTGAGAGATCTTGTCAAACACACACTTTTTTTGTAGAAATGCTCAAATGACTGTTCAAACCAACATCTGTGACATTGAGACCTGTTTGCTGCAGGTATCAAGTCCCCACAGAGGTGAAGACAGATAGGCCTCACAATTGTACTCCACAGACTGGCATCACCATGAAAACTGATACTTTCTTCTGGTCCCCATCTGGTATTTTTTCTCTTGAGATGGCAAATTCACTGCCTTTGGTACCAGGAGAATTAAAGCTTCCAACTTTCACATTTCACTTTTTGGAGTCTGATCCTGAAAATATCAGCAGCATTGCACAGCTGGAAATGATTGCCCAAGTTATAATATGCATTTTAACAAGTGCATCTCTTCTGTGCTGTTATATCTTTCAAAGGAGAGACTAGCTTTGACATGAGCAGCAGATTGTCTTGAAATGTGGAAAAGCTCTAATTTGAGGGATTTATTTTAAAGCTTTTAGTGTCACTTTGATTTTTTAAATTTCTCTTAAAAGGTGATGCACATTTTATATATTAGAAAGTAGTCAGATTTGCACTTTGCCCTTTATAGACTCTCAGACTTAAATGAGTATCTTTCAATTTCATATGAAGATCAATCTTGAAGTCTGGAAGCAGTGCATGTATTGGATAGAAATAATCTTTAATTTCTGACAATTACCAGCAAAAAAATGTATCTGGTGCTTGACATGAATCCACTTGGCATTTGAAAGTAATTTTTTAAAGAATCTATGACTGTTACCTTGACTCTCATGGTAAATGTTCAGCATTGTGTCCAGTGCTGTCTGGGCAGACATAAAGCATAATGTGTAATCATTCTGCCTTTCACTTTCAACAGACATAAAGAAAATCCAGAAGTGAAAAAGGCAAGTTCCTCTGCCACAATGAGCTCTGGTAAGTCTGTGTTGTTTTCTACTTGCACTCATTTGCCTTCCTTTTTATTACTAGTGATATTCTTGTCTATTTCTAATGCAATTATTCACATTTGTTGGTTGAATTTTGGCCCAAAAAGTAGCTAGAAACATCTTGAACTGGAGTAGGTCCTTGAGCTTATTTCAGTGTGGAATATAGGAATTCAAAATTACTGATAACCTGAAAAAAATCTGAATTTGATATATTTAGTAGAGATGAAAACATAGTTTGACACTTGGATAGGAAAAATCAGCTGTTCAAAGAAAAACAAGAGAGATCAGGAAATGGGAACTGGTTGGGAAGAGGAAAACTTCTGGGCTTGTCTGGGTAACAGGCTAAATCAGAGGGAAAAATAAAGCAGATGCCAGACTTGAAGTGCCATATGTAAGATCTGTAGAATGATATTCCCACTTAATTTTAGCATCTTAGCGAGTCTCAACTGGGATATCATGTCCTAGTTTTGGCACAACATTTTGAATAAAATTAGAGCTATTTGAAGAGAGTCCAGAAAAACATGACCTAGGAATTCAGTTTAAGCACTGATAAGCTTACAAGCTGGGAACCACTGGAACAGGTTGCATTAGGGTGGTGCTGGAAGTTTGGAAGAACTTGCTAGGCAAACATTTGTCAGGAGTGACAGAGGTAGATTTGTTTCATTCATGGTTCAGAAATAGGGCTTTAGGTGACCTTTGGAGCGTCTCTGTAGCACTGTGTGCTGTGTTCCCCTGAATTTACAAGAGCCAGTTTTATTCATGTCGGCTGAAGATCTTGTAGACTTGCAAAAATCTTTATTGAAAACCACTTCTTCATTTGTCTTTCAGAACATGAAGAAATTGATGTTGCAAAAACTGTTGTCAATGGGCTGAGCAGCAATGGACAAGAAAAAGGTGGGTGAAGATCTGCAGAGACACCTCCACAGCTCCTCCCGCATGTCAGCTGGTGATGTGCTTGGTTTTCCTGGAAATTCACTGCAGCGGGGGCTTCCAAATTTAGTTCACTTGGCGACTGACACAAGAAAAGCCTTGTGCTGCACCAGGCTAGTAGCAGCAGCATTTCTTAGTTCAACAAGTGTTCTTTGTCTCTTTAAGTGGCAGGCTGGACTTGCCTCTTTGTATGTTTTTAGTACTGTTTTGAGGAGAGCTGTACACTACTTGTGGTACTTGCGAGCACCTGCGAATCGGTATCTTAGTGAGTTGAGACAGCATGGGTTTGTGGTGCCTGTGTGTGAACTGTGTTAACGTCAGGGAGAGGTGAAAGTTTGGGTCTGGGATTAAAGGGCAGGAACTAATCATTTAAGTGATGAAAAAAACCTAAACAAACCAGTCTTCATGTTAACATCAGCAAGTTTGCAGTGTGCTTTATAACATTCAGTTTTGTAGAGTGACATGTCTGTTTTGGCAGGGTGAAAGTATGTGGATATGGGTTGGTTTTCTGTTGGTTTAATTTCCTTTCTTTTCCTTTGATGCCTTTTTATCGTGGTTAGTATTTTGACTGCGTTGTGGATGGATGAATTCAGTCAGTTTCAAAGCAGAACAGAATCACGATTGTTTTCTAAGACTCAGGTTGTTTGATGTGGGATCTGTTGTATTCACAGGGTCTTTGCTCAGGAAGAAGTATGGAAAACAGGATTTGATTTGTGTTCCTCTTTTATATAAAAAAATTAAACAATCCTATCAAATTGAAAATTAACGATTTTATAAGTTTTGAAAAAATTCTGTCAGGCTCTTTGCCCAGTCTTTTGTTGTTTGAGACTCCTTTTCTCAGTTGTGAAATCTGTGCTTTCCAGTTTTGCCGGGTATCAGAAAGATCTGCCACAAGAGGGGGTGTACACACCACCCTGATGTTAATGCCTCCCTCAAGCTGGCCCTGTGCTCAGTGTGAGTCTGTAAAGTATTAGAAATGTGGTTCCTCTTACTCTGGATTTTACAGGCATGAGAGAGATGGCATGGAATGTGATGAGACATCTATCATTTTCCAGCTAATACATACAGGAAACAGGTTTTATAGAAGAAGATCATGGCTCTGGAGAAATCAAGAACACTACTCAAATTATGCTGGCAGAGTCATGATATTCAAGATGTTTGTCTTGGCAGCTCCTGTTGAGCTTCACCTCAGAATAGTACTTGCCTTTTTCCCAACGACCCCTCTTTGTACCCGTTGATTTGAACAGTTTTGTTAACAATTGCTAGAATTTTGCATAGTGCTATGTATGGTTTTCCCCAATGTTACCACATATGGTATAATTACTGTGCTAGCTGATGAAGTCAGATAGAAATCTCTTCAATTTACTGTTTATATGGATGGATTTTTTTTCTGAAATAGCTATATGGATGCTACCCTTTAGCATGGGACCTTTTTCAAGATTATTTCACTTCCTTCTGTTGTTGAACTTGTAAAAAATGAGCCATGAAATTCAGAATTCCTGTAATGTGGATAGTTTAATCAACCTTTCAGTACTTGTTTTCTTTTTTTCACTTTATTTTTTTTGACTGAACCATATTAATGTTTTACTTAACATTTTTACTTTTGCATGTAGTGTACCTCAGTTCAACAATTACACTAAAATTTTTTGATGGCTTTTAAAAACTAATGCTTCCAGATTCTTTTTGCCTGCAGCATAGTGGCAGTCAGCATTAGTCCATTCAGTAAGCAGTTCTGTATGCTGCATAAAACAGACACATCCTGAATTAGGGCGAATGGAGGGATATTTTTAACAGTTGCATCATTGCTCTCTGGACTGCTTTTGTATTTGAAATTTCCTGCTATTGTGTCTCCAAATACGTTAGAAAATTTTGTGGCATGCTTCCCAAACTCTGTTCTTTCCTTTTTGGATGTGCCATTTACACTTTTGTGTTTGCAGCTGTTGACGTCCCTTTATGTACACGTTCTATTTCTGCCGTTAAAATAATCCCTGTGAAGAAAGTGAAAAGTTCTCCTCACCTAGTGCTGCCTACAGGTATCTTGTTCTTTCCTCCCCTGCCATGTGTTAGTTAGCATCGTCTCTCTTTCTCTCTGTCATTGTCTCTCTGCTTCACCCACATGCTTTGGCTAATTCTCAGCTTCATGCTCCTCTCACTCCTCCCAGAGCTGCAGATTTCATTGGAAGATAATGCAGTTAGCTCTTGATGGCCCAATGGTCTGTTCTCAATTTTGCTGCTCCTCTGCAGACATCATTGTGTCTACTTGAATCTGGGATCATTGTAAGCTCTTCTACTAATGCTCGATTCTGAAAAATATTGTTATCGTTATTATAGACTCATTTTGAACCAAACTCCTGAAGAACCAAAGAATGCTTCCTGCATATCTTTGGTTTTTATGAAAACAAATGGTTCAAGCATAGTTCAACATAGGTGGTTTGGTTTTGTTTTTCTGTACATGCACTGAATTTAATCCACATGTGAGTAAGTAAGGATGTTAGGCTGTCTGTCACCCTCTCCCCAAGTGCATGCTTCCCCACTACAAGTACAAGATTATGCTTGTACTTTGCTGGATTTGGACAGTCAGACTAGTGTAGCTGATACTGCTTGTCTCTCCTAATCTGTCATACATGTGCTTTGTCGGACTAGTACAGTGCTAATGTCCTGTTTATGACTAGCTGCTGGATTTCTATAGATTCAGATTCTTGTTTTCTGTCATTTGTGAGGGAATTCATCATTCTAGACATTTGTTTTCATCTCCCAAAGTGAGGTAGTCTGGCAAGATTTTATTTTCAAATATTTTCAAAGCATTTTAATTTTTTTTCCTGACTCTTATTCTTTTGGTTCAGTATACAGATTTAATCTGTTGTATGGAAAATTTAAAAAAGCATTAATTCCCAAATTTGATTCTCCTCCAATATGATGAAGATATTGTTTTGATATGTCATACATGTTGAGCTCTATTTCCATTTCTCTCCAGTGCCTGTGAAGCAAATGTAGGCATAGGGTTGCAGGAGGACAGCTACCCTGCACTCTTTTTGGATGTTGATATCAGTGACTCCCAAAATTGTGTCCATGCTTTACAGTTACAGCACTCTTAAAACTGAAGTCTCAGAGCTTAAACCTTTGTCCTGTGGTTTGAAAGTGAGTCTGTGGAGTCCTTGGGCTCTGTTGTGCCATGCAGATGGGAATGATAGCCAGAGCTGCACTCTTGGGCAGAAGGAGTCCTGACCTTACCTGAATCAGGCAAAAATCAGTCAGAGGAGTCAAATCTGTTTCACCAGGAATATGGGTGACCTTAAGTTGTGATTAGTTGTGGTACATTTAAGGATGAAACAGCTTTTGATATGTCTGGGTGGACAGTCTTTCCACGCACAGAGGCTGCCTCAATGCTGCCTCAGTTAGTTAAAGGCTGAACTATAGGAAAGTATCTTCTGATTTCTTATTTATTCCATCCTTTTTATAGTCCTAAGTATGGATCTGAAACCATGCTTTTTGTGGAATCCCTAAAGCATTGGAAACCCATGTAAGGCCTTCAACAGTGGAGATTCCAGCACTGAGGGCTTTCAGGGAGAGCCAGGAGTTTAGCATTCATTGAGTTTCTCCTCTTACTGCCATTGTCTATCTGGCATATTGATGTTTCCCGCTATTGTGGCCACACTGGCTGTGGGTTGCATGGTTTGTAACCTCAGCCAAGGTGTTACCATGGTCTGTAGGCACTGTACTGGTGTGGATTTGGTGAGGCGTTACTTTGCTGAAATCAGTCAGGGAATACTGATCTGCACAAATGTGGGCTGTTGTCTGGACAATAAACAACAGCCTTTGCCCCCTATGTCCAACCAAAAGCATCATTTTTGTTATCATAGCAGTTCCTGGAGAAGAGCTGCATCCTTCCCCATGCAGAGATAGCCTGATCCTCCACCCATAAAAATAAAAGTTATTTTGTTGTCTCCTGTGTAGTGCAGCATGCGCTCAGTACCTCTTCACACTCCCTGTGCAGTCATGGTAGGGCTGGTACCTCTGTGTAGGTAAGTGAAATCTGATGGCAGCTGCAGGGTCACTAATAGTGCATGAGAAGAGGAGGTGATGTGTTTGTCTATGAAAGTAGCATAGAGAAACAAGACAGTTTTCAGGCTTATTATTTCCAGAGGTATCTTAAAGGAAACAAATCTCCAGAAAGATTTTAAGTAGGGGGAGAAAGAGAGGTAGCTTTGGAGTACTGGTTTGTTATTACTTAATAGGATGACAGGAGGAGAGAACCCAGATCATGGACTGAAATACACAAAGGTAAGCCTGCACAAAAGCTGTGCTGAACTGTGTCTCAGCAAGGATGCTGGCATGATCTGGTATCTGGCTTACAGGTTGATCTGAATAGGCATGTGGTAAATCTCCTTCTACTTTCTGGGATTTGGGTTCCGGTGTCAGAAGGTGAAACACTGCAATGAAATGGGGAGATGGCAGGGAGGTGGCTTGCAGTGCCTTGCCTTTAGATTGTATTCAGCATCGTTAAAAGATTTTACCTTCCAGTGGTCAAAAGTATTTTTTTTTCCTGTTTTGGTCCTCCACAAAAGGCATTTTTAAGCTTTGGCACACAAAGTGTGCATTATGTCACTGAGACATCCCTATGGAGGAGCCACAGGTGTAATGGTAGATTGTCCTTGCTATCAGGGTGTCTCTGTACAAAGTAGAACAAATAAAAGCAAATGGACCTGTGACTTTTGGTTCAAACACTCTTTTTTTTCCCCTCCTTTCTTAGCTCTGTTGCACCAACTCAGAACTTAACTGCTACATTCATCAATTACATGAATATAAAACTGCTTTGATTTCTCAATGCTTTAAATACAGAGCTAATCTTCATCTGCACAAACATTACTAGATTCATTCACCTGGAGGCAGCCATGCCAAAATTACTCTAGAGCTCTGATGACTCCTGATAGCTTTGCATCATCCCTTTCTGTTTGTTTCTTCTGTGCATGTGCATTTCCTATAGAAATGGATCCCACGAAAGTTTGCAGTGGAAAAGGAGCTGTAACCCTCCGGGCAACTCCATCCTGTGAAGGGAATCGGACTGTCACTTCACCATGTCCTCAGGATGTTGAGCAACCTGAAAGTAAGTGGTGGAAGATTAACTGGAATCTGTTACTCACAGTAACCTCAAGACAGGTTGGTCCAGAGTCTTGGGCTTACTTTATAATTATGGTTTAAATCCCAGAGTTCCATAGTGTAGCTGAAAACCTCTTGAAGGATGAGACCAGCAGAGACACTGACTCCTAGTGCAGGCTTCATGACCTCTCGGTCATTGACTAAAGCTTGTCAGGAGCACCAAAAACTCTCAGTTCTTTTCTTTCTTCCCCTCCCACTGCCCCCAGGGCAGCCTGTGTCACCTCTTGTTATCCCAGGCATGAGGTGGAACAGAAAGAAGCTGGGTGGTGCTGCTGCCACTGCAGCGTTCAGCTGGGTTGTCAGGGAAGCAGGGTAGCGTCCCCCCAGACAGACAGCGTTGCCACAGAGCTCTGCCGCCTTTCAATAGCAGACGTGTAATTACTTAATTGTAGGAGACAGGCAAAGCATAACAAACCTGGCCAGTGTCGTGGGTCTGGCAGAGAGGATGAACTCCCAAAGGAAAGATGCCGTTAAGGGGGAGGGGGTAAAACGAGCTCTTGAAAGCAAAGCATGCAGCGTTTCTCACTGTATTGTTGGAGAAAGGGCAATTCCATTAATTCTAGCCCTAATGTGCCACTTTCTGCTCTGTCTTCTCCCATTCTGCTCCGCCCGTGACCTACCCTCTTTTTATGCTTGCCTTTCTCTGTTTCTTCACTCCTACCCCCTACTGTTGCCTCTCTCCTTTCTGTTGATGGCTTCATAAATTTCCAACAGCTTGAATGGCAGTGGGCCCATTACTATGGAAATCAGTTCATTAATACTTCTTTTGCTTACTCTCTCAATTGCTTTATGAAATGTACTTTGGAGCTGGAAGAGCTTCATGCATATAACCTAAACAGCAAAATGGGTACAGGATGGGGAGGAGCCCAGTGGGAAGCGGGTAAATATGTGATGAGGCCACTGCATGTAGCTGCAGAGACCGGGTTATAAAGAGATGGTATAACTCCCTTCCTGCACTTAGTCTGCAAAACTTGATCTATTTGTTGATAATTCTTTATCTCAATCACATATACTGCAATTGTTAAGGATACATACGTCTTCATAATCTGAATACAGGGTCCCTACATTTCCAGTAATTTATGGTGTCTGGATGTCAAGCTGCAGCTTTAGAAAGTAGCTAGCTGGGCAGCCTTTTTGCCTCTGAAATAAGAATGTCAATGAACAATTGTTTCTTCATTGCTCTGAATGAATTGCCTTGTGTTTACAAAGGTCAGAAACAAGGAGGACATCATGTTTAGGGCTGGTCTCTATGGTAATTACACAGCCCTGTCAGAAAGCATTTTATGTGTGAAATGAAGTAGCTTGACTCTTAACTTCAATTGCTACATGTTTTCTGGAAATGTAATGGTTTATTTTTTTTCCCCTTTCTTTTCCTCTATGCCTATCCTCCACCCCCACCTCTTCTGTCCCTGTTTTCTGTGAAACACTTAGGTCTGGAGCCAGAAAACTCTGAAACAGGTATAAACATTGGCTGCTTTTCTCGTTACTTCTGTTGCTCTATTGGAATTATTTCTTGTTGCCTGGGGGAAAAAAAGAAAGGGGGAGGAAAAAGGAAGAAAAGAGTCCCCTCGTTTCACTTATCCTGAAACTGGAGGGAATCTGTGATCTGAATTTTCTTTCCCCTCGCAGATGATTGGAGGTCATCGTCTAACACTGATGCCAATGGGGATGCCCAGCCATCTTCTCTGGCTGCCAAGGGCTATAGGAGTGTGCGTCCGAACCTTTCTTCAGACAGCAAGCCACAGGTAAGCCTTTCTTCTGTGACCCTGAGGGTTCAAGCACTGGATTAATGATCAGGAGTCCTGGGTTGAACTCCAAACTTGGCTGCAGATGGGTAAGTTGCTGTGCCTCAGCTTTTTCTACCTTTAAAATGGGGGCAACACCAATGTCAGCAGAGTGTTGTGGAGCTCATGTATTCAGACACACCACAGTGTTTCCTGGGTGGATGAAGGAGGAGGAAAACACTATTTGCAAGAAAAAAGGTGAAGTAATCATCTATAATTATTTTGTATTTTATGCTGGTTTATTTCCTAGAAATTGCTACAGGCTGAAATCAGAGTTGCACCCTACATTAAAAATAAAATGCCTTTCAGTTTTAACACTGCAACTGATAGAAGCCAACAAGGGAAAGGTTATTTGTACCTGAAGGTAAATTGTTGAAGTCAGTCTCCTAAGAGAAGTGCAATGTCATCTTTTTCTTTTTTTTTTCTCTTTGGGTACTCAGTCTGCACAGAAGCAGTCTGGAAGCTGGTAAGGAAGCACTTCATTAGAAACTGGATTCTTGTGTGGAGCAGAGTCCCTTTAAAGCCTAGTCCCCTGTCAGTGTGACTGCTCCCATCATCAGGGTCCCTTTAGCAATGCTACAGATCAGGTACCCTAAGTGAAAGTGGCAGAAGGAGCAGCTCCCATGAAGATGTGGGAAGGAGCAGCATGCTAAAGACAGACCCTTTTCTGCTCAATACTTAGAGCTGTCCTGATCCTGTTGATGGACAGGGAGAGTGCTGGTGCACATACTTGTTACAGAAGTCTCAAGAGCTACAGTTCAAACTGGGCTGAAATGGAAGAAATTCCAAAAGGAATGAACCTGTTCAGAGGCAGAAGCCCTTTAGAACAGCACTAACCAACCCACTTCTCCACTCCCTTATGCTTCAGGGAAGGGTGGGAGGGGCAGCATGAGGACAGCAGATTTTGAGCAGCAGCTGTAATTTTATGAAACTTTTCTACATCTATATCTATGTAACAAGAATAGGTGCTTGCCACAACTTGTCATGTTGTGGATGACTTTTAAAGGACGTCTCTTTCCAGATTTGAATGTTGCAAGCTATTAAGGCATCTTTATTCTCTGGTTTTGATATTTTTAGCAATGGTTTAGACAGCCTTTGCCCATAAAGATATGACAGCAGAGTGTTTGTAAAGCCTGCTTTCACAGTCTCCAAAGGGTTAATTTGCAAAAATCCAGGGAGCTGCTGTTCACTGGGTGAATATTCTCTTCTTTCCAGTAGATCATAGTTTTCAGCTACTGGCAAAAAAGCAATAAATAAAATGAAACCTCTGCATTGTGATTTTATCTCAAAACACTTTGACTTTCAGAAAAAAATCACTGTAATTGGAGTTGCAGTAGGCAGGTGATTTGGAGTTAGCAAGCTATATGTTGCCAAGTACTAAAACCAGTAAAGCTTTTCTTATTATTTACTAGAAGCAGGATTTCTCTCTTGGTTTCCATGATTCTGGAGGGAAATTCTGATTATCTCAGTTCCTCAAGAAACTTTATTATTCTGGTCTTCCTGAAAGCATTTTCAGGATGGAAAAATCCTAAAGAGAATTGAAGAGCTGGTCTTTAGAATGAAGAAATGCTGACTTTTTATTTAGCCAGCTATGGTAGGCTACAGCACTTGCATGATGTCTGCTTTCATTAGCATTGGTGAAACTTGGCAATGTTCATTTTTCAGGAGTACATTTAACATGCAGAGATGGCCTAGAACTCTGAATTTGTCTTTGCAGTTCAAATGTCCCCAGTGCTGTGAAGTGTTTAGTTACACAAGCACAAGACTGAATTTAGTTAGCCATGATGTTAAATCTTGACTGAGGCTTTCCCAGGGGCATGGTGGGTGTTGCTGTGCAGGCCTCTTGAAACAATACAGCAGTGAGAATTATTGAGCACAGAGAGAGAAGTGTGTAGGCAGGGATTGAGGGCTGGGTTGTGCGCTGCAGTGAGCTGTGCTAAAAAAGAATGTGTGCAATGATGGATGTGAGTGAATTCTGCACTGGCCTCCCAGATACTGTATTTGCTTTTTATTCTTGCTGTATTAAAACCTGCTTAACCCAAGTCTAATGATCATTTTCATTCTGAGAATTTAATTTTTTTCCTTCCTTTTTCCTTTCATTTGATGCTGCTTCCTCTCTCCTTCCTACCTTCTTGACTCTGCCTGATCAGGCCCTTGCTCCTCCCCGTCCTCCTCTTCCCAAAGAGGAAAGCTTTGCATGGCGTCCTCGCACTGACACTAAAGTGACCAACCTGTTGCCAGTGCCCATCATGGACTGTGTGTACCTGAATGCACCCAAGCCTTACACACAGCGTGCATCACCAAGCACCAGTGCACGCTGTTATTTGTCATCACCCACCCCCTATGGGGCTGTCCCCACTGGGAAGCAAGGCTTGCCAGCAGGCCATTTTCCTTCTTCAGGCCCCAAAGATGAGGTGCATGCTGGGCAGCCACTCTGGGAAAGTCACTCCTCATCGGGTGCATCATCCTTACAACACAACCCTGACAGGGCAGATCCCAGTAGTAAGGCTGGAATGAATTCCAGTCATGAGACGAAGGCGGATAAAAAGGTCAGCAAACTATATGTAGCTTGTTTATCTAACAGCACTTGCTCAGGCGCATCTCAAAATTCCACTGGCACCACACATGACCCAGCAGCCAGCACCAGTTTGGGCGCTGAGCTCACTCAGGCACCAGCCACCAACATTGTTTCCTCTGTAACAGACACTGAAAAGTCTCTTCCTGCTGCTCCTCCTCCTCCTATTCCTCCCAGGCCGTACTTTTACATTGTCCTCAGCAAAGACGCAGTTAGTTATGGTGCAGGCCAGCCCTCCCGGACTCAGCCATCACCTCTGCAAGCTGTGAGGGACAGAGTGCTAGAGCCCCAGAGCACAGCTGCCACAGAGGACAGGATGAGAAAAGAGCCTTACCTTACTCAGCAGCGACAGCCACCATACAAGGCAATGGGACGCAGCATGGTACATGTTTTCTCCATAACCTTGTTTTCTTTCAGCAGAGCAAATAGTTCTTTAATTCATTACAATGTTCCCTTAATGCTTTATCCCCCTCCTACCTTAATTTCTGAGCACTTGTTGTGCCGCCCTGAGTCTTGTGGTCTTTTACTTGATAATATTTAACACCCCATATGTGTCCCCTCAGTGTTGATCTGTGTGTTCGTGTGTGTGTGGTGTTTGTAGGGAGCTGGGTTGGACTGGTGAGGATCTTTCTATTTTAGGGAGATGTAAAAGAAGCAAACTTGGTAATGTGTAATGGTTAGAGCTTCTCAAGTGATGGTGAATGCTGAGCTATTCTTTGGTTTAACCTCACTACGTAGAACTGGAGAAAAGGGGTGGTGAGGGGGATTAAAGATTTTTGTGAAAAAACATTGTGTTCATAGAGGCCAGGGCTGCAAGCCTGAAGAAGTATGTTTCTTTAAGGAAAGAAGATCTGCTGGGGCTTTGTATCTTTTTGGGTACATTCCTTGCATGACACAATATGGCTGCATTAGAGTAAAGTAACAATCTCCCCCAATGCATAACAACACCTTGTTTCCTACAGGATGCCACTGCCACCACCTCAGCTCAGCCTGGAGTTATAGTAGTCCCCCTCCTCCAGGTTAATCCAGACAGACAACAAGAAGGCAGCTCCAGCACTCCACCACCGCCTCTGGTTCCTTTCGGGCAAGGCTCCGTATCCCCTGAGACTGTTTCTCCTGGCTCACCCTTGACTTTTCCAACTCTAGACGATTTCATTCCCCCACATCTCCAGAGGGGCTCCCACCATAACCAAGCACCCTCCACATCTGGCACATTACCCTCTGTTTACCCGAAACTGCCATTCTTCTCATCACCACCTTCACTTGTCCCTCCAGTCACGGGGGCTTTGCACAGGGGCTTGAAGCCTGAAATCACTGGAGTCATCTCACATACAGTAAGCTTGCCAAGTACCCTCCTCGCCCTTTTCCTAAATTTGTATTCCTGGATTAAAATTACTTTCTCCTTGCAATACTAAACTTGAGGGAGGAGTGATGACTCACTCCCTGCCAGAGCAGCATGATAACTGAAACCTTGTTTGTGTCCTGTGCTAGTGCATGCAATTTGCCTGCCTTGTGCAGCTTTGAACTTTCTTTTGACTTCTCACAACATTTGACTGTCTCCCTTTGTGCCCATTCTGCTGGGTGATGCACACCTTAAGAGTCTTCACAGGATTTGCTCAGAATAATGAATTCTGCATAAACTGAATAGCTGCAACTAACTGATCTTTTCAGGCTCTTTTTATAGCATCCTTAATTGTGTTGGAATAGCATTTAAAGCAGCAACAGCAGGCCAGTTAAAGGTTAGGGCTGGTTTCTGTTCCACTTGGAGCCACGAGACCATATGGTCTTCACACAAATCCCTGATAAAATCAGTGTAAGATTGCTGCCAGTATCCAATGACCTACAAGTTATAAGATAGTTACTGTACTAAGAGTCCTCCAAGCATGGAGGTGCTATGTGATAGATTAGGCAGAGAGCGTCTCTTCGTTTTGGAATTGCTTGTCTTTGAAAATTTTGAATAATTCAAGTCTGCAAGAGTTTGAACTTGGAATTTACTGTGTTCTTCTTGAGTTAGTATTCTTCTCTTTAAGCTCATCACCTGTTTTAAAAAGTCATTGAGGACAAGGAGGAAAAGTAGCTTTCAGTTAAAGTTGCAGAGCAGGCAGAAAGTACCCTACCCTCCTTGTGCTGGAAGTCTTATGCCCACCTTTTTTTTATGCTTACTTGTGAGGACAAGGAAGAAGTTCATCAAAAACTGCATTCTCTCATGATGCTCGCTCTGCCTTTTGACTCTATAGGGGTCTAGTAAACAGGCGTGTGGGCTGGGAGAAAGAAAAAAACAAGGATGATATTTTTAGTAGTTCTCAGCATTGACCTTTCTACTTTTATTAAAATTGATAGAGTTTTTATTGCAGAGAGCAATGAATGAAAGTTTGGATTTGGTGGTTTTGTTTTGTTTTTTGTTTGTTTGGTGTTCTTTGTTTCTGTTTTGGAGGGTTCTTTGGGTTGTTTTATGTTTGTTTGGTTTTTTAATGGAGTCTATCTGCAGATTCCAGAAAAAAAAATCAGGAGACATCCAAATCATAGAGGAGCAGTGGAAATTTTGCTGTACCTGACTTTCTTGAGATGAAAGTTGAAACATTTTTGGACATGCTCACTTCAGGCATGTAGTCACAGAGCTGTTTTCCACAATGATTTCAATGGTCTTTGTTCACCTTCTTTGGTGACTTCACTGGGGCTGCTGAGCCCATCCTGATCCAGCATCCCCCTTCTTTGAAGGATTCTTATTTGTATTTAAGTTATCAAAGTGAAGCTCAAAGCCAAGTCTCACACTTTTCCCTTACTCTTCCTTCTTTTTCCTAATTGCATTGTTTGGAATATTATTGCAGTCAGCAAAATGGGGCTGGTTTTTCTCTAGGGGAGATCTGTTCCTGAAGACCACTGATTCTTTTGTCCCCATGAAATGTCTATGGCCTGACCAGCTGCTGCTTGAAGCAAGATCACCTTTATCCAACAAAACAAGATTGTTCTTCCCCATTTCCCCTCCAGGTTGGAGAGGCTGCAGGTGCTTGTTCTGATTGTGGCCAGTTGTCACTATGATTTATCTCTGAGCTCTGGTGCCAGGCCTCACTTTGGCCCCTGTTCAGTCCCCTGCCTGATGCTGTAAATCCTTTGGCCAGATGCTGGTGTGTATGAAGGGCACTGAGTTGCAGTTGCATTTAGCCAGGAAAGCTGGGAGTAGGGATTTTTCTGGAGCAGTATTCTGGGTATATTCAGGGTTTTTTTTAATAATGGTGAAAATACCCTTGAATGCTCAGCTGATTTTACAGAGCAGTGGCTTGCAGCATTTGAGTCTGACAGTGGAACAGCAGGAGTGCAAGAACTTGGTTTGCTGTCCCATATTCTCTTTGTTTGGATGCTCAGTCCCCATTAAGGGTAATTGTGTGCCCAAATTCCTTAAGAAGCTTTGAAAAATCTCAGTCTAAACTGTTGCACACAGAGTCTTTAGTCATCATCCCTTCTTTATCTTAGCCACCTTACCACCACCAGAAGTCCAATACCCATGGACTGAGGCTTTTCCAAGGTGAGCTAGGTTTCAAAGTCTCCCTGCTGACACAGCCTGTATTTCTATAGAGCAGCCAGAGCCGTGGTGATATCAGAGGTGGGTTTGAAATAAGCAAATAATGGAGCTTTAGGAGTGCAGGAGCAGCTTGCTATCTGTGCTCCAGCAGCAAAGCCATCTCCTTTACTAGAGTCTTGTTATCTTCTTGTCAGTTTGGGGGCCTTTTTGTCATTACTTTAATCAGGTAGGTATCACGTCTCCTGAGTGACAGAGCTAACTTAATTCCTTGGACTTTTCTTACCAAACCAGCTGCAGTAATACTGTTTCGCTCCAGAACTGCATGAGTTTTGCATGTCTGACTTGCTATGAAAGGAATACTCTTGGAACAAATGTTTGTGTGTGGATGTATCAAGGGAAACATGTCTGCATCTTTCCCCCCTCCCCCGGATTTGCTCATTTCTGACACCTTGTGTTTGCTCCAAGTGTCTGATAGATGAGCTTAGTGCCCTCTTTTGGTGTTGGAGTTGTGAAACCCAACACCAAATAACTATAGTACTGCCTTAGCACACTAATTTCATTAACAATGAGCAGGGTATGAACAAGGAGCAGGGAAATACTTGTGCTTATGCCTTTTTTACTAAAATTTGCTGTGATTATGCTTCTTATTCAGCCTAAAATGTTGGGGTTTTTTCCAGATTTTCCCAGTGTAACACCCATCTGCATACTGCTAATGATGTGTTGCTCTTCTTTTCAGGACCCAGGTCCTGTGCTAAATGAGGTGCCCCAGCCTGGCACTGACTATCCAACCTCCATCTCTTCCATCAGCAAGTCTGCCTCTGCCTATCCTTCCACCACAATCGTCAATCCCACTATTGTCCTCCTGCAGCACAACCGAGGTAAGGAGACGTGCATGTAGATAATTTTGGCTCAAAATGAGCAAACTGTTATGCTACAAGGAACTGGGGAATGTGTGTGCTGTTGATAATTAGGTCCAGACAACTAAAAACTAACAAAGTTGCCTTAAAGTCTTAGCGACTGGAACATTCAACAGGGATGTGAGAGTGGTAAGTTTTTCTAATTGAAACCTGTGGATGAGAAGCTTTTTGAGGCTGGGCAGAGATTTTTAACTGGGCTGTGGACATATGAATAAGCTATTGCAAGGTAACAGCTGTCAGGTGTCTTGTGGTGGAAAAGGTTGTATGCTCCCCTATATCTGTCTGTAGAAATAAGCTTGAAAAGGTGATATGCTACTTCTCAGCTACTGCGGTGTGAAAGCAGCTGTATTTTTCTATTACTGTGGGAGAGATTTGACCTCTGAATTTGTAGCAGAATTTTCCCAATAGTAAATCGTTTGCTTGCCCACAAGTTTGATCTTGGCAATTTTTTCCTCTATCAGTAACTGGATCAACTCAAACTTATACTTCTGTAATCCTTGAGCTCTGGATTTGCAAATGAACCAAACAGCCTTGTTTGAGAACTCCCAGGAATCAAAGCCTTTCTCATACAAGCTGACAGTTAGGATAGTTCTATCTCTTCACCTCTGGATTTGGAGTGAAACTTTGCTGCTTCTTTTTAGTTCTCCTGATGGCTGCCTTACTACAGCTTCCCAATTCGTTGTGCGTCACTAAAGACCATAGCTTGTAACAGGCACAGAGATCAGTCCAGTTTGCCTTGATTTCTAGTGGACTGCTTTTTTTTTTTAATTGTAGAATGGAAATACTAATCAGATGTTGTATTTCCTGCCCTTTTTTTACCTGCCTATTATGTATAAGATCAAGATCATTGCTAGTTTCTGTTTCTTCTTCTTCTGCCTCAAACATATTTTTGAGTCTGAGACATTCTGTTAGTGCTTTTATTCCACTGTAATTTTGTTTCGTTTCCCAGCATATGCTGCCTTTTTGTAGGTGCACATTTCCCATCTTTTTTTTGTTGAGGGATTCCTGCAGTTCCTTATGCTTCCATTCCTATCCAGGATTTATCCCAGCATAGCATTTAGATTTCTTTCTGCTGAGTATTTTTAAATGATCCTCAGATCTTAGTTATCTGTTGAATTTCTGTCCTGGCTGACATGATTCATATTTGGTTTCATCTTTATGAACTTTATCTGTTCAAAACTAGATTGCTGTCATGGCATATATCAAATTGTTACTAGGTTAAGTTCCACCTTCTCCTGAATGGTTAATTATGTTTTGTGCTGAAAGCAATTCCTTCATGTCAAGATGATGTTTAGTAAAAATTCATTTTGTGTGCTCTGAAATACCCTGCAAATTAGAAATTTCAAGGTCATTTTAATGCAGGAAGTCTGAGGTCTCCAGTAGTTTAGTCTTCCAGATGGATAATGTGAATTTCTTTCTCCTCAGTGGATTATTGATTGCTTTTTAAGGACTTAGCTCTCTTATTCTCTGAAGTGACTGTTGTACCAGACGTTACTTACTTCATGAAAATGACCTAAATAATTTCAGATTCTCTTTTTATTTCTAGCAGATTTTCTTTTCAACACCTTTGTTTTGCACCAAACGTGTTCTCAGATACTTGTTTCCTCTTCCCCTTTTTTTTAACTGGTTTCAAGTCAATCTTCTCCAGTGCTGCCTCCTCTGGGGGACCTCTGAGGGCATTTATAATCATTCCTTCAGTGTTGCCAGCAGTTTTATCCTTCTGCTTAACCCTTTCTCTGAGAATCCCACAAGTTTTTGGCCTTTGCTTACAATCCCAGAACACAAGAACAAGAGTGAAAGCCTCAGTTTGCTGGTGTGTGTCTGGGGCTACAGTCTGGCTCTGGTCAGGCAGGGGAGTGAAACAGCAGACACCTCCTGCTCCTTCTGCTTCTATCCATCAGCTGCTCCCTTTGCTACACAGAGATACAAGGGAAAAGGAAATCTCCCCTTCATGTAAAAAGTACATTTGATGTTTTTCATGAAAAGTCTTTTAATTCATGGTATTCTCTCCTCTGCGGAAAAGAGAGGAAAAAACTCTCAAGCATTGGCTCCTTAAACTACATGTTCTTATGAGAAGAGCTCAGTGATTCAACAGTTCTCCTTGGTGACACCATTGTCACTTACATTTTTTCCTCCCAAGCTCCAGAGACGGGCATCGTTGCATTTCTCGCTTGCAGTTTCTTATGATACAGCAGCCTATGCCTGGGGGCCTGCTTACCCCAGTGAACCCTGCAGCACGGGGTTCCCATCTGTTCTTCTGGCTCGGGTGCTGACCCTTCCTTTTACCCACTGCATATAGAGGGGCTTTTCCCGTGTTGGCAGATACTGAGTGAACATTATGTACAGGGACAGCTTGCCATCAGTGGTCAGAGCAGAGGGCTGGGGCTAAAGATCAGAGTTCAGAGGTATTGATGAGGGAACTGCACTGAGGAGAAAGACAGAAAGACCAGTCTCCCCTGCTGAGATGGTCCACTTAGTACAAATACCCAGTGAAGGTGAGTTCTCTAGAAGACAGCACACCTGGAGGTTTGTTACTATGGCAGCCTTGCTTGGCAGGTGTTCTGTGCCACCCCAAAGCACAGTTATTTCCTGTGCAGGCATGGCATGGCATGGTTTATCATAAATATCTAATTGGTGTGTTTAATATATTAAAGTTCTTTAATCTTTGCTCTAACAATATGAGCTTTCAAAAGTGTTTGTGCTTTTTATGTCAGTAAAATGTTTTATTCTTTTCAAATGGCTTTCATGCTTTAAAGAAAAGAATTAATTGCAAGGGAATAAAAGAAGCAGAGAACAGAGTGCTAAGCATTCTTGGTTTATTCCCAGCTGTGATTTGGGTTGTCATTTGGCCATCCTTTTAGAAAGCACTAACTTTGTGGTGGTCAAACCTGCTGAGGGTTACCACAAATACTGCAGTCTGGGAACTCGTTAATGAAAAGCCTCTAACCAAGGGGACCGTTTTGAGAATCAAAGCCTTCAAGCTGTGTCTGTGCACAAATCACTGAGTCTGTGTCTCAGTAATATGTGATGAGACTCAGCAAGCACCAACGACTTCAGCCTTTCCTACATCCTTTTGAAATGCTAGAGCAGTGTTATTTCAAAATGTACTTCATGATAATGGTAACAAAGTTAGTTATCAACTTGCTTGACTCTGTGAATTTTTTACTGGTTTTCAAATTGTCTCCTGTCCAATATTTTATTCTCTGATGTTACAAAAAACCCAGAAAATTTCAATAAAAGTGCTCTTCGCAAATGTGTTGGTCACTGCATCATGAGATTTATGTTATCCCACGAGGCTGCTGTGTGGAGAAGGGACTGTGGGCTGTCACTTTGGCAGGGTATTTGAAAACAGATTCTCTCCAGCAGCTGCTATCATTCTATGGTGTTTCTTGCCTGTCAGAAATGCAGCACCAGAGCACTTGCTGTTTATGTCTCACACATTTGTTCTGTATTTCTTTTTGTTTTGTTCCTTCCTTTACCACAGAACAGCAAAAAAGGCTTAGTAGCCTGGCAGGTATGATGTGAAAGGTCTGCTACCCCCAGCTGCTGCCTCTGCTGGAGCAAAGCTGCTGCTTTGACAGCTTGTGGGGTGCCTTTAGCAAACACACTGCCCAGGAACTGCAAAGGAATACACCAAACACCTAAATTACTCATCTGTTTGTCCTAAGTTGCCAAATTTACCAACCTTTTAAATACAAATCCTTTAGTTCTGAGTTTTGTGGGGCAGAATTGTGTTTGCTCATGGTACCAACAGATCAATGCATTGCTGTGCACGAGCCTTCCCTCTGCTGTCTGCCCCTATCCGATTTCTACACATTGAATGGCTTTGGGTAGGATGGTGATGTGCATGTGAATAAACATATCTTTCTCTCTTCAATGCATGCAGTGATGTAAAAATTATAGGATTTGCAAAAGTCTTGATGGGGCAGACTAAAATTGCAGGTGTTTCCTCTGCAGGAAATCCACACAGAAAAAATCCTTCACTGAATCTAGGGGTTGCTGTGCTGCAGCTCTGCAGAGCAGAATAGAGCTTCAGAACAAACTGAAGCCCCTTGGTGATGCCTGCTGCTACCTCTGGGTGTCACTTGGGCAGTGTCAAGGAATTCTAGTTTGGAAGGAAGGCAATCTGAAGAAATGAGTTATTTCCCTCCATCTTTATGCAGACTCCTGTACAATCGTGTCATATGTATGCTCAAACACCATTTGTTGTTTACACACTCTGATTAGGGCATGGAAATGAATTGGAAACATCATATACTGTCTGCAACAAATGGGATTGTCAGACAGGTGAGTGCAATCTGTTAAAAAGTTGTGCACCACTACCACACACCATGCTCCTTTAGGTTGAAATTGGTAGAAAAAGATGTACAGGAGACTGTATTACTGGTGCTTTTTGATGAAGACTGAGAGTTACTAATTAGTCAAAACAAACAATTCTTGAAACCAAAATTGTTGTCTTATATGACAGCTGAGATTGTCATGAGATGTGTGATGGTAACGACCTGAGGGATGCTTGCCTGCTTTTAATGGTATCAGGCATTTTCTTGGGAGATTTCCTTCAGTCTAGCTGCTGATCACAACCAGCAGTGACACAGTCTGTCTCATCAACTACTTGCTAGAACTTTTGCCTTAAAAGAGCGGGAAGTGGTGATGTTGTGAAATGCTGGGATGAGGTAAAAATCCCCCATTGTCATTTCCAGATTCAGTGCCAGACAGATTAGTGTCTGATAAAGTTGATTCAGTACTTCTACGGGACAAGCCAGTTCACGAGGCTGTGCCAAGCGAGAGGAGGGCAGTGGAAGAGAAGAGAAGCCCTGTCAAGAGCCCTCACCACATGGCTGATACCTCTGTCGATGACATTGGAATCCCACTGAGGGTAAGACAGCACTGAGCCTGTGGTTGATGCACAAAACCCAGGCTAGATTCTGCCTGCCTTAGGACTGAGAGAGCTCCCTAGAGCTGCAGAGATTTAAGGGAAGATAGAATTCTAATTCCAATGTATTTTTATGATGAATTGTTCCATGTGTTATCTATGACCTGTTTCAGCTGCTTCAGGGGAAAGAAAATTAAAAATCATTATTTCTTCTCATAATATCTGAAAATAATGTTTTCTGCTCCTCTATTTCCTTTCCATCTAGCAGCTGAAAGAGAGTTTTTGTCTCATTTTAGCCATCTTAGAGGCAGATACCTCTTTTATATGTGATTACATTTATTCAGTGTTCAGGGGGAATTATGAAAAGAATTATTAGCCTATTCTTACAAGTAATTTCTGGAATGACTTAAACACTCAATGTTTCTAACTGTCCACTGAATATTTAGGAAATTGGTATGTATGACTGAAACATACCAAGTTGTTTTAGTTGCTGTTTTTAGATGACAAGTTGTTTAATTTTAAGTGTCAAACCAGATTAATACACAAAACATTTCATACAATCTGCAGTTCTAGAGAGGTTACAATCTTCCTCTGCAAAGATTTTACATTATTACTTACTTGCATGAAACATCATATGAGATGATATATCAGAGTAAAATAATTCATATTTCAGAATATTAATATCATACAGCTTTCACATAGCAGAGTGTAATTTGTTTTCATTGCTGGAAGATTTGTAATAACTTTGAAAGGCTGGTAAAGTCACTGTTGATTATTTCTATCTATATTTATTTTTCCAACAGAATACAGACAGATCGAAGGACTGGTACAAGACAATGTTCAAACAGATCCACAAGCTAAACAGAGGTACTGTAGCACAGATGGTTTTTATTTACTTTAAAAGACTACCTTGATGACATTTTGTTTCATTCATATGAAGAATTGTACTAGATGTTAAATAAAAGCATTTTATGTTAATTAGTGTTTGCTCTGCACCACAGAACTCAACCAATGCACTTGAAATCTTTGAAGTCAAAGGTAGGAGAGCAGTGAAGTGCAAAGAAAGCTCTGAGTTGTTCTGAAAGGTGATCTGCAGTGCCCTTATGAAATCAACTTGAGACCAGAAAAGCTGACAATAATTCCATAATAACAGAAAATAGATCTCTGAACTCCAGTTTTACCAGCTCACCCAATCTACACACTTTTAAAATACAGTAGGTTATCCCTGAAACTTCTCCATGCATAAGAGAAAACTTTTACAGTGTTAAGCTTTAGTACCTGCACAATGAAGCATGATTTGAAGTTCACTGAAACCAGTGGAAAGGTTTCCATTAATTTTTGGTGAGTTCAGAATCTGAACTCTGGTTCTTCTAATCTTTCTCCTTTGAAAACCTAGAATTGTGGTGAACACTTACAAACTTCATAGTGGTGAACTCTCAGGGGATTCCCACCTTGGGGCACTTCTATACCTGATTGCTGACACATTCACATTTTTCTTCTCTGTGAGAAATGGCTGCAGTAGCATTTGCAAACTGAACCCTCTGAACAGCCTGGCACGCAGGCAAGTGCAGCTCAGATCTGTGCTTGTGTAACAAAATGTAGAGCATGCAAAAGTGGAGCTGTATTTGCTGCTGCAGGTGCTGTCCTGATGAGCTTTATGCATAGATAAAGGCTGTGCTGTAATGGGTGAAATGAGGAGGAGTTGAACTATTTCCTAATCCTACTGCTCCTAACAGAAGTTCTTTAGCTCAGCTAAAGCCCATGCTCAGATGGAGGAGAATGAGTTCAGTTCCCCTTGGCTTCCAGAACCTGTCACAAGGCCCAGACATGCAAGGCAGCAATGAAAAAAGAGGCATTCTAGGTTGTGTCATGCTAGAACATCAGCATGATAGGGACTGTAGTCAGCTTGAATGGATTCTTGGCTCGCCCTTCTTCCCTTTTAAATCTGTCCTCTGTGTTCTTTTTTGTAAATCATGTTCCTCTCCTTAGACAATCCTGAAGAAAACCCTTATTGCCCTACCTACACATTTCCTGAACTTCCTGAAATCCAGCAAAAAACTGAAGGTACCAGAAGTTTAGTCAGAGTGTCTGTTGTCTTGTGCTTTGAGTTAACTGTACTATAGTGCCCTAATAGTAACTAGATTCAGGTTCTAGTTTTCTGTTACACTGCCTGGAAATTCAGTTATGCCCAGTATACCTTGTGTGATGCATAAAATAACTAAATCTTTGCTAATCCATTAATCATTTCTTGAAGTATAATACCATTTACCCTAGTGTTATTAAAGTAGGGAATAAAATCATATGGTGATAAAAGTTGGGGGATGAAGCAGAACCTCCACTTCATTGTGGATAGTCTCAAAATCCACCGCTTTTCTCTGCTGCAGAAGAAAATCCTTATTCTCCTACATACCAGTTTCCTGCGTCTACTCCTAGTCCTATCTCTGAAGGTAATAATAAAGGTCCATATGTATTTTTTCTGCACAAATGCTGCCTTATCAATTTCTTTTCTTCCTGGATTTTTTTCTAGTTGCTGAGCTTTACGCTGCCTCATAATGATTTGCTGCACTCTAAGCATTGCCTTGACTGTATGATGCCCTTTTAGCTTTGCAGTGCTCCTCTGGCTTTGTAACTAGTATTTGACTAATGCTGCAAACGTGGGGTTTGCTTGGTTTTATGCACTTATCAGTTGTGTGTGCAGTGATTATTTAACATGTCTAGATTGCTGACTTTATGTGTAAAGATAGATTTAACAGAGATTTCTCCCAGCACCCCCCCTTTCAAATCAATAAATTTCATTAATTATTTGCTTCTGGTTTTTAACATTAACATAGTATTAGGGCCAGACCCAGAATGTCACTGAAGCATATTAGTAAAAAGACTGCTTGCTTCCGTGGGTTTTGGATCAGTCCCTCAGTGTAGTCTTTTAAAATAAAAATAACTTGGTAACATAGGTTCAGGGTTGGTCTTAGGTGCACTTGGCATATCTAGGCAAGGACAGAGTTTGGTCTCATCAGCACATCTTGCAACTTGAAATAACACTGTCCTTACCTTAGCTCTTCATGTGCTCAGCAGATTCCTTTAAACTTCATGTTCAAATCAGTATACTTTGCAGTCATATTTCAGGGAAGGTGAAACAGCATCTGTTGCAATGATAATTGTGTGACTGTGCAAAATATTTATATATGAGAAACACTGGAATCTGCTGCACACATTGGGTGTACAGACATTTCCTGATTGGGAAGTTGTTGGTGACAGCCTTGTTGCCTTGGTGCTTTGGTGACACTTTAGATCCTGCAATCCAGGAACTTGCCTACTTAGCCTGTGCCTCAAGCCAACCCTGGTGAGACTATTAATTAACCATTTTATTCAATGTTTGTCTTGAACATCTGGTGGGTATTGTGTAAGAAGAAAGCATGCAGTATGAGCTGAGGTACTCAAAGAAGGCAAGGAAATGTAAGGTGTATTTCACTGTTAAAGTGAATGTGGATAAAGTGTAATACAGGTATCTAAGATACTTGATAATTTCTTAGTGAAATATATTAGGTGAAGAGTCCTGTCTTGCCAATTGAAATGCAGGGTAAGTTATTTTCTCTTGGCAGAATGGTATGTGGGTATTGGTGAGAGAAAAAAGTTTCACTAATTAATGGATAAAAGAGTTTTACAGAGAATATTTCCTTGTTCATAATGAGGTTTGAAAATCCATTTTACTCATCTGGGCTAGCATGGTTTGCAAACCTCAGGATGACAATATATTAAAGAGTCTGTTCTCCCATAAATGTTTCCTATGCACTTCAAAATGTGCTTGGATGCTTTTCTTGATAAGAAATACAAAATTTTTGATGATGTAGATGAGTTGGAGAGGTTTCAGTTCATGTTTCATGTTTGGAAAACACTTCAAAGATCCATAATCAGTGGCAGTGTTTATTTAGAGATGGGTTGGAGCCTCACTTTTATACAATCAGTGTCAGAATGGACTGATGCATAAGATCTCCTAGAAACATCAAGATCTGGGCTCCCTTCAAAAATATATTCAGTGTTTCTAAAAATGTAAAGAATAATTCCAATCCATGAAATGGAATCCAACCCTGCAGATTCTCTACCATCCAGAGGGAAACAGCCTCTCTTCATTAAAGAAATCAGATTTTGAAGTTACAAACTTGTGATAACCTGCTTTGTGAAGAAGAGTCCCATGGACGGAATGAAGCTTTGAAAAAAAGAACATGTTGTTTAATACTCAATTCTGATTTACTTTTTAACGTTATCAAATCACTCTAGATTTCTGTTTCAGTATTTCATGTGTAAAAAGGAAAGAAATGTAGAAAGAAATCTTCTTTGTAAGATATTCAGAGGCAAAACATACCTATTCTCATTATTGTAGATACTAGAATATAAGAAATTGAAAAATAGCCATTATCTGTGAATTTTTTATTGTATGATTTTCTTGTTTGAATTATGAGCTATAATGAATATTGGTATTTCCCTTCAAGTAAGTAAATAAAATTATCTTTTATTGATTTCCAGCACTAAATAAGATTATTAGAGTAAATAGCTGTGAAGGTAGTTTTAGACATTTGTTCATCTGTATTTCTAGGGACTTCAGAGAGTTTTGTGATTTAGCAAGTATTTTTCTATCTGAGTAAACCAAACTTGTATTTAAGAATACAAGTTCAAGTTTGCAATACAATCCAAGTCATTTTTGTCCACAGTTCAGTGTGATATAAATATTTGGTTTTTGTCATTAAGGTTTAAAACATGGGAATTGGCCTTCTTAACCTCAATGTTATGATAAACATATCAAGACTCAATAACCATATTTTTGCAACTTTAACCTTCTAATTCATTCACCAAGAGAGCTAGAGCAGATAGGCTAGAATTTTAGACTACCCTGAGCCTTCCTAAAAGGCTTGATGAAGGCTTGAGTACAACTTCAGATCAGCTGTGTTAGCTATATTGGCTTTTTCCAGCAGATGAATTTGGTTGTAGCATCTGATCAATGTCCTCCTTGAGAGAAAATTTAGAAATTGTTTCAAGCTGTTGATTGTCATCACCAAATTCACATAACAGTTTTTAATTTTTTTAATCTAGTTTATTATAGCTTCATCTTCTTTTGTTTTTATGTCTTTTTCTCTGTCACATTTAGTGGTTTCTTTGCAGAGGTATTAGTAATACTTTTGCTCACAATTCTCTTTGCAGTCACAGAATATTCTGTGTTGGAAGGGACCCACAAGGATCATCAAACTCCAGCTCCTGACCCTACACAGGGCACCCCTAAGAGTCCCACCGTGTGCCTGAAAGCATTGTCCAAACACTGCTTGAGCTCTGTCAGGCTGGTGCTGTCACCACTGCCCTGGGGAGCTGTTCCAGTGCCCATCCACCCTCTGGTGAAGAAGTTTTTTCTAATAATCCAACCTAAACCTCCCTGACAACTCCAGGCCATTCCCTTGGGTCCTGTCACTGCCACCACAGAGCAGAGATCAGTGCCTGCTCCTCCTCCTCCCCTCATGAGGAAGCTGTACCTGCAGTGAGGTCTCCTCTTGTCCAGGCTGAACAGCCCCAGTGGCCTCAGCTGCTCCTCACATGGCTTCACCTCAAGGCCCTTCACTGGCTTTGTAGCCCTCCTTTGGATGCTCTCCAATAGCTAAATACCAGAATAATGTGTGGTTGTCAGCAGGACTCCTCAGCTGTATTATTGTGTCTAGCACCTAATGAGTTATTTTAATCATATACTGTGGCTTTTGGATTCTCTATTTGTCTCTCAGCTTTTGATAAAGTGGATCTATAACTCTTACTGTAGGGGAGTTTTATGATAAAAAGGGATTATTTTCTAAAGTACTTTGAGAGCCTGGAGAAAGGTATTAGCGTAAGTAGTATATTAATATTTATATCTAATCTAGGAATTATTTTCAAATGCAATTTAAACCTCATTGGAGTTTTATTTTTTAGGATCCTCTCCCTGTGGTAAGTATTAGGCATATCACTCAAATTATGGTGAATGAATTAGTAGAAGAAATTAAAGGGTCTCTAGTGCTTCTTCTTTGGGGCTTTTTCAACTCACTTGCAAAATGCTTTTGTCTTTCAGATGAAGATTCTGATTCATCCTCTCCTCGTTATTCCTATTCTGAGGACAGTAAGTAATTCACATTTCTTGTTTAATCTGTCCAACAGAAAGGGCATGTAAAGCATGTATTTATTTGCCTCCTATCCAGTTCACCAATATGCCTGTATGTGATTTATCCTACAGGCAGAACCCAAGTTCCCCGCTCCAAGAGTGAGATGGACAATATTGATTCAGAGAAGGTTGTGAAGAGGTCTGCCACTTTGCCACTGCCAAACCGTTCTTCATCACTGAAATCAAGCCCAGAAAGGTGACCTGAACTAAGCTGTATATAGATTAGTTCTGGAAGAATGTCAGAGAGCTGTCAATGGAAAGGGGCTAAAAGTGGAAGCCTTCAGTCCACAACTCCAGTTGAACTTTTTTGAAAGTTGGATATGTAGTTTTTACTCTGAGTCTTTTACTAGGTGGCAGTGGACTCCTTCATTGCCACAGCTCAGTCCCCCTTCTGTCTGTCTTTTTTATCAGGCATCACACAGTCTGTTGCACAGTCTCCTGCCTGGGTGAAGAGTTGGGTGTCATGCTTACACAGTGCCTACCACATAGGCACAGTGGAAGCTCTTGGCTCAGTGTGACACTGTAAAGGCTCCTCAGAAAACAAGCAAGTAGTGATAATTGTGGGGAAGCAAAATTTGCATTTATGTTGAATCTTGGTAAAAACTTAGCTACATTTTCCATCTCTGAGGAGTCCTACCCATATGAACTTCCTTGCAAGTAGATTCTAGTCAGCAGTGTCATTTCTGATCTTTAGGATGACTTCCCTCATCTTTTTTTTCTTTATTGCCCTGTGTTTTAAACCTCTTTGTAACAGTAAGGAATTCATTTACCAAATGAAGGGAAAGCAGAATGAGCAAAGAATATTTTATGTCCTGCTGAATTTTCCCAGCTCTTGAGCTGTTCCTCCTTTACCACCTTCCACATGCTCTTAGTTTTTCACTTGCAGCCTCAAATGACCAAAGCAGTAATTTGATGTCACTGCTTTAGTGAGCATCTCAGGTCACTGGACCAAGAGGCAGTTTACTGATTCCTTATGCAGGAATTGAAGGCATAGTGTATTTGCCCTCTGAAAAATTCTTGCAAGTGAAAGGATTACCATAATTAATGCTTCCTATTATCTAGTGGCAAATCAATGCCTCACCAGAATTTTCTCTGTGGTTGGAGTCTTAAGCAATCAAGTTAGTCTGGACAGGAAAGATCATCGTTGTTGAAATTTGTACACTGTATGCCAATAATTTTGGCTGTCATCTTGCCTTAGTTTAGAAATAAAAAAAAAATTAAAATTGTTGTCTCTGTCTCTCTTCAGCCAGTGGAGAGAGTTCATGCAGCTCTCAGTGGTTTCTTTCTGTCCTAACCAGATCAGAAAGATAAGGGAGAGGAAACCTGGAGCAGCAGTTTTGGATAGATGCCTCACTTTTGTTTGGTGAATTCATGGGCGAGATGAATCCACATACACATTGCTTATCAAAAGACAACATGCCAAGAGCAAAATCAGGATTAGTTTATCATCTTAAAAGGGCTGCTTTCTCAGCTTTTTGGAGACCGTTTGTTATTCTGCATTAGGTGTTTGATTATATCAATTTTGAGGCCAGCACAACCTTGTAGGATATGGATGGACCCTGAATGCTTTGTGACTCTTGTTTCAACTGTGTCAGTATAGGCACTGAACAAAATTATAGTGGTTTGGATAGTCAGTGGACTGACTGTTCTTGGCCATATTAAAATAGAGTAGCCTGAGAGAATTCATTCATGTCTCTAGATAAAAGCGTATCTTGGAATCCAGAGTGCCCTCAGAATCCAGAGCAGTGGTAGTCAGGTAATCAGTGATGTGGCTAAAAGGCAGAAGTTTAGCAAAAAGAATTTATTTTGAGTTCTGCTCAAAGTTTGGACATGTTTATATTTGTGAGCTTAGTTGAAGCCTATCATTAAGCTGTTTCCAATGGAGAAAGACTTAGAAGTCTGAAAGTTTACTGGAAGTACCTAGAATAACCCCCCTCTGCTGCAATTGTTTCATCAGCTGAGCTGTATCCAACTCTGCCTGCTATAGATGAACAAATACATGTCTGGAGCCCTAGCTGAACTGTTCCTCCTGTTGCAGGCTCCTTTCCAAGGTTAAAAAAAGTACCCTGATTAAACCATAATTAATGGGGTAAAGCATCTGTCAAAACTGAGTGTTTGTCTCCACAGAAGCCACAGTATTTTGGGTTAATTGATCTTTCTTTCCTTAGGACTGACTGGGAGCCTCCAGACAAGAAGGTGGACACCAGGAAATACCGTGCAGAGCCCAGGAGCATTTATGACTATCAGCCAGGGAAGTCCTCTGTTCTGAACAACGAAAAGATGGTAATGTTTGATTTATCTCAGTTTGTGGCTTTATCCTGCAATTATGAAATCCTCTCTAAATGCTTGTGTGGTTCTATTTGGATGGGATTCCTTATGCTTACATTGAAGTGCTCGTGTGATATTTTTGAAAACTGTTCTGCATAACTTCCTAACATTTTTGTTCTCTCTAAAGCAAGATCCAGGGGGATTGAGAGGCTTCTTTCCTTTTGGACGTGTTGTTTTCCGTGTTAAGTATGGATCACTAACCCTGGTTTTTAATCCATGTTTGACACTGTGACCTGTTCAGCAGCTGTTTTGCCAGCTGTACTTTTTCTAGGGCACAGCATTAGCTGATGCAGGAGGGTTGAAGGCATTATGCAACAGAGAGGGCAGGTTCAGTTTCTATGTTCCTCTGCTTTAAATACTGAAGTAGTTTTTGGAGTGCCTTTAGTGTGCCTCAGTGGATGCCTCTGAAGTGCATTAGGATATGGCCATCTTCCCTGGGCTGCTTTTTTCCTCAGCTGGATCTCACCACTTCTGTGGCAGAGGTGGCAGGGGTAATTGTGAGCTCTCCAGCTATGGTGGAATGTAACCTGGCATATTTAGTGGGCTGTTACCAATTTCAGTCTGAATTAGCATGCAGTGCTGTGAATTGTGACAGCTAGGGACATACAGAAGTCTCTTTCTTCAGCCTTAACTGAGAATACTTGACAAGGGACAGGCAGAGAGGTGATGCTAAACCTCATCAGCCACTCCAGTATAAATCACCACAGATCACTTAGGGTGTCCTTCCATGGTGCAAGTGTGACACTGTAACTGCTAGAAAATAGTGAGTGATGATAATAGTGTGTAAAGATAGTGCATAAAGATATAATTGTTCTATAAAGAAATTAATTTGAAGGATTCAATTAGAAGTGCTAATTGCATGTGAGTTTCCAAATGTAAACTGGACTTCATACCTTAACAGCTCAGACACTGATCCATGCATGGAATAGATAAAGGAATGCTCCTGAAAAACCTGCCAAGGATTTTACACAAGAGTGAATAGCAATTTAAATCTATAGAAATGTAAGAATCAAGTCTGATGTGGGACCTGATGCTTCTCCTTAGTATTTTGGTGGGTTTTCTTTTTTCCTTCCAAGTGCAATCAAGGTCCATCACTTTTTGAAGATCCTGCAACCAGCTTCTTTTCACACGCGTGTCCCTTCATTGACTTCAGCAAAGTTGCCCCTGATGGGAGCGTGACCCTAGTGCCTCTTGCACTGGGCGGTGGATGACTCCCTCTTGATACTCCTGGGTGTTGGCTCAGCCCATTAGAGGAGTGCCAGTGAGCAGTGGTTTGAACATGGTATGACATCTCCCTTCCTGCAGTCCATCCTGGAGCCAGATTTCTGCTGACTTAAACATCAGTTTTGTCTCACGGTAAACAGACAAGATCAAAACTTGTGGCGAAAGGCCAGCTTCATCTGTGTACTTAAGCGTTTGCAAAAGGTCTGTCATCACCAGTGGCACTGTTTACATGTTCAGACTTCATCAGGTACTGAAGTGAGCTGTGGAACCAGAGTCAAAAAGCCACAAGCAGAACAATCATCAGCATAATTGAAAAAAATTGTATGTATGTAGCTCATCAGGAAAGTGATCTCTCATCATGAGCTCATACAGAGCTCAATATGAAAGAGATCGCTGTGTTACTTCCAGTGTTATTTTATGAGCTTTGATTTGAAGCCATAGACCAGCGAAGAAAGAAGGCCTTGAAATAGTAGCTTCACAGTTTCCATCAGTCTCATTAAATGTAACAGCACTATAGTGGTTAGTGACTGCATCTTTCAGGGAGGTGCAAGGGATTTGTGAATATCTCCTGGTAATCACACCCCCAGCTGTGACTATCAGAATCCCAATCCAAAACCATTTCAGAGCAATGAAGAGCCTGCTGTTGACATCAGTGGGCTTTGTTCTAATGTCAATGCAGTTGTATAAGATGAGTGCTTTTAGTTGGAGTGCAGTAAATAAAAAATAGAGGTATTGATTCCTTTATGCCTTTAAGAAATTAGCCAAATCATTTTCCAGGCCATCAGGCATTAAATATGATGTAACTATTTATCTTGCAGTGCCTCTTACTCCGCATCAGTCGGGAGCTCTTTTCCTAGAGCTTTTTTTTTGTGATGCTAATGGCTATGGCAGAATCTGGGACATCCAAGTCCAGCACTGTTGACAACAGTGACCTCAGTAACCCCATCACAAAATGATTTCCAGGAGGACAGTGTGTGTCTGTATGGCTCCTTCTTCCTTGTGATGGAGCACTTGAGATCATACTGACAACAGCAGACATAATTTGCTTATGTTTTTAATGCACTGAGATCCACTCTGTCTTAGACTAGGTATACTGAAATGCAAGAATTAGCTACATATCTTTTGGGGAGTGGGACCTCAGAAACTTTAGCAATGGACTTTTATTCTCTTATCTCACCAGCAGTATTTTCAAACAGATACAAGGATTTCATTTTTTTTGTTTCACTAAGACAGATGGTATGAATGAAAGGGAGTTTCCTTCCAGCTGTACTGTTTTCTGTCCTGTCTGATTTTCCTTCATTGTAGTTTTGTCTGATAATCTAACATTTATTTGTGAAGAAACATGTAATATTGTCACTCTACCCATCCTTTCAGAGATCTTTCAGGATGCGCTCTCTCTGACATGTGTCTCGTATGGTTTAGAAAACCACCTTCCACTCTGTTTGCAGTGTATGAACAGGGTTTCTCACATGTTCATGTGCTGTTAAAGATGCAGTATTTGATTCAGGTCTTACTGAGCCTCTCTTTTTTCAACCAAATAAAGATTAAAAAAAAATAATAAAGTACATGCAACTCTGGACTTGATAAAAGTGTCTGACAGTAGAACTGAGGGACTCTTGACTCTCAGCTCTTCCACTGAGTCTCCCTGTGACTTTGGGCAAGCTGCATACTTGCTCTCTCTGTGTGGGTCTCCTGACCTGTAAAATGCAATTCGTTCATATTCACGTTGCTCACAATGATGCTATTGGGCTTAACTGATGTTTGCAAAGCAGTTCATGGCTTTTATGACAAACGTGCTATGGAAATTCCAAATTATAAGGCTAAATATCTACACTTTAGAATGGACCCCATGGGATCTGCATCTCTAACAGTCCCTTTCTGTGTATTCTTTGCATAATGTTATCCTTCTCTTTCTTCCATTCCCCTATCACCAACTCCTTTAGACTCGGGATATAAGCCCAGAAGAGATAGATTTAAAGAATGAGCCTTGGTATAAATTCTTTTCGGAATTGGAGTTTGGGAAACCGGTAAGTTTGATAGTTGCAATGACCAATTAAGTCAACCTGCCTTTTTTTAATTTTTTTTTTTTTTATGATTGTCACATCTCTTTCCTAGGCCCTAAATCTGAAACAGCTGCCTTACACATTTAAAGATGTGATTATACATAATGTCATCCTGGTACTAACATAAAGCAGCTGTTCTGTGGCCACTTTTAGTGTTTTGAAGCCATTTACAAACATTCCCCACCTTCCAGCACTATGTATCAACAAGGTAATGTTTTTCCACACACCATAGTTCAAACTGCATTCTTGTTGTTAGTGTTAGAAATAATACCCTGCCTTCATTCTTGAAAGTCCTTATTCAAAGCCCTTATTCTCCTTCTGCCTAACAAGATCTAGGATGGCTGATAGGTGGCTTTAAGTCAAGGAGAATTACTTATTCCTGTCCCTGGCCTGTAAACTGTAGGTCAGCAATTTCCAGCTCTCCATAAACAGATCAGGACCTTGATTCCTGCTTATTTCCTTATACGTGTAGCTGCCCATTGCATAAAATGGGAGCATTAGCCTGTGTTGAATAGCCCTTGCCCTTCCCTGAAACAAAAGGAGTCTGAGAAGTGTTCTTTCCCTTCAAATGGAGCTGTGTTGCTATGTGTGGAGAGAAAAAAAAGAGCCTTGATTTCCCCTCTGGAAAAAGATTAACTAAAGCTTAATTATTCAATAGGACAAAGAACATTTTAATGGAGGGAACACATCAGTGGTCATGGCTACTGGAAAAAAAAAGTGACTTTAAAGCATTTTATGGCCTGGTTCTTACTGATTAAACACTACTAATTTAGTTATTAAATACTGTTTAATAAGCTACTCTCACTGTACCAGAGGGTCAGTATCAGCCTCTCACATGTAGTCAAACATTTCTGCTTTCCCCTTGAGGTCAGTAGTCAAATGCCTATGCACGCAGTTTTTGACTGCTACTGAGATTCCATGTATGTACAACAAAACAGAAGTATGTTTTAAGGTTCAGTGATGTCTTCAGAGGCACATGGACATTAGAGAGCAGAGTTCCTTTAAATCTAGTTTTTGTTCTGACAGGAGTGACAAAGTTCCTCTGCACAGAATATAGCTACCTGGAGTTGTGTGCTTAGTCTGATCATATCATAAAAATAGTGTAATTTTTACTGAAAAGCAAGAGTGTACAGTGGTTGAGTAGTCCAGTCTTTCATGGAAACTATGTTTTATAGCTATAGACCTTCCATCCTAAGCTAAAGAAGTTTTCAGCAGCGTTTGAGATGACACCTCCTAATGTTTAGGCAGTAAAAATCAGATAAATCTCACCTCACTGAGGTTTTAAAGTGTTGTCAATATAAGGATTTAAGTCTTCACAGCTTGTTATGGTTTAAGGTTTCCACAGTGAGAAGAAACTTGTTAGATAAACGGGTTAATTAATTACTTACTAATTAATTAAGTTATTAATTACTGCCATGTAATTAATAGCCATCTGCTGTTGCAGTGAGTGAAGGTTTGTCATCTCTGTGGTCCTTTGAGTTAGTGTGAGTTAATGGGAAATGTGTCAAAGAAAGAGGATTATGCCCTTGGTCCTTTCTACAGGTGGGGGTATACCTGTACTTTAGAGGTGTGAATTTGTGCTTTCAGTCATGCAGTCTTGGCCTTATTCCAGAAGAGGGTATCTCAGGGCAGTCTGTCTCCTGTTCAGCAGACCATCTGTTCTGGTGACAAGTTCCCCACCTTTTTCAGGGCACTTTGGTTAAGTGCTGCTCTCTTATAAGGCTTGCCTTGAACTTGCTTCACTTCCAAAGTCATACAGCCATGCTCCCCAAGAGCCATGCCAGTTCCTCAGTGTGGAACTCCATAGATAGTGCTTCAGTGTCAGGCACTTGAATTCAGGATGCCATCTCAGACTTTGATAGCTGGCAAAGCCTTCTCTGAGCTTCATTGCCACAGCCCAAAGAACATGCTTTTTGTAGCTTTGCTCACTCCAATCATGGGAGTCCAGTCCAGTCTTTTACTCTGAATAATTCTGCCTGGTATGTATATGTGCAGCCAAGCAGGAAAAAATTAATTTTGAAATTGGCACTTTAAGCTGTAGGATGAATTTTAAATAACTAGTTCCCAAACTTGTGTCCCACTCTGTCCACTAAAAATCCCCACAAATGAACCCTCAAACCAGTGAAATAAAAAATAACTCTGCATTCTCATTGCCCCACAATGCCACCACGGGAAAATCAGCCATTTGTTCACATGGTATGTATTCATACGCTGATGGAAGTGAGAAAGATTTTCCCTTTTCTTTATCGAAGGCCCTTGTTTTCCCTTTCCTTTTGAAAAGAAGAATGAGCAAAACAAATGCTTTTATGACTGTGTGGTTTTTCCCCCACTTCATTTTGTTTTTTGTTAAGAATGCTTTAACCAACAGCTGTGGGCACCCTTTACAGAATCCAAAATCCCTTCGAGCACCTTGCAAAAAAAATTTCTGAAAACCTTACTGAAAAAAGCCCCTTCCACACTGCATGTATTTTACCTTTTGCCCCCCATGATTTCTTAATATTTATGCTATAGCAAATTTATCCCTCTTTCTCTCACTCTTTCTCTGTTGTGGTTTGTTGTTATTTTATGATTTCTTTTCAGTGTTGATGCAAATTCCCTATTGTATTTCCCCTCTGTTCTAATCCAATTTCCATATTCTCTGTGATGTCTTTCCTTATCTTCATTTCCTCATTTCCTTCCTCTGCTTTCCATCAGCCTCCAAAAAAGATTTGGGATTATACTCCTGGAGATTGCTCTATCCTTACTAGAGAGGATAGAAAGGTAATTGTGTCTCACGTACGTTGCACTACAGCATCTAGCGCGTATATATGTGTGTATGTGGTTTTCTTTTTTTTTTTCCTTGTAGCATTGCTTGGGTTTTGTGTGCTTGTGAGTGATTTTTTTTTTAATTGGGCTTGAGCTCATTAGCCTAACAATTAAGTAGCTAGTAAATTGATTTAATAAACAATTCTTAAATCATAATCAGGCATAATTTAGAGTGGTTGTTTTGCTATCTTGACTCGCAATGATAATTACTCTAACAGCATATTGCATATTATTACAGTATCTTTTTTTTTTCTTTACAGGTGGGTTTTATAACTTTATGGTTTGTAGCAATAGATTCTAGCAGGCCTGTGCATCTCTTGATTTTAATGTTAATTGCCTAAAACTATTTCCTCTATAATGATTGAAACATGATTAATTGCTAGTGATTTTCTGTGTATTGTCCATACCACCTTCCTCTTTTTCAATTAAAAGGCTCTCTTTTTTATTTTCAAAATTAACATTCCTTTGATTTCCCCTAACCCTAAGCATTGTTTTCCCATTCTTCTTCTCCTTCTTTAACCAGAGTGATCTAGAAAAAGACCTCTACCTCTACCAGACTGAGTTAGAGGCAGATTTAGAAAAAATGGAGAAGCTTTATAAAGCACCACATAAAAAGCCACAGAAGGTATTTCCTATTCTTTTCATGCTGCCAATCCCCGTTTCCAAACTCTCTGCTCTAATCTATTCACTGCTGGATGATTATTAAATGAGGTTGGGATAAATAATGGTTCTGAGCGTTCTGACTGCATGGCTTGCTGTGTCGCTGTCAGAAATAATTGAATGTGATGCTGAGAATCCGGCTTGAAATCCATTTCAGATACAGTGATTTCCTCTCCCGCCCCACCACCATGTCCGCATTCAGCTTCCCCCACCCCCATCCCAGTCCCCATTTCAGGTTTAGAGTTCAGTGTCTGCAAAAAAACCCTCTCTATTTTTCACATGAATAGGCAGCAGCAGCAATCAGCTTAAAATTCTTGGTTGGCGTGTCACGTCATCATCTCGTGCCTTTCAAGCGTGTTGCCATCTACTCTCCCTTCATACAAGCCCCGCTCTCTGCTTGGAGCTCACGCCTACCCAAGATTTTGGATATTCCTGAGAGATTTTACACAATTTTCCTTATGCTGCACCTTGCCATGGCCTTCTAGGGCAGGCCAGCTGCTGCTGCTTCGAGGGTCTGCAGGACTCGAACCATGAAATGATAGATTAATTGGTAAAACGCCATTTTTTCTTTTTTTTTTTTTCTGTTGCTGATTTTTTTTGAAGCTGCGGCATTTCACCAGGACTTGGAAAAGCTGCTTTTTCAAACCCAAGATTTGCTTTTTCTTCCTAGATAGAAATCCTCACACAGATGAGGGGACACCAAATAGAGAATTGCTTCTAAAATTGCCTTCAATTTTTAAATAACATGTCTAAGAAGCGTTAGATGGATTTAAAGCAAGCGGCTAAGAACTGGCTTTTGCTATTGAACCTGTGCAGCTGGCATTGCTTCTCTTAAGTAAGGAAACTAAACTGAAATGTCGCTTTTCTTTTTAGAGCTTTGATATTTTTTGAACGCTGAGGAATGTATTGTGCTGCAGAAATGTAATACACCTTTAAAGCAAAGGCGGGCAGTGACCGGTTGGGGGAAAGCTTGGGGAAATAATTATGAGCATGTGTCTCCTGGTCATGGCCCAGCTGGTTATCTCTTCTTGCTTTTGGCTTTATTCACGATGACTCATTTGCAGACAAAAGAGTAGGCACTGCGAAAAGGCATCGGCTGTGCTAAAAACCTGTCACTGCCCTGAAGGAACTCACGAAAATTGTTGCTTTTCTGCAAAGACATTGACAGCTTAAATTGCATTTAGATTTAAACCTCAATGTCTCCTAAAGGCTAATATTGAAGCAATAGATGGAAAATTACTTAAGCAAGCCTTTTTCATTCTCCTCATATTTAAGTGCATATCAGTGACTCCTTTGTTTGGACTTTTGCAGAATACAGCAGGTGTTACTCCTCTGGAAACTTCCGCAGACCATTCTTCCTAGTAAGTTTTTCAATTGCTTGTTGATGTCTCTTTTACAGTCTGAGGTCATGTAGGACAGGGTGTTGGGCAGTGGAAATGCCTTGGCTTTTTGGGGGATGGATATGAACAAATGCGTGTACTGTAAGAAATATATGAGTGCTTTAGTTGAGTCCTGGTACATTGTCTGCTTTTTGATCCAGAATGAGTGATTTGAAGTGATTACATGAGTGACTGCATTGCCTAAATAAGATTTGCTTATTGTGCTAGGCAGTGGCTTTAAGAAAAGCAACAGACCTTTAACTTCATCCGAATTTTGCAAATTGACTGTATCTTCATGCAAGTAACATTACTGTGTGGAATACACAAAAATTGTTTGTTACACATGTGTGATAGATTGGCTGCTGCTAGATATTCTGTTACATGCACCAAATCAGATGGATGTATTTGATGAAAGGCAGTCATTTTCCAGCCTACAGGAAGGGAACAATGGTAGGAGTAACATTATTTCTCAGAGATGTTTTGTGCACTGCTTTTTCAGTGGAATATGTAATGAGCAGTATATTCTGTGTAAATGAGTTGTACATAGAGTTGGTTTGTTTTAGAAGAGGAACACACACATGCAAAATCCAGAGCAAGATGCTGAGCTGTGTTACTTGAGTCATCCTGAGTTATTTGAGCCGTGGAGCCAGCCCCTACTGTGAGTCTGCTGCTCCTTGTAATTGTACTGAATACTCAATGTCCATAGGCACAGTGATCCCCTCTATGAGGATGGTTTGTTAAAAAAGGCAGGTTCTCCTCCAGATGTCCATTAATACCATGTGTATTCACTGGCCCTCTGGGGGCCTTAGAGGTCTCCTGTACTTCTTCCAACAGTTTCCTTCTGTCTGTGTTCATTCTCCTGGGAAACCCACACAACTGCTGCAACTGTTTTGTTTTGGTAGGAAGAGAGCAATAAAATAAATGGAAATCTCAGAGATTAGCATAAATATAATTGCATTTGCAAACAACTGGCAAGGTTTCTGCTCATGGCAGCAATATCTGTGCCACAAAAATCATTCAGGAGTGCCAGTGGAGAGGGAAGCAAGCTGAGTATGCTGGGAGCAGGACACAAGAGTGAGGCCTAGTGGAGTTACACATTTTTCCCTGCCCTGACGTTAGAGAGCAGAGAGGAAAGATAGGTAGAGTTTATTGGTTTGGGTTTTTTTGCAGTTTTGCTCTCCCTTCATTCACCTAATATGCAGACTGCTTTGCCTCTAATACAGTACTACTTGCTGGCCTGAATAAGGGAGCAGGTAGTAAAGAGGCCAAAGGCCTTCTCTATCTCCCCCAGGTTTAATCCCAAAGAGGGATTGTTTTAACCCTTTGTTTTTTAACAACTAGGCTAACAACTAACCTCAGGGTGGTCATTATTCCCTGCAGCAACTGCCTGGGTTTCCTCAGATACCTGACAAAGAGATGCACTCCTTATCAAAGAGATAACCCTGATAAACAGGAGCTTTGTAACGATGGGTCTCTTTGGGCATTGATTAGCTTGAAAAACTGACAGTATTCCCTTTCTCTTTCGTGGTGCTTTTCATGAGCTTTTCCTCTAGAAAATAATTTGTGGGACAGCATATGACCTGGTTTTCCTTGTCCAGAAACTAAAGTCATCTTTGTGATCCAGACATTGTGTAATTCCACCTCCATAGCCAGTCCTCTGATGAGTTTAAAGCTTTCTCTTTACCCCAGAAGTGCAGCATCTATCCAAAATAAACAGATACATGCACAAATGTATCCACCACAGCTATAACCACAAACATTGCCAAATTATCATAAATTTGAATCACTCTTGGACATCAGGATGTCAAATATTTCTATTAATCGGATTTTTTTTTTTCAAATTTTCCAGCAATTATATTTTGGCCCCAGAATAGCTTTGTGTGAGACTCCATCTTATTCTGAAGAGGCTGGTTGAGCACGAGAACTGGTATCAGATTAGCTTAGCTTTTAGGAAAATAATCTGCCTGATTGCTTAGTAAGTTTTTTGCATCTGGAAAAGTCATTAATACCATGGCGTTGTCAGTTATTCTTTTAGAGAGAAAACAGGGATATCTAGAAATCAGATGTGTGAGCATACTCATACTTAGGTTCATGACTAGAAAAGGGATTTGCAATAAATTTACAGTCTTTAAAAACCTAAGAAATTAAAATTGTACTAGTTTTCACAGCATTCTGTTTATATATATGCATGGTAGACCTAGAGTCCGGGATTTTTTATTCCCTGTAGTAGAAGCCTGTGGCAAAACTGAACAGAATTGTGTGCATCTGGGAATTTCTCTGGCAATTAAAACGGTGTAGAATCTACAGCCCTCTTCTCTGCACAGTCCCTCACTGATGGGCTTCAGAAACTGCTCAGGGAATCTTGAGCTGTAGTGTTGACTGGGAGGCTGAAGTGGGTGAGATGACCTCCTGAGCAGCTGTGCTTTGTAAGCATGGGACAGACATGGCTAGTGTTTAAGGAGAGAGAAGTGGAAGCTGGAAGGTTTTGTGTACCTCTCGCCAAAAGTGAATTTCATTGTGTCTGCAAAGAGATCATGCATCAGCTCTGTGACTGTTGTCTCATCTGTAAAATAGAGGAGGGCTTTCCTGTTTCCTGGGGGACTGAGAGTGGAGAGTTGCCTCAAGGGGAGGATGCTTTGGTAGTGCTGAAGGCAGAACACTATGGCAATGTATTCATAACCTCTTCATCAGCACCAGTCCTTCATACAGAGTCTATTCTGCATTCACAAGTGTGGTGTTCTCTTACTTTACATGAAGCGTTCAGCAAACAGGTGTGACCTCCTGCTGTCCTTCTCCTTTTTTGTGTGTATTCCAGCTCCACTTATTCACCCAACTACCATGCAGTGAAGAGGGAGTCAGAGCTAGCTCTGGGGGACCCTGCTGCCTTGGAGAATGAAAGGCAGATTTACAAGAGTGTGCTGGAAGGTGGAGATATCCCATTCCAGGGGCTGAGTGGTCTCAAGCGACCTTCAAGCTCTGCTTCCACAAAAGGTGGGTGGTTAGAACACTAACCTATTCTCCATTCTGCAGTGTCAAAAGCCAGGTGATACAGGCAAACTGTTGCAAAGTTTAGAGTTCTATTCAAGCCAGTTGAGATTTATGCTGTCCTTCTTTGCCATTCCCAGTGTTCCCTCATTTTTTCTCTCAGACCACAATGGCCAATATTTTTAATGATGCCTTTAACTGATCCAGGTTCCTCTTCTCAAGAGAGACCAGCTCCCTCCGTTCAACACCTCAGCCACAGCCCACACCCTCATGTTCTCTCTCAAGGCTGCTTAGGCTGGCCTTGCTATCCATCTGCTCCCACTGCCTTGCCATTCTAGAGCCCTTCCCTGCCTTTTCTGTTCTTCCCACAGCAGTATCTCAGCAGGCCACACCAGTCTGCTGGCCTGGCTACCCTGGTGTAGCTGGTGCCCTGTGCTCCACAGCCTCCTGCCTGCCAGGGGCGTGCAGAGAATGCACTGACACTGAACCTGCTGACACTGAACCAGCAATTGCTGGCTGAACCAGCTCTGCAGGCTCCAGCAGTGTGAGCCAGAAGAGACCAATCTCGTCCTCTTCCCTCCCCGTGTTGCAGACTCTCTAAAAGAGACAAGGAAGAGCATGACTTCCATCAGGGAATTGTACTGGGGAATGTATCTCTGAGCCAACTTCAACCTAAAAATGGCTTGAGATGGGGAGAGGACTGGAAAAGGAATGTGCTGGCTTTCAGAACTGCTCTCCCTAAAAATAGGACATCATACCAAAAAGGTCTCTCTGTCTCCATCTTCCAGCTGTTTTTCAGCATTTTGTCAGGCCTGTAAGGCAGGGAGTCAAACTGGATCTGAACAAAAAAATCTGTTCAAATAGTTCCCCAAACTGCAATTGAACCTGAATGGTTGACATTTGAATTTGAACTCAAATCGGAAACAGACCTAAAAACTGCAGTCTAAGCTGAAACCAGACTGAATCCTATTAAAAAAAATGTCCTGATATGACTCCTTGAATTTTAAAGCAACCAAGACCAACCACATTGTCTGAAGGACACGCAGCTTATTCCTAGTATGGGGAATCTCTCAGCAGGCATCTCTGGGGCGAGGTCAGCTGATGTGGTGTGCTTGTGCTAGCACAGTCAGCCTCTGATTGTTTTCTCCCTCCCAGGAATAAACTGTTTGGCAAGCACTGTGGTGAGACCATAGTAGGTGTGATTACAGGCTTGGTATTAAGCCATTTTTGCAATGTTAGTGTCTCTGCATTCCTACTGACACCCTGATCCTGCCCAGAGTTCAGCTGCCCTTTTCCATGGTGCCACAGCTTCCCTGAAAGCTCATGCTTAGCACTTTTTAGGAGGGTACCTTGAAAGTGCTCCAGATTTGCTTCTGGCCAAGCCTCTCATTTTAGAAATGATAGCAGCACTTCACCTACTCCTGTAAGCGTGGCTTGTTCTGCAGTTTCTTCCTGCTTTTCTTTATGTTTTGGAATTTTGTTTCTTTAAGGTGCATTTTATGAAATCCAAGCATGTTCTTTCTCCTTTCTCAATAGCTTTCTAGCACTTAAGCTAACAGGTTGTATTTATTTTATTCTGCATGCTTACCAGTGGATCGTAAAGGTGGGAATGCTCATATGACTGCACCCTCTTCAGTTAATAGCCGAACCTTTAATGCTAGTCATACTGGTATGTTAGGTCACGCATGTAAACATAAGAAGCCCTTATCAGCTGCCAAAGCCTGCATTACTGAAATCCTCCCTTCTAAATTCAAACCCAAACTAGCAGCTCCAGCTGTTCTTGTGCAGGACAAGACGGGTATCTTGCTGTCTCATGAGAAAGCTCAAAGCTGCGAAAACCTTCGTAGCTCCGCTGCCTTGTTTGATAATAAAAAGGCTTTCATGGTAGACATAGGGGAAAGCATAGAAAACATTATGATGAAGTCGAAGCAAGAGTATGCCATCAAATCTGGCAGTACCATGAGCCTGCAGGAGTATGGCACCAACTCTAGGAAAGGCTACCTGTTCGCCACCTCCAGAAAGTGCGGGATGGAGTTTACAACACTCTATAAAGACATGCACCAGATCAACCGGTCCAGGATCCATCTGGACACAGTCTCCTCCTGCAGCGTGAAGGATATTGCGTCTCAGTTTGAGAATGAAGCAAAGGACAGGATGGAGCACAGCCTTAGTCGAGAGGATTCAGAGCAGATCCCCAAAGACACCGTTTCCTCCCGTATCAGTGCCTTTGAGCAGCTGATCCAGAGATCCAGATCAATGCCCTCACTTGACTTTTCCATTGCGCAAAACAAACCCACCACTTCTCTTCAGTCTAAAACTTGTCTGAGTGCTGCATACTCTGCAGAGATTCTTCTGGATTTGTCAAAAGCACACCAAGAGGAGAAGGATGTTGCCAGCTTTGCAGATAAATCCTCCCGCTCCTGCAGCAATGTGGAGGACACGGCTTCGGATGTCAGCGATATCATCCCTATGGACACACTTTCAGCTTGCACTGATGAGATAGATCTTCTCTCAAATGCCTCTAATGACAGTGGTGGCAGCAGCAGCAACCTGAATGGGCCTCAGAAGCATAAAATCAACAGATGCAAAGGCGCATGCCCAGCTTCTTACACCAGGTTCACTACCATCCGAAGGCATGAACAGCAGGCCTCCAGGAACTCTGATTCCAAAGGGGATGTCTACGGGGACAGGCACATGCTCCCCAGGAATGTGTACTTAATGAGCCCACTCCCATTCCGATTGAAAAAGCCCTTCCAACACAAATCCTGCAGAACTCCGCCCCCAGACTGCCTGAGTAGCCTGGCAGTGCCCAGCCCTGAGAGCCCAGACGACCCCATACAGCTGCAGGGGAGTGTAGGAAACAAAAGTCACCACTCCCAGCACCAACCTTGCTCCAGAAGCGGGCCTCTTGCTCCCAGGCGCCTGTCCTCCTTTGACATTGTGGAGAGGCTTAGCTACTTCCCCACCATGGGATCTAGCCGGGATAGCTTCGTGGGCCGGGCTGACTCTCCTGACTCCTTAAACAATGGGAACCCTGTTTCATATGCCCTCTACCACAGCCTGGACACAAACAACAACCCGCAAAGTGAACTTGGGACGTACCTAGGAGGTGGTTTTCGTGTTCTTTACCTGGTGTCCCTTTATCTGTCTTCTTTCTTCCATTCTCCTCCTTTTCTTCCACAACCCTTGCATTTTTACGTCCCACCTTTACATCCCCTGACTCTCTTTATTTTTCCCCTGGTGTGTCTAACGTCCTTTTGCGTGTCTTGCTGAGCAGTTTTGTTCAGGGCTTGTTAACAGCTGCACTTCTGAGAAACGATTTCTGCTGCATTTCTAATCACATCAGGTTCAATTTACCTCTCAAGCAGCTCTGGGGATGCAAGAATCTCAGCATGAGATATTTCTAGTCCTGTATCATTTACACACATGAGAATTATAAACCAAGCCCAGATGATTTGCTTTAAGGAGTAGTTTCTCAAGGTCTAGTTGTGTGTGTGTGCGTGTGTGTATTAAACTTTTTTCAACAGTAAAATGCCAAATCACACTTTGATGGCAGTGAATCTTTTCTTCACAAAGTCCTTCTATGTCTTTACTCTTTCCTGTATCATTATTTTCTTCCTGTTCTTGGATCTTTGTTCACATGTACAGCCCAAAAGGGAAAAAAATGAAAACAGATAAATTATCAACATCTGATTGGCAATTTGGTCAATGGCAATTGAGAATCCTTACTTTATAAGGCAAACAAATTGTTTAAAAATACCTATTTTTTTCCTTTCTGGTTATGCTACATAAATCCATGTGTATTTTAACTTCCTTATGTTGTTTTGAAGTAGATTCAGAATCACCAAGGCATTTTGCACCAGTTGATTACATGGAAACTCCAGAAGAAATTCTCCGCAGGCGGCATGATGATAAAGAGGTAAAGCCTTCCTTTATGGCCTTAAAACAGTAGTATCAGCTCCACATACAAGAAATACAGCATCAGCCTTACAGAATTACAGCGTGTATGTCCATGGCTATGTGTCCTGGAAGTTAGAGTAACAAGCAGTGTTTGTATGTTTTACTTTCAATACTCTCTGCCACTGGTTCGCTGTATAATGTGTATAGTCAAGTACAGCTTGTTTCAAATAAACCTGATAGTTCTTATCAATTGCACAAAATTACATATTCGGACTTTAAGTAATATTAAAAAGCTAGAAATGTTTGTGAGAAGTGGTACAACACTCTAGTACTTGCAGAAAAAGATTGGAAATCTGTAATTCTTCTTCATGCAAGCTACCTGAGTCAGTATTAATCAAACTGGTGAAAACATTATTTTTCCTGTGGGGGTCCTGAAGTTTTCAACAGTGAATGTAAGATGTTTTAAGCTATCAGAAAGTGGCAAGTTTTCCCCCACTGCAAACTAGAATTCTTTATGGTATCTGAAGTTGTTGTCAGCACCATGTGGCAGTCCTTTTTGAAATGGCTGGGGACAAGCTGTAACAGTGATACAAGCTGAAATAATAGGAAAGCCACACAGACTTTTCAGCACTGAGTGTATTCAAGCTGAGTTAAAGAAGTTATAAAGTGCTTGCTTTCCTGGAAGATGCGATTAATTTCCTCTGCCTGCGGGGGGGAAAAGAGTTTTGCTTTTAGTGTTAACCTTCTGAGTTTGGATGATGTTTATATGTGATTTGAAATATAGTAAAACCTGCTCTTAATTCCTATGTGAAAAATGGTTTTTTACTATCTTCTCCTGTGAAAGTTAGTAATTCCCTCACTTCCAAAATCCAGCATGAAAACTCATGTAAGATCAAAAACCTGAATTCAGTAAGACCTTCTGGTTTCAAATGAGTTAGAACACAGCTGAACTCTTCAGCCTACAGTCAGCTGCAGAAGGTGGAAGAATCCTTCTTTGCAGATACACAAGAATGCATGTTTCCATTTAGTGTGCCAGAGACTTTAGAAATGCAAAACAATTCTTAGGTGTTTATTTAGTTTATTTTACAAAGTGTGTTAGCTGAGCCCAAAAGAAGTATGGGATAACCTGAATGTGATTAGGCACTCTCCCAAGCAAAGCTTAGGAGAATTTGGTGCCTCAGAACTCAATGGAGCTGATTCAGTTATCTTGGAAGTCAATGAGAGATACTTCCTTTTGATTAAGGGGGTTTGGGGGTTTGGATCAGGTCTCTGCATTATCAGCAATCTTCTTAGAAGCTCCTAAGACCTGCCCAAAACTTGGAAAACTCCTCATTGACTTCCATCAGCTTTGGATCAGATCCTCTGTATGAGCTAGATTTCAGTTATGATGTACCTTCTGTGAAAGGGTATTGTTTGGTTAGTAGAAACAATATTTGATACTGAACTGTAAAGCCCCAGCTATTTGCAGGGATCTCAGGAATCTTAAGTCACATTTATGGCAGCTTTTGAATGCCTTTAACTAGATTATTTACTGCCCATTTTATGCAATTTTATGGCAGAAACTTTTAGAGGACCAGAGACGGCTTAAACGTGAGCAAGAAGAAGCTGATATTGCCGCTAGGAGGCACACAGGGGTTATTCCAACGCACCATCAGTTTATCACTAATGAACGGTTTGGGGACCTCCTAAATGTAGACGATACAGCAAAGAGGAAATCTGGGTCAGAGGTCTGTTTTAGTTACCTCAGTCTGCTGCTTGACCCAAAGCAATAATTGCCTCTCACAGCGTTGTGCTTTAGGCCGACATTAGCTCTTCAGAGAATGTCGTTTGTTGTTTTTGTTCCACCTTCCCCTTTCCCATTCTGGCTTCATTTAGATCTGCTTTGACTTTTATGCCTGGTAAATTAATTGATATCTCTATACCAAGCTGCATATATTAAAGCATGCCTGCTGAGAATTGCTGGTGCACACCTGTGATGCATGCCTTTAAATATCAGCTACTTAGTCAATCAAAGGCGTTCTACATCTTTTGCATCATATTGCTACATTGTCTTCTTGTCTGTGCCTTATGCTTAGAAACTTCATGTCTTGTTGATCCTGGCCATGCAGCTGTCACATAGGGTTTTTTTAGAAATACATTGTTTTTTCTCTTCAAATATGCTTAATGTCCTTTGGAAACAATCAGAAAAAAAGTCTCAGCATGTTTCACTGCGTACAACCTGGTTGGACTTTCTGAAAGAGACAAAGGAGGAGGTACATACTTTTTCCATGAGCCCAAGGGACTTTTCTGGAGGGCTGGACGTTGTGTCCATGTGTTACGGCCAAATGCTTTTCCTGCCTCACATGGATTGCTGCTGGGCTCTTGACAGCAGCTCTGTTTCCCCAGACTGTGGTGGTGGGTGAGGTGCTCACCGTGTGGATGGAATACACCTGTCTGCCCTTTAGTTTCAAATGCTCTGGAGCCTCATCAGTGTGACTGTTTTGTATTTTATGCTCTGTTACCAAAATGACTTTAAATTTGTCTGAATATTTTGTGGCCATTAGAAAATTAGCCAAGTTAACTTTTAGAGCCTAGTGATGCCATCAGTGTCAATTTTGGCTCTTTAGCCATTGAAGACTTTTTAAAAACGTGCTTAATTTATTGATATTTCCTCTTCACCTTTGTCTCTTTCCTACCAGTTCCTACCAATGATACAGAGTGGGTCACAGTGCAGTATTCAGCAGGGCCAGGAAATAATCAATAAGAGCCACATTAAATAATGTCCTACTGTTTTCCCCAGCCAGTAAATTTTGCTTTTCCATTCAAATGTCAAGAGAAATTTGGTCCTGGAGCCCCAGTAACTGTAGTTACTTGAGTAGCTTTCATTCTTCAGGGTTAGTCACGTTTAAAAGTTGACTTCTGTTAAATCTTATTTCCTGTAGAACTCCTAATTACTGCTATACCAGAAGTTGGCACTTTGTGTCCTGGTGGGAGATGCCCATGCAGCATATTTGGACTGTAATACCAGTTGCACGCAAGCTTGTAGCAGAATACCTGCATTCAACTTCCTCTCCATGCTAATCTTAGCTGTAGAAGAGTTTGGGTGATTCTCCTCAGAAGAGGGTTGAAAACCTAATTATTATTTTAATATATTGATTTTTTTTTTTTTAATCTCCAGATGAGACCTGCTAGAGCTAAGTTTGACTTTAAAGCACAGACGCTAAAGTAAGTACAGCTTGTTGCTCCTACCTGTAGTTCTTCCTCTGCTTTTTCCCCTAGGATGCAGCATTTTTGAAGTGTCATGTAATTGGATTCATTTTTAGGGTGTCTTTCCAGTTCTCAAAGCAAAGTCGTTCATAGTAAGGCAGGGAAAAGTAATATGAACCTTGCAGAGCATAGTATCTAAAGGACCTTTAGGAAAATGTCTTCTTTCTCAGTGCATCTCTATCCCACATGATTTTTAGGACAAATCTGCATTCTTTACTGCAACAAGTGAGTGCTCAGCCCTGTGGGTGGGTGGAGCCACAGGAGAGGAACATCCTTTTCACTGTGGGAAGGATAACCCATGGGCAGAAGTTAAACAGATGCGCAGCTTTAAGCATGTGAGCCCCTGACCTGGCATTTTCTTGATTCAGGACACAGAAGTGTGCAGAGTGGCCACTGCTCTCCCGGCATCTGTGGATACATCAGTGGATGTTTCAGCTGTTGTCGTTGTACCTCCAGGCCCTGTTGTGGTCCTTTGGGTGAATCCCATGGCACTGATTGTTCTTTTTAGGGAAGACTGCTGTGAAGAGAAGGCCTGGGAAGCCTCTCTCTCAGCATGAGCCTGGAGAAACTCTCATTTTAACATTGCTAGGGAGGGAAGAACAGAATTCAGTGAAGAACCTGCTGGTTTTTGTCTCATGAGCTAATGTCCTGAGCATATTTTTTATACATTCTATAAGTGATGATTTGTAATAATTTAAATAGCATCTCCCCAGCACTTATAATAAAACTGTGGCAGATTAGCTGTAGCTGTTATGTCCCTTGAGTAGAGCGTACCAGGGAGCCGGACAAAAGTAAAGCAGAGCTTATAAAAATCGTCTTAGAAAAGGCTGTGTTGTTTATTTTCCTCTGGGGACTCAAGTAGTAAGTTTATGAGCCTAGTACAAGCTGGCCACAGTTCTTCAAGCTGCAGACATTGATAATTTTAGCACTGAAGCCTGTAGATTGAAATTCGAATTTTTAGCCCACTGAAGGTCAGTGATTCCACAACTACAGAATGATCAGTGTAATCATTGCAGGATCAGCTTCAACATGTGATATGTTAATCTAATCAGCAAACTAGCTCAGATTAAAATCATGTGTCTCTTTGGAAGGCACTTGTGACATGACTGTTTCAAAACAGGAATTGAGGGCTGCTCATTGTATCCAACATGGAAAGTAGCCAGTGTCATATTTGGCTTGAGCTTGACCCCATTGCTTCTGAGAGTATGTGGTTATTAGGGCCCTCTCAGGCCAACTTTTTTGACAGAATGCCCAAAGAACAAGAGAGGTCTTGCACATTACAATATGAACAGACCAATCCTCACCATTTAGCTTGTGCTTTGGGTGGAGCATGATTTGTATCAACATGCTGATGCACACCTTGGTGTACCTAGGGATTGCTGGACAGAAAAACACCACATCTGTTCTCCTCCAGTGAAATTCTGATGGAGTGCTTGTGTTGTTAACAGGGAACTTCCTCTGCAAAAAGGAGATATTGTTTACATTTACAAGCAGATTGACCAGAACTGGTTTGAAGGTGAACACCATGGCAGAGTTGGCATCTTCCCACGATCATACATAGAGGTAGCTGCTTTCCTTGCAGGTGTTCTCTTTGTCCACTCCCTTTCTGCCAGAGACCAGTTTATGGGCTTTGTGTCTGAGACTTAGCTGATTCTGTTTGTGCATTCTAGCTCCTTCCACCAGCTGAGAAGGCTCAGCCCAAAAAGCCTTTACCATTGCAAGTATTAGAATATGGAGATGCTATTGCTAAATTCAACTTCAATGGGGATACCCAAGTGGAAATGTCCTTCAGAAAGGTAGGACTTCTGTTGTGTTGATGAATTGAATCTAGACATGATGATGTTTTTTAGCACTAGTAACTTGCAATTTATAAATTGAAATTGCTCCAATTGAAAGCTCCAATAAAATGAACTCTGTATTCAGGAAGGATTCGTTCCCATCACCCATGTTTTTAATCCACTCATTATGTAGTGCATTGCAGGTTTTTTGCAGGTAGACTAAATCAAGAAGTGCCAATTGTTTTCTTAGGTCGAGCTGAGAAGATACTTTGAACACAAGTCTGGAAACCTGGCTCTGCAGGAAAACTAGATACTTGGTGACAGGTCTTTCCAGGTTGATTAGATTTGGTGGAGGCGTACACAGTTATGTGATAATGGTGATTTAGAAAAGAAGAAAACTGGATTCACCTTCCTCATATTACAAGCTAAATCATTGAGCAGGTTCTGTGGTATTGAAGTGACTGACTAGACCTGGCTGCAGAGTGAAGGTGTGGGAAGAGGTTGTGTAATGGCTGTTCAGAGCAGTCAGCCATATTTAGATTAACTAGCAGAATTTCTCCATCTTGACCAGCTTTCTGTTTTGATGCTCAGATTAGATCTTCTCTGTCTTGTCTTTTAATTATATATGAAGGTGAGGCTTGCAGTGTATATTAAGGATCTGGAAGTCACTTTGTCAGCAAAACTGGAAAGACCATAGAGAGACCTAGGTTAAACTGCAGACCTGTGCATACTTTCTGTACACCTCATACACCTGAGAGTCTCATGGTCAGCCTGAAACTGCTGGTTTCCATTTTTAACTGGCTTTAGCAAGTAGAGTCTTGAGCATAACTGAGTCTGCAGACAGACCAAGTCAGCCCCAGAAGATCTGCAATTTTTTCTTTCTCTGAACTGAAAAATATAATTCTCACAAGGAGTTTAGGGTTAGGATAATTGGAACTAGGCTGACAACCACCAATTATTTTAGATCAGCTGTACGAAGATTAAAAATGTAATCTACTTTGGAATGATGAAACATGCTAAAATCAGAACTGCATTGCTGTTCTTCCCACAGGGTGAAAGGATCACATTGATTCGACGAGTGGATGAGAACTGGTATGAAGGAAGGATCCCTGGCACCAGTCGCCAGGGCATCTTCCCCGTCACGTACGTGGAGGTGCTCAAACGGCCAGTGGTCAAGAATGCCATTGACTATCCTGACCCACCAGTGTCCCTCTCCCCCAGCCGCAGCATGACAGCTTCACCACAGGTACTGAGACTAGATACAGCCAGGTTCAACACCTTGCAAAACAGTGGGATATCACCATTCTTGTGCAAGAAGCAATAGCTGAAAAAAGCTGTATTTAGGACTAGACTTCTGTGCCATAAAGCCACGTGCTCCCTGCAGTAAGCTTCAACTGCAGGAAAAAGTGATGTTTCATTTACCAGAAAGGTTGATGAATGGATCATTTGGGGATTTAGAGACTCAGCTTTTTATCTTTGATATGTAGCTTGAATCTAGGCTAGGATTCTGAAAGGCCGGCAGTTCACAGCCATGTGATTAAATTTCATGGAATGAATTAGTGATCCAGCTTCTCCTGATTATGTGTTTACACTTCACACACCTTTACTGTGATGAGGGGAATTTTATATTATGACTGTTAGAAGTGTCATAGTCTGTAAGGTTTTAAGAAGTGCTGTGGTTTGTAAGAGTCACTATATTGATCCCAGCCAGCTTGAATTAAGCTGTATACCTGCCCCTTAGGATCTAACTCATGACCAAGGTTTTTGGAGACAGGGTCAGGAGAACAGCCTCTATTATTTGAAACTGCTGCTAAATGAACTCAGGTTTTGAGAGCAGGTCAGTCTGGGATCTTCCATGAATATTAGATTCACTATAAACCATTCTGCAGTTCAAAGCTGAGATCAAAATAGCAGCAGGTAATTATGTGGGGATCCCAGAATGTTTGCCATGGCAAACTTATCAGGGAGATAGTGAGTCTCTAAATCCCTTAGTTTTGCTCCCATCCTGCAAATACTCATGCCACAGGAAAGCCAGCATACATGTTTGGGTCATGGCAATGAGGTTCTTGGCATCTCCCTCTCAACCACGGGACCAAAACAAGGTCAAGACTGTAAGAAACATAAGTGGAGAATTGGGGTTGGGAGGAAGTGGTATATAGTACAGAAAGGAGAGGAAGAAAGATGCCATGACTCATGCTTGTTGTCTGTCTGGACCTTTCCTAAAAGGAGTGTTTTTAGTCTTAGCCACTGTGTAAAGAGGAAAATCTTGTTGCTTGTTTTGGATTCTCAGTCAAAGTGGACATCAGCTGAGCTTTTCTGTGAGCTTGGCAGCCTCTCCATAGCTGTGGCCTATCTTCCACGAGCTCCCTGCAAGCTTCTCCCCTTGATGGAAGGGATCATAATCACTTCGTTTTAGTTTCCTTTTCTATTCTTTTGATTCCTCCCCTACAAAGTCAGTACTCCCCTGGTTTTTTGCCTGACTTGGCTGAGGACTGAGAAAGAGTCTTACCAGTGCTAATGTAGCTGTTCTCACCAGTGCTGCTGGTGGTAAAAGTTAAGGGCAGGACTTGGTAGTGTGTTCTGCCCTTATAAACACAGGACCTGTTTTAGTGACTTGAAGAGCAAATAGCCACAGCTGGATTTTTTGATCCCTTTCTCCTGTGCAGCTTCTGCAATGCATGTTTCCTGAGGAGCAGGCATTGCTTATGCTGTTGGATAAAGTCAAAGTTCATTGCAGCAGTGAATTCTGGCTGGATCCACAGTGTGAGTTGCTGAGGCCCCAGCTATTGCTGCCAAGCCAGTCAAATGCTGCATTCTGCCATCATGATGGTGGCTTCAGCTGCTCCCTGAGGGACTCAGGGCTTACGGTATGAAGTCAGAGGCCACGAGGTATTTTGTGTCTGGGATCCTGTCAAAGGCTGGAGAAGGGTATTAGCAGCACAGATATGGGCTGGACTCTGTGGTTGGAGTAGCTGTGGACAGTGTGTTCTCCAACACAGCACACCATCCTTAGAAAACTTGTGCATGTGGTCACAGGTCTGCTTCTCTCCGCACTTGCTCTCTCTCTTTTTACTTTTGCTTGGTTTTGTATTTCCTTTATTATTTTTTTGTTCATTTCTTTCTTTTTCTCTCCTGCTTTTGTCTCCTTCAAGTCTCCCAGCTCTGAGCTGCTCCATACTCCAACTCCTCCGCCTTTGCCTTTTGCGCGCCGCGCTTTGTCTCCAGAGGTGCAGGCGGTCACATCCGAGTGGATTGCTCTGACCGTGGGGGTGTCTCCCAGCACCCCCCCTGCCATAACTCCTCCATTGCCTCCTCCGCCTGAAGCCTCCCTCTCTCACACTGACTATCTCTCGCCTTCTGCTGCAGCCAGCCCTTCCCCCACAGTCAGCCTCCACCATTCTCATCTTTCTGGCTCCTCGACTCCCAGGTCCATTAAATCCCCATTGCCCTCTTCCTCATCCAGACCTCAGTCCTCTGCCCGCAGTTTCTACCAGGCCACTTCACCAAACGAAGAAAAGTTTGACTCCCCCTCTCCCAGCGTGGCTTACTCTAACTCCTCTCACTGGGCAGTGGAGAGCCCCGAAAGCATCCTCGCAGAGCAGCGTGACCCCGCTGCCAGCCCAGCCTGGCTCCCAAAGGCAGGAGAGGGCAGCAGCCGCCCTGAGCAGAGCGCTCATGCTGTCCCCAAGATCTCTGTTGAGCGCTGCCTGAAACCGTCCCAGCTAGACATGCGTGCCAGCCCAGAAAGGAGACCTGTGAGTTCCTCTGAGGACAACCAGTTGTGTCAGGAGCTAATGGCTATTGTTCAGGGAGGTAAAACAGAGAAAAGAGACGTGAGGAAAGGTGATACGGGAAGGTCTCAAAGCGGGGAAAAGAAGGTACTTCTCCTGCACGTGTGTGTGCTGCTCTGAATCGCTGATCTTTGTTTAACTGGTGGGTTGAGGTTTGTGCTGTTCTACTGGCAAAGCAGGGCCAGTGGCTGCCACATGTCATGTTGATGATCCTAAGACATTTTTTCAGGGGTCACCAGTGGCATTCACCTGATAGCAGATCAAAAAGTTTTGGAAGAGGGCTCAAGAGCAGTGTAGAGAAAATTATTTTAGAATAGATAACACAGGACTGACACAATCAGTCACATCTAATGAGGTGATTATCCCAGACAGTAACTGTTACCAGATGTGTCAGATGAAAGCATCACACAGGCCTACTGTGTAGAATACAGGCAATTTCTTGCTAATCAGAGATTTTACAATGTGCAGGACATCATTTTTGGATATAGAATTTGTTTGTTTTTCCTAAAGCCAAGGACTGAAAACCATTTTAAACATAAGCCTGGCTCCTAGAATTACAAAAGGTGTCCCCTGTTGATCCTGGAGCCTATGGTTTAGTGAACCTTAGTCTGGCATGCCTAAAGGGGAGTCTTGATTTTTATCTATGCATTGAGAGGAAGTTATTACCTTTGCATTTCTAAAATTATATGACCGGCTCTAGCCACAAACGAGAATTACACCTAGTGATGCTTTCCCCCAAGAAGTTTTAGTTCTATGCAGCATAGAGTTATATGCAGCAGTATGTTACAATTAATGGAAACACAGAAGGAACTCTCCAGTAGCTTCTACAACATATCTTCAGTCCTCAGTCTTTTGTATGGGATGTATGCTTTACTTTGCAGCTCTCTAGTGCCTTGGGGCCCGTTGTGGGGTACAGCCATCCCAATTACATGACAGTACCCCAATGAGTGTAAGTTTGGAGAATTTGAAATCATACAATTCTAAATACTGTCCTGGATGCACTGCAATAGCCTCCATGACATACCCTATCTAGCCAAATTTAAATAATGAGAAACCAGGGTTTCCAAGATGACATGTTTCACACTGGGAAAACTTATAACAAATAATTTGATTTCTGCCTGAATCATAACCAGAAGCCTACTGTGAGCTATGTCAAGACTGTACTGTTTACCATCCAGATATATTTTAGTAGCATTTTTTAGACTTAACCTGCATGTTTAAAACAGAGTGAAGTGGCCAGCTCAGACAAACCAACTGGAAACTGCACTTGTCCTTGCATGGAGTTATTGTTGCTGTGTGTGGTTCAAATTTACTGGGTAGTAGATGCTCTTATCACTAGCAGTGGCTGTGATAAGAGAGTATATGCCAAGCTGACCAATTTTTCTTTTCTTCAAAAGACTGCAGACTCAAAAGTATTCTCTTCATCTGCTCCTCTCTCTTCCTCTACCCTCTCTTCCTCTACTGTCACAACACAGCCACCTCCCAGACTTACACGCAGAGTCAATAAGCCACAGGTAATCATCTTTGCTGATTACTCTTCCATTACTTGGAGTTGTTGCCATGCCATGCCGTTGTTTTGTCATATGCTTATTTAGCCACTCACTGATTACACAGGTGAGATAATTTTCCTCTAATTTAGAATTTTTATTTAAAAAAAGAAAAATTATTTCCAGACTGTGCAGAAGGGCAGGTATGGGCAAAATCTTCAGCTGCTGCAAGTCTACATAGATCAAGTCTAGGTTTCTTCATGTTTGTACCAGCTGAGGATCTGTTTATCAGTTCCTCCAAAAGATTAACTCAGGGCTTACTTGGTTCTGACCTTGAGCTCCTACAGCTTGATTGAATTATAAGGCAGTGCTGGTGGCCTTCTTAGTAGGAATGGTGTAGAACAAGAAAATTTTGTTCAGATACTGTTTAACCACCTGAGATCAGAATTCAAGGTTTGAGAATCTCAGAGCTGGGGATAAGGCATACACAACTTGGTATCCACAATGCCAGAGGCCTGCTCTGGTCTTCTCAGGTAGGATTCAGAGGTTCTAAGCTCTTGCAGTAGGGTCTGTGCAGCATGGCTCAGCCTCAGCACTGTGTCTGGGGTGCCCAGAGTGTGGGAACGAGCAATGCTTAGATCTGCTGGTGCCTCATCAGTCCTTCAAGGCAGCTTCCACAAGATGGCAATATTTGAAACAGAAAGTTCACAATTAGCAAAAACTGGACTGAGTTTGTAGTGATGGGTATTGGGTAAGCAGTCTTTGGCTTGATCAGTGAACCAGGCAAGTTGCTCACGCAGGATGGATGTGGGAAGCAGTTGCCAATGTTACTTACTTTCTTGATCAGATAAAGAGAGAGAGACAGCTTAAACCCTGAAATTTTCCTATTACCTTTACTCATGTTCTTCCCCTTGAAGCTTGCACAACTTTTTACTGAACAACCGCCTCCTCCTTCCCTTTCACTTTCAATACCTGAGTACAATAAAATACATACTCTGCTTCATGTTCAAAATCCATAGAGGTTTCCTGTGTTGGCCTTTCTCCTGAGCTCTGATCTGCTTGGTCCTGCTGGTGCTTGCACTGGATATATGTGATACAAAAGAGCAGGAGCAAAGAGCCATGTTTAGACAGAGATATTTCTCTCCAGTGATGATTAGCATGCAGTTCTATTTTGGTGTTCCACCCAGTTGTAATAAGACCCCGTGGCCTTTCTTTGGAGTCAAAGTCAAGTCAATATTTATATTTTATATGCCTTGACAATCAGAGCATTGTCAGTGTCAAGTTAAAACTGTGTGAAATTAGCAGTAGTCTTGCCCTCCTTTTCGGCTCTGGGTCTACAGTTGTTTAGGGAGCAGGAGTGGTATTATATGTGCAAATGGCTTTTCATTATCTGTGCAACCCATACAGAGGCTGATAGTTTCAGCAGAACTTCAGGTGATACCCTGGAGGCTTTTCAAAAATCTGTACCTCTCAACTGATTTTAATCAAATGAGAAAAATCACTTAGCAGACATGGAAATGAGACATTATATTTGGGTTTTCCTTCCATTAGTGTTTGAGGTACTTTATGATTTTGAATTTTAGTTTTCTTTCTCATGGATAACGCCTTCAGTTATGAAATTCTGACCCAGGGTTATTTGCAGGTTTAAGACCCTTTGGTATAGGACTGATGTAAGGACTGTGTTCTTACCTGTTACATTAAGTAAAAATATAAATTGCATTGGCTCTTTAAACTGTTCTGAAGTTCCTTTTTGTTTGCTTTCACAGTCCAACTAAAAAGAAAAAATAATTACCTCACAGCATGTGAAGGTATTTCAAGTATAACTTACAGATAACTTGTTTCAATATTCTAGTAAAATATGTTATCAAGGAGTAACATAATCTATCAAATTAATTTATTTCCTGGAACCTACAGGAATTTTCTGTTCTAATTCCTGTTCTACCCTGAGATCCCATTAGCACAGTGTGACAGTCAGCAGTGGTGCCAGCGAGTGTGTGAGCAGTGTGGGGGCTGTGGCCCTGGGGCTGCACTGCAGCTGTGGGGTGGGGAAGGTGGGATTGGCTGGACAAGGGTCCCTGTATCGGCACCATGGAGGATGTTGGTGGGACCCATCTGCTCCTTTGCATTGTACAGAACCACTCTGGCAGAGTGGTAATTTCACTTGCTTTTGCCTGGTGGAGAGGGGAGTGTATGAGGTGGATGTTCAGATCCTGTGTTCTCCAACACAGACCAACTTAGCATACCCTTAGCACGTTCCTTGCTTTGCACCATGTTCAAGGTAAACTTTCTCCTCCTCCAGTGGTTTTCTGTTGCTCCACAGATTCAGCACAGCAGTGTTTCTGCTGAGGGCTTGCTGTTCAAGGCAGAGCTGCCCAGCCTGCAGCAGGCATGGGAACCTGTTTTCAAAGGGAAATGACTTTTTCTGGTGTAGACACAGCCTTCAACTTCTGATCCAGGGTCCAGGGAGTCTTTCCACTGATTATGACAGCCTTCAGGTCAGGCTGTTCCACTCTGCAGCCTTTTCAGTGTCTTTTGTGAGACCTCTTCAGCCAGATTTCCATTCACTTTCACCAGAGCTGGGCTTGGTGTGTGCAGGGTTTTCCCTTCTGTTTCGCCTGGGTTGGGGGGGCTTCCCTGCTCTTGGTTCTTCATTCACATGTGGGAACATCACTGCTGAGGAGTGTCCTCCTCTGAGGGTGCACAAATTTGTCTGTCTGTCTTGTGTGTCTATAAGTCTGTTCTGTTTAGCTTTGTCTTTGCTTATGAAGTTCCTTAACTCCCTGAAAGGAGTGGAAGACACAAACAAGAGCTGCAATGGATGGATGCATTGATGACAGTGAACTTCACCAGGAGCAGGAGAGCACTGTTGAGCAGTCCCAACATCTTTCTTCCCAGCATTTAAAACCTGCCTTAGGGCTTTTCTAGGCTCTTAATGTAGAACCCTTTTCTGGTAATTTTACAAACTTGTGGCGCTCTTTAGATCTATCCCTAAACTCCATATGAGGTGGAAACACTGGCCAGTTGTGCTGTAGGACTGACTGTACTGCATATTTGCATACACAGTCTGTAGGCATGGAGACATAGAGACTTAATCACTTGCTTAAGTTCATTAACTTGGTCTTAGCAAAGCATGAAGTGTGGCTAAGCAGCTAGAAGTTGAGATGTCCTCATGGGTTTTGACTGCTTGGTAGGGCCTTCAGCTTACCCTCAGCAGTTACAGGGCTGGCTCTGTGTTTGGAGGAAGTATTTTATACTTTGGAGCTGTGCCAAACACTTCCCAATTCCTTAGACACCTCTGGCACAAGGGATCCACCACTGCAGGTAGTACATGAACTGTCTCAACCTGTGTTGGAAAAGCATTTGGACCTGTAACAATTTTTTTTCCCCTTTTAATTGCTTTCTTCCCTGAAAGAATAATGTAGGGTTTGGTTGGATGATTTAAAAAAGAATTAAGAAGCCACATAGATGGTGTTATCAGGATCACTTTTTTACATTAGTGGGATGGTACATTTACAGCCCAAAATTATGGGATCCAATCTGGTCAGTTTTTCATCCCGTTTAGGTAATGCTGCATAGTTGCTGCCTGTGGAGTGTTTCACCACCTCACTGCAGGGCTCTGCTGTAGCCCTGGGAGTTAGTGCTTTGGTAGGAGCTGCATGGATCCTAGAGCAGAGGCCAGAGGGGATCCACTTAGTCATGTGTCAGCACTTAGAAGCTGCCACAGGAGGGCAGGGAACTGCTTGGCCTTTGGCCCTCCCCAGCTGCCTCGTGGAAGTCCCCATGAGCATCCTGGCAGGGAAGGGAACGTGACCAGCATTCTGATGCTGCACCTCCTGGTGATACACATACAAACCTGCACTGTGGAACATTCAGAGGCAGTGTCAGTTTTTTAGCTTTCAAATAACTAATTTAGTTCATAGATATTAATACTTTAGGAGGAAAAGCTGCACAGGGAGGTCACAAGTAGTCAATGGGAAATGGATCATTAGGTCTTAGGAGCTCATGGAGCAATTTTGTCATGGAGTCAATTTATTGATATGGAACAAAGAAACACTTTCTTGAATTAAAAAAAAAACAACACCCCAAACCATTCTTACAGCTGCCTCAGCCTGGAAATTGGGTTTTCCAGCTACTTAAGCACCTGAGTTAGCTCTGGTCTCATCAGATTTGATGCACTATATCCAGTTGGTCTGCAGAATGTTAACTAAATTTGTTATTTTTTCATTTGCCTTTCAGGGCTGATGGTAGGCAGGAGGGACTTCTAGAAATCCTGTGAAGATTTCAGGCTTCACAGTAAATGCTTTGATTGCAAATTCCACTGCACTTAGTGCATTGAACTTACATTTAAATTTCTTTCTCTAGAAATATACATGGTCACAGAGCATTGTTTCATAGGGCAGCGATCCCAGATTCCAGCACCAGACAGAAGAGCTGACAACAAAGGAGTTGCTGTGGGGCTGGGTTTGCCTAGAGTGGGTCACAGTCCTTGAGAAAAGAGATGGTTTGCTTTAATACAGTGATGGGCACAGCTCCAGAGGTCCAAGATGTGGTTCAGTGGAGCTTTGAGAGGAATGAGCTCATCACTCTGCACTTCCCCAAAGTTTTTGAGCATGTTTGTTCTGAGGGTGTCACGGACCTCTCTGCTCTCTGCTACTGCTGTCTCAGTGTGCCATGAAAAAGCAAGCTTTTTACTGGAGGGCACTGCTGATGTGAATAAAGAGGAGGACAGAAAGCTTAAAACTGAAATTTAGCTTGAAAATTGTGTTGAATAATCACTCTGTATCTCAATCCACTTTGACCTGCAGCCCTGCAGGCAGTACACTAGCTCAGACGTTCCATTTGCTCACAGCATGCACCTTGCTTTCAGTGGGTGTTTGAATATGCAAAGCTGTGCAAAACCAGGCTGTGGATACCTGTGTGGCTTCAGTGATCTTCCATAAAGCCTCCAGCTGCAAAGCCTGATTTCCCTTGTGTCCTGGGACACTTGGTCTCTGTGAAGAGTTGTGACTGGCAAGTGAGGCAGGGCAAAGTCCAGCAGCTTCACTGGTGGTGTTTGGAGCTGGGTTTTTCAGTCAGGGCCTCCGCTGACCTGAAGCTCTGCCTTGTTGTGGCTACTAATGGAACATTTCAGATCCTTGCTTGGTGCAGGGTAGAGTGATTTTGTTGGGGCTGCACAGCTTTGTGCCTTCTAAGGACCCGAGCTGTTGGTTTTTCTAAAAAATGAAAGCAAGTTGCTGTTCTCTTCTGTGTCAGTCATTAAGGACTTTTCTAAAAACAGCAACAGATTCCTTCCAGCGTGCTTTTGGCCTTTAGTTTTGATGGTCCCAAGTATGTGTTCCTGTCCGTGTTCTTTTTCCCCTACAGGAGTGCAGTATGATACTATTGTACCATTTCTGGCTGTTGCAGTGTCCATAACCTTCCACTCTGATTCCCTGCCCTAACTTCTGTTTTGCTGTCGCCTTTTCCTTGCAGCATTCTGTGAGCTGCAGTGCTGTTGTGTTACTGTAGCCTCAATGTCTCTTGTGTAAATGAAGGATCTTGCTGTCCAAAAAGTATGTTGTTGGGATGGGGAGGGGAAGAGTTGTTCATTTTCTTTTGTTGTCTGCACTCCATTTACTTTTTTAAATTCTGACCAATATAACATCTGCTAAAATGTCTTCCTTATCATTTGCTTGGTGATCACACAGCCTTCCCACCATTCATTGAGAGCTGGACCAGATCTCACAGAGTCTGAAAAGAGCTATGTGGTAAGGCCCTGTTTAACTCAGATGCGTAGTCCTAGACACTCTTCACCCTGACAGTAACACCTCAGTAAGAGATAAAATGCCAGCACTATTTTTAGTTGCAAAGTAGGTACATATTTATATCTCTTTGCATATATTGCTTGTTTGCAACAGAAGAAAGGGAATTTAACAATTAGAAAAACTGTCACAGCCAATGAGAAGTTGGGCTAATTGTGCTGCCAGACCCTGGGTATAAGTTGAATGAAGCCAAATGCATGAATGGAACAGCCCAACCTCACCTTGCATTCTAGAACTGACTTCATAGCGTTTGGAATGGTGCCACTGCATAACTAATTGCAACCTCTTATGCTGCTGCTTTTAAAAATATGTGTAAATGTATTTGTTACAAATCTTCAAACTAAATGCCAAATTCTTCTGTATCTTGCCTGTTTTTCCATGCTTACACCTGGATCCCTTCTGCACTCCACTACCTGGATATTTACCTGGATCTACAACTCTTTTTTTGGTTTTGGTTTTTTTACTGGACTTATATGCTACAACTGGAATGTCCCATCTCTTCTTATCTATATTTTCCCCTCCCTTCCCCCTGTTGACTGTCCTTTGGGTGTTCTTGGATGTCAATGCTGCCTACCACACAGGAAGCTGTTTGCAATGAAATCATAAACATTGCAGAAAAGTCTGTTCATTACTGCAGTACTATTTCTCAGCCTCTTGACTCTCGCCACAAGGTGACCTCTAATGACCATAAATCATCTCTCATCATTTCTCAGCAACCTCAAGCACAGCAGCAAGGAGCCAGCCCTGAGCGAAGTCAAACACCACGAGACATGTAAGTTCTTTTGGTTCTCAGCTCTTACAGGGCCCTTATTTCTGACTGGTGGTGAAGATAGGGAGATATGAGAACTCTGTGTTTCAGACGATAAATTAGAATTATGTGAAAATGTCAGCTTTCCTTTAAAGAACAAAAGTAGCCACGTATCATCATAATGAGTTTCAGACTGTGCCCTTTCTGTCTGTATGGCACCTGAAACAATGACCTCATGATCCTGGACTGGGTCTCCATTACACACTGTCTCAGTGTCTTTGTATGTTGGGGCTGGCAACAAGTTAATATCCACTGGCTATACCTGATCATATGACATGGAGCAATGTGTTCAGCCCTGCTCTTAGCCTCTGGCAGAACACTGAAGGTCCCAATACCAATGCTACTCAGTGCATTGCTGACCAGTTCCACAGGTGAATTGGTAGCTGAGAGACCAGGGCTGAGATTTTCAGAGCTGTTCAGTGGAGCTGACACTAAGCTTGGTGACGGTTTTGAGAACAGCAGCCTGCACTATGTGCTGGGAACGATGCTCACAGCAGTTGGCTTGTGAAAGGAGCCTTTGCTTTGTGCAGAGTGGGAACATCTCACATCAGCTCTATTTTCATGCTCCATAGGCAGGGGACCCAAGCCTCCCCAAATTTGCCCAAAGATTGTTTCCATTCCATAAGGATCCTTTCTAATGAATACAGAGTGCCTGTGGTACAAGTGGCATCTCAGGGCAGGATTCAGCTTTGGGTTTTGTTTCCACTATAGCTCCTCAACCATGATTTATCCAGCAACCTTAGTGCAGTAGAGTAGGCAATGTCTTTTTCTAAAGTCCTTTGCTCTGCCATTGGTCAGTTATGGCTCTGCCTATGTGCCTGGGCAAGGGATCAGCAGTTTCATTTAGCCCAGGAATGAGTATATCCAGGTATTCAATAGGGTGTCTGCAACTGAACTTTGTCTTCGTGCTATGTATCAGGAAGACTTTTGTTGTTTGTCTGTGCAGACAACTACATGGCAGAAAGGGAGCAGAAGCTCTCCACATACCCCACACAGTGTAGGTACGACACTTTTTACTACCATGACATTTTCACAACAACAAGTTCAATGCAGTTGGCTCCCACCTCTCAGAAGACAAACACAGGTCCAGATTGCATTCAAGAATATGTAATAGGAATTAGGGGAAGGGGAACATCTCCTCCTGAAGGGATGTCAAAGAAATCCAACGGCTAACATGTAACATCTTTCTGGTTTTTAGAGTTAGCTACCAGGCCCTCTACAGCTATACTCCTCAGAATGATGATGAGCTGGAGCTGAGGGATGGTGACATTGTTGATGTCATGGAGAAATGTGATGATGGCTGGTTTGTGGGTGAGTGTGACACTTGTCTGTCAGCAGAGCTTTTTGGGGTGAGCAGTTTTGCAGAGTCTGGAAGTTGCTTTCATTTGTGAGGTCAAAATGATGAGAAAAATTGACTTAAAATTTGACTTAATTTTTTTTTCCACAATTTCCACCAAGAACATTAAAATTAGTCTGCAAGGTAGTGGAGCTTTGTCTTCCTTGCTAGGTCTCTCGTACTTTCTTTTTATCTTCTTAGTATCTCCATTCCTCTCTTTGTCCTGATCCTTCTTGTTTACGCAGATGGCAGAGCAACAGGGGGAACCACAAAAAACTGGATTTCTGTAGCATTTCCAAAGCTGAGGGAGCCATGACTAGTTACAGAAAGTGGCAAGTAGGGGGTGAAGACAACACATGGATAGGAGTTGCAGTCCCTGAAAATCCACCCTCAAATGTGTGTTTAGCAAAATCCCTTACCTTCAAGGAGTGCAAGTCTGGACAGTGTTCTCCATCTCAACATTTCAGATCTAGGCTTGCCATCTCTTCTTAAGGGAGATTAGCTCATTTACACTGGGAGGAGTTTGACTTCTAACATATAGGCCCAGGAGCTTTCACCGGCACCTTAGTAAATGTTAAAGGGGATGACCAAAGATGATTAGTAGCAGAACTAGTTGTGATCTGGTTTGTACCAAAAGTCTCTTTGACTAGGGCTCCTATTTCATAGCAGGAATCAATGCCTGCAGGCAGAATAGGTTGCCACCTATACCTTTCTAAACCCTGGAGCCTTCCTTGCATGTCTCCATCTTAATCTGTCTTCCTTGTTTTTTGTTTTCCAACAGGTACATCCAGAAGGACAAGGCAATTTGGCACCTTCCCAGGCAACTACGTGAAGCTTCTGTACCTGTAAAATAACAGTGATCCCACCATGACAAGGATGGGATTCCTTTCCAGATGGTGTTTTTAAACAGGAAGAAACAGACAATTTATGAATGTAATAGACAAGAGATGAGAAGTGTTAGGAGGATGTGGTTATGTGGTACATTATTGAGTTGAATGTGTAGCCCTGCTTCCGTGGAGTCAGGGTGTGATTTGTTTGCTGAAGAAGAGACAGTTTCTAGTTTACAGTGCTGCCTTTGTGTATTCCTCTCCCTTCCCCAGTAAGAGTTTTGATGATAATCTTAATTTGTACGGAGTACTTACCTCTGAGAAGGCTTCAGGGAAGCACATGGTATAGGTTTTGTTTGTGTGTTGAGATAGGGTAGTGCACGGGGCAGTACTCAGCCTCACAGCTGCTCACGGTCATTGGCACAGTTCAGGAGGCCAGGCTTGCTGCCCAGTTTCTGCCTTGCTGAAGACTCACTTTTCTCTGCCTTCCATTTCCATAGAAAACCCTTCCTTCCTGTCATGCATCTTAAGACTCAGAAGAGGCAGAGGACAGCTGATACAATTAAATTCAGATTCTGTGTGGAAAAGGAGTTTGGGACTGGTGGTTTAATCCAGAGAGGTCAGCCAAAGCATAATGCAAGTGCACAAAAATCCCAAACCCTTTAATAACATATTACTGATCTCTGAGGGTTTTTTCTTTTGTGCAGGGTGTGTGTGTGAGTGTATTTTGTGCAAAATGAAATGAGTCCTGTTCTTTAAAGAGAAATCAGCCTAGCTTTGACGTTTATCTGCACAAAGAATAGAAACAATAAACAGGACATCTGCGAGGGCAAATCCTGTTTATGAGTCCTATGGCTGTTCACTTTCTCTGCTCCTCTTGCCCTGTCACTGGCCCTAAAGGATCACACACCTTTTCCAGTATATGCTTTGGGATGAAGACTTTACTTCTTTCCCAGAATTAAATCTTAGAGGCTCTGATAAATCTGAGCAATGTATCACTGAGGGTGCCTTTGTTTTTTCAGTTTGGTTACAGTGTTGATGGTAGGTCAAATAAATACATGCATTTTGGGTGCCTCTTAACCATACAAAAAAGTCTAATCAATTTGGAAAGCTGTTCCAAGTAGTTATTACCAGTTACATAGATTTGTATTTCCTTGAGGAAAAAACCCCCATAGCTTGGCTGTATGTTTGCCTGTAAATCCACTATGAATACCCTTTTGATAGACTTTTTGTTATTAAGAAAAAGCATAAACAAAACCAGTTCTATCAGACTCTGCTTCCTACAACTACCGTACAAATAGCAAAGGGTTAGATTGCTATTTTGTCATAAGCCGTATTTAATAATATAAAATGCCTATTTTTATGCTGATGCTTTTATACAGATTTATTAAGAGTAAACTACAACTAACTGTTAGCATGACTTGCAATGTTTTGATAAACTAGCCATGCTCCTGGGTTTGAAATGAGTAGGCTTGTCTTCCGTCTCGGTCAGCGGAAGAGAAGACTGTGTCTCAGAAGTTTGACTGTAAATATGTATATTTAACTTTGTACAGACAATGTACTTACCTTGTATAGAGAAATAATTTAAACACATTGAGTGAAGGGAGGGAAAAAAAGGCAGTTGTAAAAGGTTGGGATTTTTTTTCCACTTTTATTTAAATGATAGAATTCCATGTATGTTCACATAAAGAGTTTTAGCACAAAATATTCATTATGAAAGGGTTTCAGATATGACACAAAGCACCACTGTTTATTTTCTGCAGGAGATGTCTTGAATCCTGCATCTTATTTATGGGTTTGTTGTTCTGCTTTGGGTTTGCCCTCCAGTTATTTGCAACAATGTTTAGGCCTGTTGGTAAGATTGGATAACACCAAATAAATCTATCCAGCAAAGTAACATGTTGATATTGATTGTATATAACATACTCATTTAAAGGTTAATTTTCTGTTCTTGCTCTCGCCAGTTTAAGTTAAACACAAACACACACACACACGTACAACACATAACCACACAAACTGCAACTTATTTTGTGTTGATTTTTTCTTTCTTATTGCAGTGGATTACTATTTGACAATTAATAAATGGAATTATTGAATTACTATTGTGTTCCTTGTACAAATTATTAAATAAAATCTACTCTGGTTGTTCCTGTAGCAATGCACTTTTGTACTAGTGCCCTGCTGTGGCTTTGTATCCATACTGACCTGTGGGTGTGTGCCATGGGCTTCTCCACTGCCCTGCACCTGAAGGTCCTGCTTGTGATTTAGCTTGAGCTCACCAGTTCTTCTTGAGCTGTAGGTTGGCTGTGACTTTTGTTTAAAGAAACCAAGGTGTGAAAACAGAGGAAATGCTGGTTTACACACAGATGTCACAATAACATGGTGTCAGAATAGAGTTGCTGTGGCACATGCTGTGCACGCAGACTTGGGAGGTCAGAAGTCCACCCCAGTCCTCTGGTTTACAAAGGGTCTTTGTGACCTCAGATGGAAAGACCACCCAGTTTAAGTCAGACAAGAAACTGCAAATACCAACCTGTGTAGGAAGGGGTGTCAGTTGATGTTGGGCTTACATGTGTATTTTAACCCTGACTCAGGTCAAAAGCTTTAAGACTGCTATCCGTAGCTGCCCCCTGACAGGGCAGGTGTGGCTACAGCATTAACTCATGGGGTTTGTGCAAGGTCTCTGGTGATCGTGTCATGTCTGTCAGCCCTGCAGCAATATACCCGGCTGGGACTTTTGGGTGTGCCTTGTGTAAGGGAGCAGTCCCTGGACGAGTAGAGTGAGGGAAGGCAACAGCTGAGCTGCCTGGGTGGGCTCACTGGGGCCTGGTAACACATGAGTACCCACAATAATGCATCCTGCACCTCCACATGTTTGGCTCTTGTATGGTGCCTGTGCAGGACTGTGCTCACCCTGAAGACTGGTATTTCACAAGGAGTTTTAACTTCTTGGAGACCTCCATCTCAGACTATGCCAAGATTGGGCAACAGGTTCAAACTCTGTGATGATGCGACCGGATGGCCAGGCAGACAGATAAACGGCATGGCTGCACTCACAATGATTTTAGGAAGTGAAACTATAAACAAGCCGATCCTAAAACCAAACTACCAGGACAGCAAAAGCCTCAGGGTACTTTTGTTTTTAGAAAGCACACAGACACAGGCCCTTTTTTGTTTCACAGGTCACTTTATATAAAAGCCAAAGGGCAGCCTGACCGTGGCTTTGCTGCAATGACAAGCACTGCTTGCCTTTGCTTTACAGCAGCCTGGACAGGGAGGGGAGAAACTCCTCTGTCTGCTGAACTTTGGTATTTACTGATGTCACTCTCTAACCTAACCTAAGGTAAGGAAGCTAGAGGTGCTAGTGGCTGCAGAAGCTGGGCAAGCAGAGAGGGGAAGGTGAGCCAGCAGTGTGCAACAGCCCTCTGGAGATCTTGCACGCTGCTGGGGCAAAGGGGCTCTCTGTCACTTTTCTTCACTGCCACGAGTGCCACACCAGTGATGTGGAAGAACTACTTCTCTCTGCTAGAGGTAGATGAATAGTCTGGACACATGGACCCTGGAAAGAAATAACCTGTGAAAAGACAAGCTAATGCAGGAAAAAGGGCACAGCCACGAAAGGGGATTGTAGAAGCAAGAGTGTGTCTTGAAATGGGATCATTTGTGGCCATGTCTTGTAGCACCAGTACCTGGGTGACCTGCATCATCCCTGCTTGCTGCCTGCTCCATGCTCCCCACTGTGGCTGAGCCCCAGCTTCAGCTGCAGCTCGCTGATGTTCTGCTTATGAGTGAAGTGTATTCATTAGGTAAATGAGCAGCAAGGCTTGCATTCGAGTTGTAAATGCCAGTGCCTTACTTGACCAACCTCTCCCACTTGTCCACCATCAGATTACTGAGGGCTTAATATGCAACTGGAAAAACTATTTCTACTGAATCACAGCTAAGAAGGTTGGCTGGAAAAGCTGGATAGAAGAATTCCTTTTGTAGATGGTACCATGCGTAAGGGGCTAGAGATAAACAAAACGCTGTCTAAATTAGTGAACCTGGGATAAATTAGCAGAGCGGTATTACCTTCCCAGGCTCCGCCCTCACTCATCCGATCGTGGCGGGGAACTGCAGGCCTATTTCCATCGCCCGTTGGGTTTCAGAGTTGACATTGCTCCAGGCTGGAGTGTTTGTCCGGGAGATGCCGCACCGGGGCACTCCTGCCTGCGGCTGCCTGCCGAAGGCTTTTCCTGCCTGCCAGCAGGGAGCGGGTGAAGGGCGCCGGGATTCCCGGGCCCGGCAGCCGCCCTCCCCGGGCAGGGCCAGCCCCCGAGGCGCGGAGCGGCGGCTCCTGCCCGGGGAGGCGGCGGGGAGCGGGCGCTGCTGCCGCGGGCCGGGGCGGGGCGGGGCGGGCCGGGGGCGGGCCGGGCCCGGCCGGTGCGGGCGGCCGGGCTGTCGGAGGCAGGCGTGAGGTGCAGCGCGCACATGGGGACGCACCGCATCGTGCTCTCGGGCCCCGGGCCCTGGGGCTTCCGCCTGGTGGGCGGCCGCGACTTCGAGCAGCCCCTCGCCATCTCCCGGGTAGGGTGGGCGGCGGCGGGCGGTGCTGGGGGTCGGCTCGGGCTGGCAGGTGGCACAACGGCAAAGCCGGGCGGGGGGTGCGGTTGTCTTTTTCTCCCCCTTGTTTCTCAGTTTGTTTGGGGTTTTTATGTGTTCCCCACCACGGGGAAATCGGTGGTGGCACACGCAGCCCCTTCACCTGTAGCAGAGCGGGGTCTGCGCTTCCCACTGAAGCTCCCTCCCCAGTGTGTCCATAGGGGCCCTGCAGGCAGTAGGAATCCCCTCCGCCCCTGCCTCGGGTTTGGCAGCCCACCCTGTGGGAGCCCGTCTCTCCAGCGTGGGCTCGGTGCTCGCCTGCCTTTGCTTGCCCTGTGTAGTTGAAAGCCTTTGTTTACAGAAGCCATGTTAAGGTGTATTTAGTGCTCTCCCTTCGAAGTCCTTCTTGCCCTCCCTCCTTTAAGAGAAATTAGATAGGAAATGGCAAAAACTTTGCATCGAAACAGTTTTAGCGTTGTAGAAGGTTTGTAGAAGGCTGTTCCCTGCTGTGCCGCAGGGTTGCCTGTGACGCCGGTGCTCGGTGCCTCGCTGCCCTGTCCCCACCTGCCCCGCAGGTGCTCGGCCCTGCCGAGCCGGGCCCTGCCCCGCCGGGGCGCGTGTGAGGGCCCGAGCCCCGGGCTCCCGCTCCTGCGCGGTTTGCGCGGGTGCTTTCACAGACTCCTGTGGGGCTGGCTGCAGGCCTCCCCCTCGGGAAAGGAATGAGGGGATTGCTCCTGTTCCAGCAACCCCTCGGCCAAACAGAGGCACCCGGCGATCTGCTGTTAGCCCTGGGCGCTGCGTCTGCCGGCATTGCACGGTTTTGAAGTGCCCCAGGTGAGGAAGGGCTGCGGGAAGTGGAATATGCCAGAACTTGAAGTTACATGAACTGCTCTGAAAGAAGACCAGAATGGTCAGACTTGTGAATCTTTATAAGTGCCTCCTGCCATGGGATCTCCTGCCACGGTGTCCCTCTGCCTGAAGGAGCCCAGGTGCCACGGGAGAAGCTGCCAGCTGCAGGAAGGGTGGAGCTCACAAGTGCTGCTAAACCCACGGGAGGTGGGGGGCAAGTTATTAGTTTTCTGTGTAATCTCTTAATTACAGTAATAATGCCTCATTTTTCTAAAGCATTTTTGGGACATGAAAGCAGCTTTACTGGAAGGGAAGTGATATTTACTTCATTGTTATGGTAATTATTGCCATTTCCTTCCAGCAGAAGACTCTCAGGCAGAGGGGTGTCTAAAGCCCTACCTCACTGCTCTTACCTCTTCTTGGTTGCTTTTGTCAGTGCTGATAAGCACATACCAAGGGACATAGATCAGCAAAGTGGCAAAAATAACCACCTCATGAGAAACTGTGGCCCTGGAGACTAAAATGTAGTGAAATAGCCTCTCTGATGGTGGTGACGTAAATGCTGACAATTAGCGGCTCTTATCGGGCTTTCTCTTGTGACCCCTCTGACACTTTTAATTTCCCCTCCCAGACTTCAAGTCATTAATCTTTCCTGTGGTTTGCTCGTAAGGCTCCTGGATTTCTCTCCTGGGCTCAGGAGTGAAATTCTTGCCAAGTCTTCCTCTAACCATGTAAAAAAAGATCTGATCCAGTTTTGACCTGTTTTAAAAAGTCAGCTCCTCCTTGTGTGATGACTTTATAGGGCTATAACTTTGATATTCATGCTTATTTTATTTGGTACTTGTGTTTTCACCAGAGAACTTTCTGGGCACGGAGCCCTCCTTCCCTCACAGGATGGGGTGAGCTCTGGCCTGACATCTGCCGGGGGTTGTGAGGCCTTGGTCCCCCTGTGGTGTGAGATGGGGGCTACCTGAGGCCGGTGAGGGGGTGGGGAGTCTGTAACCTGTGATAGGAGCATTACCCTGGGGCCGTGGGAGGTTGCAGCTCTCCCTCTCAGCACTTTGTTTGCTTTGTGCTGCAGCAGGTGGGAGGTGGGGGTGCACAGATGTGCCCATGAGGAGCTGTTAGCAGCGTGCACAGGGCTGGGCTGCCTGCCCTGGGCTGGGGGAGCAGCAGCATCCTGACACTGAGAGCACTGCAATTTGGGGGTGCTGTGCGCAGGGTCAGTGCTGGCCCATGCAGCCAGTGGAGCCTGTCCCAGTGATGCACTGATGGGATCACAGTGCTGTTCCATCTGCTGGCATGGCGGGATGCCAGGAGAGACATCCATCCAGGCATAGACCTGAACTGGGTGCCTTGCAGCTCTCGTTGAACCAGATACCTAAATTGGGCCTGCATTGCCTGCCAGGAGCTCATGTTTGGCTTCTGGCACCATTGTCCTTGTGCTGTTAAGCTTTAGAGCTTATCTTGGTATTTATGGCCCTCATCACCATTGTGCCTCAGCTTCTTGCTCATGGTTTTGTCTTCTCAAGCTCCCCAGTCAGTGAGGGAGCTGCTGTGCTTGAGTGGAGTCGTGTTGGTGGGAGGCAGCACCGTTTGAGCTGTTCTCCAGAGGAACTCATTGAAGCTTGGTGTTGCAGTCCTGGGTCCAAGAAGGACGAGTAACACTGGTGCCATGAGCATGGGAGCCACCAGAGCAGCCTGGCCAGGGTCTTCTGGCTGAGGGTGGCTGCATGGTACCAATGTCTGGTTGTGTCTTAGAGGAGCAGCAGATTGTGGCATTTCCACAACTGCTCTTGCCGTGTCTTTTGTCACTGACCTACCTCACTTTCTGCTTGAAATATGTGTTCAAAACTGCTTCAGGCTCAAATACATCATGAGCATCTTGTTGTGGCAACACTTCTGGTTTCTTGGTTGTGTTGGACTGGTCTTCCTGGTGAGAGCTGAGTATGGGGATTTCACAAGTGCTGCTCGTGAGACTTTCTTGTGGAGTTTCCCATCTCTTTAGGACAGATGCTTCAACAGATGTTTCTGGCTTACATTTCTTTTTGAACTGTAGCATTCTGGTGGACACTTTATGGCAGTCTTTGTTCAAAAAAAATCCCAACTTGTGTTGATCAATGTAATGCATGCTGTGCCAAAGCCTGCTGGATTGCCCTACAGGAGTAGGGAAGGCCCTTGTTTTTACTGCTCTTTGTGTGATACTCTGCAGTGACTCAGTGGGGTAGAATTTAAGAAGAGTTTTTTCCAAGATATGAGCGGACACAATACATACAGGGTAATAGTTCCACAGGGTAGTTCCCAGTTAAATCCCATTGAGGCTGGGAACTGATGGAGGAAGGCAAGCAGCACATTGTATAAGCAGACGCTGATGACGTGGAGCTGTCTGAAAAGCAGTGCAGCTGACAGACCTCATCCCCCTCCATTCCTCAGGTAACATGAGCTGTCGCCTGTTTGGTTGCATTTGATTTTGATAAACATTGAGGCTTTTTGTTTCCAGCTGAATACATGGAACTGTCTGATAAACCTTGTTATTGAGATGATTTTTGTGGTTTGTGGTAGCAATCTTGAACATCTGACCCAAAATATGGGCAGAGCAGATGTTTGCTGTTTTGTCATGTCAAAAACCTCCCAGCCCCACTAAGGATGGGTGTCTCTCAGAATCTGTAAAACTGGACATTTTCTTATAAAACCAGTTTTCCAGTGAAAAAATGGTTTCAAGGCAGACTAGTTATGCAAATACAATAAAAAGATGAAATCCCAACATGATGCTTGTTGCTGACTTTGACCACTGTAACATGAATTCATCCCTGCTTAGTCTGATGTTTTATCTATTCATGGTACTTTTAAAACTCAAAATTTATATAAAATATGGAAATGGATCATAGTTGGGTGTTTGAGTGTGTTGGTTTTCTTTTTAAGCATGGCCCTCTATATAGAGCAGCTTTATAAATTTAAAGCTTGATTTTGTGGTAAAACTGGACTTGATGGTCTGAAATCAAGCATGGGACTGAATCCTGTGGTGTGAAAAGACACCAGGTTTAGCTTTGGTACCAGCTGATGTCCTTACCCTGTCAGCCAGTCACCCTTGTAGGAAGAGGCTGAGCAAAGGCAGCCTGGAGCCAGTGGTGAGCCCTGCTGGTACTGGACACTCTGCTAGTGAGCATCCTGTGATGGGATGAGTGGAGACTGTCCTCCCTCTGGTGCCTGCCAGGGCTCAGCCAAGTGGCTCAGCCCGGGAGCTGGACTCCAGCCTCTTCCCCAGCTGGAAAGAGACTCTGGCTGCAGATCTCTGAGATGTGAGGAGAGCTGGGGCTTTCTGGGCAGCCTTCTGCTCCCAGAATGGAACCTTTTGGCCTTCCCTCTGCCAACGGAAACAAGGGGTGTGGTGGATGTGATAGGATTTAGGGTTGGGCTGGCTTTCCTCCTCAGCCTGGAAAGCCTTGGCTGGTCCCCACTGTGCACACCTGTGCCTGCAGTTCCTCTGCCACGCAGTCCAGCTCTTGTGCCCACGACTGCAAATCTCAGCATTGTGCTGAAGTCTTGTTCTGAGGCTGTGTGGGCAGAGGGAGGCAGCTGGGGAAAGCTGCTGGGCTTTATAGCAAGGTGAAGGTGGCTTTGTTTCCTGCTGGGATGTTTACCTGGTGCAGGTGGGGACTGTGCCACGCCAGGCAGGGCTGCTCCAGAACTACACAGCTGATAAGGCCTGTGCCACACTGGCCATTAGTGTCACCTGCCAAGAGCTTGTGGCCCTGCAGGAGTGCCTGGGCTGGTGTTTGGAGGATGGCAGGATGCCTTGTGCCTTAGCTTGAAGGGAGCCCTGTCTGCTCTGTCACAGCGCAGTGATAGAGCAGAGGTTGTGCCCCTTCAGACTTTGAAATCAACATCAATCCTGGCACTTTCCTGAGCAACTGCTGCAAAATCCTGTGTTTCAAAGGTACAAATGGCTGCTGAGAAGAGGAAAAGACTTTTGTGATTTCCCTGCCTGCCAGGGTTTGGGTGAAAAGAAATCTTCCTTAATTGTAGCAAGGGCAAAGCAATTTTTCTTGGGGTAAAGGCAAAGAGGTTTGGGGAACAGGACAGGTTTGCTCTTTTCCAGCCTGGTTTCCTGAGTCTGGGGGGCAATTTTTACTGTGAAAAAAACTTTGCAATTTTTTGGGGATACTAATCAAATGCCTTCTACCAGAGCTACATGCAGGAGCAGTATTCATGTCTTTCCTAGGAGCTGGGGTTGTCTTTTCCTCAGTTCACATATTTGGACTAATTTGTCATTGGTTATGCAGCAGCTGGATGTTCCCCAAACTCTGGAGTTCCCTTTTCTCTTTACCTCTTCTTTGTGACCAGTATCATCTTTTTTGATGTCTGACCCACCTTGTTCTGGGCAGTTTCCCCAAAGAGCCTAAAGAGAGAACTCTACATTTGGAGTGAATGTATCAGCCTCAGCATTATGTGAGAGCTTTAAGCCCGAGAACGTTGGGTGACAAAAGCAAATGCTGGACTTCTTGGGAGGAAGAAAGTTCTTTTTGTTCCCAGATGTCAAGTTATGTATTGCTGCAGGCTCCTTGGTACCTTTCACCCTCAAAAATCACTTTGTCCATCAAGAAATGTATATGGTATGTAAAATAAATTTGGTTTGAAGGGTGAAGCATCAAAATAACAGGAGGTTTTTTGGGGTTTGTTTTGTTTGTGTTGTTTGTTTTTTGTTTGTTTGGGGTTTTTTTGTTTGTTTGTGGTTTTGGGGTTTTTTTCCCCCCCTTTTTTTTTTCTTTTTTTTTTTTTTCAGTGTAAACAGGGAAATTATAGGACTCCTAAACTGCATAAATAATTGATATTGTTCTGGACTACAGTGTCTTAGATGGTTGCTGATTACTGGATGTGTTCGTTTACTTAGAGTATGAAATAACCATCAGGAAAGAGTCAGCTCTTTCTGAGGCCTTGTAAAAAATCTCTTGTTTGTTTGTTTTAGTGTGGGACATGTTGCAAGAGAAGGTGTGAAGGCTGAGTATCTCCTTGATCACCATTTGAGCATCTGTCTGAGCACATCCTCTCACCCATGTCTTTTTATACCATCTCACTGAGGTCAGCCCTCTCCATGCCGTGTCTGATGCCTTCCCCTTTCCGTGTTAACAAAGCTCCTCTGGCTGTCGGGGTTGGGCATGAGGGCAGGCAGGAGGGTGAGGGTTGGGCTGCCAGAGGAGCTTGTGCTGTGGAAGCCCAGACCCCCCTGGGGTGGGTTGATGCTCAGAGGTTTCACTGGCCAGAGGTATGACCCCCTTTTCCTTCATCTCTCCTGGTGATGGTGTGATCTGGGCCAGCCCAGAGCAGCCAATGAGGTTTGGGCTGCAGCCTTGCTGGACTGTGGTGGTGCAGAGAACAGGAGCAGCACTGAAGGGAACTCTCCTGGAGCCGGTTGTAAGGCATATCATTCCTGCTCCCCTGAAGAGAAGGGGTGGGGAATGTGCTTGTATGAATTTTCTCATAGCCTCTGATCTCTGCTGACCCAGCTGCATGCTTTTGCTGGGAGAAACTTTGACTTCTTAGCATAATACTCCAGTCCTGAGGACATTACTCATGGTAAAAGAGCAGTGTGTGTGGGTGGGGAGGATTAAACTGAATGTCAGAGATGTCTGGTTGTCACTGGTGGCCTTGGATGTATGTTGATTCATATCTGTCCTTTCCAGCAACGACCCAGCTGGATTTTCCTCTCAAACACACACAGGTGCAATTTCTCCAGATCTTTTTCTTGGCTAATGTTAATTTTGTCATTTCTTATCTCTTCATCACTTCTTGCAACGTGTTTAGGTGTGGACTGATGAGTGATGCCAGAGGCTGCAGGGTCTGTGAGAAATTGTGAAGAGCTGACAGAATGAGTATGTAGGGTGTTGGAATGGATGAGGGGAGAAGGCCAGAAAAAATGGAATGAATTTTAGACCCACCCATCTATTTTGACTCACATGGAGCTGAGTTATGCTGCTTTTCATAAAAATGCTTCCCACCCTTTCTCCCTCTCATTTGCTGTAGGCAGCAGCCTCCCTCAGTATACTCACTGCTGCCTCTTGGATCTGTGCTTGCAGGAGGAAAAAAGGCACCATATACTCCTGTCCAGGGACTGCAAAGCTTGTTAGGTAGCATGTATGGAGGGAATTACATGAAATATAAAATATAGTTGTGTTTGGCAAGCTCTGGGACAGACAGAAGTTTTATGAAGAGGTTCTGGGAGCTGAATAAGCAGACAAATGTTTCTCCTGCTGCTAAATCAAAGTGTTTTCTATTGTAAATGCACTTGCCCAAAGACTTGATATTTCACAGTGCTTTCTTTGCTGCTTGGCCACCAGTGCAAGCAGACAATAGCAAGCGAACTGCCTGGGAGATGGTCATCTGAGCTTTGCAAAGTCCTGGTGGTGTTGGCAAGGTGGAGCCCAGAGCGTGTGTGCAAGGGGCACATGCACAAAGCTTCACTTTGTAGTATAAGAAAGTCATGTCATTTTTCCTTCTATCCAAACCAATCCTGAGTCTGTGGGACTTCTTCTAAAAAATTAGATCCAAGCCTATAGCTGGTGTAAACTGTTACCCACTACACCGAGTTTTGCATGAATAAAGAGTGCACAATCAAACCCATGGATTGTGGGGATTATTTGTTTCTTCTGTATGCTGGTGCATGTGTCTGAGCTGGTAGCAAGGACAGAATTTTGATGTGTCTGGTTGTAACTATCTAGATTATTTCTATAGTAGCACAGACTTCTTACACAAAACACCACCCAAACAGAACCCAAAACCATCACCATACGCACACTCTGGGACCTATTTTGGACTCAGTATGAATCAGTTCTGCTCTGCCTGTCTCAGCACTGTCTGTTCAACAGCAGAATGACCTAATGGCAGTGTTACCCAGTTGCCTGGGAACAATCACCTAAAGGTAGGGCATGGCTCCTTTCCAAAGGAAGCCTTTGGGCATGATGTTATAAGGTGTGCAGAGCTTTATTCACCCAACCGTGGTGTCTCTGGAACTGGGAGGTTCTTGTGCATAGTGGGTCTGCCCATGTTCCCATCTGCTCAGCCCCAGTGGAGGAAGCCCAAACCAAGTCAGGGAGCTCTTTTGAAGGACACAAGAGATTATGCCTTTGCACAAGCTGTGACTTGTGCAAGGTTGTGTTTGCCAGTTTTTTTCATTGCAGTGTCTTTCAGCCCTTCTTCCCTATCCATGCAGAAGTGCAGCTCTATCTGCACCACCCACCTGTACAAGGTGTGTGAGGCCCTGCCTGCTGTTCCCTTGGCTCCTGCTGGTCTCTGTTTCATGCTCAGTCAAGAGGGAAGAGAGGCTGGGGCAAAGCTTTAGATCATCTGAGAGCAGGAGCAAAGCAGTTTCAGGTGCAAAATTTACTGGATCCCTGCTAGCCTGAAGCTTTTGTTCATTTTTGGAGTCCTTTTGTGTAAGCTGGCTGATAGCTGCCAGTGCTCTGAGCACCTGTGTCTGCTTTCTCCCCAGCCACATGCCTGCCCCTGCTGCTTCTCATGGACCAGGCAGGGATGTGACAGAAATAAAAGCAGGAAAACGTCACAGTGGCAGCTCTGTGGTCCTCACTTAATAACAGAAACGTCTTTTGCTTGACCGCACTGAGATAAGCCCAGACCTTACTGTGAGGGGGGAGGGGAACATTATTAGTAGCTATAAATCATCCTGAAAGGATGGGGGTGGGTTCCCTCCATACCCTGCCCTTGTGCAGACGTGTTTGCTGTGGACAGTCCTGGCAGACAGTATCAGTTGGATGTTGTAGGCAGCAGCTTGTGGAAGGTTGCATTTCAGGGCAAGTTACTTCCAGATGTGAAGAAGCTGTATTTTAAAACATGTTTACTTTGGGCAGATATACTTCTCTTTTATTTTTGTGCAGCACTGTAGCTTGTCCTTAGGGGAGAGGATTATGTGAGTACCTGAGTGGATGGAATAGCCCTTGTGCTACCAGTGGCTCTTATCTGATGGAGAAGAGCACTCACATTTCAAATTCCTCTGAAGTGTACACAGAAGGGAACTGACACCACAAGCACTGGCAATGCATTGAGGTGTCACTGTGAATGCCAGCTGCTCTTCCTGGTGACTCTTGGGGGTTCCTCAGGAGTTTTCAGTATTTCAGTGTCCCTGGCTGCTGTGGTTTAGCTGTTCCTGGTGACACATGGTCGTTTCTACCAGCCTATCACATATTGTATAATTATCAGTCTTGAAATGCAAGCTGTATGGCTGAGTCTCCAGCAGTGTTCCAATGCTGGCGTTAATCCACTGTTGTTCTTGACCCTTTGGCAGCTTGTCTGATTGAAAATGAATCATGGTAACAGTGTACTGAGCTTGGTGTTCCTTACAGGGTGAATAATGTGCCTCTTTCCCTCCTCTAGTAGCAGAGGAAATAAAGGCCCCAAGAAACCAAGTGACTCAGTTAAGGTCCAGAGACCAGGTGAGGACTCACACTGCAGGCTCCTTTGGTGTTTCCTGCAGGCTCCTTTTGTTCTAATGATATCCTTAGGGATATGTCTTATGGTTTTTATAGTGACAGTTCCCAAATCTGGTAGGACTGTAAGCATTTATCAGTGCTCAGGATTTCTTCAGAGCTGTGAACTGTCCCTGTGTGCAGGCTTTGGCTGGGGTAGAATTGTTCACAGTGGCTGGTAAAGGAATGTGTTTTGGACTTGTGCTGAGCACAGGGTTGATAATTCAGATATTTTTTTTATTATTGCTGACAGGACTTATATAAAGCCAAAGCCTTTTTTGCTTTTTGCACTGCCATGCTGGTGAGGAGTCTGGGGGTGCATGAGAGGCTGAGAGGAGACACAGCTGGGACAGCTGACACCAACTGACCAAAGGCCACATGACATCATGCCCAGTATATAAAGAGGGGGAGGAAGGGGAGATGTTTGGAGTGATTTTCTTCCCAAATAACCATTACACATGATGGAGCCCTGTTCTCCTGGAGATGGCTGAACACCTGCCTGCCCATGGGAAGGAATTCCTTGTTTTGCTTTGCTTGTGTGTGTGACTTTTGTTTTCCCTATTAAGCTGTCTGTATCTCAACCCAGAAGTTTTTTCACTTCTACTCTCCCAGTTGTCTTCCTGGTCCTGCAGGTGGGGGAGTGAGTGAGCAGCTGAGCAGGGCTTGGCTGCTGGCTGGGGTTGAACCACGACACCCTGTCACAAGGTTTACAGGAGGTGCTCTCAAGGCAGTGAATCCAGTGGCCGCAGGTTGCACTCAATGGTCACCAGTCAGCTGAGAGCTGCAGCTTGGCAGGTGATGATCTTCACATTTGAATCAGATTTTCTGTATCCATTTGGTGCTTTGTCTGGTATTTTCATCGGGACTTCTCTCAGTTCAGAGACTGCTTGCAGAATTCAAAGTAGTGTGCAGGTAGATAGATATTCACTACTGGTTGACACATCTGAAGCTCTTCGGATTGACGTTGAGCGCCTTGGTCTGCTTGGACATCTGTGAACCGCATCTGTGTCCTTCCTTTTTCCATTAAACACTTTCCGTGTAGAGAAGTGAAGAAAGAAAAACATCTTGTGATTTTTCTTCTGGTTGGGGCAAATAGCCCACTACATCTGTGAGGAGATATGCTGACCAGCTTCAGATTGACCCAGGGTGAACAGTGATTGCTGCTAATGTGTGACACCTCTAGAAGGGAGTGTTTCCCTGGGGGCAATGGTTTGCTGACCAAGCCCTAGTTAGGAGGGATCTCTAAATCTTGTGAATGGCATTTATGTCTGAAAGCTCTGCTGGGTTTGCTCAGCTGCTTTCCAGCATGCTGAGACCTAGCATGAATGTGTAGAATGAATACCAGTTGCAGTGGACTCATAAATGAGGTATGTCTCAGCTTCAAGGCATGTTTCAATCTGTACTCATGTCTGGGAGCAGTCCACCCTTCTCATTTCCTCTGGCTCTTAAATAATGGACAAAAGCCCATAGAAATCGTTACACTCCTTTCACAAACTCATTAAAACTACACAAAATCTTACATAGTGTTTGCAAAGCCACAAACATGATGTTATTCACCTCTGCCCAGGCAATAATTTTGGTCCAAAGAGGTCTCGGTTGTTAGAAGGACACCTCTTTAAAAGAAGTAGGGTAAAATGATGAAGCCATTTAGTTGATTTGCATGAAAATGCCAAGTTTTAGCTGAGACCTTTTTCACGAGGAGTGTCATACTGATGGCGTTGCTGCATAGTGCCTTCTGTCTGGGACCATATGGAGAGGAAAGGGAGATGCAGTATGGCAGAAGGTATCAAGGTGAGCTGTAGTCAGGCAGGGGGGTGGTGCTTCTGTTTTTTCAGACACTGTTGACAGCTTGGGGTTTGAAGATGAAGATTCTGATGCCTTTCTCCCTTCCAGTCTGCATAGATCACGCACTGCTTTGGGATTGATCTTGCTAAAGTCAGTAAATGTGTGTTGCACCTCTTCCTGGGAAAAACCATATTATTACAACTAAAGAAGCAATCAAAAATCTTGAGCCCCATACTTTCCTTCAAGGAAGAAAACAAATGAGTTTGTAATGCAGGCAAAGCTGCTTGTGATTGTCTTTGGTATTGCAATGACTCTGATGCTCTTTTCTGTCACCTCTGTCCTTAGAGACTTGGACTCCTGTCTGTCCTCAGCACCTTCTGTTTCAGAGAGCACTTACCTGTATGGTATGAATGAACAGAGTTGCTTTCTGTATGATCTTGCTCTCTAGCATGAAAATTGTCTTGAGTGAAAAATACAATTTCTGCTATTTACCTGTTGTCCTCTCTCCGTATTTCTGTGGGTGCCAAAACAAAATCCCCTGTCTAAAAGATCTAGATAGGTTTCTGCTGGGAATTTACTTTCATTAATTTTAACTTCTTTGCTGCCAGGTACCATTGGGAAAAAACCACAACTTCTCCAGCTCTTTTTCAAATGTTGCTGTGGAAGTCTCTTACCTGGAAAGTCCATTCACTCTTTTTGTTTCCTCTTAGGTGACTCCAGGCAGCAAAGCTGCAGTAGCCAACTTGTGTATAGGAGACCAGATCATAGCCATCGATGGAGTGAACACAGATAACATGACACACCTTGAGGCACAAAACAAAATCAAGGGTTGCACAGATGAACTGACTCTGACAGTCACCAGGTACGTAGCTGAGCAGGACTGCTGGAGAAGGGAGGATTGCAGGGTGGGCAGTAGCTGTGTTTTGGTTTGACAGTAGACCTCTCTAGCTGGTTTAATTTGACCTCTTAGTGCTTTGTCTGGCAGGTGCTGGCTAGCAAGGAGGAACTACATTTCATCCTTTAATCCTAATGCTGCTTGCATTTGCTGCACTTTGACCTTATGAAAACAACTTTCCAAGTGAGGAATTGGCTGATAATTTATGGCAGGGTCTGTCAGCTTGGCTCCTGACAGCAAGAAACCAAAGAGGGTCTCATGAAAACTTCACTTGCAGCAAAGGAGGTGCAACCAGAGATGACCTTCCTTCCTGTTGCACTCATTTAGCAGTTAAAAGATACACTTGTGTGTTGTTCCAAGCAATTAATTGCCTGGTTTCTGCCAAGCACAGACTCAGAAATGTTGTACATTTTGAAGCCTCTTGATCAAACAGCACTGTCAGTATTAAACAGTGATGACCCAGGGTGCAACGAATTTCCTCTTAGGCATCAGTCTTTCAGTGTCCTGAAAAACTAAAGGCAGGTGACCGCTGAGCCACAGTTTCTGTCACTAGTGCAGTGCACAGGCTGGCTTCAGCCTTCCCACCATCTTGAACTGTGGAGCAATGGACAACTTCACTCCTTTCACTAGCCATGCTTTGTTTTTGGGCCATCTTGGTACAGAGAGGAAATGGTGATGGGAAGGCAGGCCTCTGCTTTGCTTTAACCTGTTGCTACTTAGAACTGCAGCCTGGTTTTTCTGAGGGTGCTGGGGATTTATCCTTCCTTCTGATGTGAATTGCAGCTACTGACGCTTTTCAAAGTCAGATGGTAGATTCAGTGTGGTGTTTCTAGTTGCTCTGGAGCAAGTTTTTCCTGTGACTGCCTTCCCTCAGAGTGATCATCCATCAGTTTCAGGGCAGATGCAGGGGAAGTGCTTTCAAAAGGAGTGCAAAAGCATGCCTGTAATGACACAGTGGTTCAGTTGTTCAGGCAGTTGTTCTGTGATAAGCAGAAGTCTTTAGTGTGGCTCAGACAATGCCAGGAGTTCAGCAGGCACTTCCCAGTTCAGGAAGAAGTGATGAGTCTTGGCCAAAAAATGCCCGAGAGTTCATTAAGGGAATTCACAGATGGAAGAATGAAGCACAGTGCAGGCAGCGTGAATGAGTAAGGGAGCATTGCAGCAGCCTGGTAACCCCAGAGCTTCTCATACTGGCCTTGAACTTAGCAGCATGTAATCTTCCTGCAAAGGAGTGTTCCTTTTCCTCTCCAAAACCCAGCTGCTTGACTTGGCAAACCAGTGCCATGTGGTTGTGGCTGGGAAAGAGGAAGGGAGGCAAGGGCTCTTTCAGCCTGCAGGCAAGTTCACTCTTACAGATCATTGAGTCTGTAAAATGTGTTTGCTAATGTTAATTACAAAGTCATTAACTTTATAGCTATCCTATGCACATTTCATTGGCCTTGGGCATGGAAGCTGCCCAGGGAGAGATTTCTAGCTGGATCTGCAGCTGTGTAAAATTGTGCAGGGGCTTTCAGTTTACACAACTCAACTCTTTCAATGAGGCAGCATGAGTGTGTGTTGGATGCTTCTGCTGCTGTCCTGATCACTGAGTTCTGCTGACAGAAGGCCAAGAGGAGTGTCTAAACTGCAAGGATGTGAAAGCAGTAATCTGACTTCTTACCACTTTTGAGTTTGATATTACTACCCATTGCTCTGTGGAAAATCTGTGTGCATCATGTTGCCTTTCCTGTACTCTGTTGAGAATATTTTATCCCTGATGCCCAGTGTCTCCCTCTAGGCCCCCATGAGTGAGTAGGTCTAGATGCAACTGGACTCAGTGGTCAGAAGTGCTATGTAGTCTTTATTGCTGAGGCAGAATCACTTCTTTACTTTGCAATCTAAGGCCTTAAAATGAAAGGTCTTGACAGGATGCCTAGAGAGGTGACAGAGGAAGCATTTTAAAAGACCTGGAGCCATGCTTCATCTTCCTACTCAGCTTAAGGTAGGGGAAGTGGGCGAGGAAGGCAGACCGTGGGGTGGTGGTGAGCCCTCTGTGAAGAAGGGAAGGGCATTGCCATGGATGTGAAGAGGTTGGAAGGCTCTTGGGGAAAAGGAGTGCCCCCTGGCCCAGTGGTGTGGCTTGGGCTTCCTGAGCTTTGGTGGCACAGCTCAGTCTCTAAGACTGGACCCTACAGTTGGCAAGGAAGGTCAGAGCTGGAAGTTTTTTCTCTGTCAAAGTACTCTGTAAGTAGTTGGCTGAGTATGAAAAGGAATGTATATATATCATTTGCACTGCAACACCACCAACCCTTGGTTTCCACTCTGTGCAGTTGTGGCTCATTAGCTGAATCAGTTGAACCAGAAAGCTGTGCTGGCACACATTGCTCTGGCAGAGCAGCACCTCTGTGGGTTGGAACATCACACAGCTGGTGTGAGGATGTACCCAGCTGTGCTAGGTTTTCTGGAGTGAGAAGTCTTCTAGTCCTTCTTTTCTACTCAACACTGGACAGATGTCTTGTGAAAGCATAAATCCTTAGTGATTTTTAAATTGCTAGCTGATGAATTTTTAATGATTACTTATTTAAATGATTACCCATGCTAAATATTCTCTGACCTGCATTCAGTGCAGCAAGAAGGTTGTGCCAGGTGGATTTCACACACAGGTCTGAACTCACACCAGGTGTTTCAGCTTCACCTAAGTATCAGCAGCATTGTGACAGTGGAGACTTCATTTGTGACTGTGCTGTAAATGTGATGAGTGTATGTGGTTTGAGGAGCCTAGTGAGTAAATTAGTGCAAGACAAACCTTTAAAGGATAATATATACAATGGAGGTATCTCTGCTGCAGAAAGCCTTTAAGCTGCAAGTAGCTGGAAGCTGGGAGAATGTTTCATGGAAGTATTATTCTTGTCTTTTTCATATGCTCTTCTGTGAACCAAAACAATATTTATACATGTGTGTTCTTCAAATAGGCAGCTCTCTTCTCTTTTAATGATAGCCAAGCAGTTTACATGTCTTCATGTTTAACAATGATTATTTAAGAGAAGTGTAAATGTAGACAATTGAAAGGACTTAAACACTTCTGGTAAAGGAAATGCTGTTTGCACTGTATGCTTGATTGTGTATATCAACAGCATTCCAATGTTTCCTGTTTCGCTATTTTTCTTAGCAATGGTAACAGTCCAAAAATATTTCAGATCAGATTGTAGGCAGGAAATCTCGTCTAACACAAGTCACCATTAAAAACGTATCAACTTTCTAGCTGAAGAAAACATGCCTGGTCTGCTTTTTCGCCCAAAGGGGAAAATCTCCTAATTTCCTAGGATTTAAAACCCAGCCACAAATTGCTTTCTCTGAATACTCTTGTCTAAGTGGCACTGCCAGGCGCTTTGCTGTTCGACTTGTGAACAGAGTTGGAAAGGTCTGTCACCCACTGGAAAGTGGGTGTTCAACAACGTTGCCATAGATAACAAATGCCCACTGAACTCACTGTGTCTAGCAGCTCCTGCCCTTTTCTGAGCCTCTGTTTGTTCATTCATTTTGCTTTTTGTTTCAAGAGAAATGTAGTTACCAAGAAACTAGAGGGGAATATTTGTGAAAAAGGCCTGCAAATATGTAATGTCTTGTTCTGCTCCTACTGTAATTTTCCTCAAATTTCAAGCTGCTTTTCTGCCACTCTGCTGCCAGCTTATAATACATTAATGCATCTTTTTTGTTTGCAAAATAGTCTTTTAGTTTGTTGAAAGTGCTGCCAAGGAGTGAAGCTATGTATTTGTTCTTTGAAAAGCTAGCATCAGGGAAGTCAGATCTGCTACCAGGATTAAATGGATTGTCAGAAAGGATCATGTGTAGATGCTTATGAAGAAGAAGAGAGCACAAGTGTCATGTCCTCTGCATTTTATGTGGTAGGTTTGGTTGCACTCTTGCTTGCTCCATCTGTTCCTAGGTCTGAGCTGTGGGGAATGGTTGCACAAAGCCACAATAGGCTTGGATTTCTGTTCTAGGAAGTTGATGGAATCCGTTGACTCATTTAGGTTTGCTTTTTTGCTTCTCTGCCAAGAAGAGTTTTCCAGTTCTGTCATCTTACTAATAATTCCTTTGGCCCTGGGAAAAGCCAGCTGCTCAGTGTGCAGCTATATAAGGCCATGCAGGTTGCCTGGCCCTCTGTGGCTGCTCCCAACCTCTCTGTGGTGGTATGGTGCTTCCAGCCCTCGTGGGTGCATGCCAGCAGCTTTTACTGACAACAGACACATTCAAAGTAATTTTGGCAAGTCAAGATTGGCATTTGTTGTGATTTTACAGCCTCTTGGATGAGGCAGTATCAGTTAACTGCAGTGGGCTAGTGGAAGAACAGTGTGAGTCTGAGCGGTCAGGTGTGTCAGCCTTTGTAGCTGTCATGAACCTACTCCAGATACACAGAAGAAGCCACAGAAGTTTGACTGAAGTTGCCTTTTTGGTTTTAATGGTTGTATAAAGAGACACCTGAAATGCAAGAGGGGCATGCATGGAGAGATGCATTTGGGGCCTCTTGTCTCTGTGAAGTTGTGACTGTCATTGCTGTTTGAATTGACAGGAGGCTGTATGCAGCCTGAGTACAGTTCTGCTTGCCAAACTAAATATGTCCATTAATAGCTGGTTGTTAAAAGTGATTACTCATGTTTAAAACCAAAGGCCTGTATTTGACAGCTGTTGTAGCTAAAAGGCTGATTAAAAGGTAGATTCCTGGTAGTCTGAGAGCTCTCTTAGTTTCTAAACATTATTAAAATGCTTGTTGAAAACTCTGGTGAGAGGATTGTGAAAGATAAATTCTTTAGGTCTTTCCTCATTTTGCAGCTCAAAAACTTTGTGCTGCACAAGAAACTTTTCAGTCCTTTGGGGTTCATTTGCTTCATGGTATCTTAGTTGTGTCCATCCCAGTGTTTGAAATGAGATGTGAATGAATGTAGATGTGCCATTATTCTTTATGGAAATTACACAGTTCCTGGCACAAAGAATTAGACCCTCATTTTCCAGCTCTGAGTTTTCGCTTGAAGCTATGGCCCAACTTTGCATGCAAAGCACTGATACCAAAATCCAGGCTCTTGTAATGTTTATATTACATGTTCAAGCTAAGCTACTTGAAAAAAATTTGTTTCATAAATACCTCTTCATACTCCTGCCTGGACTTGCCTGTGATTTCCTTCCTTCTTTTCCTACCAGTACCTCTGCATCCAAAGTAGCATCAGAGAAATTTCTTTCTAATCTTGGGTTTTGGTTTCTGCCTGGATGAAACAGGAGATGCATGGCTCATTCCCTGGCCCTGTCTTAGTTACTCCCTATCGTGTAGTGAGGAAACAACATGGAAATGCAAAGTGCAAAAATGATGGAGTTTGTATATGTATGTGCCTGAGGTTAATTTGCCTGACCCTCATTCTCAGTCTTGTTTGTGTCATGTTTTTGTCTCCTGCACTGTTTGAGTGTTGCTCTCTGGTGGAGTCTCATTTGAAAGAATATGCATTAGAAAGCATATTATAAAATAAATATTCATCAGTTTATCAGGAGTTTCTGAGATCCGATAAGGATGCCAAAGCCTCTGGCTTTCCCCAGCCAGGGTGGGATTCCCCAGCAGGCTGTTGGACCTCCAGCCCCTCCACCAGTAGAGAGGCAGGTCTGGCAGCCCTGCAAGCATGGCCATGCTGATGGGTGCAGGGAGGTGTTTTTTTTTGGCTGGGGGCCTTCTCCCTCAAATCTGGAGAACAGATCCTCCAGAGAGGCATGACCAGCAGCAGCCTGCTGTGAACTAAAGGTACTGTTGCCAAGGCTGGGTTTAGCTGTCTACTCTGATACCTGTTCCCTCCTTCACGTACCTAAGATATGAAAACATAAGGATAAGATACAAACATGGTGAGTCTAATCTGCCCTGCTGTCTGTGTCTGGTGCCCACACTTCCCAACACTGCTGAAAGTAAGCCCTGGGCCAGGAGTGGGACATAAGGTGAACTTTTAGGTGGCGTTTTTCTTCCTCCTGCCACACCTCAGTAGAATTACAAGCATTGATACAAGCAGAGCCAGGAAACCCTTCCCAAGAGCTGAGACCATCGTGGTCCTACCCCAGACTGCCCCACAGGTAGTGCCGTGGGAAGGGGCACATGCCTTGGAAGATCTGCTGGGTAAAGCCAGGGAGAGCAAAGCTGTGTCCTTTTTGCCACTTCACTGGGGCCATAAATGGGCTGCTGAGAGCGGCTGAGGGGCTCTTCTGCAGCTGTTGTGAAGACAAAGGGAAGCTTTATCTTCCCTGCCTTAGAGGGACAGATGCATGGCCTATTTAACGTTTCTGTTTGGATACCTTCTCAACTGAATTGAAAGTAAAGCTTGGAGTTACCTTGCTGCTTCCATTTATATCCAGTGACAGAGCAGAATGGCAGCAGTCTGGGGAACAAACTTGAGCTATTTGCCTTGCCTGTAAATAAAGGAGAAAAATCTGGTCAAACCCCCTGTGGGCTGCAGCAGTTGGCCATAATTGCCTCCTCTCCTCTGGAGACCAGTGTGCTGTGTCACCAGCACGTCAAATGCATTGAGGGGCAGTGGGATGAAAACAAGTGCCTGAGAGGAAGTTTCTGTTCCGTATTCATACACAGGCCTGCTGTAGGCTTAAATTTTTCAATGTGAATAAAGCCTTCTCATGCTTCTGAAAGCTCATAATAAACTGCTGTAAAAGAAAATACTATCTCAGAGGTTCTTGTATCACTGCTGCGAGAACTGGCACAGGGATGCCTCATGCTAGAAATCAGCTGAAGTGTTTAATGCTCTCTGAGCTGCTCTTTCATCTTCAGCCAATGTCCCTTTGCTTATAGCCTGGCTGGCTGGGTGTCTCATTTCCATATATTTTGCTGTGTCCCCTGTTTTTCCAGAGGAGATGAAACTTGGTCATACATGATCTCTAAACACTTTCAAGGAATAAGGCTTTGTACTGGTCAGCAGGCTGCTTCCCTATGGTCAAACAGTGTTCAGGTGTGGAAAATACAGCCATCCTAGAAATGAGTGTGATTTTGTGAGGCTTGATAGCCATAAACTGGCTGAAATTGCTGGTTCCTCAGGCACCTTAAAGTGGGTTGCCAGAAGCAAGGAGAGAATGGTTGTTTTGCTTTCACCTGAGGCATTTAGGACATCCAGTAACAGCAGCTGTTGTGACAACATGATGATGAGATTGTGCAGCTATTACAGTCATACAGTCTGTGTTTGCCCCAACTTGCCAGACAGTAGCATTTGAGTGGCATGGGTCGTCAGGCATTAACTGGACTTGCAGGATGCAATAACCAAGGGTCAAAAGTTTGCTGTACCTGAGTATCCATAAAGGATATCAGGTGTGACCTGTGTGTTTGTACTTCTCCTGTGAAAGGAGGTGCAGCACAGCAGACTTCATTCAACTTTCTCCTGTGTAAAGTCCACAGTGCAATAAAGGTAATAGCAGGTTAATAAAATTCTTCCTCTTTCCTGACTGAGAATGTCGCCTCCCATCTCCTCCCACTGCCCTCTGGATGCAAATATTAAAATACTATTTAAGCAATAAATGGCTGGGATGTGTATGTGCATCTCAGCTAAGTTTGGGCTGTTTAAAACGTGTTTTGACTTTGGAGGGCTTTTAGAGGAATGGTGCACACCAGACTGAATGTATTGTGGGTAGCTCTATACCCTGTTTCTCCATTCTTGTCAGTTTTAGAAGCATTTTCTTTTTCTAGTCTCTTCTCCTTCTTTAACTAGAAAATCTCTTTCCAGTTATCCAGTTAATTCTCAGTGGAAACATTCCTGTTTTGCTAACTAAGTACTTAAATTATAGCAAGTCCTTGACCCACAAATACCTAGGAAGTACATCTATTTGCAGTTCCAGTTTCCAGAAAGGGCTCCTGTCGACAGGACAGGACATGGTTTTCAGACCTCATCCTCAGAGTTTATCAGCCATCTGGTTGCTGCATGATGCAATGTTTAGCATTGAACAGCAGTTTCATTCAACAATACTGCAGTCACTCATTCCCTACTGTTAAAAAGTTTGGGAAAAGTGGCCCTGTTTAATCCGTCTGAGACACTAACTACTGTCTTTACTTCTGAGAAATGTAGGCACCATATGTTTCCCACAACGTATTTCAAGCAAATCCAAGCACTCCACTTCTTCCTCACCACTTGTTTGTCATTATTTGGGCCATAGCAAAATTCCACAATGATGATGGTAAAAGCAGTTGGTTTGAGTTGTAGATCTTGACATGTGTTTCAGACTACTGTGAGTAATTGGGTCAGACCACAGACCAGTAAACAGTTACATAGACTTTCTCTGTCACATTAGGTCATCTCAATACTTAGTCCCATTGCAGACTGAGATTTTTAATTTTTTTTTCATCATTCCCAAAACCTTCTGTTTGTTCAACTTGCATACCACTGTAAATAAGAAGAAAATTCTGGAGACCCAAATTAAAAAATATTTCTAGCTTATCTCCAAGGCAGTCCAACCTCAAGAACAAAATGTTCTCTGTTTAGTCAGTACAGACAAGAATCATTCCTTTTCCTGGCTACCCAGAAAAGCTGAAACACATAGCAATCTGAATTGTCCCACTTAATTAAGGGATCTGCATCTAAGGGATATCTTCAGCTTTTGCTTTTGGGTAACCCCAGCTTGACAGCCTGGGTGGGAGCCCATGCCTATGTGTTGCCTCTGGAGTCACAAAGGATAAGCCAGGACAGTCACTGCTGAGATCTTGTCTTGCTCCCAGGGCCTCATATATCTAAGCCAGCTACAAACTACCTAAAATGAGGCTGTTTAGATTCCTTCTGATCTGCACAGATATATATATATATATATATGAGAGGCTGCAGAAATGTTTGAAAAATTGATGAACTTTGAGTCTTTTAATAACAATAATGGTGCTCACTGATGAAAACAGAATAATTATTCAAAATTTGTGTGTTGCAGAACGGAGTCAAAAGTCTGGTCACCACTTGTGAGCGAGGAGGGAAAGACACATCCTTATAAGATGAATCTGGCCTCTGAGCCACAGGTAAGTCCTAGAATAACTGTCTGCTCTTGTTCCCTCTCACTCGTGTGAGAGAATTTCCAGGCCTGGTCCTCCAAGGAGCTGAGCACATGCCACTCTGTTAATCGTGGTGGGGGTAGCATCATACCATACAGTATCAAGAGATCATGTGGGCCTTGGAGGCTTTGAGCCACAGACTCCCTCCCTCATGGTGAGCAGCCTGCTGCTGTGGAGAGCTAATTGGGTGCCATCCCAAAGGTAACTGCTTGGGTCAGAGTGTCTCCTGCCATCTGCATGCTCACACCTACCACAGGGCACAGAAGGCACTGTAGAGGTGTGGCTCAGTAAATCATTGCTACTGTGCTAAACTGGTTGGTTTTCATAGATAGAAAAGACTCGAGGGGTGAGGAATATTATTCACTCAGTGTTTCCTGTTGGTTTGGTTTGGGTTTTTTTCTCTTACTCAGTAAGCTCTTAGCAGTTTAGCTGTGGAGAAAGTGAAAGAGAAATACACCAGCATCTTACGTTTTTATCTGTGTGGCAGATCATGCAGCCTCTGTCTAGGAAGCTGGTTTTGTAACCTGTTGACAACCTTGCTTCGCTGGTCTGCTGCCTCTGTCAAGTAACTGTAGTAATAACAGTGATCAGTGCAAGGGCATCACCTGAGCTAGATTTAGAGTATTACTCTGCAAAAAATCTATAACTACACTAAAATCAGTGGCATTCCTCTGGATTTTCACTGAGGCAGTGGCATGGCCCCAGTGAATTCTCGCCCAAGCACATATCTCATGTGAGTCTTTCTAGCAAAATAAGTAGATTATAAAACTAGTCTGACACTGCAATTAATTAGGTGCTAAGATGGCTGTTTCAGTTGGAAAGGTCCTGAGCCTAAAGCAGCACATGTGCAGCAACACCCTGCCCAGACCTTGGCCTGGGATCTGTCCATGTTCTCTTTCACATCAAGCTTCTCTGTGTTGCTTGGCCCAAGGATTTGGTGCGGCATTCTCCAGGTGTTTCATAACTCTGCCAAAGGCACAGTGTGAGACTGAGCAATTTGGACTTAGTTTGAGCTGGAGCCACCTGTCTGTGACACTGCTGAGCTGAGATCTGGTTTGTATCTTCTGCTGCCCAGGTTTTGGAAAACTTGGAAAAAAGCCTTTCCAAAACTGCTTCAACCTTGAGATTTGGGGGCTATCTCTTGTCTAAGGAGTGGGGCAGAGTCTGCACTGAGGCTTTGCTGCAGGGATGCAGAGAGCTGTCATTTAATTCAGCAGGAGACTCAATCCTACAGACCAATTCCCCAGTGCAGCCATTAGCAAGAATTTAGCTAAATGCTGTAAAATTAAACATGCAGCACAACGTATGCCCTAAGTGAGATTTTAAGGTAGCTCACTCATTTTAGTTAACTGCAGCAAGAAACCTGATGCTGCAACTCCCCTGTCACTCACTGCCCCAGCACATTTTTCCCCCTGTCCCAGCCTGGATAGATGGTCAGGCTCTATCACAGCAGAAATGCTTGTGGTGGAAAACGTCCCCTCCTAAAGCCTAACCTCAGTCTAAGTCCTGGTTCTAGCTCGGGCCACTGGATAGATATCCTGATACTGCTGGTTTGTAAGTGAAGTACAACTGCCTTTATTGGTAGCAACCTATAACTGACTTGAGTAGGAGGATTTGATGTACAACTGAGTGTGGAGAAATTCGTGTTACAGAGCTTATCTCTGAGCAGTGGCCATTGTCTTAATCTTCTACTAAGAATCAATGGTTGCCTGAAAATTAAGCTTTGACCCCTTTGATGGCTGATGCTAAGAAGAGTTATTTCCTGGTGCGAAAGGAAAATTTAAACTCACAGAAGTCTTGCCTTTTCTTATTCCCTTCCTTTAAATTACAGCAGATTAAATCATTTGCAGTTATGTATGTGAGTGGGGCTTGCTGCTGTTCAGAGCACTGGACTTAACTTTAAAGGGCTTCACTTGCTGCCTACTCAGACAGGAATTCTCCAGTGTGAAGGACAGGCATCTTGTCTCCAAACTACAAGCTCCTCTTTACTCTGAAGGCATAGCAGTCCCTGAACATCCTAATCTGCTGTGCCAAAGTGTCAGGAATACCATCAAGTTGTAAGGTTGTGGGGTTTTTTGTTTGGTGGATTGTTTGCGGGGTTTTTCCCATTTCCTTTTTCAGTAGCTGACTACAGCAAATAGGTTTTTTAGTGAGATCTTTCTGCTTGGAGCATAAAAAATCAGAAGAGCATTCTGATTCCTGCCAGAGCATGTGGCAGGTGTTGGCCAGATTGCTCTGGGACTGTGTCTTTACAGCATCATCAGGGGTTTTGGCCAGGCCTGCTGCAAGTCAGCAGTAGCAGAGTGCAGCAAATGCTGTGTGTGTGTATACCAGCATGGCAAACTGCTGGGGATTTTACCACAAGGATGCTGATACCATTTTTCCAGCAGGACTGGTTGAAGCTGTGAGCAGAGCTGAATCTTCGAAGGCAAAGCTGAGCTGTTCAGGTTTTTTAAACTTGCTGGCCAGTGAAAACAGTATATCTGCTTTTCTTGGCAACAGTCTAGTGCAGAACTCTCACTAATTCACTTGCCAAAGAAAATAGGACATGCTGAGTCCAAGCAGTTTAAGTCCTGGTCCAGGGTCCTCTGACAATGGTTCTCATTGGCTTTGCACATAGCCCTTTAAATGCAGACATAAAGCCATACATGTGAATAGCCTTATTTCAGGCTCAAAAAAAAAAAAGTCTTGAAAACCCTTGCTGTAGAAATTGACTTATTCAGATGTATTACCACCTTTCTTAGAATTAGTTTGTTAGATGTTGCCTCTCCTACCTTTGGTATCTTAGAAATTTTTCACACTTGTCCACCTTTTTGTCTTCCTATTTTACTGATGTAGCTGCTAGATCTTTGCAAAAGAATCTTGCAAAATAACTTAATTTTCAGTTTGTCTCAGGAACCAGTGCTTAAGAGCTTGTCTCTGACTAGCTACATATTTTAAGATCCCTACTTATACATTTTTTACCCCATTTGAAATGGACTGTTTGTTTACTGCTGTAATCCTTTTGGAGGCTGATATTTGGTAACATGCTGCATCATGCCTATGGAAGTGTTTTCCCTTACTTGGAATGTACGTTCAAGATACTTTTATTTGCCTTTGGAAAATAAAAAGGCATTCAACAACCTCCCATGCATTCCCCGAAGTCCTGAGTCCAAAGACTGACTTAATTGTCTAAGCTGATCTTTGCCCATGAAAGAGCATGGCAAGAGCAGTCTTATTATTATTTCATTGCCATTATCCTTATCCTTCTAAATTAACTTAAACTGAGGCAATAGTGATGACAAAATTGCATTTTATCGAAAGGTGCAGCAGCTTGTCGGTGTTGATGGCTCAGCAGCTGGCCTAGCTTTGTTTTGGTGCCCATGGCAACATGAGAGGAAGGAAATGACAGTCTTCTTAGCATATTTACTCAGTTAGTTCACTTGCACTTCTAACCCAGATCCTAAGGCTGATTGCTCAGTGGCATTTTCCCATCAAGATCTTTTTCTCAAAACAGTGGGAAAGACTAAAATAACATGTCTGCCTCTCCCTTCTGCTTAGTGTCTCTTGAGAAAAGTGGTCACAGCAAGAGAGAACAAGTTACTTGTGACTAAGGTAATTTTAATGCTTGTGCTACTGACTGGAGACCAACATTATTTCAAGTCAGCCATGCCCTCTGGTGATCTTGGGCCAGGCAATAAGATCTGTACCCAAGGGGCTGTATTGCCACTTGGTAAAATAAACAGTGAAACGCTGTATCCTCTGACTGTGCCGGTCTTGTCAGACCTGGGGCTGTTTTGGTGTTTGTTTGTTTGTTTTGGGATTTTTAAATAAGACACAGATGCCAATGGGGTCCAGGTCTCTGTTTTTGCTGAGTGAGCTAATGTAGAGAAAGAGCTGAGAGAGTCCAGCTTCAAGGGCAGTCAAAACCCAGACTGTCTCCAAAACTTGTCCAGCTCCCTGAAGGCTATATATCTCCTTTGCAGTAAGGCACAAGTATTAACATCAGACCTTGAGAATGTCAGTGAAAACTCTTGGTTCGAGATGGATGTTCAGCTCTTCTTAATCACAAAAAGTAAGGGCTTTCAAACGTAAGGATTCTCCTTTTTTTAATAGAGATAACCTTCAGACAGAGGTTAGCAGCTGGAGGAGTTCTGAGGGTGAATCAGGGTATTTTTATGATGGGAGAAACAGACAGCCACTTCTGTCTTCCCAAAGCTTCCTAAAAGTCTGTCCTGTGCTCATCCTTATTCCTGCAGAGTGATGTCATTGTTTCCATCTTGTGTGTTTTATTTCCTTGGATACGAAGCAGGCGGGGGCTATAGAAACTGGGTGTGTGGCTGGCTTGGCCTTTGATAAGGCTGTGCGTGTGTGGGCAATGCATGAAGCAATAGGTATATAAAGTAACAACACTGACTGGGAACTGTGCTGGCATATCGCGACCTGCTGGTTTTGGTTAAAAGGCGTTACTGCATGGGTGTGGAATGTGTCAGGGACATGGAGGGAGAGGATGTGGGAAGCTAGTCTTGTTGTTTTACCCCCCTACAATAACAAAACCCCAAACCCTTCCTAATTTTTAATCAGATTTCAAAGCATTGCAAAAGATCTTTCCATAGCTGAAAAACCCCAAACAATAACAGAGGGAGAGGTGAAAGTAAAGGCCTTTCTTTAATACTTGTGATTGCAGCTGATGAAACATAGCATGGGGTAGAGTTTGCCATGAAGATGTCCTCTCCTGAGCTGTTGCTGCATGTTTGGCAAAGCAGCTTCCCCACAGACGTGCCAGCTGCTCACAAGTACGGCCTTTGCTCCCTGGGTGGCTTTGCAAGGGCAAGGATGGAGCTCTGGGGTTTGCCTGCCGGTCTCTGCTCTCCTTCACTATCCACAGGACTAGAGGGCTCTCATTCCCTGAGGTTTGGTCAGGGGCCCATTTTCTTAGAGCCGAGTAAACATTTGTACTGAGAAATGTTTCATCTTGTTTCTTTTTGGCGTGGCTCTCGAGGTGTGCAATCCAGCATTGCCTGCCTGAGCTTCAGGGCTCTGACTTGGGATGCAAACACATCCCACGTTTCTGAGGCCCTGTGAGGATAGCAAGTTTTGCTGGCTAATTCGGCTGCTCCAGGCATTGTGCAAGCTTTTGCTTTTCCCTCCAACTGCACTGTCTGGGGGCTTTTTTTTTTTTTTTTTTTTTTTTCCTAGTTTGTGACATAACATCAGAGTGAATCCCCTGACTCCAAAAGCTGGCCAGTTTATAAATCACTACTGCATACCTGGAACTAGTTTTTGGTTTCAAGCAGCCCCTTGCTCCATGTTTCACCTCTCTTTCCTCCCGAGACTGTAGAGGTAGCCTGGGAAGAGGCAGGTTGGGGAGTGAGGGTGCTGTAGCTTTGGTGGCACCAGGACATTAGCCAGCAACTAACCTAACCCAACTGAATTCCTTCAGGCCATGCTGTGGGGGGAGGAAAACCCCACTTAACGGGAGAGGCTGTTTGAGCCCTTACATCTTGGTTTAGTTTATTTAGTGAGTACAAAAGGCCTCCAGATTTTTCCTGTTTCTAGTGGTGGTGAGGTCAGTACAGGTTTTGCACAGGATGGCCTTGGCCACGTCATTGCAGGGTGGAAGGGACCCAAGAGCCCACCCTCACCCCAGTCTGCTCCCAAATACTCGAGGGCACGAGGCCATGGAGGTGTCCAGATGGCTTTATACTGCTGGTGTGAAGGGTGAGTCCCAGCTCAGCTGATAGAGGGGAATCATCCTGGGCTGCCTGTCTGTCTGTCTGCCTGCTTCACTGACAGCTGGGAACTTCCCTGGAATCACAGGACCCCATTCCCAGCAGTGGAAATGGGTCCAGTGGTGGGAGTGTTGGCGAGGAGGAAGCAGACGCCCATGCCACAAGCCACTGGCTGGCCCCAGGCACAGAAGTGACAGCTGATGTCGCTGTGGGGATTTCACAGCCTGGACATGTCAGCGTCACTGAGGATGGCCTCATACGAGCGGGAGGAAGGGGCCATTGTTTTCCCTGATAACTCCCCATGACGCAGCCTGCAGCTGGTGCAGTAGGAAATGCTGATCTGCTTCCTGCCCTGGCACAGGGATGTTTTCCCCATCCTCACAGCCTGGCACCTTTGCTGGCAGCCCTGTGCTGGGTGGGCTGCAGTGGTGGTGGTGGGACCCCCTTAGCACCCAGCTAGGATGGCTGTGTTGCAGTGCCTGCAGCACATGGCTGTGTCCTGTCTGCCCCTGGAGAGAGCTACTGCCACTAACAGCCAGCACCCAGAAAAGTCATCTGGCAGAAGGTGTGCATGTCTGACCTGAAACTAGGGTCCTACAACTGTTGTTTGTCCTTAGGATTGAAAATAGGGTTTTTTCTGTGAGATGGGGACATTTGCACGAGTGGGAGCATGTGGGGTTGTGCTCCAAAGCCGCTTGGAGCTTGTTCTTACAGACAGGGTAGTTTCAGGTAGGGAGGGGGCTGCTGAAGAAATCCTTGAATTTCAAAGTGAAGCAAGAGTTTAGAAGCAGCTGGCAGAGAAGTCTGTGCAGTTGCTAATCTAGTTTACTTGGTGTAGTCACTCTGCTGGGCCTTCTGGAAACATAACCCCTGCAAAGGAAGGAGGGGAGCAAGGCTGATGTCTGTGCAGACAAAGCAACTTAACTATCATGATATCAGTTTATAGTGGTAAAATAGTGCTTGAATATCCTACCTGGTAGCTTGGGAGCTTCCATACCCCAGCTTCAGACCAAAATAACCACTGCTGGTATCCCTGCTCGCTGTGACAGGGCTGGTGTAAGGGGACCGAGGTAGAGCCACAGCGTGCTGAGAGAGTGAGGCAAGTGCTTCCAGTTCTGCCTGCAGGTGCCAACAGAAGGTGTCTCTGAAGGGATCTAACATTAATCACACTCCTCTGTGCTACTCTCAAAGAAAGAACAGGTCATGTTCTGACTGGATAAGATCATGTCCTTTTAGCTGACTGTCAGTTCTTCTCTGCAAACAGACCATTGCTTACTGCTCCTGCAGTCTGTGCTCCAGCCAGGGATGCTGTTTAATGCTACTTGCCCCCTTTTCCTTGTGTTGGTCCTGGGATTACCACATCCTTAGAGATGCTGCCAACCCTTGGAATCTCAAATGCATAAACCATGTGCTGTCCCCCCACATACACACAGTGTAGCTGGGTTTTTGCACTAACATTTTCCACTTGCCTGCTGGTGGACACGTTTTTGGAAGTGTCACTTATCTGATTTTTTTCCAGTATCAAGTGAGAGCCTGTCACATAAACATGATTCCAGGAGCTAGGGCTTTAACAAAACTGCTGCACAGCACAGGCCCTAGGTTAGCAGTTCTGGAAGATCTTTAGGTAAATATATTTGACAGTGAGAACACCTTATCTTTTGATCTTGGGATCATGAAGGCACTTCTTCTTTGCCAATTCCTTCCACAGCTCAAGCAGAAAGAACAGCATGGTGTAACAGGAAGTGCTGGAGAATTTGGATAGCCCTTTATAATGCTACTGCTCTTGTAATACTTGTCTGTAGACTCTTGGGTTATTCGCCTTCTGTGCTGTTCTCCAGATGGGATTTTTCCATTCTTCAGACACCAGCTTCTGCACCATTTTCTCTATTTAACTGTTATAAACTCCATTATAGTCAGTGACCTCTATATACCTGAGAGCTCCTGGAGATGTCCCAACGCTTTTGAAAGCTTGACTTAATGGTCTTGGTGTTGCTAAACAGCAGAAAACCTACCTGGTGGCCAAAAGTAGGACAAAAGCTCCTATGTGGATTCTGTGTGGGAGTGTGTGTTGCAGTTCTTGGAGTCAGGGCACTAATGTGATGCCAGTCTTTCTTCTCCATGTAGGTGCCCTGTTTTCTCAACACTTGCAGGAAGATAAGGATCCTTGAGGCCTCCACCAATGCCAAACTGAATTCGGCTTGCCTGACACATTCAAAGATTCAACATGCCCATGTGCATGTTGGATATGTAATTGAGACACCTTACTTCTTAGGAAACCGGAGTTAAAAAAACACAACCAAACTGGAAATTACTTCCCTTTCTTTAATTCTCGATTAATGGTTGAATGTTTTCTTAACACACATTGTGACATCATTTCAACTTGGAGCCTATTTGACCTAAGAGTATAACCTCCTTAGCCTAAACCTCTTGCCTCAGTCTTTCATGAAACCAACTATTTATGTGCATATCTGTAACACTCTCCCATTCATGGCCTCTGAATGGTGGGCTAGCATGTGTATCTAGTGCTGATATAACTGTTCCCCATGGTTTGATATACAGGCTAAAGTGGGGTTTTTTTTTTGCTAAAATCCACATTTTTGCCATGGGAAAGACTATTTTCACAAGTTCTGTTATGTGGTTTGAATGAGATTGCAACAAAGGAAGATTAGCTAATAACTCCAGGGTCGTTTTTCCTTTGGTGTGTGGGAAAGCTTCATGGCTAACATCCATACATATTGGCCAGAAAGCTGTGGGAGAGCAGCCTCATCACTCCACACCTGAACATCCTGAGCTACCCCACTGATTTGAAATGACTTGTAACTCATGAGGGCGTTTGGATCCACGCCGCTCCTCTCCGAGGGATCTGTGCTCTGCTTGATGCCATAAATAGCATTTGAATACCACAAAGTGAGATGACTCCCATCTGTCAGTCTGGGGAGGCTAGCCAGCTGCCTGAGGAAGTCTGGAGACAAAAAAGTGATTTAAAGAAAAATCTGTAGGGGAATTTAAGTCATACTTTTTTCTAATGAGTGTTTATCTTGTAACTATATCTCTATCCAACAAACGCTGTGAGATGTTTGCAGGGCAGTAAAAGCTCACGTCATTGCTGTAGAAGTCAGTGCCTGTTTAGAGTGGGAGTGGGAACCAGTTGTGTTAATTAGAGCTGGGACCCACGGGCCCAGCGTGCTGAGAAGTGCCCCCTTTGATCCTGTGCCATTGGCTGTTAGCCCTGTATTGAAGCCATGCCCAATCTCTATGGCTGGCTGAAACATTTCAAAATTTGTGTTTTGGTGCCATCTCTTAGCCCTTGATGTCTTAGCCACCTCTGTGGCTGTTAGTCCTTTCTTATGCCTGCTCTAGTGAGGCCCCATAATACTTTCTCTTTGCTTTGGTCAAACATCTTCTCTTGGGAGAAATAAGCCCTGGATGTTATCTCTGCCACAAGACTGCTAATTCCCAGCCTGCTGAACAGGTGGGGAGGCTTAGAAATGTCCTCATTTTTGTTAGCACTGCCTGTGATTAAGAAGAGTCTTAGCTCAAGTCTACTTTAACTTGGATTTTCCCCTTTTCTTATTAGATTGTAGCCTGTGTTTCTAAGTATACACTACTACTGCTGAAAGCCTCGAGTTTGCAGCAAACCCAGAACATCTGGGTGGTATTTTATACTTCCAGCACTGAAGAAGTTGCTGAAAGTTAGCTGTCACTGCCTGTGGACAATCTTTTGTATTAACAATGGTCATCTTCACACCTTTGTTGTCTAGAAATTCCAAAGTTGTTCATCAAAGACAGCCGTGAACCCTGGTCTTAGTTGAAGGAGCAGAGATGCTGCAGAGCACTTGAAGTAATGACAAATCCTTTCTTTTTGGGTTGTCTTATCTAAAGGAAGCCAAACTTTCAGATGTCATTGAGAAGTGCTTCACTTTCTGCCCCTCGTCTTCACTTTTCCATAGAAATCAACCATGCTCTCAGGAATTGCAAGGAATGTTTAGAATCTGTAGTCTCACATGAGAAGGTCGGTCCTGTAGTTTACTGTAGGCTTGCAGGAGCTCCCAGGTGTGTGGTACCTTGAGGTAATAGCTGTTGCTGAGGTCTTATGTTCCCAGTATGTCAACACTGAAATGTCCTGAAGCTCTTCCTGAAGCTATCCAGCATGGGCCCTCATGCCATGTGGAGGATGCTCACTTGCTTTGGTGGTTGTGGTCACCTGCTCCACAGCTGAGACCCACATGCTGGCCACCACTGCAGTGGCTGTGGGGCTGCCCTGTCACACCCACCTGCATGCCTGAGCACCTCTGACTGTTGCCTCTGCTCCTTTGCATGCAGGAAATCAGGCACATAGGAAGTGCACACAATCGGAGCGCAGTGCCCTTCACTGCTGCCACAGCTTCTGCCCCCAGGGTGATCACTGCCCAGTACAACAGCCCGGCAGGCCTCTACTCCTCAGAGAACATCCAGACCTTCAACAGTGCGGTGGAGACAAAGACATCACCTGGGGCCCTGGAGCCCAGCAAGCCGTAAGTACCCTCCTCACCTCCCCTCCCTCCTGGCCCTCCAGGGAAAGGCTTCGGCAGACGCGAGTTCACTGCGAAGGTACCGGTTTGTTAAATCAAGAACAGCTCTCTTTCAGGACAGCAGTAGCAGAAGAGGCACAAGCGTGGATGTTGTTCCCAGGGACAGGGCTCAGAGAAGTGGGGAATGTTTCATGAGGTGCAGACGTGAAATTAATGCTGTTGTGTTTCTTTGTTTAGCAGAGACCGACGCAGTTTCCGCGTGCGTTCAGCATGACATACCAGCCCGCTGGTCTGAACAGGTGCCTGATAGCTTCTTACAAGCACTTCTAAAGTTAGGGTTTTGTGCCTGCTTCACTGCAAGGCTGGGCAGGAAGGCACCAGCTAGTGCTGGAAGCACACCCATCCCTGTTCCCAGCTGGCCTGGGATCCATAGACAGGCTCTGCCTCAGTTTGGATAGTTCTGTGTTTCATTATCAAACTTTGCTTTTCATAGGAGTTTTAAAAGGTAGCTGAAACATTCATTCCTGTGTGAGGGGTTTTACATATGAGATTGGTAAGGGTCCCAGCCTTGGAAGGGCCTGTTCATTTTTGTGTTTGCAACTGAGCCTCACCAAAGACATTGTTTTATCTTAGATTTCCAAAGTTTCCCCTTTTTTTGTTGGAGGTAATAAACCAGGAGTATCTGAAAGTTTTCTGGTTGTGACAGTCAGGTCACTTAACTGCTTTAAATCTCTGCATAGCAGTATCAAACTGCCTAGAAGGCTTTGGCTATTTTTATAATAAAAGCTGGAAGACCAGTGCTTTTGGTAATACTTGATTAAATCTCTGACTTGAGAATGGGGAAGCAAAAGTAACTTCAGCCTCTGCTGTTGCAGGGTGCAAAGACCTGATTCTGGTTTAACACAAGCCTGACAACTTGTCTGTGAGTGAGACCAGCCCCTTGCATTGGCAGCCCAGTGTGCAGCATGGGCCTTCTAGGCAGTTACAGTTCTGCAGCTGGCAGATGAGGTGACAGATTGTTCTTCATTTGCTTCTGGTAGGCTCAGTAGCCTCATTCAGGGGCTGGGCAAAAGCAGAGCAAGAACAAGGAAAATGTGACTTTGCATTAACCTGATGGGACCATCTGGCAGTGAGATACCATCTCTGGTCTAGTCTGGCATCCCCTCCATATGAGAGTGCTCCCTGGAAGCCAGGTAGATTTGGCTGGGAAATTGTAGCTGATCCCAGTCTCTTGCAGGGATCAGCAAAGAGGTGGGTTCCTTCTAGGGCTGTGGCTCCCTCTGCACCTCCTAGCAGGAACATCCATTGCCAGCCCTGCTCCATCTTGGATACAGGGCATCTCTTTCATCTTTTCCTTGCTGAAACACAGCGAGTTGCAAAGGAATGCTGGGAAAACTGCAGATGAGGCTTTGATGCCAAAATGCTTTTGTTTAGAGTCATCAAAAGCAAATGAATTACTGCTGGTTTTCAGTGAGAGCCAGGGGCCTCAGCCTGCCATTGAAAACCCACTGTAAACTCCCCAGTGCACAAGCACAGGATGTCTAGGTTCTCCCTTCACACACTCTTCCAGCTGCCTTTAAATTCCTGCCCATCTGTTTTGCTGAGTTATTTGGTACATGCCTGACTTTGCCCTGGGTTTACCTGACATTTATCTGCATCCCCATCCTGCACCCTGCAGATACAGAGCCTATCTGAACCCAGCCCCTGATCCTGCCACTGCACGTGGTGATGTGACTGGAGACCTAGTCCATGCTTCACCCTTAGAGGCGGTGTGGTATAAATGCATGGCTGTAGTACATATAGAAATAAAAGGAAGTATCTCCACTGGATTTGATGTCACAAAGCAGGTGGGGACAGAGAAGCCCCACTGCTGAGCACATATGGTTTGGAATGGGATGTGAGATTACCCCTCAATAGGATGCCAAGGCTAGGTTTGAGACGAGCAGCAGTGAAGGTGGCATTCCTTGTCTGGACAGTGGGAGCACAAGTGTGTGCACACGGAGTTAGTGTATAATGAAGCCCCTGCTGCCACTTCATTGCTTTTAGAACCCGTGCATTTGCTTATCAGTGGAGTGCTTGCTTTTTAGTGTTTGTGTGGACACACCTGGAGTGTGAGACCAGAGGCACAGCATTAGCCAGAAGCCATAAAGTTGTGTATTTAGTGGTGTGTCCTTCAGACAGTATTCTGCAGCTGCTTGATGACTTGAAGTATTTGGCTTTGTCCTTCATTAATTTCTTTCTTCTTTCCTTTCTTCCTGCTCTGCATTTTCCCCTCAATCTGGCAATGTAAACCCCAAACAATCCTTGAACAAGCCCCCCTGCCCCTGCCCGTGCGGCCACGTGGGCTGGCGGCCGCCCGTGGCCGGTGGGTGCGATGCAGGCTCCCGTCGCCTCGGTGTATGACCCTCTGCAGAGCTGCGAGCTGCGGCGCAGGCACAGCACCCCCTCCAGCCCCGGCCAGCTCCGAGCCGGGCCTGAGCAGCTGAAGCACGTGGCCCAGGTCTGCCCCAACAGCCCTGTGGAAGTGGAGGTGCCGGGACTCAAAGTGCTGCACGTGCAGTTCAATTCTCCCCTGCAGCTCTATTCACAGAGCAACATCATGGACACCCTGCAGGGGCAGATCTCTTCTGTTAGCCCTGATTTCCCCAGGTAACCTGCCCACGACCTCTGTAGCCAGCTCAGCACATATCCTTGTCTGCATTTTGATGTCCACGAGTCTCTTGTCCCTGTCTGTGCCTCATGGCATTGTCCGGTCACAAGAAAACAGCATTTACATTTCACCCATCCAATGTTAGTGCATGACTCTTCACAGGAGCTTTCTCTGCCTTGTGTCTGTGCCCAACACCATGGGAAACAGCAAAACATGTTTTTGGCGTGTCAGTATGTCCACTGTGCCCCGCACACCCACACAGCGGGACCTGCCAGCGGCTCGTGGCTTTTCTGGAGGAGCCACCTGCAGCAGATGGGTTTGCTGAGGGTAGGAGAGTGCTTTATTCTGAAAGCTGGTGTTTTTCTTGCACTTGAAATGACTTTTGTTGTTTGTGACAGGCGCTGCCAGTCTTTGTTCTTTTGTTTCACTGGCCATGGGTGTGTGCTGAGCATGTTTCATATCAGGCTGAAGCAGATCTCCATGCTCTCTGTCTTTGCCTGACAACACTCATGCATTTGGAGCAGCCTACCAGGCACGTGGGGGGACAGTCTGTGTTCCCACCCCTGCCCGCTTGTCTGCAGAGGTTGCTGCAGCACAGGCTACCTCTTCCCAAAGGAGTGGAGGATGCTCAGCATGCTCTGAGGTCTGCAGGACCTGTGGTGAGCCTCAGCATCACAAGGCCTGGGTGCTGTTTGATGACTTCTTTGTGGTACTTGGGAACCCTGGCCTTGCCAGTGAGTGACAGCCTCTGGGTTTTACAGGGAGAACTTCAGTGTCAGGACAGGTGAAACAGAAAGCACATTTATCTCTTGCAGGAGGAGTCCAGTCAAGGGTGAATTGTGAACCTTCTGTTATGTGACCAAGCAGCTTGCAGCTGTGTGACATGTGGCCCAGGACAGTGGTCAGTCCCAGGGCTTCCATGGGGCAGAAGAGGACACAGGCAGATCTCATGGCTCCTGGACTGCTCACAGTTCCCTTCTGGGACCCATGTACTTCAAAGCAGAGAAGCTGGTGTCCTCACCCCTGGATGCACACAGCCAAGCTTTGCCATGTGCCAGGAGCCAAGAGGTGGTGGGGGTGCTGAGGATTTACTCCTGCCTTGTTACTCAGTGCAGTTACTTGCTGCAGGTCAGTGCTCTGGCTTGTAGTCAGTACCATGCACACCAGAAGGGGTCACACTGCCAGCTCTCTGTGCTAGCCTAGAGGGCTGACAGTGCTCACAAAGGAGCCCTAGACATCAGCAATTGTTTAATGGCAAAAGGGTGCCCTCCAAGCACTGGGCCTTCCTGTAGCCTTGACACCCTTGTAAGCTTTGCAAAATAGGCTGGCGTAAAATGGTAAAATATTATTAGTAAAAAATAAACTGTGCTTTTTGAAGATTCTGTGCAGGGCCATGTCTTTATGGTTTTTATTACTATCTTCTTTACCAGTATTTAAGGCTCAGTGATCCAGTATTAGTCAGTCAGCATTGCAAGTTGCCCATGGTAGCAGCAATGAGATCCTGTAATGGTTGTGTAAGTCTAAGACCCAATAAATGTTGCTGGGTTTGTTCCCTGCAAAGTTTCTGCATGAAGGAACTCATGTGCATGGGAAAAAACACCAGTTGCTGGTGATTGCTGCAGATAAAGTACCTGTGTAACAGGAGATGCCAAAAGTCAGCTGGCATACAGAGACTCAGTGTCTTGCAGGTACAATTTCTGTGCCTGTGGCCTGGCCCTTTCAAAGGATACACATGCTTTTTGGAGATGTTTTTTAATTTAAGCATCATAGCCTTCTGCCCTGACAGTTTGAGGTGTTTTACTCTGCTGGTGCAAATCTGGGTTGGATGTTTTTTATTGCCTTTTGGACATCTTGTATATGTAAGTGGACATATAGGGCTCATTCCTGGGAGAGCTGATCTGTGTGTTTCACAAAGCCACAATGCATGGTTGAAATGTGATGGCTTCGTTTGAATGCTTTTTAAGATGATTTAGCCTCTGCTTTTTGGATGCATGTTCCTGAAACATTCTTAGTATGCAAACTGCAATGAAAGTCTTCTTGCATAATGTTTTTACGGGTGGATAGAGCAATGAGACTATATGAGTTTACATGAGATGAATGTAATGTGAAGCATGGGACATCTTCTGTCTAATAGAAGGCACATTATTTTATTTTGGGTAAGAAGCTTCAGTAACTGAGATTCAGGCTTCAGAGGTTCAACTGTTTGCATGTCTAATGTGCTTCCTGCTCCACTGAAAATTGCTAAAGATGGAAACATTTTATGAAATCCTTTTTATGGAAATAGCATTTTATAACTCATGTGATGATTTTCCTTCTGATGCTTGAAGAGTTTATTATGTAGAGTAACTCCCAGATGACTCAATTGGTCATTGGCATGGAAAGTATGCAGTTGCCTCCTCAAGAAAAAGATTTCCCTTTGCAGTTTAGTCTGAACCTCAGGATGTTTATGTACTTTTCATGCAATCACAGAGTGCAAGAATGGTGAAACTGAGTAGACCATTTAATTTATAAGACCACATTATAGAATTGAGCTATCAGAGGAGATTTATCAGCTATTTCATTTTATTGTATATGTTTTACTGCAGTTACAGAACACAAGGCAGGCAGGAACTTCCTGTGTCCTTTAGGCAATCCCTTAGTCCAGCATTTGGCAGTTTAAGCCACTGATTTAAATAATTCCTACTGTATATTTGTCCAGACCATTTTCAAATCCTTTAGTTTGGAGGTTACCCACCTGTCCACAGCAATCTGCCCTAGTATTTCAGTGTCAAATAGACTTACTGGAAAGCTTTTCCCAAGGGATATCCTAAATATCTTCCTGCAGTTTAAGCCTATCCTCTACCCACTCCATGTGGAGAATATCCTAGGTGCTGCCTCCAGACTCTTTTTTTATCCCCTAAGACCCTTCAAGTTGCAAAATGGCCACTTTTTCCATGACCCTGTGCTGTGAAAAGCTGCCCCTGAAACACCTTGGGCTCTAAGTTGAGGATGCAGGTCCCTCATGACATAAGGGGTAGCAGCACTACCTCAGGGCAGCTGAACTGAGGGCTTAGCCTTAGCCTTAGTGGGCAGAAATCTCTGCCCTTGAGCTGCTCATTAACCTTAGTAAAATACTGTAAATTGGCTGTGGCTCAGAGCCTCCACCTAGAAAATGGAAATAGTAACACACCTGAAAACCAGACTAAATTACTGCCCTTCAGGGAATCTTCTAGTTAAATCCTGCAGCTGCTACTTTGTGAAGGTGATATTTACATGCAATTCATAGGGTACTTGCAAAGATTTCTTTCTAATGGAATAAACTTTACTTAGTTTGAGATTCACAGTGGTGTAAGGTAGCAGTGTAAGGTAGTTTATGCATGCAAGGAACATGCGTGGATGGCACAGCTACCACGTGGGACTCCCAGCACATGAATTCTTTATTTTCCTGTTAACAGAGCTGTGATTTCCTGGGCAGAAGGTTTTAGTTGCTGGAGTGCATGGTAATTGTGAGGCAGGGAGAGCCCTGGCTGGGGCAGTGAGCAGCTGCAGCAGCAGGACAGCCCAGCGTGCCAGTCCCACCAGAGCACATCCAGCACCCCGTGTTCATGGCCTCCTGTCGTGCCTGTGCTTTGCACGTTCATTCTTCAGTCATGTGATGCATCGTGAACATTTTGCTAGAGGGATTTGCTTTAGTTTTCATCTGTTTAACCAGAGGATTCTCTGTTCCTTCCTCAGTTTAGATCAGCATAACCAGACCCCAGGCAACATTGCCATAGATAAACAATCTGAGGTTTACAAGATGCTGCAGGAGAATCAAGAGTCAAACGAGCCACCCAGACAGTCTGCTTCGTTTCTTGTCTTGCAAGAGATCTTGGAGTCAGAGGAGAAAGGTGAGTACTTACTGCACACCTCATCTGAGTGTGCTCTTCCCCTCTGCTGTTCTTTGGGCTGAGTAACATTTAAAATTTTATTTTCCATTTAGCTGTTGATTGTTCAAGGTAGCATCCATAGTTGGCTTCTACAGAGACCTACAGACCCTGTCACTGATTTGATTCCTCCATATTCTCTCATTGATTAGTTTCAGTATCTATGGGCCCATATTACTGCTTAATCATTGAGTGAGCACTCCAGAAATAAACCCTTGCAACATTTAGTTATCAAGAAGGAATTTTTAAAGTTACAAAACCTCCTGTTGTTTTTAATGTTTTGGCCCCTTTAAGCTAGTACTCACTGATTAAAAACCAAGAATTTGGATGGTATCACAAGACAGTGCTCTTCAGTGAGTTCTAGTGCATCTGAACTCCATGCTCCTGCACAAGAAGTATCTCCTTCTGCAACTGAATGTAAAAGTACAGAAACTGGGTTACAGTGAGCAATTCACAGCTTTTAACCTCTGAAAATTTGCTCTTCTTGGCATTCTTGATCTGACATCTGGACTCGTACAATTCAGAGCTATAGAGTTTAAGATAAAAAAGCCAATTAACTTATTTGGGGGCTAAATCGTGCTCTCTTCTCCCCTAAAATAAAATAGAATAAACAAATGAATGGGAAAAGAATTCCAAGAATGACCTTTTTTTTTTGTCCTTAGGCCAGTCTTTTGTGTTCTTAGCTTGGCAGTGATAGTTCAGTTTAATCCAAAAAAAGCCTGGTGCTGAGATATTCACCACAAAGAGAAACAGATCAGCCAAGTGCTGGTAGGTCTGAGGGATCTGTAGGGAAACAGCAAAATGAAGGAAATAAGGAAACAACAGGAAGAAAGAAACCAGAATCTTGGAGACTTTAATATGCTGTTAAAATACCTACCTGAAAGAATCTTTTAAATACTGAGTGTTTGCAGCTTGCCCTCAGGGTTCAGCTCCTGTATGGAATGAGTAGCCCGGATTTCTCATGAAGCCAAGGTCCTCCCCTGTGCTTAGTAGTGGTGAAGAAGATAAGAAGCAAAAGCCTCTCTGTTTTATCTTTCTTTGAAGATTTGCAGCATTGTTGGGATTCTCTGGCACAAGGTTTGCCTGCCCAATCACGGGCTGGGATAGGCTCTGGCGCTGGCTGTGGCATTATTCCACAGTGAGCTGATAATGCCTCAGCATCAAACACACCCTGCTGCAGTCAGATCCTTTCGCGTGACAAGTGGCACATTGGATGGGCCTTCTCCCAGCCTGGCTTGTGAAGGGCAGCCTGAGCCATCCCCAGCTGGGACAAGGCCCTTGGGGCATCGCTGGCTGTGTGGCTGCACTGACTCACACCAGCCTGGGGCAGGCACAGCACAGTGGGGGTGTTTGGAACACCACGGCTGGGCTTTTAAAACCTGACCCTGTGCTCAAAAGTGGAGAGTGTTCCACTGGGTGGAACATGCCGTGTTTCCTGTGATTGTTTGATTAGGAGAGATTTAAAAAACATGTTGTCAATATTGCTGATAAGAGCAAGGTGCTGGTTGAGGCAAAGGGAGTGAACAGAAGTGATAGGGAAGAGTCTGAAAATGTGATTGCCTCTTGCTTCCAGTGAGGGTCACTTGCAGCAGCTCTTGGAGGGCAGGTGGCTCTTGTTATGTTTGGAGGGTTAGGGAACTTGCACCTTTGGACCAGCATCTGCACAGAGCTGGGTGCAAACCTGTGAGCTGAAGGCTGCCCTAAAGGCAAACAGTGCAGTATCACCTGCCCCGCAGCTGAGGTAGGCCATTCCCCCCCTTTTGCCTTCAGCTCTTCTATCACTGGTGCCCTGGGCTGTGTGAGTCCCTGACATTGCTGGTCACCAGGGTGTGTCTTGGGAGGGTTTTTCCACCCCTTGCACTGGGAATGCCCACTGTGAGTGTGCTCTTGGTTTGACACTGGTCAGAAGGGTTTCATCAGTGTCCCTCACAGTCCAAGGTGTTTCTGGTGAAGTATCATGGGAGTCTCAGCAGCCTCCTTCCCTTGTTAATTGGTGTAGAACCCCTTGAAAAAGTTAGTCCCATCATTGGTGTCATTTTATAAAAGGCTCCTTTTTCCCTGCAGATATTTAAAGGCTTGCTTCGTATCCCGCATCTAGGATCCACTGCTGGTTTAGGCATCCAGGTCAGCACAATGTCTCCTGCAAAGGCCCTGCAGGGATTCCCTGCCCCAGGGAAGCTGCAATAGGGAGATACCTGGAGCATGCTGTGCAACAGCAAGGTTATCCCCAGTGCCCCAGGGCTCTGCAAGGAGTTTGTTAACCAAATCCAACTCCACTGTAAAACAGACTGGAAAAGGGCTTTGATAAGCCAAGCCTGCCAGAACACCCACCTCTTTCTGAGCTCGAATCTGGGAATCAGCTTGACCCTGTGTGTGATCAGGACACTTCAGGCAGACTCCAGTGCTGCCAAGGCTGGGGCTTTGCTTTGCTTTGTGCATCTGTGCATGTGAGACACATCAGCTGAAGTCTGATGGGCTTTTAAGATGAGAAAATGCTCTCATCTGACTGCCCACCATCTCAAGCCCTCCCATTTCCAGGGCGAGGTTCAGCTGTGTCCCTCCTTTACTTCCTCCCCACACATCCCTAAATCCCTGCCCACTTTCCATGCATGAATCCCTGCCTCAGAGCTGGGGTTTTAAAGAATATCATGCGCCCAGCAGAGCATCTGCTTGGGAGGAACAGCCTCAAGCCACGCATCTCACATGCTCTGAAGCACTCTCCTTCCACCCCCAGGAGACCCTACCAAACCATCTGGATTTAGGAGCGTCAAAGCCCCTACCACAAAGGTGGCCTCATCGATTGGGAATGCCCAGAAGCTGCCCATGTGCGACAAGTGTGGATCTGGCATTGTGTAAGTACGCCTGTCCCTGGGGCTGCGGGTGAGCAGCCCATGCCTGTGCCAGGGCTGAGGTACTGCACCCACCCCACTTCACTTACCCACGTCCAGTGCATCCAGGACACTCAAGGCATGTTTATTCTCACCAGCTTTGATAACACTAACCTTGCAGTTCCCTGCAGTGAGGCAGGAGTTGGGTTTCCATCTACAGATCCGCATCAGTGGAAACCAGAGCAAGTCCCTGTGAGTCAAACCTTGAGGTAGTTTTGCTGCAGTGTTTTGCTTACCTGAAATCTGTTTACAGCAATTGGAAACAAAATGACCTTTCAATTCAGGGCCTGTGTATTTAGTGCATTTCCCGTCTCATGCTCCCAGGTGGGGCATGGAGACTTGCCTTGGTGGTCCAAGGCAGTGGGGACTGCAGAGCTGCATTCTGCTCCCCACTCTCTTGTAGGACCTCACCTCTACTGTGTCTGTGCACACTTTTTTTGTGTGTGTTTATGTGGGTAAAATCCAACTCCAGCAGACCTGGGGTTTGGGTTTGATACAGAGCTGCTGTATCTTAAGTGTACCCACACATTGAAACCCATGTCTTGGAGTTGCTCAGTTTTTCAATCTCAGATTCTTCCCTGCAGCCCCCTTAATTTAACAGTTGACTACACAGCAGACAAGTACTGTTAGCCAAACCTGCATTGTCATGGAAGAATTCTGATTTTTCAGATGGTGCCTGCCACAGGCTACCAGATTGTTGCTGAGACCCACTACACTGTGAGTGGATGGTCCTGGCATGCCTGGAGCATCTGGACCAGCAGATTCATTACAGAGGCAGTCCATACCCTGTAAAATATGAGTCAGAGACAAACCCTGTAATTATTCAACCAGCTGGGTAGGTCTGGAGAGAAAGCACAAGGCCTTTGAATAGCACTCAAAACTAATGAATTATAGAAAATAGAGATGGCTGCTGGAACAAAGTAACGCTGGAAAATTGTTGTGTTGGGGCTGATGGTAGTTAACACATTGCTGTGTAGTTTTTGTAGTTTTTCTAGTCAGCTGTTGGGTTATGCTGTGAAGTGTTCCAGTAAGAGCTTGCCCACATTTGGCTGGATGTGTTCACTGCAGCTCCCCAGCAGCCATGTCTGAGATGAAAACCAGGACCTGGTCTCTATGTCAGTCACTAGCAAAAGGGCAGTGCTGGCTATGCAGCCTTCATCCCTGCATTTCTGCATTTGTTTTGCCATCCAGTTGGCTTGTACCTGGATTTTGCTTCCCTATATGGTCAAGCTACTGCCTGCCATTTGATCCTGAGCATTTGAATGCTGTTGTGCTGTCTGCAGCCCTCAGCTAAAGTTGCCATCACAGTAATTCTTGCCACCACAGGTGGCAAGGGACAAGGACTGTCCCTGTGTAAGGTACACAGGTCATTGCTGGGAAACACTTTCTAGAGGAGAGTTGCCATGCCAGCACATCTTGGGCTTCTAAAAGTGCTGTTAACATCTGCCTGACCAGAGGCAGGGCCTGTACTTTGACTTGTCAGGAGCAGAAGAAAATTGTTCACCTTTGGGATGGTTTGGGGCTGGGCTGGGTGGGAGTTGTTGGGGGAGGAGGGAGACAGTGGTGGGCACTGAGGAGTGCTGGTTCCTCCACAGAGGGATATTTGTGAAGATCCGGGACAAGCAGCGGCACCCCGAGTGCTACGTGTGCAGCGACTGTGGCACCAATCTCAAGCAGAAAGGACACTTCTTTGTGGAAGACCAAATCTACTGCGAGAAGCACGCGCGGGAACGGGTGACTCCCCCGGAGGGCTACGAGGTGGTCACCGTCTTCCCAAAGTAAACTGCGTTGCAAAGCCAATGTGGATGATTTATCCTCTGCTGATTTCCCTTGGAGAGCATTATCCCTACCCCCTGCAGAATCTTGTTTGCAATAAGGAATGCTAGGCATGGCTTTGAATTCCCTTGTCATTATTAATCCTCCATCTGTTCACATGAGATGTCACTAATTGTTCAACATTCTTTTCATCCTCTCACTTTTTTTTTAATAAACAGAATTTTTTTTTCCTTCATTGTGCTGTCAACCACACAGGAAAATCAGAAGCCAAAGTCAGATTACAACTTTTCTGTGTTCCAGTTATTTGCCATCTCTTTGCCTTCAATAAATGGGATTGATCTACAAGGCAGAAGTGTCTGCTTTCTGCTGTTTTCCTTTTGTGCTAGATTGTGGTTCCCAGGCAGCAGAAGAGGTGCCCAGTGCATGGCAGTTTATCCTGGGTCTTGCTGCAGCTGAGCTGTGAGCAGCTGCCTGCTGGCAGCCAGCAAGGGGCAGGTGGGCACAGCCAGGCCTCAGAGCAGACTGGTGACCTGTGCCCAGTGCAAGGCAGGCGAGAGATGGAACTGGGCACATCGGTGTTTCCTGCTGCTGCATCACCACAGATGTCCCTTTGTTCCCCACAGTCACAAACAGCTCTATGAGAAAAATGATCGCATGATGCTTTGTGGAAACGAGGGAATCTGACAGTGAAGACAGGAAGGTTTGAGTGGCCACAGTCCCTGTTCTGGCTCCCCCTGGGGGGAACCACATGTGGCTGCCCAAGGCATCACCCTGCTCCTGGTGCTGCTGCTGTGCACAGCTGCTGGAGGGTGCCTTTGGGGGGTTGATGTGGGGAGGGGGCACATGGCCCTTGTGCCCTGGACAAAGGGCTGATGGTGCCTCAGGAGCAGAACCTCCACCCGTGTATGGAGCACAGAGGAGGCCTGCAGTGGTTATTTCTCTCACACCTCTAAATGAGATGCTGGCTGTTCCTAATCTTGTAAAAATAAACGGTTTCTAAGATGTGTCATCTTTCCTTTAAAACAAATTGCTGGTGGTTGAAAGCAGGGTGGATTTGTAGCTGTACAGGCCCTCTGTGGCTGGCACAGGGCCCCTGGAGTTAGTGGGTGCATCTGCAACAGCTACAGACGGGACATGTCCCTGCCCTGGAAAGTCCTGTCTGTGTTCAGCAATGCTGTACTGCTGTTTCCTCTCCTTCGCAATGAATCACACCACAGCACAGCTGCATTGTAAAAAAAAAACAACAGCAAAACCCAAATAAACCAAAACAGCCAAGCTCAAACCACAACCCCAAACCCACTCCTCATCTGAGGTAAAACCAGCCTGACACCAAGGCTATAAGCTTCCTGCTGTTCTGATAAACTGCAGCTTTTGGGCAGGTTAGGCAGGGGACTAATTCACCAACCCAGATAAATTTAGTTCATCCTCTCATGTTCCTTCATATATGGGTAGAGGCAAGCAAGCAAGGCTGCCATAGCTCAACCAGCAAACTTTGTTTGGATCATCCCTAGGAAAAGCCTGGCTTCTCTGGGCCACTGGCACACGTCAGCACGCACCTGCACAAACTCCAGACAATAATACAAGCAGCTTTTTCAAGGTGAGAGTGGAGGGATTATTTTCATGCTGGGATGATGTCTACCCTCACTGCTGCTTATGGGGGTTAATTCTTTCCTCTCCACAGCCCACTTCCATAGGGAAAGGCTCCCTGTGCTGCAGTGTTGGCAGGAGGGACTGCACAATAAGCCAGTGGGAACCAGTGGGAAGCACAGACCCACAGAGGTGGAGTGACCCTGTAGGCACAAACTGCTCTGGCTCTATTGTGGACCAAGTCTGCCCCACGGTGGGACTGTGGCTGCTCCACACCCCCTGCCTTCTCAGCAGGCTGGGGCTCAGGGCTCCCCCAGGAAAATGCCGGCTGCCGAGGCCATCTGGAGCAGCGTCCCGGCCCTGGAGCCTCCAGTGCCTACAGAGTCACTGCATTATTTTGTACACAAACATGTCAGCAAAACAGCGTTCATTCCAGAAACCTCATGATTTTGGGCAAGGGCGTTAGAGCCTGGCCCGTGCCTGGCATTGCCCTGCCCTCCCACCCAGCGCTGCCAACGGGCAACAAGCCCTGCTTTGTGCAGGGCCATGGGCTCACCAGCCTGAGAGCCTGCAGCCAGGCTGGCAGCACAGCTGGGAAAACTGACTGCAGGGGGCTTGACACAGGAGCCAGGGACTACAGAAGATTTGTGGAGTAGTCTGGAAGTGTAGGCTTCTAATGTGGATACCAGAGTTGATCCAATTTATTACGTGGGAATGGGTTACGTGACAAAGTTCACATTTGGTACTTGAGGACTTGGATCACTCTCTGCTGTGGCTGGCTGAGAAAAGGAATGTATTTTTTTTTATGATGCAGGGCAAAATATTTGACAACTGCAGTGTTCACTTATAGCCTGACTTTGCAGATTCCTCAGGAGTTAAACAGTTGGCACTTGCAGTCTGTCAACAATAACAAAATAGCTTCAATAGGGTCACTCATGCCTTGCAGGCACACTGAGCTGCCAGCTTTAGAAGTTATCAATACTGTAAGAACACGTAAAAGGTCCATTGTGAAGCATGTTGGGCAGTTTGAGTGGGTGAGCATCGTGCCAGAGGGACTGTCTCACAAAGATGGGCAGCACAGCACAAAGCACAATCTGTCATTTTTAACACAAATTACTTTGATTTTGCACCATATTGCAGGTTAGGCAGGGTAGGCCAGTCTTCAGAAGTTAGTAGGCTGTGTGGGAGCAGCTGTCACTTATTAAGTCTTTAACAAGATTAGGTTGAGATACAGACAGTTTAATAGGGAAAGCAAAAGCCACACACACAAGCAAAGCAAAACAAGGAATTAATTCTCTGCTTCCCATGGGCAGGCAGGTGTTCAGCCATCTCCAGGAAAGCAGAGCCCCATTATGTGTAATGGTTACTTCAGAAGACAGCGCCACTCCAAACATCTCCCCTTCCTCCTTCCATCCCCGCCTTACACACTGACCATGATGTTATCTGGTCTGGAATATCCCTTTGGCCAGTTCAGGTCATTGTCCCAGCTGTGTCTTCTCCCAGACTCCTCACTGGCCTGGCAGTATGAGAAGCAAAAAAGCCTTGGCTTTGTGTAAGCCCTGCTCAGCAGTAACAAAAACAACTCTGTATTATCCACCCTGTGCTCAGCACCAATCCAAAACACAGCCCCTTACCAGCCACTGTGAAGAAAGCTAACTTTACCCCAGCCAAAACCAGCACAACCATTTATTCTTAAATCTTGTAGTAGATCTTCATTAGAATTAAAAGATGAATGAAGACTAGCAGCGTGAATGTAACATGTGGAGACAGCACATGCTGGACTTTGTATTGCTCAGGCTAATAAGTAACTGAGCAGAAAAATTAGAAACTTTTGTTTTCAGCAATTGCCAAGAAAATGGGGCTTTCACCAAGTAAAGGTCAAAGCCAGCTTACTCATTAACAGATTTATCTGTTCCCTTAGAGGCAAGTATAAACATCTCTTCCTTCTGTGAGATTCCCTTCTCTATATCAGGCCAATAGAGTAATAATGATCATAAAGTGAAAGAAAACTGTTTTCTGAAGTCTGAGGGGGTAGAGGCTTTTTTTCTGTGTTATCTGTGTCATGTTAGGACAGCTGCAACTGTGACAGCTCCAGCTGCAGTTCCATGACTGCAGTTTTTAGATGACACCTAAAAGACATTTTCACAAACCAGAGCTGAAAGTTTAAAAGCTGCCTATGTCCAGTTCTGGGGCCCTTGCAAGAAGGACACTGAAGTGCTGGAGTGTGTCCAGGGAAGGGTAATGAAGGTAACTGAGTGTTCTGGAAGGGGAAAGTGCAGAATGTTCATGTGGGTGTGGGAATGCCAAGGAGTACTTTCTGGGAAGAGAAGGGCAGTCAAGAGGTAAAGGATATTGCATAAAATCATTTCATTGGGAAAGACTTTTGAGACAGAGTCCAAGCATGAGCATGGCACTGCTGGATCCACCACTCAATCATGTCCCCAGGTGCCACACCCCCATCTTTTACATATTTCCAGGGATGGCAACTCCATCGCTTCCCTGGGCTGTTTCAGTGCTTGACATTTTTGGTGAAGAAACTTCCTACTATACAATCTCGACCTTTCCTAGTGCAACCTGAGGCTGTTTCCTCTTGTCCTATTGCTTGTTACTTGGGCAAAGAGATCAACACCTTGTTCCAACCTCCTTTCATGTAGTTGTAGAGTGATAAAGGCTCCCTTCTCCAGGCTAAACACCTTCAGCCCCCTCAGTCACTCCCAAGACTTCTGCTCCAGCCTTCACCAGCTTTGCAGCTCCCTGCACCTGCTTCAAATCAGCAACTCAGCTGCACCGGCTGCCCAGCAGTCAATGCTGAAGTAATGTCTGCACCAGAAAGATTTAGGCTATTTTAGGCTCATTGCTTTTGGTTTCTGGTTTTTTTGTTTAGTTTGTGTGGGGGCGTTTTTCTGCTGTTGTGTGGGGTTAGTTTGTTTTTCTTTAAATGTATGACACTGGCTAATGTGCTAAATGAGTAGGAAAGTGTGAATTAAGATCAGCTTCACTTGTTTAAGAAGCCAAAATCCACAGACTTTTAGAACAAACCAGGTATTTATTTAACCAAAATAATTTGCAGAACTTAAAAACAGAAGCTACACAAATGGCTTTAATGGCACGTTCTCTCCCTTCCAAATAAAACTCTAATTGGTACCATACTTAAAAAAACAACCAAAAAACAGGGATTTAGAACTTCCACAGGAAGATTTTTCTTAACAAATTTGCCAGTTTATACCACTGAGCACAAGAACTAGCTGCAAATGTGAAACATGCTCATTTTCTTACTTCTTCATGAAAGCCTACTAAAGCTATAACTATCACCTGCATTATACTCTAGAACATGTTAAAATTCACTGGAAGAACACAAGGGATTTGAATAAAGCCTTAAGGAAAGTCAGCATCAAGGACCAGTAAGCAAAAGTGACGCCTCTGGAAGATCTGAGAGATTACTTAGAGGCCACGCTTATTAAAACACACATTCTCCACTGGACTCTGATGACTCTTCTAGGACTTTGAAGACACCTATTTTTTCCTTTTTCATTTTTTCAGAGGTCTTCATTTGCTCTAAGATTAAAACAAATCAAAAGTCAACAATAACAGGTGTAGTAGAAAACAGATTTGGAAAACAAAGTTGACAAAACCATTTTGCAGAGTTGAAGAACAAGCTGATAAAACCATTTTGCTCCTTCATCAACAGTTGGCTACTAAAAATTTGTGTTTGAAAATATTTTTCAGATGTATGCTTTTAGAAAAAAAATTGCAACACCTCTGGCTAAATGTGAATGGAGAAAAGCAGTTCTAAGAGCTGCCTGAACTAGTCTAATTTTCCTGAAAAAAATACCCAGAAAACATTTTTAGTTAAATTACCAGGAGAAACATAAAGTTACAGCTCTGATAAGTAATATTCTTTTCAAAAATTCAAAGACCTGCAAACTTGTTTTCCTGGCAATTGCCATCACTTTGTTGCCCTTCCAGTGAATATTAAGCCAATGAAAAAAGTATTATATTTTTATAAATTTAGTAATTATGGCTTACCAGGGTGGGAGCTGGCATTTCGCTTTCTAAAGCATTAACTGCAGTTAGCTATAGCAAATATTCAGTATATGATGCCAAACTAATATCTTTGTATTTACATTTTTTGATAACTTTATTCTATTAATTTTGATTAGCATAGCAAAGAAGAAAAAAAGCAACCACAATAAATATGTTGCACACTAATAACACAAGACAAGCAGCACCTTCTTCAGCTCGGAAAGAGAAATTCAATTGTTTCACAGTCAGAATTTGGAAAGATACAGATCTTATTACCCATTCATCAAGAATAATTTTCTTCTTCTCTATTATCAGTCAGTTAACTGGAATAAGGAGTTTTACAGAACAATGCCTAAAATTCTTTTCCTGAATTATCTAAAACGTTGCACAAGTTTCCTAAGGCAAATTAATTTTACACAGATTACACACAGCATACTTATTTAAGGCTAAAATTTTTACTTCTAAATTCTGTAATGGCTGGGGCTTTTGTTCCTGTATCTACTTGGAGTCTTGTTCTGCTAAAGACGCTGGGGGAAACAAGGCATACTAAATCTATTAATCATATAAAAGCATTCTAGATCTGTGAACTGGACAAGAATTTTTCCTCTCAGGAAAGCTACGGGTTTTTTCAATATCTTGGCCTGATCAAGGAGTAGAATTTGCAGACAACCTCAAAAAAGAGTTGTGGTTTGTTTGGGGTTTTTTGGCAAATAGATGATCCACTGACAAGCCAAAAGAACTCTGAAAAGCTTGATTTCTTTCCTCCAAATGTTAGACTTCTTTCCCCCAAAAATGTTAGACAATGTTAGATAAATGTATTTTGTATTATGACAGCATCAAAGTACATTTTTAAGTTGGCTGGAATAAATCTTTCCTGAGAGTAATTTCTATTTTGATCAATTACAGCAACTCTCCTTGAAAGCTGCTTTGCAGAACACCTCCTAATGCATGCTTATCATTCACAGAATGCTCAGGGTACAGCACGCCTGAACGTGGTTTTCTGGAATACTTTTGTGTAAGTTCTGTTAGTTCTTCTACAGCAAACCATATTAAAAATGTCAACAAAGGGACCAAAGGGTCCTTTGTCAAACAGACAACACAGCTGTAGGGAAATGAAGCTATGGCAGTTTTTTGCACACACAGACTCTTATAAAATATGAATTTACTGTTGAACAGAATAAAGAAAACATAAAAACTCAGACTTACCAATAAGATCACTTCTATCCAAAAGTAACTCTAGATCTTCATCGCTGATTACTTTTTCTTTAGATCCTTTTACTTCCCTGTTAAAGAAGAAATAATCTCTCAATACAGATAAAAACATGTTAGTATTGCATAAAGTCAGTTTTCCCATGTAGCAGAATCCCCGGGACATTCTTTCCTCTATGAAGATCCACACACCACTTCATAAGATGAGAGAGCTTTGGACAGCTGCTTGCAAGTTACAAGTGACAAACTCATGGTCCAAGAAAATATGAAATCTGCATACCTCTCATAGTCTCTGGATTTCAGTAATTCTATTAATTCCTGAGGGTCCAGGCAGCTTTTCGACTGTGCTAGACCAGATTTGCCACCTTTAAACTGATCTGTAGAAAGAATAAATTTTAAGAAAGCACACAGAGACTGGAACAAATTACTGCTGAACATCAAAACTAATGTTAGGTTTCATTGTTTTAGCCTTCAGATAAACACACCTCACACTAAGAGAGACAAACTCAGAGGTATACGAAGGTTTGCATGCAGGCCTTTCACTTGCTATAATGTGTATGCATGTAGATATAGATGTAGTATGCAGAAGAACTGATTGAAACACCAATTCAACATGCCCACATGCACAGAGCAGAAAAGCTGTTAGTTCTACTTACAGTAAAAACACTGTAAATAAAGTTAGATGGTGGATGCTGAAGTTTGTTCCCTTTGTATTGTAAGCTGGTTAAAACAAAGTAAGTAGCATTAACCACAAGACAGGAAATATGTGAAAGATGTGGTTTGCAGAGAGAATAGTCAGAAACAGACAGAGGACAAAGTAAAACCCTGACACAGGCTGCTTTTTTGAGACTATTTACAGCATCTATTTACAGCTAATCTGAATGTCAGTCCAACTGTAAAAAACATTACACAAGATTATTATCTAACCAAAGCTGAGCATGGATGAAGTTAAGCTCGGTCTTACAATTTAAAGGAGACTGACAAGACTTGCAGTTCTGTGCCAAGTTTCCTCAGTTTTTATCAACTAAGTACTCATTTTATTAATGTGTCTTCACTGATTCCTTTCATCACACTTATCTTCCTTCCTGTACACTGGTTTCAGAAATCCTACCCACCGCCTTTCCCATCTCCCTTCAAGAACTCTGAGTTTATCTGTGAAGTGCAAATCAGATTCAAGTTCCAGAGTGGTCTGAGCTGTAGGATTCTCTCCCCCCTTAACATCTACAGCAGTGACACACATGCTCCAAGTCCTTTCATGCATTATTAGTAACGCTGTCTCTACCTTTTAGCTTTCAGTTTCACTAAACATATGGTATTAAACTAGTGCAGGTCTCAAGTTGCCATAGTAGTGATACAAGAAAAATACAGCTTCCTAAGCAACTTTCTTCAATGTAACAGAAGCACAAGATGGAAAGAGGAAAAGAAAAGAAAAGAAAAGAAAAGAAAAGAAAAGAAAAGAAAAGAAAAGAAAAGAAAAGAAAAGAAAAGAAAAGAAAAGAAAAGAAAAGAAAAGAAAAGAAAAGAAAAGAAAAGAAAAGAAAAGAAAAGAAAAGAAAAGAAAAGAAAAGAAAAGAAAAGAAAAGAAAAGAAAAGAAAAGAAAAGAAAAGAAAAGAAAAGAAAAGAAAAGAAAAGAAAAGAAAAGAAAAGAAAAGAAAAGAAAAGAAAAGAAAAGAAAAGAAAAGAAAAGAAAAGAAAAGAAAAGAAAAGAAAAGAAAAGAAAAGAAAAGAAAAGAAAAGAAAAGAAAAGAAAAGAAAAGAAAAGAAAAGAAAAGAAAAGAAAAGAAAAGAAAAGAAAAGAAAAGAAAAGAAAAGAAAAGAAAAGAAAAGAAAAGAAAAGAAAAGAAAAGAAAAGAAAAGAAAAGAAAAGAAAAGAAAAGAAAAGAAAAGAAAAGAAAAAGAAAAGAAAAGAAAAGAAAAGAAAAGAAAAGAAAAGAAAAGAAAAGGAAAGGAAAAGGAAAAGGAAAAGGAAAAAAAAAAAAATCACTGTTTTGTAACAAATCCCAGCTCTTAAGCTCCAGTATTTGTACTGTATATACCCTACACGGTTAGTTTTGTGATATTCCTTCCTCATTTACTTCTCCAAAGTTCCAACACTTTTTAGATATTCACAGTAACAGGATCCATAACATCAGCTTTATATTTACACAAGGAATCCAAAGGCTCCTGAAGTGAGACCCCTACCTAAGCTGCAAGATTTACATGTGATACACCAACAGATGCCAAGATAAATATTGAACTTACTGCAACACTGAAGGCATTGACACCTAGCTTCCTTCCAGTACAAGTAGTCCCACTCTCCAGGGCTGCCTCAGTACATGGCAGTCATCTATTAGATCCCATTCTGTGCTCATCTTGCTCATGTGCTCATCTTGCTGCTGGGGTTTTAACTTCAATTTGGACCATTATCAAATAATTAAAAAAACGAAACCAAACCAAGAAAGTGTACTAGTCAATAACATGCCTATACAGAGGCAGCCCTGGCAGCAGTGCAAAAAGATTACGAAGACTAATGCTAGGATAAAGTTATTTTCAAAGATTAGCTAACATCATCTAGAGCCAGAGGCAAACCACAGCTTAGGCCTGACTGTGCAGTAGACAGAGGTGTGGTCTTTTTTCCCCCTCAATATGAGAATACAAAAATGATGAGATGTTTCTAACTTCCTCTGAAGTTTAATATAAAACTAGTTATTGTTCAGAAGCCAAGTTAAAAGAATTGCAATTCTTCAAGTGAGCTTAATGTTTGGAAATTGCTATAAATAAGGAGCTGCAGTCCGAATGTCACACAGTAAGCTACAAAAAGCAAAGCAGGACTCCTATAGGATCTGTACAAGGAAAACTCATCCCCAAAAGGGTCACTTCAAAGCAATCACATTCTAAAGACTTTTGAGTATGACAAGCCACATAATCAAGAACACCACAAGAATCACCAATGTTCTGTACACAAACCCAAGGACTATTGTTCTATTTATCACTGGCCAATTGTTCAAACAGGACTGGACTTCTGTGGTTATAACACACTGGACAAGGGCAAACAGGATAGTGAAATTTGTTACAGCTTAAGAGATTTAAAGAATCAACACATGTTGACATGAAATCCTAAGAGAAAGATACTAACTTTTATGGATTATCAGCTTCTCCAGCTTCCTCTTGGCAGCAGCTCTCTCCACAATCTTCTGGTCAATAGTATTTGCTGTCACGAGACGATAAACAACTACTGGCTTTGTCTGACCAATTCTGTGACACCTGTCTTGGGCCTGCAAGTCTGACTGGGGGTTCTGAGCAGATAAAGAAATGAATCAGTAACAATTTAGTTACGTCATTAACCTTTTTCTTAAAGGGCATACCACATATGCAGCATTTTTAGTGGAGAGCTCAGTCAGTGCAGAAGCAGAAGAGACATGGCATAATAGAACTCTTCCTCTCTTGACTCTTAAGCTTATCCCAGGACTTTTCAAATGAGGCTGTATTATTTCACACACAAAATGTCTGCACATGCTACTAGTACCTTTGTATTACACCTCACTGAAGTTATAGAAATGGTCTATACCATAATGGGTTGGTAAATGATGATCAAAAGCAGCAAGAGAAAGCATTTTCTGACACACATCACAAGGTGAACAATCTGTCAACATACCCAGTCACTGTCATATATGATAACTGTGTCTGCTGCGGTTAAGTTAATGCCCAGGCCTCCAGCTCTTGTGCTCACTAAGAACAGGAAGACTTCAGGGTCAGTGTTAAATTGATGCATCTGGAAGAGATTTCATCTATTAAAAAAAAGTAGATGGACCAAACATAACATGGCTAATGTTTTATTTTGAGAGACCTGTTTAAGAAGATGAATACAGAAGATACAACACAAGTTGTCAGAGGTTTTAAGAAGCACTGCATTTTAGGCATACCTCATGGTAATGGTTAGCAGCACACTACTGATTCAGTATTTCTGAGCTGCAGATACTGCAGATAAGACAGATGAGTTTTCAGCACAGAGGTGTTTTGCCTATTAAAGGCCAAGTGCCGTGCAAAATCATATCCCAGTGTCACAGCAAAAGCAGAATTTGCTAATGTTCTCACAGGGCATGTCCATCAACTTACATTTTCTTCTCTCTCTGAGTAGGACATAGAGCCATCCAATCGACTGAATTTGAAGCCTCTCAGGTAACAGTAATCCATCAAAATGTCAAGCATTTTAGTCATTTGTGAGAACAACAAGACCTACAAAACCAGAAAGATTCCTTAATAACATTTTTTGTTCATAAGTTGATGACTGTATCTCATCCCTCCAATAATCTTTAGCTTTACCTTATGTCCTCTCTTTTTAAGTTCTGGAAGCATTCGGTCCAAGAGTAGAAATTTGCCTGAATTCTTTACTAGATCTTCATCAACCTTAGAACAGGGAAGAGGGGATCATATATTAGGAGGGAAGGAGACCAATGGCTTCCCCAACTCAGAAGCATCAACAAAAGCTGTCTGAAATCTCACTGAAACAAGTGTGCACCATTTTCTTAACTAAAAGCCAAAATACTGAAAGTAATGTCAATTTTAGCAAACAACATTGAATCACTTAAAGCACAATGAAACTAAACTGAACCCTACCATTTCATATGCTCAAATAATTACTTTTTAAAACTAATTACTTTTCACCCCATTTCTGGAAGGAGAAACCCTCATGTTTTTATTTTTTCCTCATGGAATAGTGCTGCTGTTTCTTTTCCAGCTTGTAATTAAGGCACAAGGCTTCCACCTACTGGACACACAGAGACACCGCTGAACAAGTTATTACACATCAGCCAAGCAGTAGAAGTTCACAGCAAGTTTTCACACTGCTGCCTTAAACCCCTCTTCAAGAGAGCTTAGATCTAGTTTTTGCCATGGGCTAAGGGCAGGGATGTAGAAACTTCTAAGATCTGAAACATACAGCAGCCACCGTGGTAATTACAAATACATTTTCCTCAGCAAGTACTAACTCCTGTGGGTGGTGTCAGCTGTCAAACAGTCTCCATTTTCTACATACTAATTTTCCCTCACTTCCCTGACTGGGGAATCTGCTTTTTATGCACTGACTTTACATTGATACACTTCAACAGCATACTCTGGAGTACAGCAGGATATGTTTTCACTCACCAAATAGGAAACATGACTACACATGCCCACAAATCTACATTTAGAATGTGCAAGCAACTTTCAGTTCTTCAAGATTCATTCAATTCAAAATTATTTCATACTTTCCTGTATTTCCATCTGCTTTGTGTACATTAAAGTACCAGCTGGTCTTTGTGACATAACTTTGATTTTTTTGCTTTTGAGGAAGAATGCTGTATTCTCTGAGCAGATGACTCTTGTACTTGGTTCTGTTCTTCAACAACTCACACTTAAACGTTACCACTGCACCTCCTGCAGCCTGTACAATTTACTCCATGAACAGTTCACCAAGGTTAGCATTTGTTTTGAAAAATAACCGAGGTGATCTTGAGGCAGCCCCTAAAGCACCTGGAGTCAAAGGAAGCCAGTGACTCTTTGAATGAGTAACTCTCCACAAGCAGAAGAGCACTGGCACAATGAAGAACGCCACCGTGCGAATGCTGAATGGGCACAGCAGCTGAACAGATCCCTGCAACTGCTGCTGCAGGAAGTTTCAAATAACGGTTCAGTATACTGCTGAATTCAACAGGAGGTGTATGCCAAATACATTGAAAAGGTCATTCTTTGCTGCCATCAGCTCCCAGTCTATTGCTTTTTAATGCCTGGAATGAATTTTCTCTATTGCTTTTAAAATGTGTACCTTGAATTGTTGTGTCGCAGGATCCAAAGGATACTCAATAAGGTAGGGGTGATTACAACACTTCCTCAATAACATCATAATATTCTGCAGTTTAAGGTTCACCTCAGAATCCATGGGACTGCTCACTTCTACCACTGGCCTTGAAAAGATAAATCTTATTAGTACTGAAAGTGTCCCCATATTATGCTACAAATAACTGTAAGAAAAAAATCCCTAAAACAAAATCAAGCAATGGAGTCACACGCTGTGACATGTCCTCAAAATCCCTTATAGTTTGTAAAGCTATTACCAGACGAAACTGAATTTAAGAGTGCCACAGCTGGCAACGAAGGTGTAACTGTTTGCCATTATTGCTGTAAAATAAAAAAGAGCAGTCAGCAGGAAAGGGCACAGAAGCAAGCCATCACCAGACCACATGGTCAGATTTCTTGGGGAGGAATACCTAAGTTGTGACAGAATCAGCTCACAGGCTACACCGGACTAGAAGAAAAATCTAGCAGAATAAATGCTTTTCAACCTGAAGATTTTCCTTATGCCCAAGGGACTTTCAACCAATTTAGAGCCACCAACAGAAGGAAGAAGTGGAGAACACTTGGAGTGACAGTGTTTGTCCTTCCAAGCAACTGCTATGCATGATGGGGTCCTCTTCTCCTGTGAATAGCTGAACACCTGCCTGCCCATGGGAAGCAGTGAATGAATTCCTTGTTTTGCTTAGCTTGCATGTGCAGCTTCTGCCTTCCCTATTAAACTGCCTTTATCTCAAACCACAGGTTTTCCAGCTTTTACCCTTCTGTTTCTCTCCCCAGCCCCACTGATGGAGCTGTGAGCAAGCAGCTGTGTGGTGCTTGGCTGCTGCCTGGGGTTAAACCACAACTGAGTCCTGAAGTTAACTGTAACTCTAATAAGCCAGTGAGTGATGGTACAATAATCATTGCTATCATGGCTCAGTGAATACTAGGTAAAATGAAAGAAACAAACCATAAAGCTACAAGGATAGTGAATAACTAAATGTCATTCTTCCTGATCAATTTCAGTAAGCAAAACTCTGGAAGCAAATGAGGAGGGAGATAGTACAAGGAAAAACAAAGTCTTTCAAGACAGGCACCTTTCATGTTCTACTTCCTCTTGCATTTTGCTGATTAATTTTTCCAAGTCATTCGGTGAATCATTATGCTCCTCACAATAATCAACCACTTTCCGACTGCGGCGTTTTGGTCGGCCTGTAGAGCTCAACTCAACCACTTCCTCCTGTGGGAAATGAGAACATTGCCATCAACAGCAGCCAGCTTCACAATCAAAGGCCTGTGCTCATCCAAGAACTCTCAAAACTGAAAAGAGGCCTCAGTGATGTGCCTCATGCAACGCCTATGCACAGCATAACAAGCATTTAACTCAGCAGCTTAAGTTTTGGCTATGGAGAATATGCAGTCAAATTGTAAAGGTGTGCAACTGTATAGTTTGAAAGTTTCTATTTGATTTTAAAAGGCTGCATTCATATCTTACTGATTCTAAGCTGAAATTGTCACCTCTTTGATAACAGTGCTCTTTCCCTCCCAAACTACAAGTAATCAAGAACGTATTTACACTTATATTGTTTTACTTCTGTGCCACAGGCCTATCACAGTAGCTGCCACTGTAGATAACAAATGGATTGGGCTAAGAATTTAAGAATAAAAGCAGGTTTAGTTACAATGATAATGAATATGGTTTTGCATACAAACTATTAAAAGCAAGCACATTTCTAACGTTCTGATCAGTAGCTACCTCATCATTTCCAAGCAGTTTCCTAATGGTGCGATTGACAATGGCAGTATAGAACGTTTCCTGCTTCTTTGTCAGCGGCGCATACACCACAACTTCTCGTTTAGGAGGAACCTCAAGGGCAACATCCGATTTCAGCCTTCTCAGCAAGAAAGGTGTCAGAATCTGAAAGGGAGAGCAGATGCTACAATTACTCAAAGCTGTCAACACAACTAGTTTAAAAAAAATAAAACAAGACATCAACACAGAAGCAGGCCTACTGATGTAATGCTATTTTGCCAATTTAAAGCAAGAGAGGTAATTTCCACGTATATTTAGTTTTTTATTATGTATGCCTACTCAACGTTTTCATGCACATGCTGGTACTAACGTGTTGAAACAACACACCCACTGGCATTTTATAAATTCTGAAGTGCTTAGTAGGGGTGCAGTAGTAACTACATTGCAGACCTTTCTTACAAATTCCAGTAACTGAAAGTCATCTTATTACAAAACTGCTCATTTTGTTATATTTCTTAAATCAAGTTTTTCTGAAAACTCCCAAAACCTTTAACCAAAAAAATAAATTGTCATCAACAATTATACATAGAAGATGCAGCTCAGATCCCTCACCATCAGCTGATAATGGAAAAAAGATAGGTGGAAGTAAGCATTTACTTCCACACACTCTCTTAAAAAAAAGAGCTTTAAATGTAAATTTGAAGATAGCCATATTATATAACTAGTTTGTCAAAAGGTTCTCTGCTCAACACCTAAAGTTAGGTAAGTTCCCTCAGTTATCTTTTAACAAAATGAATACACTGATTAAATCTCTTGGTGAATGAAATTCTGTAACTGCAATAAAGTTTGACTAAACTTCATTCAGTTCCAAGAATAAAAATGAGTGGCTATCAAAGAGATATATTGTTACTTTAGCATTTTTAAGTGTTGTAAAGATTGAAAAAAACAACCCACAAGTCTCAGTCCAGAAATGCCACAATAAAAATCTCAGACCAGAATTCAGCATCACAAACAAGATTTTGACACATTTCATGAGACAAATGGTCAATGCTACAACTATATTATAAAAAATACAAAATGAAGGATAAATGAAAACCTGATGCAGCATGTGCAAGATGTTTTGCTCCCTTTCTTTAGCAATAATATCTTCAGCAGTTTCTGTAATGCTGGTAATATCAAACCAGGATTCAAAGCTATAAAAACAAAGCAAGGGAAAAAATAGCTTACTTCATAGCTATTCATTATTTTAGTATCTATTCTTCTCTTATCCTGTGATTAAAAAAAATAAAGCACTCACATCCATCATGAACAGAAGGTGAACTGGAGGAATTTCTGAAATATATCTGTCAATTCAGAAGCTTGAGGTTTTATGTGATTTGTAAAAATACTTGTAGTAGTTGGAATATTCATTATCATTTTTATATTCCATCTAGGTTATAGCTTTTTCCAAAATTTAGTCTAAACACTGTTTTGGCAATGCTCTTCCACCTGACCCCCCTACTGCTGCAGAAAAGGATCTGTGGATCCTGTGCCTGCCAGCCTCACACAGCTTCATCCAGCACCTTTGAGAATCTCAAGGCAGCACCAGGCACTTGTGACAAAACAAACATCTCTCTGCAAATGCTCACAGCTGAGCTTCCACTATCCAGAAAAATGACAATTCCCTCCTTTCTGAAACAACTAAGTGTGAGGCAAGACACATTTCAAGGCCTTTGCCACCAAATAATCATACTGAATTACAACCATGCCATAAAATAGCTCTTCACATGCTGATAGTTTAATTTTTAATGACTCATAATAATACTCAAACAGAACAAACAGAAATAGTTTCCACCATCAGACTGCAACCTACCTTTTCAAATCATCAAACACATCGGGCAACAGGAAGTTAAGCAATGACCAAAGCTCTGCCAAGTTGTTTTGCAGGGGAGTGCCAGTCAACAGGAGTTTATTGTCTGTGTTAAATCGTTTCAATTCTCTGATAAGGCGGCAGTTCATATTTTTAATCCTGTGACCTTCATCTACTATCAGGTATTTCCAGTAGCAGCTCTATGAAAATAAAGGGTATTTCAGTAAATTTTAGGTTTATTCCATCAAAACGGGTGGCAGATTAATTAAAGAGCACTATTAAGACTGTTTGATACTGCCTGTTACAAAGGTTCTATTTACTGTTTTTCACTTTGCCAGACTAACAGAGCTGACCCCAAACAGTTAATGCCACACATCTGCTTCATGGTGACTGCCTTTCAGAAAACTTAAGATGGTTAAAACCAAACTGCTACAAGAAGCCCATCTTGCTGAAACAAGCACTGTGATGTTAACCACAATATTTATACACTAAGTATAGTTTTTACTCTAAACATCCTTAACCATCACCTACAGGAAGGTAATAAAATGAGCAGGTATGCTGTAACTGCTTTTAGAATAATGTTTTGTTTGAAGAACTTAAGCATTAAATTGCAGAGCTACTACACCAAGGAAACAGAAGTGAATGCCAATATACGTGCTACAGTATGAAACTTTCTGTACAGGCAGCATGTGGGGGTTTTTTACCGTGTTCAAACGCACTGCTCTAAGTACTGGGGTACAACACAGTCCTAGGGCTAAGAGCACTTGGATACCTGCAGGGCATTTCTGTCTCGCATTGCTATTTCAAAGGAAGTAATGACCACAGGGTAGATCTGCAGCGATCCTTGTCTTCCGTGGATTTTACGGATCAGCTTACGACGCTCCTTCTGAGTTCCATGATAGAGCATCAGTGGAATCTGTAAAAAAGAGGCTGTTAGTCAGGACTACAATGCTCATTTTAAGCTAATGAGAAGACAGCAGAAATACTGAGATATCTGACAAGAAGGCTGTAAACACATAGCAAGTCACAGCACAGTTTGTAGTGATCACATAAACAACTCCAATTAAAATGATGTTGTACATAGAAAAAGTTTCAAGGCAAATAATTAGAATAGAAATTAAACTATTTGTGCTTCTAAACCTAAGGAAGAAGAAGAAAAGTCATTATTTCTTTTACCTCTGGAGTAAACCTCTTGAATTCAGACATCCAATTTGGAAGAGTAGACAAAGGACCACATACTAAGAATGGACCAGGGACCCCTCGCTCCACCATCAGTGCTATTGTTGCAATACACTGGATTGTCTTCCCCAGCCCCATTTCATCAGCTAAAATGCCATCAATGCCATTTTCCCAAAGCATCTTAAAAAAAACAAATAAATAAAGGTAAATGTGAAATAATCAACACACATTTGGAAAACAAAGATCTTTAGGAATATAACACCTGTGGAAACTCTCTATTAGACCCATTTTATGTTACACAAGAAGATGATTCTATTATAAAAATAGAACAAGCATCTTGTGAATGCCAGATATTCTCATACAGATGTATGCATTCCTAGCCAACCAAGTCCCTAACTAAGGCACAAAACCCAGAACAGTATCAAAGGAAAGTATGTAACTTAGTGTGGCATCAGAAGGCACTTTAACTGCAAGTACAGCTCACATTACCCAAGATTTTAGTCATGCCAGCTCCAAAATTTCACTGAGCTCTGCTCTCCAAAAGACCAAATGACTGGGCTGACATTTCAGTGGTGTCTATTCACAGAACTTCTGTAGGCATAGATCTCCTGTAGCTACCTCAGCACAAGAAAAAGCTGCACTTCCTCACCAGCACAGCCCCCTGCTCCAGCCAAAGCTCCTTGTGCAGACACTGCATGCTCTGACAAATAACCCAGCAACCTCTCACAAGCAACAGAAAGACACGCAAGTGCTCCTTGGCCACTCTCTGCTATTCAAGAAGGATACATGAAAAGGTTATTGTAACTGAGGGCACAACTAAGGAAGCTGGTTTTCCCTCCAGAAGAGGCCTGTCTTCACTTTCCAGTAACAGAAGTGAGTGAGCAAGTTTAGTGGCACTCACTTGAGGGGCGAGTCTAAGCCTGTTGAAACAGACTGTGTATGCTTGTAGGGAGGAAAAACAGAAAGAAAAAATCTAAGAGAAATATTAGATCAGTAGCAGAATTAAAATTAGTTTTGACTCTTTTGAATGTTTGAATTTGACTTGCATACTGAAACAGGCAGTAGTTAAAAATGTATGTGGGTAATTCTGATGGCAATTTCCTATAGCTTTTTATTTCAAGACACAACATTTTTTAACACACTGTGTTAGTATTACTAGCTAAGACTCTAAAATTCAAAAAACAAAAACTCATTCTGTGTCAAGCCTGCAAAGGTAACAGGTCTTTGAATACTTTGGGCTAGGTATTGAAGCCCTTGAGAGAGAAAAATAAGACTGTCCCTCAGCAGGATATACAGACTTGTGATTTCACAAACTCTTTGTAAGGAGAGGTTGAGTTGAACAAGAAAATAGTTGGAAAAAGGGAAGATGGAGAACACCAGCTAGAAAGTCTAAAGAAAGGCTTAGAAACACCAATATCCTTCCCACACTGAAACATTTTATTTGCTGTTTGACAACTTTTTCATAATACCATATTCTTGGGCCATGAAAGATCATAAATAACTCTCTCCTCTTCACCTTCCCTGTACCAACTATGATCACAGACTTCTAATATCTCTTCCCCTCTGTGCCTGTTTCCAATCAGCAGCAATTCTGACCAAATTCAATTGCCTCCATACCCTTAGCCACTCCATGCCTTCCACTTGGTACCATCTCATGACACCACCAGTAAAAATCTTTGGCTGCTGAAAAGGCACTGGTTGTCCATTAAATTTTCGCACTGGATCAAGAAATTGCTGGGTACTGTGTCGTACAGCTTGACACAATCTGTCCTTAATGATACTATTTGAGTCTCCATTTTTCTGCAGGTCTTCTGGATGCAGGTCATCAGGAGAGATTTCATCCTACAGAAGGAAGGTCAAGGAACATGTCACAAGTGCAATGCACATCAAAGCCTGCTGAGACATCCTTCCTCCCGATTTACACCAGCCTTAATGTGCAGTGAAGTAATTCAGTCTCTGACACGAAGACTTCTTGTGAGTTATCTGTCAACTCAAGAGTAGACTTTATAAATTCTTTTCTCCTTTAGAATTCAAGGGCAATGACAGCTACTGAAGCTATTTGCCTTGTAATTTTCTACCCATAAAAGTAAACAGACTTAAAACCTCCCCCACAGAGGCTGGCATTCAATGCAGCTATTTCTGTTCTGTGAGAAGAAGGGCTTTCCCTTCTGTAAGCTGCTCTATGTTAGGAAGAAATTCACACTGGGCGTGCAGCTCTTGAACTACAGAAGCAAAAAAGTCCTCACCTGTCATCTCCACACTTGACTGTTTAAAAATTACTGTCTTAAGGTCTTAAACACCAACAGAAATATTTTTTGTAAAATCCTATTTCCTTTATTTCTGAAGCTACTAACAATCTATAAAGTATAAATACATTCAAACTCAGTTTTTGAAAAAATAAAAGTTTTCACCTTGGATTTCTGAAGTAAGTATTTAAGTGCATTCACGTATACAACCTTTCTAAACTTCGATTCAGGACTTCAATAACTAGCAAAGATGTTTAGTAGCAGGTAAAGTTTAGAGATAACTACAAAGTATAAAAAGCCCTCCCTCCCTTTGGGCTTAGCACTCATAAACTGCAATAATATGTGTCAACATACCTGATTTTCCACTTTACTTTTTTTTGCCACTGATAGTATTTCCTGGAAACAAATAGAAAAAAAAAACCCAACATGCTTATGTGCTTTTCAACTGTAATTTCTATTTCATGTAACCTCTTCATTCATCTTTCAACCTGTACATACTTTAAAAAGCTTTCCATACGACATCATGAATCATACAAGTGACTCTAAAACAAGATCACACACCAGATAATACATTTCTATTACAAAGGGTAGCTGAAAATTCAACTGGTGACCTAGACTCTTCACAGCTTGCCTCCCTAAAGACAGGAAAAAACAAGAGTATCCAACCTCGATATCTGTGACAACACCGCTTGTTACAAAGATCTCTGCTCACAGGCAGACTACTGATGGCTGATATTATCTGGTAGCAACGTATGAGAATGAAGTGCTCCAAAATATATATGTCACAGAAACTGGCTCACCCATTAAAAGCTGGGCTACACAAATCCAGACAACCTATTTCTAAGTTAAGGCATACCTCTTTGGACATAATTTCTGATATGTTGTATGTCCCATCTTCTCTTCCTCTCTTCTTTTTTGCACCTGTAAGATAATAATTGAGTTTCTACAATGCATCAAACATTAAGGAAATCAAACCCACCACTACTGAAAAAAGACAAAGCCCAATACATTACCTGATTTCTCCTCTTTGCCATCAACTGGGTTTTGACCCTAGAAAATAACCATAGGAAGAGGTTCATCATCTTATACATCTCTAACCATCATGACACAGATAAAAAGATGTAATCAGACTCCAACCATTGCCATTGAAAGCTTCTTGAAACATTTCTACTAATAAACAGTTTTCAAAAACACAGCAAAAAAATCCTGCTTATTTTTTCTTGTTACTTATTCACTATTCTGGCTGAACAAAGCAATCATTGCTAAAACAACCAAAAAACTCCTCAAGACAAATTGAAACCATTTTCCCTAATAATAACTGGTCAAAAGCATTCCCCAAAAATTACTGTCATGGTATACAATTTTTAAGCACTTTCAAACAGTCTTACTACAGTTGAATAAATATTGTATATTAGCTAGATCCTGCAAGTCAAATACTGGAGAATCAAACTTAATTTGATACTTACCTTGATCAAAACAAACATTGTAATTTCTCAGACTTTTATTTAGAAAGTTGCATAAAGTAACTACTTAATCTTACCTTGGCAGACTTTAAACTCATTTCTCTTTTTTTTTCTAACTTCTCTTTCTTCCTCTGTTCCTAAACAAAATAGAAACCACACATGCAATTCTCATCTTGCCATTGCACCCACAAGAGTACTATCCACTAAAGGAGTGATAGATTACATTGCTAATACCAAGTTCCACGTACTCTAGAGATTTTGTTTTTGCAAATCCACTAAGTTTGCTCTAGTTGAAAACAATAAAGCAGAATTTGGACAAGAATGTGCCACTGCTCTAAACTGCTTGTCAGTAAATACTTTAAACACTTAAATGCAGTAATTTAGAAAGATTTGAACAAAAATATTCCCAATTGCAAACTCTTGAAGATTACATCTACTGCAGTAAGTTTTCCATTTATCCTGCTTCCACATACTACATATTCATTGCAGAACAGACATAAATGTTAGCAGCCTACAATGCCTTCAACAAAGAAGTGCTTTCATGTCTTGAAGAACTTAACATTTTTATTCCATCTACTATTTTTACTTGCTGGAAGAAAAAGGATCCTGAAGAAAGACTAAAAGACCTTGGTATTTACTAGATGCTGCAAGATTTAGTACTGAAATATGCATTCTATTAATACAATAACCATGAATTCGAGCTGACAGTTCAACTAGAAAAATATCTTGGAGAGGAGGTTCCTGCAGTCTTTCAGTGTCCCTTTTCAGAAAACGTTGTTGTTCTTAATCTTTTCCTGCTTTTTCCTCTCTCTCTCAAGCAAAAACTCTTGCAAGCTTGCCCATAAAGGCACATTTAAGAAAGTCAAGACAAAGCTAGACAGGAACTCAGCAGCCCATGGATTAAAAAAAACAAGAAGACACGTAACACTTTTATGGAAGCTCTTGTTTGGGAAGAGCATGGCCTCAGATCACTGTAATTTACTGACTTGTTTGAGGGAGGCCTAAGTTAGTATCTTGAAGGTACATCTCATCCTCAGCTTTCAGTTAATAACACTAACAGGCTACTCAACTTCCTATCTGTCAGTCTTTGCATCTTCTATCCTCCCTCCATGTTTTCTAGCTCCCTTAGACTTCAGTTCTTATTTGAAATACTTACTCTGCTTACTTTGCACTCAGGCCAAAAGAACTGGGCCACCTTTACACTGTGAACTTAAATTATAATTCATGTTCTTCCACGTTTGATGCATCTTTTAATTTATAGAACAAATTCTGAACACTATGTAAAGCATCACATCATTCCTGTGCAGTAAGTTCCAGCAGATTTTAATCTTACTAATGCAATCTTAAAAACATTTTTACTTCAAACAGCTGGATGGAAAAAAACTCCAGACAGCACCTTAATAATACTGGAGACAAGAACACACCTACCTCTAGATGCTGCTTTTCCATTTGGCTTAGCAAGAATTTGGAATAGATGTTGCTTTTTTCAAGCAAATGTTGAAGCCTCTTATAGCGCATTTCACTTGATTCCCTGTCCCAAGAATTTCGAGCCTGGCCAACAAAAAGAGACGTCAAGCATTTACAGATACAATTGTGATTCTACTAAAGAACCCCCCGTGAAAAGTTTTAAATTAGCATCTCCAAGAGAAATCCAGAGAGACAAGATGCAGAGCTTCACAAGATGCTTATCTATGTCATTGCCCTCAGAAGAAACACAGGGGGAAGGGCACGCTAAGACACAGAAAAACAAGGGACTCTCCTGAAACTAAACACACTAACAGGCAGGGAAATGGGACATTTCCTGAAACATGGGATAAACTATGGGACACTGAAAAGGTGGAGAATGTCTATTCGCCCAGAAATCTGAACTTGATTTTCTCCAAGTAATTCCAATCAGGTAGCAATCACCTTGTTCTTGTAAGAGAGGGAGATCTATCCCCACAATTTCTCTAGGGGAGGAGATTGCATTATCATGATTTCCTTTGTTTCTGCTCTCCCCAATCCAGGTTTTTACCTTCAGATGACAAGTACCTGAGCTCAGAAAGATCAACTCTTGACTGTAATGCCAAGAGAGACTATAATTAAAACTAACCTACTCTTTCAGCAGATTGCTATTGCTCACTTTTTATTGGAGTGAACACAGCATTCTTATTTGGCCAAACTGAAGGCCTGTTTCCTCGACCAACTTGAAAAATTTCAAGCGGAAAAAAGAAAACTCAAAGATGAACAGCACTTAACTCTTAATGACACGTCACTGTGCCTTTTGGCTCAAGCCTTGAAGCCTTACGACAGCGGGTTTTTTCCCCTTTTTGACTGAAAAGGTCAAAAACCTTCCACTCTGTCACCACTCTACACTCACACATATTTGCACAATGGTATTTCACCATTAACCCTCAAAAAGAACTGGCAGCTCCTTTGCTGAACTGCTGTACAAACCACCTGGCAGAGCATTTGCCGAAGTGACAAACATAAGAAACACAGAAGCTGCCCCGCAGTAAGTCCGTGGTAACTACAGCAGCAGATCCCCTTGGTCTGGCCCTGGATTGCACAGGGAAAAGGTGATAAAGCACACAGGACAATGGAGCCGTATCCTTGCTAGAGGGAAGTCCTGTGGATTCTCAGGAAACGGAGAATATAAAAAATCCACATTACAGCATCGTTACAGAAGTGGTCGTTGTGAAAGAAATTATAATTTCACGTCTTCTTCTCAATAGTTCCTGTGCAATAAGAAAATTTGCTCTACAAGGGTTTCTCCTTACCTTTCAGAAGTATTACCTCCAAATTCTGAGTTCCTAGTCTAATCAAAGAATACCTGAAGTTCCACCAGGCTACATCATCCCTTACTCTTTGCAACAAAGAATATTATGAGACTTCTGGGAGAATCTATATATTCCTTTCTACGTACAGTATCACAAAATAATGCATCATCAAGACATACCTTTATAAATCCCAACTTGTCTTAGAGAAAGGGAAAAGAGTAATCAAAATTAGTTCCAGGCCTTAGAGATTGGTATTTTGCAGGCCCTTAGAATAACGTGTCAGTTCTTAAGATAGGAAAATAACCCCCTCATCTCATTTCTCTGTAATACTGAGTAATAGCATTAGTTCCTTGAACAAGATCCTTAAGGTCCCTTCCAACCCAAAACATTCTATGATTCTTTAGAATGCAATTCCCCAAAAGGTATTTAAGAGAATGGTTCTTTCATGCATATATTTCTTATGTCTGAAACACAACACAAATTGACATGTTATCAGAATACTATATAAGGAATCAGCACAGGTCTAGAAGCATCATACTCTCATGTTCTCACTCCAAAACAGACTGGTTCGTATCAACCAGTGTTTAACATCACCGTTTGAAAACATTCTCAGCAAGAGGGAAATGAAGCACAGTAATGATTACATCACTTGCGGAGGGGAGGTGCCATTTCCCCGAAGCAGCCTTTATTTTCCGGTAACACAGGAAAAGCCAAGTGCCCAAACCAAACATCACCTCAGGCTGATCACAGATTCGCCTCTCCTGGCAGCAGTGCCAGGTCACCGGCAGCTCCCGCACAACTGCGTGCAGGAGGAGCAGAGTGCAGGACTGGCATTAACCTGGTTAGCTGGGTTTTCTCAGCTAGACTACATCATTCTGCATAAACTATAGCTGTTACAGAAAGAAACATATAACCAGGCTTATTTCTGGACAAGATCTGCAGAACTCTATTCAGGCCTTTTGCTTGGTGAGGTTTTTCTAACCAAGGAGGGAAAGATATGTTACGTACACTTTGAGAAACAAAACCACAAAAGCTTTGTCTTTAATGTTTCAGACAGAAATTCAAAAGAACGCGAACTTACTACCTCCTTTCGAAATCAGCTCACTTTACAGGCATTATACCGCACATTTTTAGCCTCAGAACGACAAAAGCAAAGAGGTAAAAATCTCTCTGCAAATTTCAATGCGTATAAAACGCAGCAGGCTTCTCCCTAAGTCCAAGAGTTCACCGCTAGCCTTTATAAACAAAAAGAAAAATGAAGGCCCCCAGTGCATGATCAAAAGGCGCTTATACACCACAGCACGGCCTTTATCAGCCCCTCACATTTGTTTGTTTTGAAACGCAAGGAGCTGCAGGGCCCCGGCCCCCAGACACCCTGACAAAGCCCGCCGCCCGCGGGACCCTGCCGCCCCCGGGCCGCCCCTCACCTTCTCCAGCATCCGCTGCTCCTGCTTCAGCCCAGCCGCCTCCAGCCGCTCCTCTTCCTCCAGCATGGCCGGCGTGATCACCGCCGCCTCTGCCTGCTCCTCCATCTCGACTCCCAGCGGTTCTGCAACGAGCGCACAGTCACTCACAGTCACTCGCGGTCACCCGCGGTCACCCGCGGTCACTCGCGGCCGCCCCGCGGCTGCCGCTGCCCCAGTCCCGGGCGGCCATTGCCCCGCCGCAGCCCCACTCCCGCGCGCGCCGCCTCACCGCCCGCCTCGCGAGAACAAAAACCGCGCGCTGCCCGAGCCGCGCGAGAAGTGGCGCCGTTCTCGCGAGGCCAGCCGCCACGCCCCCCGGCCCGCTCCAGGCCATCTTGGCTCCTGGGAGGCTCCGGGCACAGGCCGGGCATGGCGCAGGAGCGCCCCGGGCGCGCTGTTCCCGGTGGAGTGGGCTGCCAAGGGAGCTGGTGGCGTACCTCTCCCTGCAGGTGTTTATGGAAAGGCTGGATGTGGCACCTGGTGCCATGGTCTAGCTGACAGGGCGGTGTTCGGTCACAGGTTGGGCTCGGTGAGCACAGAGGGCGTCTCCAGCCTGATGGATTCTGTGGTTCGGTCCCGCTCCGCTCCGCCGCTGCCCTCGCTGCACCGGCCCCTGCAGAGCGGGACGTGGCGGGCGCTGCTGGCTCCGGCACGGGCCTCAGGGCTTCCCTGGACACTGCTGGTTGTGCCACGAGAGGGCAGCGGAAGGCTGGAAACCCGCACGGGAGCGCTCGTACCCCCGGCGACGGGAAACCCGCGTTCCCAAAACAGGCACTGCGTTAAAGGAAATATTTCCAGTGTTCAGAGCACAAACACTTTGGCTCCACGTAAACAACACACAAGCTGTCAAAATAAAAGGGCTTATCGCTTCAGATGCTGCGCTGGTAATTGTCTACGCCTGTTTGTCAAACGAATCACTGTTTTAAACTTGTTCCACGCACATGGTGACCTGCACCAGGAGACATGGAAAGGGGGAGGAAAAAGAAGCAAAGAAAGACAAACAAGTCTAGTAATAACTGAGGTGGATAGCATTCTTCTCATTCCCAAAGCCTGACAGGCCGATTCTGGATAATGTGGTTTATGCAAAAGTGATTCTCTTCTCCAAGGCATAGTTCAGAAGTTAACTGGAGATGGTTTTGCATCCATTTGAGGGAATGTTAGTAGGGAATAATGTTATTAACCCCAAATAAAGTTATTTTATAGGCATGGTAGCAGTCAAATGTGCCTTTTTCAAGCCTCTGTTTCACTTGCAAATATTCTCAAGACATGATGGTGAATAAACAAAATTTATTTTCTATGGCACCTTTCATTCTGTAAAACCTAAAGTGCTTTCAAAACAATACCATTAAAATAGAAAAATCGACTACATGACCACTGAAAGGCATCCAAGCTGGAATATGGTGGTGGCTGCAGTGGTTCTCAACACTGTTGCAGGGATGAAGATGCCACTAGAACATAAGGAGCACTTGGGAAAATTGCAAAGATTTTGTCTGAGATATGAACAACAACACCTTTACTACTTTAACGAAAAACCACCATTAAATCTTTCCTTCCCAGAAATTTTCCTTACCCAAAGAGAATAAACCTCTCAGTAAAATGCATAACAATACAAATGTTCCATCCCACTACTGTGTACATACACATTATACACATTATTATTTTGTAACATCTTTTAATCCATTTTTTAGAATTGTGAAACACACATACTCCACCTTACCTCAGATTATCACTTAAATTAGCTGGCTTTGTTTCAGCCATTTCCTGCTCTGCCCAACACCTTATCTGCAAGCAGTTTGGGATGGGAAGGGATTTGCCTGTTGGTAGTGGCATTGTGGCTCCCTGTGGGTGGCTCAGCATCACGATTGCCATTCATTTTTGCAGGGAGAGGCTGTGCTGCTGTGCAGGGACTCTCATCCTCTCTCCCATCACAGCTTCCGTGCCTGCATGCACATCCATGTCCCGTGGACCCCCGATATGCCTTGCAGCAGGGGAGGGGCTCTGTGAGCTTTAGGAGAGTACTTATCTGCCTCTGTGTGCAGTGTGTTTCTGTGTCCAACTAGTTGTAATTTAGGTCTGGAATATTATTTTCCCTGTTTATTGGTAAAAGTCATCAGGAAAAGAATGAAAGGTAATTAGCCATCTCTTTGGTGACAATTAGACATCTCTTTGGTAGCAAAACATGATACAGTGACAGCTTTGTAAAACATGCCTTTGAAAAAAATATTGAAAAATGCTGCCAGATCAATCAACTGTGGTTGAAACCTGTTGGACACATACCATTGTCTGTTTTTAACATCCCACAGACAACAGACACATAGAAGGGGAGTGTGCAAAAGATTCATGTCCAGTCTTGCAGACAAGGGCTATTAGCCTGGCTTAGCACACATGAGTGAGGTGGTGTCAACAAACATCCTCCTCCAGATCCACCAGATTCCACTACTGTGGAATGAGTATGTGCTGCTTGTCTGTGCTCCTCTCCAACTGCTCTCCAGACTGAGACATCAGTATTTGATATTAAAAGCCTGAGGTAACAAGGGGAATAAGGCGGTCCTTATGTAAATTGTTCATGGGGTAGCTTCGTAGGCATTTGGAATAAGGCTATTTTCCAGCAAAATATATTAAATGGGCAGAGCTGAGAGCACCTTCCACAAGTATAGCAAGGATCCAAAATTTTATATGTCTCCATGGCATAAATCTTCATTCACTGCTTAGCCCCAGCAAAGAAGTTGTAATATGTAGCTTCTATCCAGATACAATTTATTTACCTCATTAATCAGTGACTTATTACTGCAGTGCAGAAAGTCACTGGTCCATCAGCTTTTGTTTCAGAAGATGAAAGTTCCTCGTAACACACCTGGACAGTTCTATATTCTAATGCAAAGTGCAGAGAAAGATGAGCCTAGTGGCACAGAGGGGGCTGGGGGAAATTACAGTGCAAGAGAGCAGGTAAGAGTTAGAAAAATGCAGATTGTAAACAAAGACGTTTCTGTTCCCAGGTTGGCCAAGTGGCTGCTGCTAAGTCACAGTAACCCTGGGTTGTCACCTTTGAATTTTACTTGTCATTCTGGTATGCAATACAAGAATGTGTGTCGTTTCATCATGCTCCCTGCCTGCACAGGTTACCTAATTAATTTACTGCAAACTATAAAAGTAGTTCCTTGTACTAATTGCCTTGTCTGCTAGATGACCAAAGAGGAAGCTGGGACTTTGAAACAAGATCATTTTCTTTAGATGAGAAAAGTGAAACACAAATTCAGGCTATTTTTTTCTTGTCTTATTCCCTCACAATATGTGTACAAAGCTTTCCTACTGCTGATAAAAGGAGAAAGTCTCGAAAGCACTCCAGCAGATAGCAGTAGATCGCTGACATTTGCTCACTGATGTCCAAATTTAAATGTTTCTTTTTTCTCCTTTTCCTGTTGTTGTTGTTTGTTTCCTTAAGAATTAAAGACTGCTAAAACACATTAGCAGAAGCCAAGGAGACTGGTTGCTCTTCTTCATAGTAACAAACGTTATTATGAGTAAAAGAAATTACTATAGCAGGATTCTATTCTCCATCCACGAGCACAATCTTCAGGTGGTCAGAAATTTCAGAGATCAAGTCTAGTGGATTGGCAAATTTCATAAAACTCCTGTAACTAAAAGTTGTACATTGAGCTGGGAGATGTGTAGGATAAATGAGGGGTGTGTCTGGAGTCTGGGCAAGTAAGCAGCGTGCTGTATGTACAATAACACTAGATGGCTGCAGAGTCTCCAAGAAACTGCTGTTGTCTGCAAGTTTGATTTTGCAGCTTGTGCACCTGAAATACACGTGGTGAGATGTGTTGATCAGTGGAGTGTGTTTGTGTGCCAGGCCCTCTGTGTTAGTAGGCAATCCAGTTCTTTGAGCTGGCAGGCAGAGCTGCAGGGTGGGCATTTGCTGACAGCTGGACTTAAGCATCCCACCAAATTGACAGGAATGGCACACTGCAGTGGGGCAGCCTTCCTCCAGATTTGCTATGTCCCTGTCACCAGGAGCTGAATCACACGTGAAGCAACTCCTGAGACACTCATTTCCAACCTGGCCTTTTGAGAAACCTGATATCCCCATAACTGCCAGGCAAAGGGTGGAGTATGCAGAGGGAGGCAAAACCTCTGTGGCCATCCAGCTTTAATCAGCCGTATTTGTTTGTTTACAAGGACATCTAAATAATACCACCCACCATTCTGTTTATCAACATCCCAAAGATTTCCAGCATACAGCTGTCAGGTTTCTAGCTCCTGCTGCAGCACGCAGCCCAGGCCACACAGAGCAGGATTAGGGTTGTCAAGGAAAAGGATTGATGGCGGGATGTTACGCTGCAGCAGGTAATCAGTTCTCTTGAGGGGCAGGATCCTTCCTTAAAAGATGGTGCAAAAGTGACAAAATCATTACCATATAAGTCTGACAGTTTCAGCAAGCTCTGAAACTGGTGTTTGAATACACAACTTTTATTAATATGTTATGTGAAAGATTGCTTGTGATTTCTCACCCTGACCAGGTCTCTTGTGTTTTCTCACCCTGACCAGGTCCGGATGTTTCAGCATCTATGCTTGTAACTGACAATACAACAGAGAAATGACAGTTTTATCCAGCTCATTACCAAGTCCAAATTTTGTAAGTCTAATTTCTGTTAGCAGTGTGTTCCCTGGCTTACGTTTGGGTAACTGTCACAAAATCCCCTTCTAGTTTTTCTGCCTGTAATTGTTTGGCTCTTTGCAATGGTTTGTGGCTGTGCATCCACACAGGCACCAAATTAATGCACAATGAGACCTAATACCTTCTGCTTCAAAATTATATTCTGCTCTCCCTTGACATGTATGCATGCTAGTATTAGAGCTTACAACTTTGTTTTGAGGCACCCCAGGAAGGTAAGGTGGAACCAAACCCTGGAAGGCACCTAACCATGTTGCACAAAACTCCTGCCTGGTATATAAACCACCTCTTTGCTTATGGCTACAAGAAATTAAAACGTTAGAGCTCAGGCAGAGATGAAAAGCACAGAAATTCTTCTGTGCTTTAGTCTGCTACCTGCCCATCACTCTTGCCAAATTGCCAGTGAAGGCTGGTGATCCTAACATTGCACCAGCTGCAGCCTGTGACCCACTGGATGTTGGGAATTCACAAACTAAGGGATCTGAAAAAACTGATCACAGGATGCAGCTCTGCATGTTCTACACAGCAACCCACAGAGATGTGAGCTCAGAGAGTCCTCCCCTCAGTTTGAACATGCCAACTCACTCCTTCTCCCCACAGTCAGAGTCAGCTCTAACCAGGAATGACTGCATTTTTGAGTGTCACATGAGACAAGGACCTCTAAGTCACACTGAAAAAAACCCCACCTCTTGTGATATTTTTGCTGGACAGGCAAAGGAGGAGCACAAATATCTGTGAGCTCAATGTATACCAAACATGCCTGTTGAAATCTTACTACAGGTTGAGTGGGGAGACATATGCACGGGCAAACACAGCACTGATGACACGAGAGTGATCGGAGCACCACAATGTTCACAAAACTCTCCATGGGCAATATTAAATCCTTTTGTGGGTTTTGATCACAGGGATTGGATCTGATGACAGCTGGTTTGTATGAGACAATCACTCTTGCCTTTTGTAACTCCTTCAGAACTAGGCTAGCTACAGTATTTGTCACCAGCTAATGTTTTTACTCATTTCATCATCATTACAAATATCAGAAAATGCTGCACAATTAGCAAACCCATGGTTTAACCCCAGCAAACAGGAGGGCCAGATTCACATTCACATTGCCTTCTCAAAGGTTTCTAGAACCACAGCCATGATGGTGAGAGAATCTGTCAGTGCCATTAAGATTTTTTTTCCCCAGGGATAGTTAACACCATTAATAAGCTTAGATTGTCTCCAGAGGAATCTAACTGGTACAAGAGTTGCCTGCAATTGTACTAACTAATGTGATTTGTGTTTTGCAATATAGGATCCAAAATTCACTTAGTTCACAGCACGCAGACAGTAAGGTTACTATCTCACTTTAAATCCCATTCCTTCTGATTCCTCCATGCTTAGTTTTTGCTGTCTCATAAGCAACTTCCACTATGCAAGGGTATGTTGATCTTCAGCAATAGGCAACAACATTCACAGACACAGAGTCTCCAGCCTGGTAAGTCTAGCATGTGTAAGAGATGTGGGATCGGGCAGCCACAAATGGCTCCCTACAACCTTGGGGTGGTGGAGAGCCCAGCCCTTAATACATGCTTTTAGCATATCTGCTGAGAAGTGAAACTCCCTTCCCTCACACTCACCACAGCATAAAGGTATTTTGAATCCTACAAAAGGCATGCCAAAAATCGAAATTTTCCATCAACAGAGAAAATGAGGAATGTGTGTATCTGGTTCGTTAGGCTCCAAGGGGGAGATGATTAATCACCAGCAAGGGAGGATGACTGTAGATGGCAAGTCAGCATCTCTAAGTATTTTGTTTTTCCTCCCTATATCCTTTTCTCCTTTTAAAATGAATTCTAAGAGACTGTTTATAGTAGAGTCCCCTCTGCATGCTCTGGCATTTGTCTGAAGTCAGCAAGTCACATCCTTTCTGCCAGCATTCAGAAAACACTGGTCTAGAAAACAGAACCTACCTTAAAGACAAACCAAGAAGTACAGTGTTTCAGGAGTAGCTGTAGGTGAAGCCTTGGAGAGGGACTGAGATGGCCCATTAAGGGTAAGTGTATGGAATCCCAGCCTCAGTGAACCCACTGAGTAATTTGTCCCATCAGAGTATAGTCCTTCCTCACCAAATTTCTGTCAAAATTCTCAGGATTTCGCCAGAATTTTTTTGCACCTCTAGAGTCTGCTGTTGATGAAAGTTTCTGCTGTGATCCACTCAGGCTGTACAGTCCAAGAATGAATGACTCAACATAAGGGATGAGCAGAAGACAAGCCATGGTAAGTGGTGGCCTAGTGATACTATGCTTTTTTAACCCCCAAGTCACAGAAAGTGTTACAGTACAAACCACACATGACAACAGCACAGGATAAACGACACAACCTATGCTGGTGAGATCCTGCACCAGATTTAAATGTAAAACTGAAGTCTTTATGCAACTACACTCATTAAGAGTCATTTAGTATTCACTGAATAATAGAATTGTTAATGTTTGCACCCAGACAGAATTCTTGCTCAGATCAGTTCCTGCGCTATGGTTTCAGTTGAACACACTGTTTTCCGTCCTGTCTTAAACTCTTGACTGGAAGTGAGGTATTTCCTTTCATGCTGTTATATTGAGACCAAGACCTACGTCATTTATAAAGAATTCCAGATTCACAGGGAAACACTATAAAAGTGTGAAAGAGCAGCCTTTTCTTCTTTCTTTTAGGTAAGAGAAGAGGCAAACCCCACTAAGCTTCTTTCAGAAGATTTTATTTTGTTTTGATCCTGAATGGGCAGAAATACTAACAAAGCCAGTGATTTTCCTCCAAAGGAAGGTTTTTAAGTGGTTTTGATGAAAAGTGTACATACAGCTGGTTCTCTGGTACAAACCTGTTCTGTTACCTTAGTGCTGGGTACACGGGGAGAACACCCACGTGCATCTAATTAATACAGACATCGCAGAAGGGAGTGGTGCTGGGTGAGAGGTGGTCCACTGTAGATCAAGGGAGCTCACCCTCTGTGGTGCATCCTAGGGTGCTGTGCAAGGTAACACAGGCACTGCAGGGCTAGCACTGACCTTTATTTCTTCCAGAAACACTAAACACTAGCCCTAAGACCTAAGCAGGAATAACCAGGAACCTTAAACAATTGGCACACAACTGGGCAGGTGCAGTTTATCAGTCACTATAGCAGTGCTCATGTGGAAACCACCCTGCATCAGTAAATCTGGCTTACAGCAAAAAGACAAAGAAATCTGAGCACTGGGGACTGATATAAGTAGGTGCCAGTAGGAAGGTTCAGCACATGTTGTGCAGACTATTTGTAGAGACACGTTTCTGGCGTTCTGAGTCCATAAATAATGTTTACAAAAAGGTATTAGGTATCTTCCCCAAGGGCTGCTAGAAAAAAGGAATAAACAGACCAGAAGGAGTTTAGGCACATTCCAGTTTGGGGAGGAGAAAGAGGCTGCAAAGACAACTCTAGCAGACTTATTATGGTACCTTTATGAAACATTTGCCTTTTTTACCCAGAGGGCAGGGGTGAGAGAAATACGACTCCTTGCTCTGCCAGTAGTGGAGATTGAATGCTGTATCTGGGTGGACTGCACTCTCTTGTCTTGGAGCCAGTCCTGCAAAGGTGTCCTAAGCCAGACTGACAGCAGCCAGAGGGGTTTCTGGCAGATGCTCATATCCCAGGGAAATCCCAGGTATACGAACCAATCTCATCAAACTTGGGAAAAAGCAGGGAATGAGGAAAATACTTGGATTTGCACAAACAAATCTTGTCTTGCTCCATTCTTATTTACAAGGTTGATCCAGGACAAAAAAATCACCTCTTCAACCCAAACAAAGCAGCACCATGCAGAGAGCACTGCAAGTCTGCTGATGTCCTTGCTGTGATCTCACTGGGGCTTCGAAGCACACTCACAGTTTAAAGAAATGGATTGTGATGATAAAAGAGAATTATCTTTGCCTTACCCTCATATGCTTAGTAAACTCCCATGAAAACTTAGCAAATTCCCCCTGCTGCTTCCCCAAATGTCTGTGCCTCAGGCCCAAACTCAGTTATTCCTTTAATCCTGTGCAGAAGATCCAAGATCAAAGTTGGTGGGACTTTGTTTCATCGCAGCTATTCCCAGCACCATCCCTGGAATTCAGACAGCTGCTGGTTTTCATTCCTCAGCCATGGGCTAGCCAGATCTGACACTTCAGTGTTAACCCTTGGTTTTGGCATGAATTTTGAATTGTCTCCTGAAAACTCTCCTGCTCTGCAGCAGATGACTCACCTCCACTGTGGTACCCCATGGGAACAAATTACTTGCTTCATGGGTACCAAAATTCCAGTGGCAAAGGAAGGGATCTAGGATCCCTGTGGAATCTAGAATACTCTGAGATGGAAGGTGATCTCTAATCATCCATTATATTTTTCCTGGGAGAGGGGGAAAAGAATTGAAATCATGAAACATTTTCTGGAAAAAATAAGACCAGCCCTGTATTTAATCAAAACATTTTGTTTTGTTCCACTTGTAATTATTTCCATCCAATGAAAAAAATACTTTAACAAAGAAAATGACAGTTCCCTCCCATGGACAAACAAAATAAGAAGTCATGTCTGTTCCTGTACAGTGCTACAGTGAAGGTGACATATTTTTAATGCTGTGTTGAAATTGTCTTTACTTGTATTGCAGTAATACTGAACACATCAATTTAGGTTAAATGATCTAATTTCAGTGTTTGTTAGGGTAGTGGTGAGAAAACACAAGATTTGTGGGGAAAAAAGCTGAAGTGACACTTTATTTCCCCTGAAACTCATGAGAATGTGAATATGAGCACTGATTACATCCACATGATTGACTAGGGCAGAGGTTCCAAAAAGATGAAGATTAACCTGACAGCCCAGGGAATTATTGCCACTGCCAGGTATGGTGGTGTTTTTTTGTTGTTTTTTTTTGTTTGTTTGTTTGTTTGTTTGTGTTTGTTTGTTTTTTGTTTTTTGTTTTTTTAATTGAAAACCCTAGTTTTCACATAGTGGTAAGAGATAAATAGGGAAAAAAATACCCATTCTTGTACAAGACTCACTCTTAACTCAAATGACTTCTTCATAATCAAGACAATAAATTGCAGTTATTTTGGTTGTAATTTATTGAGATCCCATGCCAGGCAAAGGCTCTCTGTATGTTTGCTTTAATTATCATGTTCCTAGAGAAGGTAACAGTTTATGCAGGTTTACTACAGTGCCTTACTACCCTCCCTTCTCTGTGCCTCAGGTACCTGAACTTTGTATTCCCCACAGAAAAGTGGAAATAACCTTGGAGCCTTCTTCAAAACTGCTTCAAAACACATTGAGATCTAGTGGTGAAACAGCAGTGGAAAAATACTGTCACTTCCATACGCTGGGATATTTTTTCCCAGAGCTCTCAGATATTCACAGTTGCATTTTCCTGCCTAGAACAGGCCAACCATTTTCTCTTCAACACCAGCTGACTTCAGTGCCCAGGTGAAAAGGGGTCCGTAAGTCATGGACGTTGCTACCTGCTTTTAAATTACTTTTCACCCAAGAGCATTATGCTGGTTTCTGCACTGTCTTGGTGTAAGTCCTGCCTCCTGGCACTATCTCTGCACCTCACCCATCCAACTCAACAGGTGTATTTTCATACCCCCTAGCAACAGATACTTTGTGGAGGAGTTAGTGTCTGCCAGGTGTGGTTTAATACTAATTAATTCAGGCTCCTTGCCATTTTCTCCTCCAACTCAAAACTGACAGCACACCAATCATATATATTTTTCAGCAGCACATTGTCAGACTGAATCAAAATATGCCGCTGAGATCCATCTGCATGGCCCTTTTCTGCAACACAAACGGAATTCAGCTGCCTGCCTTTCAGACAGGTGAGGCATTTCAGGACCCACCTGACATTGACTAAGACCCTGTTGTTCAGTGTGTTTTGCGGCAGAGAGCATGGCTAGTTTGTAAGAGGTGGGAAGTCAGCACCTGCTCTGAGGAAAAGGGTGATTTTGAAAAGGTAGAGGTTGCCCAAGATGTGCCTACTCACCACAGGAAGAGATGTCTGGGAAGCATCACTGTAAGAATCAGGAGGCTGGTCTGCTGGGTGGCTTGTGGGATGGATGGAGAACAGGCATGTAAAGCTCTCCCTTGCAGGAGGCCAGCATTTTGGTAACAGAGGAAGGAAGACTATTCCTTTATTTTTGTGAGAAGAAAGAAGGGTTCACCAGGTCTTCACCAAAATACCAGGATGAAATCACAAATTTTATCTGACATACTTAAACCTGCTGATACCAAACCTCATATTACTCACGCAGAGCTCCACCTCCTCCTCCTCCATCTGGGTACTACTGACATTGCAAAATCTTTTGCTAACTGCATTTCTTTCCACATAATATTTTCTGTGCCAGCAGGGAAGTCTGATCTACTCTGGGAGGTCAGCACCATCCTTCTAGAGCTTTCAGCTACAAGTATGATGGCTTGCAAGAATCCAGCAGTTAAAACTGGGCAATTGACCATAAAAGTTTATATCTATGACAAATATCCTAACAAACCCCACAGGCAGCTACTAACTAGAACTGTTTACCTTGTCCAGATTTGTCTGTCTTATTACCCCCCTTTCTCCACCCATGGCTTTAAAGGTTACCTCTCTTTCTCCTAGAGCTTTCTCAAAGTATTAATGAGCTACATAATCCAAATATATATTAAAGCTCTGAAAATGTTCAGTTGTTCAGGTATAGGGCTTGTGTTATGTTCATCTATCAAAACTGCCAGGTCATTAGCTCTTGTGTTAGGATAGCGAGTGAGTGACAAACTCAATCGTATATGTGCCATGATGGATTTTCTCTAATTGCCTTTTTCTGAATTCTGATGGTTGTGAGTCATTGCAGGCAGGAATTTATATAGCCAGAAAGTATAAATATAAATATATCAATCTATTGTCCACCAACAGAGACTATTATATGAAGAGAAAGGCCAGGGATGTTCAGAGTTAAGGAATATTTCTATTCCAAGTGGACAAACATGTAATGCTACCTGCAAGTCTTGCTGATAAGAATGTGCAGACACTTGGGTTAGTGCTGGAGCCAGGAACGTTACACCAAATCTGATGCAGCACTCAGGAACAACCTGGCCACCCAGCACAGCTCAGCAGCTGCCCAGCATAACTACTTGTGATCCCCTGAGCTTTTTTCTGTGCTGTGGAATTACACTGTTCCACCTTTTCAAAAAGCAAGAGTTCTCCTACAGTGTGATCCTGCAGATCTGTTTTGTCTTCACAGGAATAGTTACAGAAGCTCAGGGATTTCCACTGACTTTCATCTTTGCTTGAGCCAAGTTACCTACAAATACAAGGACTATTACAACAAAATCTTGCTGTTTCTGAGGTTCCTGGTGGCCAGGATGAGGGACTGCTGGCAGCACACTGTCCTACATTCCTGCCATCAGGGATAGGTGAAAGGACACTAGTCATGGTATCTGCTTCATCCATAAGAGTAACAGGGATATCCCTGGGACAGCTCGGTACAGCAGTTCCCTGTTGTTTCAGCTGAAGGTCCCAAACCTGCCTTCAGCATGGGGAAACAGGGAGACAGTGGAAAGGGGCACTCCTGGCTTCCCACAACCCCTCCTTTTCCCTGCTCACTCCCTTACCAAATCCTCCCCCAGCCTTATCACATTCCCTCCATTCCTCTCATCGCCCTCTGAGCTTGCCTCTGAAACGCTGAGCCTGTGCTGCTGCTGTCCATGGGCTTCCAGATCCCCTTGCTCAGAGCAGTTGCCATGGGGTTCCTGGCCACTGCTGTGAGAGGGGTGGGGGAACCCTCACCTCCCACTTATTGTCTTCTCCCACAGCTCTAAAAAATATGTATTCACTCCCTATCCACCTCTGCTCTTGACAGCACCACATAAACCCCCCTTCTTCTTGATGCTATCTATTTACAATAACTCAGTTTCCATAAAATCTCCTCCACTTATTCCTCACTGAAGCCTCTTATCTTATCTTGCAAACCTGACTTGACATCAGGCAGTTTGGTGTTTATATGAAAAAAGGGTTTGGCTTTTAAAACAGTTCAGCAGCCACAAACAGAATTAGGTCTTCAGAATAGCTTAGCCTGCAATTTTGGGCACTAAAATGAGAAAACAGGTTTTCTAAGAGGCCTCTTTGCAATCATGTGCTTTGAAAATATTACTTTAAATAGCCCTGAAACAGTTAGATGTGGAGCCTTTGCTGAAAAGTCAGACTCTAGCTTGGTGTCTCCCTGGCAGCCAAGCTCACCTGAAATCTGCTCTGCAGCCTTTTGCAGCTCTTACGAGCCCTTCCCTGGTCTCCTGCTGCCTCCTCAGCCTGCACAATGCAGGTTACCAGGGCAAGGGTAAGGCTGCCCCTGCTGATTTTGACAGACTGGAACTTGATTGATTCAGTTTGCAAACTCGGGATAATACTTTGTTATGTCTTTGCCTGTTGCTTTACATTGAAACTATCTTGGGAGCAAGCAAATTGTGCTAGGACTTTAATTCACCAAGTTTCAAAGTTGGGTCATCTGGAGGTCAGGATTTGCTTTGTTTTGTTGTTTTGGTTTTTTTTTTCCTTCAAGAGCACTACCAAGAACTCTGGGGAAGGTAGGAGCAAAAGCTCTCTTTATACAAAACCACAAAAAATACATATGCCCATTTTTTTACTTGGCATGGGTACTTGTGTGTCAGTTCAATTGTATTGGCTTTCAAAAAGAATAGTTGTGCAGTGACTGTTCTGGTGTACAACAGTTTGGTGCCATCTGTCCTGCATCCCCTGAGTCGCGGAACACCACAAAGCCATGAAATGATCTATCACAAACCTCCTGTTATTTCAGGATACGGAAATATCTCCCAAGTGCTGTATATAGACTATGGATTCATCATGAGCCAACCTGGAAATTTCAGTCTGAGCAGCAGTCTTAAATTAGTAAGTGCAGGGAAGTCTGCAGTAAAACATCAGACTGTCTCCAGTCAACCCACACTAAACAAGCACACAAACAGAAGTAGAATTTTATAGATAAAAGCACAAATAGCACTGCTAAGATAAAAATCACAAAGGTCCCAACCCCTGAAAGTCCTGGGGAATATTTAATTTTTTACAGTGGATTTAGATCAGATCTGAACAGAGGGAATATGAATATATCGTTGGCATTTTCCATCTGGACTTAGAAGAGCCCTGCTTTGGGGTTGGTTTGGTAGGGAAGAAATGTGTCTTCATGACAAACTTGCTTCAGTTACTCTGGGAAGCTATGGTCACTTACTGCTCAATAGAAACAGTTTAATACAGACTCACAACTTTAATGTTCAGGCAGCTTTACAAAAGAGAAACAGTCATTTTTCCCCTTTTCTCAGCTAGGGAGATGAAAAGCAAAGAACACTGAACTAATGTGCTGAGGAGGGAGAGCACCTCAGTGCTGGTGCCATATCTGAGCTCCTGTGCCCATTCTGTCACATGAAGAGGTGCCAGATGTGAGGACCCACAGCAGCAGTCACCTGCTGCTGCACACAGTCATACACAGACTGATGTAAGATCCACAGTCACGTTACCAACCTCAGTTCACAAACAGTGGAGCCACAGATATCCTCCGGGATGTCCAGAGGAAATACACACCCAAGATCTGGATATCTGCGTTGTACACAAATGAAAGAGCATTGATTTGGTTTCAGCAAGAGATTTTTTAAATAACAGGTTTTCAGAAACACATGCTATTTGTTGAGTATGTCCTGAGGTCATCCAGACAGGTCCTTGACTACTGAATATATCTGCTCATCAAGGACAGTTGTTTTCAACATTTTTCAGCCTGGGAAGTCCTGTATACTTTACCACTGGAGGTCAGGTCTCATGCAGTATATTTAAATTTGCTACCAGCCTGCTTTCCTCAGTTACTCCTCCCCAGGACTGGAACAGCCAGATCCACAGGAACTGACAACCACTGCTCAAGGCCAAGCTTACAGTATCTCTTTTCAGTGAGATCGCGTGTGACAACTCTTAGTGCTTAGTGATTCTTCTGAATCCTGGGACAAGTGAGCTCCATCATTTCACTGAATGGGGGAAATCCAGGCTCACATACTGCATGTCAAAAATCCTCTGTTCCCATTTTTTTTAGAAAGTGTACAACAATGTACAGCTTCCAAGGAGTACATTGTTCCCCCTACAGCAATGTTCCCCCTCCAAGCAGGAAATGGTAAATTCTGTAATCAAACCATGAAAGTGCAATTATGAGTGCAATTAAGGTGAAATATAGCTCTATTGAAGTTGGTGGGAGTTTTATTATTAACTAAAGTTTCACCCCTGTGTTTCGGATGGATAGTTATCCTGTTCAAGCAAAGAAGCCACTATTTAATCAACATGACATTTATAATGCAGTATTACCATCACATTCAACCATTCAGGACATGTTTACTTTAATCAGTTCTAATTAAATTGTTATACAGTAAAAAGATTTAGTTCTACTGGTGAATGTACATATATCCAGGGGAAAAGCAATGCAAATTGTTCATGATCTCATTAAGTGCTATTTGTATTTCTTGAACTCTGGTGATGTTTTAGCAAGTCACATCTAACTCTTCTCTTCTACTGCACTGAAATGGATTGTCCTAAAATGAGAGTGAGCATTTCCAAACTAAGCAACTGCAGCATTTACAGTGATGCAGAGTTTGCAACAAGGTAAATGAAGCAGAGACTGATAAACCCTCAGCCCCTTTAAATGCAAGGTTTAAGCAGCATTTTCACAGCACCTGGGATTCTCCACGCATTAAAAGCAAAGAAGCCAAGAGGCTGAAGGATGCTCTGGATACTCTCACACCCCATCTCTGGGCCAGGATACAGTGTTGGCACATGCCTGGCAGACCCTGCCCAGCCTGGCTTCTTCCCAGCAACCGACTGAGTGAGGGTAGAGGGTATCCATTTTTCTGCATTGGGCAGAGTCATGATGGGGATAGAAAACCAGGTCAAGCCCAGGCCCGGCTGGAGCTTTGCAGGCCTGCTAACACCTCAGAGAGTGAAAAGGGAGGCCCACATAAACAATAGCACTCTTTTGAGTTCCTCCTCATCACCTTTTCACACCATTTCATGGTGGGTGGAAAACTCCTTGACCCTTCCCAGGGTATGCCAGCTTGTCCCTTGTCTGAGAAAAGTGAGGACCCTGAGGGGAGGTACTCCACAGGAAAGCAAGGGGAACTGCCTTGGCTCTGGAAGCCTAGAGAGCAGTGACTGAGTTTAAGCATTTGTTTTAACATCTTTTAACATCAGCCCCACTCAGTGAGCACAAAGGTGCTTCCATTGTGCACCAGAGGAGGTAATGTGCCTGGCAAGCCTCTGGCCCTTACCTCCCAGGGCAGAGTTCTGGCAGCTGTTTCCCATGTGGTTCACCAGGGCTCCTTTCACAGTGGGCTGGAGTGGGGACAACACACCTGCTCCAGGATCCAAACATACCAGGCATTTGAGCCTTCACTGGTCTCAAAAGGCTGGTGGACACACCAACAAGCAGAACTGGTGCTGAGCTAGGTGGCAACTTTTTCTCCTGCTCTGTGTTTGAGGAATTGCCTGGGGCAGCAGCATCCTTAAGAGAGGCAGAGAAGATGCAGAGGGGTTTTGCTTTTACAGGCAGGGTTTGCTCATTTTGAGAATTAAGTGTTAATAAGTGTTAATTAAGTGAAGGAAGAGCAACAACAGAAATGTATTTAGACTATGACAAGTGTCTGGAGCAAGACATAAGATTTGCAAAAGTTAACATATTGTCTCTAACAGAGTCAAGAGCTGCACACTACCCCACGAAGCTATTTTTTGCACCATAAGTGCAGTGCAGTGAAACAACTTCCTCTTATGTGACCCCAGACCTTCACCTGGACAAGCTGTACATATGCAGGCCACTACCAAGTTAGCAAGAGAACCATTTCACAGGAAGCTGTAGTCTTCTGGAAACTTCCTTTTTCAGGAATGCAAATATCATGCAATTCCTCTTTGAACCCACACCTCTTTTTTTTCCCCTTGACCTCCTGTGAGGGGCTGCTGGCTGAGGCAGCACGGGCTCCCCTGAGCCATGCCTGCCAACACCCTGCCTGGCACCAGGCTCAACAAGGCAACAGCCCAGTGATACCTGCAGGCTGGCACTGACACCCTCATGCAGAAATTGCTGTGAGTCCTCTCTTAAATTACATTAATACTGCACTGCTGGCGTGGTGGATCGGGCAAAAGCAGCTAAAACCTGAAAAAGAAAGAACCCCGTACGGTCACCCACCTGGCACAGGTCCAAGCCAAGCCTGATGGACGCTGCACAGAACATATCCCCCCTGTCCTTTCTTGGCTGCTGGGGAGTACTCCCATAACACAGCATTAAATCCACTCCTTTTCCCACACTGTCACACACATATCCAGTGTCCCTCTGCCTACAGAGCTACATCCCAAAACGTTGCTTGTACCCAAGTGAAAGAAAACATATTTAAATCAAGAAGGTGATTGCATTGCACAGAGTCCTTTTGTGCCATGCTGCAGGTGTACAAAACAAACCATGAGGTAATCAAGCAATCTGTCCAGATCCAGCCTTTAACTAAGGGGTCAGGGAATGGGATGGAAAACAAGGTCTCATATGTATATAAGATGAAAGGTTGGCTTATGTTTCATTGTGTGCTTTAGTGTGAAAACCACAGTGACAATGATACTGGAATGTGTTTTTCTTCACCACGAATGCTTCACACCAGGTGGAAAGACCTTTTACATGCATGAGAAATCCTGTGCTTTGGGGGCTGCACAACTTAAGGAAGACGGGCCCTGAAACTGTTTGTCTGTTTTCCCAGACAAGCAGTGGCAGAAGGAGATGAAGTTATTTGCATGTGGGAAATGCCTAAATCCAAACAGCAGAGGAACACTTCTCCCAGCCTCACCTCACCTACGCAGAGCTGCACCTGCTCAGGGATCTGTCCTGCTACTGCATATTTTGGCTCCTGGGGAGTTTTTTGAAACAAGGCTCACATTTGACAGACATCCTCATTTGCAACTGCAGAGCACCTCAGTGGACACTGTAGCAGTCATTTTTATGGAAGATCTGGGACTGCACAGTGGTAACTGCAGCATGAGGGAACAACACAATGGCCCAAACAGCACAATAGTTTAAGGAGTCACCACTAAATGTATCTCTCTTGCTTTCCAGGCACCTAACTTAGGAACTGTAGTACAAAGAGACCTTGCCCAACCTCCTCACCCTCTCTCCTTGGTGTGAGCAGCTCCCTGTGAGCTTGTGCCTGACCTCTCTGCAGTAGAGAAATAGCCTCCGCTCTGAAGTACATCTCTCTCTTCTCTAAAGCTGCTTCCCACAAGCTCCAAGTTGACAGAGATGACAAGAAACATAGGATGCAGCTGTACACCCAGGGGATCTAGAGACACAACAGCTTTCCACACTTGTGGACTTCTTTGGGTGGAGAGTTTTCTCATGACTGAGGAAACTGATGCATCCATCAAAAACTAAGCTGATGCTGACTAAGAGGTTTTTTCTCTTCCTGTTACAACCTCTGCAGCTCAAGAGGGAATTTCCTGCCCAGTTAAGATTTGGAGAACACATCCCACACTCTCAGCACATGGGTAAATGGGAAGGAGACCCAGCACAAGGACTGGCAGCTGCAGGGAAAGGGCAGATGTAGTGTGGGCCAAAAGCCACAGTGGCCCCAGTCCCTAGGCCAGGCTGTCCTAAGTCCATTTCCCTGCCTGGCTGGTTCCTTCCCGTCCATGTGCTCTGCCCCAGGACAGCAACGTGCAGCTCAGCCCCAGCACCCCACGCTCCCCTCACTAACTAGCTGGACTTAAAGGAAAAGGAGCTCCCATGTCAAGAGTGTTCACAAGGTTTAGACAAAAACATATTAATAATCAGTTCCTCTTTTCTGCACTTTTTTCAAGTTTGGACACCAAAAGCAAGCATCACTTTTGTTTCTTGCCTGTGGGCTGTTTTTGATGAGGGCTGGTGTCCATCCTTTGGAAGGTTTCATTGCTGTTCATAATACAAGCACAAAATGGTAGAATCTCCCTTTGGGTAGATGCCTTTACACTGGCATAAAAGTCCTAAGCATGCTAATGTTATTTTCTGATTCAGTGCTAAGCTATTCAAGTGTAAAACATCTTGATGCTAATAAAGTAAATAAACCCAAGTTGAAAAATTACATAAAACACAGTTGTGCTACTAAAACTTTCCAAGTGTAGACAAAAATAATCACATGCAACAACTAACAACAGCTTTGTGGAGCCCTCTCGACTCTGAACATTGTCATATATTGTGTCAACACAGAGCATTTCCAATTTAATTATCAGTTTCATACACACAAACACACCCTCTTGTGAGAATACCTAGAGCATTGAAATCTTGTGCTCATTGCCAACCATTTTCATTCCATGTTTGCCCTAGCCCACGGCTAGAGTACTTGTCTTGTACACATTCCAGGGGATATTTTATTCTTGTTCAAAAGCTTACTGTCAGTGGGTTGTTTTATTTATTATATTTGGTAAGACAGTCATTTCTGTTGGCCTCAAGCATTTGTTGAACACAAGGGGGTAAACCAAGCTTAGAAAGAGCCAGCTGGAGACTCCTTAGGAACTTCAATTTCTGACAGCATCATACACTTTACTTTCTACAAATAAGATACTTTTCAGAACACTTTAGGCTGAAGCTATTTACAAACATCAGCATTGTAGCTTTTTTCCTTCTCCAAACTAGTTATCAAAAAAAAAGGTAGCATAGGAGTGTGCTCAGCAGTGTACAAAACAATGGACTTCAATATCAGAAAGAAAGGAGAGTGCAATGGTGTATGGGCAACAGAGCTGAAGGTGAGCGGCTAATTCTTTGTCCCCAGAATTCTTTTGGCTGTGCTATTGCACTCATACTAAGGTCTCTAACTACTTTTCTGCTGCTCTAAATAATTTAAGTCTGTCCACTGCAGCTGGGAGCTGAGAGGGGAGCCCAGGCTGGTTGCATGGGCAGAGCACGGCAGCACATCACACATCAAGCACACAGCATTAACCACAGCACTGTCGTAGTGAAGAAACAGGGACTTCCTTCCCCAAGAGAACCTGCAGCTTTTCCTTCTCGTCATCTCAAAGAGCATGGGAAACCTAGCTCTATGCACACAACAAACCGCCCTCTTTGGTTTCCTAGAAAAAGAGGAATAGGTGCTGATTGCACTATGAGTGCCTGGAGTGTTTCAAGAAAATCAGATGTAGCCCACAAAAACTCTCACTGCAGTGGGAAACAAGGGGAGAGCACTAAAATCCTCCCAGCCTGAAGAGAAAAGATACCTTTTGGTGGATGACACAAATTTGGGAGCAACTAATAATTAAATACAAGAGCAGTGTTGTGGGAAAAGGGGCCAATTAGACAACCTACCTTTAAATTATGGCTGGTGCCAGTCAGCAAACTCCAGAGACTGCTGCAGCAAAAGTGAATTCATCTTAGTTGATACTTGGCAAGTTGATACTTAGTTGAAGTGTGTGTTGCAGAGGCACAGGAGGGCTCACACCTGCAGAGCAATGGGGCAACTGGACTGACCTCCCCTGACAGCTCCCCTCTCACTCACTTTCTCATGGCATTTGTAGCAGCACTCTGCGATCTCCTTGGGGCCGCTGATCCCATGGACAGCTGAAGTCCATGGAATTAGGCCGGTTTAACCGGTGGGGCAGCACATTTTCTCCTGAGAGTGCTCATGTTAGCAGAAGTCTGGATGAGGGAGCAGTGCAGGGACTGGTGCTCCATAGCAAGCAGAGAGCCTGTACAGGTTATGGGGCTGCTTGTTGTAGGGAACTTGTACTCCTTAAACCTAGCCTAGGAGTAATTTCCCACACATTTCCCAAGATAACACTCCAGTGGGCTCAAACATGCGCAGGGCATCCCAGAACACTTCATGCTGGTTTGGAGTTCACTCCAGTAGGGTGACACTGCAAATCTGCCCATGGGAGCTTGCACCCAGGGCAGTCCTGACACTTCCCTCTCACCCCTCTTACCCATCACCTGCAGCACCAATGACAACCAAGGCAGTTTTGAATTATGAACGCGTAACATGCAATTTAAATAGAGAACGAGAAAAAACCTGAAAAGAAAAAAAAAAACCCAAACCAACAAACCCACTCTACTCTTTTACTCTCTCTCCTCCCCACCCAAAACATTCCAGTCTTCCCTGCCACAGAGAGGGGAGTTGTTTATTGATATTATGCAAGCACTTAAATATTTTTCTTTCTCTTTTCTCCTGTCCTTTTTCCCCCTCTCTCCCCCTCTCTTCTCCGGGGGTTGCAAAGGTAGTTCAAACCCCTCCAGTCATCTCGGCTTATCAGCCACGGGAGATACATTCCTCGGGGCTGCTCCCTTTATAAGTCACTGCTGGCGGGGCGCCCGCCCGCCGCTCGCAGCCTGCGCGCCGGCAGCGCTGCCCGCTCCGCGCTGCCCCGGCCATGCCCTAGCCCGGGCCCGCTCACCGCCCGCCGGGGACCCGCAGCAGCTCGGGGAGGGTCGGCAGCGATGGCACCCCCTTCCCCGCGCCCCGCCCGCCCCTGAGGGCGGCTGCTGCCGCCGGGATGTTCAGCTGGCATCGGAGCTTCACCCTGGGAGCGCCCTGGAGAAGAGGTGAGTCTGCCGCCCCCCCGGGGCCAGCCGGCGGCTGCCAACGCCTCCCCAAACCCGCACCCCGCCACCCCCTTCCTTCCCCTCGGTGGCCGCGCAGACGATACTTAGGACAAGCCCATCCCGGCCCGCCCTGCTCCCGGGCCCCGCCGCTCGGGCACCGCGCCGCTGCCGCCCATGCTGCGCTCGCTGCTCTCGGGCTGCCTCTGTCCCCTCGCAGGTAAGGCTGCGTCCCTCTCGCTTCAGCCCGGGGCTGGCGGGGACAAGCATCGCGCTTAAAGAACCGGCTTCATCTCCTATAAAACGGGCTTATTTCGCCTGGGTAAGCGTGGTAGAGCTTGGGAGAGAGGAGCAGGGCAGGAGGGAGCACTGTGGCTCCGAGCGGGCCGTGCTGCCGAGGGACCGGCACCCACCGGAGCGGCTGCTCCCGGCACCGCCGGGTCCGGCACCGCCGTGAGGGGTGTCGGGTCTGCCCTCCGCCCGTCCCGGCGCGGGCAATGGGCATCGGCTCGCTTTCTAGGCTGGTGTATCCCCATCCAACAGGGATTATCGCGGTTTCGAAGTGTTTTACTTGCTTCCTCCTGTGCAGATGAGGTGACCCTGGCAGTAAAGGCAGCTATAGTCTTGCAGCTGATCATGTATAACTTTTTAAGCCTGTTATGCAAATAAATTATGTAGTCTCGGTATGCCTTTTTCAGGCATAATGGGGCATATTTTATACCCTAGCCAGAGTTGCAGGCTTTGAGATCGCAAGCCCCGTGTAGCAGAATGCTCTTAGCATCCCTGTTTACCCCTCGGCTTGGCTTGTGGCAGCTTTTAAGGAGATCGCAGGTTCTGTCTCATTGGCATGGAGGTGGCTACAGACAGGGTTTGTCAGAGTGTAAATGTAGTGACATGCTGTAGTAAACAGCAGGACGGTAAAAGTGTTGCAAACCCATGTGTTTGGGGTGGTTATACTTCCTGGGGTCCTGACTTTCCATCCTTATGCCAAGCTCCTGCCACCTTGAAGTGCTGCAGCAATTGTTCCCATGGAGTCACCAGAGCTGCCACATTCTTGGGCATCCAGCTACTCTCTGCTTGGATTGTGCTTCCTAGCTGTCCTGGTCTGGGGCAGCTACCTAGAGCTCAGCGTGAGCTGGAGCCTCTGTGAGGTGCCCCAGCAGGTAACTCTTCAGCACTGTTGCCAGCAAGGTTGCTGAAGCACGTTGCTCTGCCTGGGTTCTGTCTGGAAACTGCTACCCAATGACACAAAGGGCTCAAGAGAAATGTTGCTCTGAGAACGTGCTGGCATCCCTGTAAGACATGGAGGGTGTTCGAGGGGTGTTTTACAGTATGGTGGAAAATGCTCCTTTATGCCCTGGATGTAATTTGACCATGAACTTGTTTCCTCCAAGATACGTAGTGCAAACCTGATGGCAGGGTTAGGAGGGGAAAGGAAGCTTGCTTTTCCACATGGAAGTGTCCCTCACCACCCAGACACAGCAGTATTGTTAATGGGGTAGGTGAAAACTTTGGTGGGGGAACAGAGTTATCCTGCAGAGCACTGAGGGATCAAAAGACTTTCAGCTAGAATTTATCCAAATAAGAAACAGCAACAGCACTCTCTAATCACCTCAGCTAGAAAAAGGCACCAAATATTATGTGTGTCCTGTTTTGGATGCCATCTCTATTCAGAAATAGCATTCTTGGCTCTTGCTGTCACTGCAAATATAAAAGATTTCAGACACACCAGGGTATGGTTACACCTGTCCAGTGCTACTTTGTTTGAGCAGAAGCAGCTCTCCAGGGTTTTACCCAGGGACAGAGATGACTGCTCATGAAGAATGGGTTAACAGCGACCTTTCTAATACAAATTTCGAGTTCCTCTGGCTTCAGTTGCAGCACTGGTGTCTAAATGGCCTTGGTCTTTGGGGCTATTGAACAGTTGTTTATCCAAGCTTATTATAGGCAATAAAACCTGAATTACTACATACCTGTCATCCCTGGGGGGCACGTTCCATCCTTGCAAAGGGCCTCCTGGCTTCTAGTTAAATTCTGGCTGAATAATCCTGTGTGATATGAGGCAGCCTGCAGATCAGATGTACAAGGAAAAGATCTAAATTAGACAGGTTTTGCCAATATGTGATATACCTGTTTCTATTGTTTTAATTTTCTGCTCAAACATATCACTGAGTTGTGTGCTAAATAGCCTTTTGCTGTTACACAGGGCTGCTCATGAAAGCACTGTTTCCTTTAAATAAAGTTTTGAACCTTTCTCTTGGAGGAACACACTGGAATTTTCAAGGAGAAGGATTTGCAGGTCTTTAATGGCAGCTGTCATCTCCCTGACAAAAATTTCATAAATAAGCTCCACAGGTGATTGTAGGGGCTGAACCTCTTCTCTCCCCCAGCCCCCAGGACTGGTTGTATTGCAGAGTAGGGAGAACTTGGGCACTGATCCTTGTGCACCAAAATTATCCTTGGCCGGGGTTTTCCCACTGGTTCATAGATACAAAGAAATAAGTTGCAGCGTAAATGCAGAAATGAGTGGGAATAGCGCTCTGGCTGGTGCTATTGTGCAGGGTCAGGTGTTGGTCCAAAAAGTGGTGACCAGCAGCCTACACAAGTAACTGATAAACCAGGTGGTCTGAGGGGACCTGCTGTGCCCCGGGACTTTCTGCCAGAGGTCACTAATCTATCAGACCTGTCATTTGCTTTCAAAAACTTCACAGGTCACTTGGAATGAATTAAGAGCAAGCTGTAAAAGTGTCAAGTGGCCTCTCTACTTGGAAATCCATTTCCTCTTTAGTTCACCCAACTATATCAGTCAGTAAACAATCAATCAATCTCCCTCTCATTCCTCCTCAAATGCTTGAAAAGTGCTATAATTATCTCCTCTTTTGTAAAACATAGGTACTAAAGCAATGAATGTCTCCTCAGTCAGAGTCCTTGAACCCTATTACCTTTCTCTCGGCATCTGCTGTATATGGATTTATCATTACCAGCTGCAGCTGTGGAGACCTGTAACATTTCTGGTCGCATTATATTACCAAACCACGATCCTAAGGAACTTCACACACTTAACTGAATCTAGAGACCACCTTGGAGCCAAAGGATCTAAGTTGTGCTTTTTGTTCAAGGACTATCTGAAATCTCAGCTTGGTCATAACTATTCCATTGCATTCAACATTTTGAGCAAATCAAATTGTATATTTATGTTCATGAAATCCACATGCATATCACTTCTCCAGCTAGATAAACTGAAGTTTAGAGAATCAGGTCTATCATGCAAATACTGTTATGACATGGGAGCATGTTCCCTTGCAAACGTGAATTTCTCAGTCACAGCTCCAGTAAAAAACCACAAAGCAACAAGCAAACCAAGGGAAATGAAACAACAAAAAACCTGGCCTTTCCTCTGACAGATTTTCAAGTCTTCATAAGTTTCTACTGTTGTAGGTAGAAGTTGTAACGGGTGCACTGAAGACCAACAGACCCTGCAGTAAGCTTTCTGTACAAATTTTTCAGCTCATGATTATCCTAATTATTTAAGAGAAGCCTTGCACAGATTGAGCAGCCCAAGTTCTGGCAGCACGCTCAGCATGCTGCTTGAAAATCATTGGGGAAGGCAGATAGTTTGCAGACTTGGCGACAAGTGGCTCCTATGCCATTGCCAGGACTGGGATCAACAGTCCAGTAAAGCACCAGGTAGTCGGGAGATCCCCACCCTGTGGAAATCCATGGCAAAGCTGTGTGGAGACAGGTTTTTCTCACAGAGGGTTGGTAGTGGTTACTCATTTATTGGGGTGGGGACTTTTTTTGTTTGCCGGGTTGGTTTGGGGTTTTTGGAAGCGTGAGAGTAATTAAATTTTTGTGAGCATTGAGGTCCTGTCTGCAACGCCTGCCCGAGAACACAGGGCTGTGGTAGGGACAGCTCTTTGCCAGCCGGGGAGGTGACACGGGAGGTGACACGAGGAGGTGACACGGCTCCCGCAGGCCCTGCGTGGGGGCTGCTGAGGAGATGGCAGCACGGCCCCAGCGCCCGGCTCCACCCTTCAGCACACATGGGGGAAAAGTCATCAGCAAAAAATGCCTATTGTTTCAGAAAGGAAGTGACCCCTTCTCTCTTAAATGCTGGGAAATTGAGACCTCATCATGGGTGAGAAAAAAACCCACCTCTTCGAAATGAAAGGGAAATACCACCTGAGCCGTCCTGCCAGCAGTGCTAGAGAATGTGGCACAGTGACAAAACTAAGGGAGTCTTTTTGTAAGGGAAGGAAGGAAAATGAGGGAATGCAAGGACTGAATGGGAGAGGCAGCCTTTCATTTCTAGGTCATGAGTTTGACTCCAGTGCACCAGTCACTGCTATCTAATGATTCTTCAAAAGGTGACAATCATCTCTTAGTCTGTTACTTGGAGGCTACAGCCCCATCACAGAACCAATCCTGTATGGCAGGGTTTAATCCTTGCCATAGCTAGAGCCAGAGAGGAGTTACTAGGCAGGCTGTGGCCTCTGTAGGATGCTGAAAAACCTTTTCTGGTTTTCATGTGCACTTTACTCCTGTACTCAGGGGTAAGCAGATTGGTAGGAGTGCTGTGGTTTGACTTTGGTGTTCCTTTGCAGGGCAGCTCTGCAAAGTCCCCGCTACTCCAGCAACCATCATCGGTGATGCCCTTTATTTCTGGTGGCCCAGTAAAGTTGGATAGTACTGGCCTTATGAACTGCAGTGTGTAGGAGGTTGCATGTCTTGTGGCATGTGTGGCACACAGTAGCAGGGAGAGGAATAGATTCTCTGAGTACCTCTGGGCTGTTCATCCTGCACAAGCCTGCCAGCACCACCCACCCACCCACTGTGTTTGGGTTTGCTCTGCACACGGACCTTGCAGCAATTCTAGAGACAAGCAGAAGGCTGCCGTGGCTCTAGCTCTGCTAGACAGCGGCAGCTGCAGACAAGCAAAGCTTTGACTCCAGTTGTGCCATGTTTAACAGAGATTCTCCCCACGCCAAGTAGCCTAAAAATCAGGATGAACATTTTGAGAAGACAAGTGGGCAGAGACTGGAAGGGAAGAGAGCAGCAAAGGGCAGTGCTGGTATGGTATGGCTCTCCACTACCAGTAGCAGTGCTCATGCCACTGCCAGCCTGGCCTCTTCCTGTCCACCAGTGCTTCCTTTAGTTGCATACATCAGAAAACCACGTGCTGTGATACTTAAGTCAGTGCATCAGAGGCCATGGACCCTCTCAGGGATGTAGAAGAGCTTAACATGTCTTGCACTGAAGGAATTGCCTGTGAAATACAGCTTTGTGACACAGTTGTAGGTGCAAAAAAAACCCCCAGAAAACCAAAAAGCAACTTGTCACAGATTTCAGTAATTTGGAGCATGAGGATTTGGATATAGACTTTGGCTTGGTTTACTCAAAAGGTGTGAGCTTTTGCAAGAATTGGGCTTGAGCAGGATTAGAAATGTGTAGGGGTTTTTCCTGGGCAGTTATTTATCTCATGTACCCAACTTATTTGGGATAAAGAAATTGCTTGAAAATTATTTTATGTTTAGGTATCTGTCCTCCTCCTGGTCAGAGAACTCTGTACTAATACACCAGGTTGAGTCCTTGCAGCTGCTACTTATTGTGCAATTGGAAAAATAACTTGGACTTTAAAGTCCCAAGAAAGGGAAGCCTTGGGACAGGAGCTGATGGGAGGGTATTTACCTTTGAAAGATTTAAGTTTCTCTATGAGGCTCTGCTAATTGCAACATAGAAGTATCCTAGAAAGCAACTCAAACATGATGCAGAGCAAAGTTCTAGAGACATAGATGGGATGCATCCGTTCCTTTCACTCCCTACCAATTACCCTCAGGTACTGGCTACCTCATGTCACCACCTCCTCGGGAGCTGGGAAGCAGTCCGATTCTCCAGCTTTACAGGCACAGGAAACCCAGCTTCCCAAGGCTACACATGATCACTCACCACCAGTTACAGGCATACATTTCAGTCCAGGGAACCCTGTAGGGGTTGATCTAGGTTAATCTAGGGTGATTACAGAGCCATATAACTCTTTGAAAGGGCTACTGGGCAAGTAGCACAAGCTACCCTGAGACAATGTTTGGCATTGGCACACATGCTGAAGATGCTTCAGGAGCTTGTTCTGGTTCTGAAGCATGCACACGAAACTCCACTCCTTCCCTGGCTGCCACACCAGCGTACCAGCCAGCTTCCTAAAAGCTCCAGCATTTGCTATCTTACCCCCACCCCAGAGGGGTGTGAAAAACCAGTCCGGGGAAAAGAAACAAAAAACAACAACAAAAATCTTGGCTGAATTCCCAGGAACAGCAGTGTCAAACCTGGCTAGCCTCCAGCACAAGTAAATACATCTTACCATTGTTAATGCCACCGCTCAGGTCTCTGAAGTTCTTCACACCTGCCTTCAGAAGCCGCTGTGCAGGATTGTTTGCAGCCATACCCCTGCAGCACACTCCCTCCAGTGCCAGGCAGCAGTTATCTCCCTTCCTTGATTTACTCAGGGCCCCTGGTATTGCTGAACAAAGCACGCACGGGCCAAGCCCTCAGCCGAAATTAGCTGACACAGTTCTGTTAAGGGCCCTGGAAATGAGTTAATTTGTAGCACCAGAGGGTCTGGGTGGCTTGAGGAGGTTTTTTTGTTGTTTTTTCAACTGCGCAGATGAGCTTTAATTGCACCATCCTGGTGTTTGTTAGCAGTATGCTTGAACGAGCTGAGTGTTTTTGTGTGCCTCTTTTGAAATCTGTAGCATGAACAATCTGCTTGTTGGAAGCTCCATGGTTTAGATTCTATAATCCAGTTAACAGAGAGGAAGAAGAGAGACTGTTCTGTTAGTGAGGTGCAGCAAAAATAACTTGAGTTTCAGGTCACTGCCTTAATCATTGGAGATCTTTCTGCTGTAGCACAGATGACCTCACTGACCACGGGAAAGTATTATTGAATGAGGATGAGGTGACTAAGTGTGTTGCAAAATCCTGTTGTCCTTTGCCATTATTCTGATCTTGTGGTAGGGGGATGATAACGTTTTGCCTCATCACAGGGCGTGTGAAGAATAAATCAGAAATGCTCAAACACTGTGGTTTGCAGGACCTGACAGTGCTGAGAGCAACGATTTACAGCCTAGGAAAGATAAAGAATTTTTGTGAAACATGTTGCTAGTGACCACAGTAAGGGGAGAGCAAAGAACTGTTGCTGGCATCAATACGGCCATCCCACAGAGGGTCAAAGATTTCATCTTATTTTCTATTTTTCTACTCCAGCCAAAACGTCTTGTTCACATTACAGCTTTTGTAGTCCTAAAAGATACACAGTAAAGCATCTGACATCTCCTTCTGCAGCAAGTAGCAAGACCTCATTTTAATATGCTCCTTCCTGACTTTAGACAATGCAATACTTGTGTAGGCCAGGGTGAAACCAGTTAAGCAAGAAAAAACAGGGGCAGATTGAAAGAAGTGAGAGAATCTCCAGTCAAATGAAAACATGGCATGATTGATAAGTGAGAGCAATCAGTCTGTGGGAAAGAACAGCCACTGCATATAGTAATTCCTGCTAAGAGTGATCACCATATGGTTTGTTCTTAAAAGTAATTGCAGGGACGCAACTGCTTTCCTCCTGACTCTGTGGTTTTGTGGGCCAGCTGGGGTAGCGATGCCATCAGAAGAGCCTGTCAACCTTGTATTTTTCATGCAGGTACAACATTTTGTCTCTGGCTGCCAAGAAGTATTTGCAGCTTAGCAGGTAGATCCTCTTGACTCCAAATCAAAGTGACTCAGTTCCACCTCCTCCTTCCAAGACCTGGCACCCAGCTCCCTCTTGCAGCTGATGTTTTGCTGTATGTGAAGTTGCTCTGTCACCCTATTCCTTATCCCCAGTTCAGGGTCCCTCATGCATATCCCAAAAGTGGAATAACAACAGAGCTCAGCACAGGCAGCTCCTGATGAGCTTTCCTGAGTCATGTCTTCTTCTTGTCCCCCACCACACCAACATCCTGCTGTTGCGTTGCTGAGGTCTGGCACTGACTGTCCAAAACACGGCTCTTTGCTCTGGGAAGATGCCTGTGAATCCTGCTAAGGGAGGCAGTGCCACTCTGTATACAATCAGCAAGTCTTATATAAGGGGTATTAGCCCTATGTGCCACAAAAAGCCCATCAGGTTATTTATCACTGACTGCTCTTTATGAAAATCCAGTGTAAAATATTAAATCAGTGGGTGTGTATGAGCAGCAAAGGGCATGTTTTAGTGGTATCCCAGGAAATTCTCAAGATCAAATGAAGGGAATTCAAATGAAGTAGATAATAATTCATGCAGGAGTTAGCTTGGCCTTAATGAGTAAAAAATCTCCCTTGTCTAAGTACATTGCAGAAAGCAAGCTGGAGGAGGTAAAGCAAGAAGATGGGTTATTTCTTAAACAGGGAGCTTTCTGGGTTACCACAAAGGAGAGCTGCACAGCAGAGCTCTCCCTGATCCACTGCTGGTGGGGTGGATCCCAGGCTTTCCTGCCTACCTAGGGACATTTCCATTACTGTGGGTGAGTTTGTGAGGCTGCTGGTGGTCTGATTCAGGCAAAAAGAAAGAGGAGAGGGGAATGAATTAGAAAGTAAGATATCCAGAAAAGTATATGCATGTTTGAGGCTGTCTGAGGTGCTCTGGGTTGGGCACTAAGGGAGAAGATATCAGAGAAACTGAAGTTTTGTTCTGCATCAGTTCTTGGTTCCAAATCCACAGACTTACGTATTTGGAGCTGAGATTTCCAGTTTCCTAAAAGGTAGATGCAGAACTTTCACACTGGCTCTCATACCATAGTGATCCAGAAGTTTCACTATGAAATACTATATTCAGAAAAACAGTAAGAAAAACCTGGGGGCAGATCTTTGACTCCTGAAGATCAGCATTTCATCCAGAGACTGTTCTATCACATTACTGTGTAAAATAACTGTGACCTGAAAACAAGTCTTCTTTGTCCATGTGCAAAAGCTCTTGGACAAGGCTGCCCTCATCTCTTTTGTCTTTACAAATAAGGTAGGTGTTCACTTAAAGACATTACTTCGTGGATAAAACCACATAGGGAGTGAAAAAGTTCTACAGTACATTTTACTTTTGCTTTTCTTATCAGCCTTGGTTTTTCTCACTTGTATGTGAGCAGAGAATACTGCAGAGAATACCAAAGAGTTTGCAAATTGCTTGTTGCAACCCAGAATTTACTTAAGCCTGTGGGAAGACTCATTTAATTTTTTCTGCTGGTTCAGAATACATTTAATCAGAAAAAATATTTGAGCCTTAAATAACATCTCTAAGGCTGAAAGAAAGTGTATATCTCTCCATCTATATGCAGATAATTACTAAAAAGTCACCTGCCTACATATGTTGTTTTCTACCTATCTATCAAATCAGAATTGTACTTTTATGAGTCCCCCTGGAGGATTCTGAGGCTATGAAACACAAGGCTTTTGTTGCAGCAAAGCCTACAAGAAAGCTTCATATAGCTAAAAAACAAAAAAAAACCCACACCAAAAAAACCCCCAACACATTAGGCTGTCCCCCTCTACCGCCCTGATAGAGGCAGTTTTACATTCCACATCCCTCAGGGGATGCATTAGACACTGATTTTTGTAGCCTCCTGTGACCTTCTACTTGTTTTCTTTTCAGCAGGTAAGAAGAGCCCACCTGCTGAGGACAAAGTTGTGTTAACACACATGAAGATACTGAGCAATGAAGGAATTCAAAACCCAGGGTTAATCCCAGAGGCTCCAGCTGACACAGGCTGCACAGAAGAGTCCCACCTCCCCAGTGCCAGTCTCCCACCAGACCGCCTGGGAGGTGCAGCTGCAGCAGCCACACCAGCAGATCCGGACTGTGTGGATGGCCCGGCAAGCACTGACTGTGTAGCCACCCTGCCTGACCTCAGCGCCTTCGAGTCCAAGTGCCGGCTTCACAGATTCTCCAAATTTGAATCTGAGGACTCGGGGGTTGAGTTGCCAAGCGGTGCTAATTCTCCATCAACACCCACGGGCTCAGAGAAGAGCTTTGTGCTTCACAGCAGAGACTCATTTTGTGACTCAGGTGTGCTTAGCACCTCTTCTTCTCCAGAAATTGACCATCAGTTAATGAGAACATGTGAAGAACATGCCAGAAAAGTTACCCTCCAAGATCCAGAGAGCAAAAAGCAAGCTGATTATTACAGTGAGGAGGCAGATGCTGTGCGGGATCCTACAGCTTTCCTTGAGGACCTCAATGTCCCTCAGGAAGAAAGTCCTGATGAACATTTTGACCAGGGTGACAAGCAGTCTCTGGAAAAGGAACCTACCCCGGAGATGGACCTTTCCAGGGAAAGCACTCTTTCCACCCCAGGGCCCATAGAAGAGCCAAAGACAATTGCTGACGATTTCCCAGAGAATTTTGGCAGCATGCAAGACCTTCAGATTCATGAACATCAGCTGAAGAAGTACCCCACAAGTGACAGCCTGGATGAATACATGGATGAATGCTGTAGACTGAGTGAGGTGAGAAATACCTGAACTGAATATTACATCTAGGCCTGTCCAAACACCCCAGTCAGTGTTCAAGTCCTGTTTGTCACAAACTGGACACATCTGAGTGAGTTTAGAATATCTCCCCTGAAACTTAGAAGCAGTAAAAAATGGTAATTTATTTTTATGATTTCTTTTCATACCAGTAAAAATCTGTATTAATTCATAAATATCAGGTCTGGGTAAGGATGACAAATCACTCATTGAGATCTGGTGTTTCTAAAAGCCCTAGATGAGAAGATGGACTTGATTCTGGTCTCAAAATGAAGATCATTAAGTTAGTCATCATCCTCTGATATACGAAGTGGGAGTCAGAACATAGTTTTATTTTCAAGACCAGATTATTCCTGTCTCCTGGCTTGCTTTTGGGGCACTGAAATTTGTAAAGAACTTGTCTAAGGGTTAATTAATTTCTGTCCAGGCCTGTTGTGTCCTGTTGAGTCAACTGTCTCAAATAATGCATGAGCAGGGAGCTAATTCACAAATTCAGATTTTTGTCAGGCTGGAGTTGGAGATGCCATTTTAAGCCATTTAAGCTTTCCAGCATAGCTGTGATGGACCAAGCTGAAAAGACCTAATTTTAGCAGGTTGTTCTATTCCATACTCCCTCTCTTCCCTTGCTGGGTACCCTGTGCCACTGAGAAGAGAATAATAAAGCCCTTCTGTGCACCTTCTCCCCTAGCAGGTGCTGGAAGCGTTCCCCCCATTCTTTGCCTGAAGCCTCACGCTGCTGAAGCGCAGACAGACCCCTGCCTTGCCTGCACGCTGCAGTGGGCTCCAGAACAGCAAAGAAAGGTCTCAGTGGGGAGCTGATTCTTGACAGAGAGACAGATCGAAGAGCCCCATGGGCAAAGGGAAAGGAGAAAGGCAGACTAGGTGAAGAGGGTCACAAACACACAAAAGCATCAAATAGTGCCGAGGGGATTTTTGGAGGGGATGTTCATTGTGATAATAGTGATGAATTAGAATTGGAGATGGGTAGGAGGAAGCCAAGTGACAAGTGATGTGTGCTGTGCAAATAATTTCACCATGACCTCGCTGCCATGAGCAACTGGGTACTGGACTTCCTCTCCAGCGTGCCAAAACCTCTTGAGCCGTGAGGAAGGTCAGAGATGTCCCATCTCTGTTAACACTGCATATCAAGGTAGTACAAGCAGCACACAATCCATCTGAGCAGTGTTTTCTTCCCCAGAGCTATCTCACACATGGTAGAAGACAGATACCTATTTTGCACAGATCCCAAACAGACCTGACCATTTGGCAGAGAGTTCAAGAAGGGATGAGAGCAGCAGAATCTGACCATAAGGAGACTTCATAAAAAGTTACCTAAATTCTCTGTTGCACTCTGGAGAGTTTGCAGTCAGATTTGGTCTTGTCTGACAGTTCGGTATGCCCAGTGAAATTCCTTTAAATCCTTGGTGAAATGGAGCCTCAGTTTCCCAAAGCAAAGCGTTTAAATAAACAAGAGAATAAATTAGAAAGAAGCTGAAGAGGAAATGAAGCTCTTGGTGGCTTATCTCCCCTCCTTTTTAATATCCTCACTGGCTGAGTGCTAAAGCTCAGTGCCCTAGAGCACTTTTCTTTGTTTTTTGAGCTGTGTAAATACAGCTGTGACCTAGATGCTGGGGAAGTTTGCCCCTCTTCACAGCACACCTCCAGGCTGCTGTATCTCGAGAGCAGCACTCCTCAAAGTGCTGGCATACCAGGTAGCACCGAAGTTGACTGCGACAAGAAATGCCCACTGGCTGCTGCACAGCAGCTGCAGCTCTGGGTGCCTCAGAGCACCAGGACAGCCTCTGGCAGATGCAGAGCCTTCTGCCCTCACCAAACTTACACCAGGGTGACCTGTCTTCACTGTCATACAACAGAGACCTGCTCAGATGTGAGGTCCAGATGAGCATCTGACCATACAGCTGACAGATGCATCTTGGTTCATCCCATCTGAGGCTCTGCTCCAGGCTTTCTCTGTGGTTTTCACATTTGCCTGTAACCTGTCTAAGACACAAAATGGTACCTAGAAACCAATCTCTGCTATGGCCTGTTGTCTTCTGAGGGACTCTGATACCCCTGGAAATGAATCAGTGTTGTCTGAAAGAAAGCAGGCCAGCACAGTGTATTTCCACCCTGCTTAGCAAGAATGTGGCATACCAAATTGCTCCATCGAATCAATTCCTGCTGCATTAAATTAATGTTGATAGAAATGCAAGAGTGCTTACACTGGCTTATAATTAATGCTCAATGAGAGCATTATTTAATTATAGGTGACACCATCTTCCTCAGTTCTGTTGATGATTTTGGGAACTTTCAAGTAACAGAAGAGCAGATGAGTTTCCCCAGGCCAGCTGGCTGTGGCAGTGCCAACTGTGCTTACTGGCTCACCACACCCAAACAAGGATTCACTCTCTGGATGAAGTTGTCCCTTTATGCCCTCCTGACCATCCCTCACTGCTGAGGCCACTTCCAAGAGAACAGGAAGGAAAATGCTGAAAAAGAGAGACTGGAAATGACCAAATGTTTTGACCATTTGGATTCAGTTGGTGAATGGCTTTGGCTGAAAATATACATCAAATCATTTCAGTCTGGCATTTTTAGACAAAGCTTTCTGATCTTTTGTTTTGAACAGTCGTTATTTTGAAATTTGCCTACATTTTGAAAGATGAAAGAAAATGGAAGCTGTCAAACAACAAGAGAAAGAACTTTGAAGCCTAAATAAAAGCATTTCCTCTGAAGCTTGAAGTTTGAAGATACATAGCTTTTGATGCTTTTGCTTTACAAACACTTCCTCACACTTCATAAAGTTTACATTTAAAGTCAGCCCAGCCCATATTCCTAGAAGAAGAAAAGTGATGGGAGTACTGTCATCATTAAATGAAAAAAAAAAATCATTATTCATGCAGTGCTATTTATACTGGGCCAAAACAGTCAAAATGTTTCTTTGCAGAGTGGTACAGTTCAGGGGAAGGATAGGGCTACCTGTGATGGTCAGCTCCTAGCCTGTGCATGCCCCTCAGAGGAAACCAAAAACTATCAGCAAGCACAGCCCCTCCTGGACAGCAGGGTGGAGCCGTCAGAAACAACAGCATGATCCCTCTCTTTCCTGTTATTCACAAGCCTTTCGGTGCTGTCAGCTGAAGTGACAAATGCTTCCCACTCAGCCTGTGGCGTCACGAACGGGCTGCTCCGAGCCCGGGATGGGAGGTCTGTAGTTACGTTCCCTGTCGGGTGGCACAGCCACTGTGCTGCCTGTACTGGCCATGCTCACATGGCAAGAGCTCACAGTGAGGGATGTGTGGCAGGAGGGAGCATAGTATAACCCAAAACTATCCACAAGAAAAGTGGAGAGCATTGTGTGAAGCACAGAAACAGAAGGAAATGCAAGATACATCAGTGAGCATTTTTCTGAAAGAAGAAAAGTCTCCCCTGCAAGCTGCCCATCATCTTCAGCTCCTGCTGAACTGTCCTGTCCAGTCCAGGACAGTTCTCCATTGAGCCCAATTGTAAAAAAGCACATCACATGCATCCAAGTAACAGCTGAAATGAGGCTGGACAAAGTGCTGACCAGATGATCAGATATGCAGATTTTGATTATATGTCAGTTGGACAAGAGACTTGAAAACAACTCTCATTCTTGCAGCTCCTGCTGAACTTCAAACCTCTGTAGTGATCAGATGCTGCAGTGAGTACAATATTCTCCAGAGACAGGAGCACAGGCTCCCACCTCTGTGAGCTGGGTAGCCACAGAGGAAAAGGTGTGATTTACACCAGTCAAAATATTGACTAGAGAGCTCTAGATAAGCCAAAGTTCCCAGTGCAAATGCTGATTCTGTATTTTTAAGCTTCCTAAGAAATCTGTGGGCCAGCACAACTGTCATGGTTTATTGCCAGGAACACACATACTGAAAACCTGTGCCCATAACTTAGGTGAGCACTGACCAGGGCAGAGATTCCTCTTTGGTTACACAGGTGTACAGTCAATGTAGTGCACCTTAGCTCCTTAGGGTCAAAAAAACGTGATGTGAGTAACTCAGCATAGCATAACTGGGAGTCTTTAACTCTGCTTCTTCCAGAAAAGAAGCTCAATCTGGCTCAGTCTTGTGCCTAGAAGCAAAATCTGGCATGTATTACGTTCTTACCTTCCTAGAGAAGATTTAACCATTTGATTCATAAATTGTGTCTTTATGATCCTCCATATCTTCACCTTACAGAAAAGTAGGCAAGGTATTTTTCCTTCTTCATCATCTCAGAAATGGTCACACAGCTCTTGTTCCAACACTATTTGACTATTACTGTGTGGACAGTAGGACAAATTTCAGTCATGAAACTTCAGCTGGGAGGACAGAGAATGGAAGAGACATCCTGGATTTTCCTGTGGTTGCTGACTCTTCACTACTTGCATAAAACAGTCTCACAGATGCTGAGAGGAAAATATTTAGACCAGAACATGACAGACCAGAGTCTATGCTGCACTTGGCATCACCATAAGATAGCTAGGGGTCTTTAGGTATTTCCTAAGTCACTCTATGAAAAAACAAAGTCTTTGAAGGGCTCCTCGAGAGACCTTCTCTGTGCAATTCTTTGGGTGGCAACCAGCTAATTACACAAATATTCTGTATAGAACACGTGCCGTATCTGAGCAATCCTAATGCTAACCAGCCCTGTGGAAGGACACCCCTAAAAGTTTCGGCCATTGCATTCTGACCACAGAGGAGACTGGCCCTGAAGAAATGTGTGAGCACTGGAGGGTCTGCCTGATTTGTGCTTTCTGAGATCACTTCAATAAAATGCAGATTAATTTGCTGTTAAATAGCCCAAACTGCCCTAAGCAGCCTCTGAAGGCTGGCTGTGAAACAGGGATCTTCAGCATATTGAGTCCAACCTTCAGTTTGGTTTAGCTGCTCTACAGGGGTAGATCCACCTTGCCCAAGACTTGGATCAACTACTCTACACCTTTTCCCTCTCATTTTCTGGACACCTGTATTTACTCCTAGGAGTTAGAGATTCTCTCTAACTTTTGCTAAAAGCCAGGTTTTTTCCATGCCCATCCCAAACACACCTTTGCTTTCCAGTGCCTTCAGCCCTAAATACAGAGCATGGAAAACCAGGACCTTCTTCTGTCCCTGCCCATTGCCCTACAAACCCAGCAGCCACAGACATGAATCAAGCCTATGACATTAAGCACAGGACAAATACGGAACAAAAAGATGGTCCCTAAGTGAAAGAGGTCACAGTCAAATGCTTAATTCTTTTTCTCCAATCTAACTTAGACCCCAGTGTTTTACTTCATCCTATTCTCCAAGACCTCATCTGTCCCTTGTAGCCTTCCCTTGTGTTTCCACAGCTATAATGGAAAATGTTATAGTGTTAGTGTCTCCTTAGTTCAGTACAGACATGCCTACAGTCGTGCAGTAGCATACTGGCAGGAAGGGGAGTTGATAGATGTGCAAAAAGAGGGTACAATGTGGCAGAAAGCCTGTATTTCCTGGGATAATAAGGAACTTCTGACTATCCATTGGAACAGCGTACAAAAAATCACTGTTAGTTTTGGGACAGCTCAAAATGGGCAAATTTTCAGAAGCTGATACCCTTGTATTTTCTGAAAATTATGTGTCTGGAGCTGGGCACCCCAAATCCCTAGCTGCTTTTAGATACGTTGGTTATAATGCTTTTAATTCAAGCTTATCCCACTAGATACCACATAGGCTTTGTTCTCCCTTTGGATCCTGGGGCTGTGCCTCTTCCCATTGCAGCCACAGTAAATACTCAGTTTTATGGCTGAGTAACTTTTGCCTTGCCACCACTTCTTGCAGGCTCTGCCTGAGAGGAAAATAAAAGTCATGAAATGAATGACTGCTTGACTTGGAGTCAACAACCTCTGTCCCAACTTCAGACACAAAAGCATCTGGATTTAATAATACCTGTTTATAAATAACGTTGTATCATCATTTGTTTAAAAAGAAGTAAATCCTAATGTTGATTATTTTTGAACACACCATGAGCTTTCTGACATAATGAAAAGACAGGAAGAGTCTCAGGGCTGGCATTTCCCCAAAAATGTAGATTGTTGTGGGAAAGGAGACAGAGTAGGCTTCCTGCTTTTGTAGAGGGAACTTATTTTTTGAAGTAAGATAAACTTAGAGCACGGCTTTTGTAAAGATCGAGGCTTATTTTACTCACTGATATCACACGCACATCAGCAGGCAGCGCCAAGGTGGAAGTGAGCCCCTGCATGTGTTTGTTAGCAGCACGTTCAACACAGTCTGATCACGGCACAAGAGAGGACACTTGGGGAAGTCCTGCACCAGAAATGGTGAGCTGCAGAGCAGCAGGCTGGGAAGCATGGTAGGTTTTCTTCTGCCATAGGATTACTCTCTGTCTCCAGCACTGCCCTTGGCTGAGCAGCAGTGAGACCGTGGCAGGTCCTGGGTGAAGAGAAATTGGTGGTAGAGATTATCTTTCCACAGCCAGACAGCAAAGTTGATCCTGCAAACTTTCTTCAGGCATCTCTTCAAGACTGAAAAAGTAGCAGCAGGGATGTAAGCTGAGATTTACTAAAGACTAGTGGAAAGATGTTTGTTCACTTTGGCAGCTTGATTCAAATATATTTTTCTCATAGAGACACTAGTGATGAGGGCCAGGGTACAGCAAACAAAGTCTGCCTCCAAGTTGGTCACAACTGAGCAAATCAATGCAACCTGCAGATACGTGCCTTTGGGTAGGAGCCAAGTCCAGCTTCAGTACATGTAAGTGTGACTGGCACTGAGCATTGTGGGCTAAGTGAGCTATACTAGCCCCAGCCATCCACAGCATACAGTAGAACCATATTTGTTTGTAAGGCTTCTGTTGCCAGTAGAAGACAAAAATTAGCCTGGGAGTTGGAACTAGAAACAGGCTGTCATGAAGTTTTGCTTTGCATCAGCCTATGATCAGTCAAAAGAATCCCTTTGACAGTGGAAATTGCTGAGTAATCCAGAAAAGAGCTTCAGCAAGTGATGCTGTAGCTCAAACCTGTGGTAAGACCAAAACCCCTTGCAAGAGGAAGCCTGACTTTATCACAGGACATGACTCTAAGGAATGTGCAGGGCTCTCAGCTCCTAGTAAGAATTTCTCTGTGTTACTCCATGGTCCAAGATGCATTGTCATTGCAGGTGAACCAAAGTAACAGCAAAGCCCTGGGATCTGGTCTGGGATACCTAGAACATATCTGCCAACTGATTGAGAAGATTGGACAGCTTCAGGAGCACAACCTGCGTCTCCAAAAACAAGTGTGCAGCTTGCAGAAAGAGCAGAAGATGAGTCAGATAAAAGAGGTAAGCAGACACCATAGTATCTTCCATTGACTAATAGAGTAATACACCTTAAATAATAAACACAAGGCCCAAACAGAAAGTTCTGTGTGCAGGAAGATGCCAATTTACCACATCCAACACCCACCTGGGCTGGGTACTCTGGTCTTCAGGGAGGCCTCACCCACCACAATGGGTTTAATTTCCTGAGACTGGGCTTGAGTTTCTGTTCTTCAGTTTTGTTTCCCAAATGTGCTTTCTTCTGTTGAGTTAAAAAGCACTCTTCTCACCTCATGCAATGGCCTGCTCTAAGTCAGTAACATTTTCTTCTCTACAGTTGTAAACGTCCCAGGAACACGTCGTCTCCTCAAGGCTATCAAAACAAAATCCACAGAGCTCCTCAGCAATGTTTTGAATTATAAGATCTTTCATTTTCTTCTGGTTTGAAGCTGTCAAAATCCCAGATTTTTTTCACAAAACAGACACAAAGGGAAAGACAAGCAGTGATAGAGTCCATGACCCATGTCCATGCTTTTTTCCCCCTTTCTATGCTCCTGAGCTGCCAGATGAAGAATCTCTGACATGAAATCATTTCAGTGTTCCCATTTGTCATTTTTATCAGACAGAGCTAGTTGGAAAGTTTTACTGAAATTTGCAGATAATTTCAGGGTCTTTCTAGCATTTTCATCAGCAGTTTTTAGCCCCTGCATATTTTATGAAGTTCTACCCCACCTCTTCTTGAGTCATCCCACCAGAGTTCCACCTTGTTTCCTCCCCTGCATTTTTGCTTATTTTAACGCTCCCCAAAGGAACAGAGAGGGCTTATTAAACTCAGCTATTTCTTCCCAGCTGTGCTGTGGTGAGTCTTTTATTCTCCCAATAGCGTCATTTTTCCCCTGGTGCTGCTCTCCCACCTGCTGGGATCTGCAGTAGGTGACTGACTCCTCCTCAGAGCCAAAGCCAAGTTCTGAGTCAGATTGCAGAGCAGAGTAGCTTGTCATTTCCATGTACCCATCTCTCACACTCAGAGGAATGCAGCCTCCTACATAGAGCCTGGGAATTGTTAACACATTTCCTGAAGCTTTACAACTGTGAGTCATTGCTCAAAGCAACTCTTCCAAGCTGCAAACTCATCTGGTGTGTGTGCCCCCTCCCCAGCTCCCACTGAAATGAAAGGCACTGTGCTTTCATTTAAATATTTGAAACCTTGATCTTTTTGGTACTTCTGAAGGTCTCTCAGCAGTGTCTTCTCAGATGCATTTGTCTCATACTGTTCAGTGGGGAATGGGATCCTTAGATGTAACATTCAGCGCTTGCAGCGTGGTCTACAAAACTGGACACTTTCAGGTGTCCTGTGGTGCCTGCATCTCCTATATTTGAGCAGCTCTCCATCGTTTTGTTCTTCAGTCATAGCCCCTCTGAATAGAAGGGGAACATTGCTACCCCATTTGCCATGAAATGTGAAGATTGCCATCCATAATTTGGAGGGCATCCAAAGGCTCCTTTACAAACCACGTTCACTCTTGATGTAAACTATGAGCACAGAAAGGTTTCCATGTCCCAGATGTGCCTAGGGAAGATACAACCCTCAAAACATGGAGCTAGCACAGTATTAAGACCTGGTCATGAAGATTGTAGATAACAAATGCATGCAATGCTGTTTTTGAGAGGTGCACAGACATCACCACTGAAATGATGGCATTGATCCTGGGACACAAGGGGAACACTGCTGCTCCATGTCCTTTGCTTTACAGGGAAATCTACACCATGGGCCAAACCCACCATCTTTCATCAGATCTGCTAAGCATTTCCCAAAGGCATAGGTAATGCAAAGTGCCACACCTCTGTTGCCACTGATCCAGATGAGAAGTGACATTGAAACTCTCAGTTTTTTGGGGGTCTCCAGAGGTGCTAAACTTGTGTTGGCCTGTCCTGGTTCCAACACCAGTAACTGGTTTGGTTCCCTTTCTGCTTCAGCTGGGTAAAGTTCTCCTTCCTTCCTACCTTACTAAACTCTTCTGCAACATGGGTGTGCAAGGTAGAAAATCTCCCTTTCCTCATCCCACTAGCAACAGCAGAAGTACACTGACTGAAATACCACATACAGTCAATCTGGCTGGTAACACACAAGAAAACTGTGGAATCCCATCAATAAAAATACAAGATATTGTTGTCTGTGCATGCTCCAAAACAAATAACATCTTAAAATATGAGTCATTGTGAAAACTGATCTGTTTATTTACACTAATGCCTTAGCTGAGCAGCTGTTTAGATACTTATATCCAATTCCATGTGGGAAACAAATTGAAAAGATGCTGAGTATCAGGCAATTTAAGTTAAATGCCAATGAAGCTATGAAAGCTCTGTATTGCTAACTACAGGCTGTTCAGCCTTTGAGAGAATTAAATAATTTGTCTGGGTTCTAGTGGGTCGTAGGACAAGGAATGAATATTTGAAATTTCTCTGTAGTGTCCCACCATCCATTACCTCGTGCTGTTGCAGCCTGAGAGCCTGCACACTTTCTTTTTTTCTGGTACAGGAATACCTTCTGCAGCATTGCTCCTGTGGAGCTGCCAGTATCTTCCTTAACTCATATCAAGATACGAAAAAAAGTTTTGCTGGGAGGAGCAGACCTCACAGCCTCTTGGTTCAGACTGGAAACCCTTCCGATCTTTCCATCATCCCAGAAATAGGAGCAAACACTGAGAAGCTGAGCAGCTGCAATGGTGAGTTCAATTATCTCTAACCTGCCCTCCTGTTTGCCACCACTTGGTCAAACAAGCTGACCAGTCACTTTCTTTTCCCTAAGAAAGACAGTTGGGAACAGAGCAAGGTTTTATTAACTAAACCCTACCTGAAATCCAAGAGAAGCAATTTAAAATGCTCTGCCTATACCTAGGATTTTAACACTGGCTGCTTCATGTGTGTGAATTGGGGGGTTTTGCTTTGCAGCCATGGCTGTAAAGATTAGGACAAATTAAATATAAAATAGGTGTTTTGGAAACCTAGCATGCCTGAATGAGACCATTAGTGGAGCCCATCTCCACCCAAGCAAGGTAGGATTTGATCAAAGATGGAAAGCCTTATGCCTGTTGTTAGTCTTCTGCCCTCTCAAGTAGGCACAGAACACATTCCTAGAGGATGATTTATTCTATAGACTAAGTGGAAATAAGCCCCACCTGCAAAGCTTGGATCCAGAGACCAACTTTTCCAGCAGGCTGAGAAACACTGGGCTCAGCCTACTGATGATAAAAGCAGATGAAAAATCTGTTAGATGTGAAACAGCTCACCAAATGAGGCTGATCAATTTATTTCAAACCTTGCATTTCAGCTTGTTTCACATACCTGGTGAAACAACTTTGTTGCAGGACTGAGTCAGAGCCTTTGGGATCACAGGGGTCTTATCCCATCTTTAAGTCCTTAGGGTTCTCATCCCATCTGAAGCCATAACTTGCTGCCAGCACTGCCCAGAGGCCATCTTAGCAGGACACTGCTGAGAAATAAGTCCTTGCATTTCATTGCAGGAAATGAGAGATACTCAGAATCAGGAAAGAGCCAGCCGATGGCGGGGCTCAGGAAGTCATCAAACAATAGGAACAACAAGGAGAATGAGTTCAGAGAAGTTGGGAGCATGGCTGAAGGACAGGCTTTTCTGTCAAAGGACCCTGCAGTAAGAAAGGTGAGTGATAACCTTGGAACCTGACTCTGAGTGGGACCGGTGGGAGAAGCAGAAAGTTCTGCTCAGGCAGATCAGAGTGAGGTGCCAGGAGAGCAAGCCAACCTTGTCTGCTACCAAGCAGAGCTGGGCCAGTGAGGCTCAGGGGTGCCTGTGTCTTTCTGGTACCAACCTTAAATAAAGGACTGTGTCTTTATGCCAAGAAAGGCACAAATGGATCACTGGTGCAGGGGAGAGGAGCACTGCAGACAGCAGCATGGGGTTTAGTCCTCATCAACTCCGAATAACTTACTGTGTGGACTCCATCATAAATATCTCCATTACTGATGCTAGTGAGATTAAGCCAAGCATTCATTACCAGTAATAAAAATTTTAGTGGATCAATCCTTAGCTGGCCACACTTAGTACCAGACTGGCAGCATATCAGTGTAATTAGCTCCAGCCCTCAATGCATGTCCCACGGAATGTGTTTCAGCAAATCTGTGTCACTGAAGTCCAAGGGAGCGAGGATTAATGCTTTCCTCTCCCTTTCTTTCCCATTGTTTTTGTCTGCCTCAGCTCTTTCATGTTCCGGTGGGGTTCAGAAGTGCTGAAATGCCAGAGCAGAGACTCTAATCAGAGTATTCCCAGCCCTGCAAACAGGAAGGAGGAAGGAGTAGGTCTCTCATGGGAAAGACCTCATAAAATTTCCACGCTTAAGTTGCAAATAGGTCACAAACACTTCAATGAACTTCAGAACCCAAATTAAGGCTGAGGCCTGAAAGGTGTTCTATGTTCTGCCTTATGTCCAACCAGCTTCTGGAGTATTTTAAGCTTATGGGAAGCTCTGATGACTTCACAGCACTGTAGACCCAAGATCCATGCTCTTTAAACAATCCTCATCCTCTATTGTTACATCACACCTTACTACTGTCACTTAGTATTGGATTTTGTGCCCTGGGCATGAAATGCCCTATTTATTCCTACAGTTCAGGTACTGTATGGGAATTCTGTCTGTTACACTCATCCCCAGGCTAGGAGGTACTGTAGGCATGAACTGGCACTTTAAATACAAAAGAGAGGCAGAGGTGGAAGGACAAAGAAGGGATAATCACACATGCGAGGGACTGAGTCTAAAAAGAGATAAAGGACCAAGGCTATGGGCACGTTCCAGGGCAGAGCTGAGAACAGAGCCTAGTCTGTTGCAAATGCTGGGAGATAGTCTCGTTGTCTTGTTATTTATCAGTGTATTTGCCTTTTGTTTTTAGGCTCTGGACGTCAGCAAGAACATCTCGGTATGTACTGCTTTTGCAGAATATATTTAACTTGTGTGAACATATTCAGTAGACACAGCACTGTATGAACAAAAGAGGTTTACTCACCCCCGAAGTTTTCTGTCATGGACGACAGGAGCATCAGCTGCTCATGCTTTCTGCAGTATCAGCAGTGCATGCTTGTCTGAGACAACACCACCACAACGAGAGACTAACTGCTGAGGCCTCAAAAGCCTTCAAAAGCCTTCCACAGCACACGTTAATCCTAGCAGTAAACACAGAGGTTTGCTATTTCCATGAGTAAACAGTCTTGATTACAAGCAATTAACTCAATAGCACTGAATCAGATGTTGCAGTTCTCAGCTGAGCCATGACCTCACCTGAAGTTTTGAACTGAAAACTCTGCAGATTCGCAAGAAGAGCTATTGCAATAGGCAATGTTGGCTGCTAAGTGTGGCTGGGCAGCTGCCAGGTTGTGCTCTCAAGGTGGCCACAACTCCTGCAGTGGTGGCTCTGCTGGTGGCACAGCAGCACCAGCACACAGTGAGGTGGAACCTCGGGACAGGGAAGAACAATGTCAGGAACTTGACAATGGTTTGAGAAATTCACTGAAATCGGAATAATTTCTCCCCGTTATGCTAGTTCTGGGACATGATAATTTTTGTTCTGTTCTGTTCCCCGGGTTTTCCAGACATCACTTCAGGAAATCTAAAACAATATCAGAAAAAAACCCCAAACATTACATTTTTTGATTCATAGCTACATTTAGTTCACGGGTCCAGATGAGCCCGGCCTGGAGAGAAAAAAGATTAGAGAGAGCCTCCTGAGACTCCCTGACCTCCTGATAATCTCTATTAGCATTTCAAATGTAAGGACCCAATAGCTGTGGCCTGCTGACGTGACAGGGAAACAAAGGCTTGATCTCTTCTAATTCATGGTCCACAAAAGCTACCACCTTAAAAAAGGCTGATACCAATGCACCTGGCCTAATAGAAAGGATAAGAGAGTCAAACTGCTTTTTTGGATTTTGTTGTAAAGGCCCCCCTGCGTGCATGTGAGTAGGTAGGAAACCAAACCAATCTTCTCCTTTAGCACAGCATAACAATAGGGTGAAACGTGCCCTTAGGCAGCTACTCAGCATTCACCAGTGAGATGCCCTCACTCTCTGAAATCCTAAATCAGAAAGAACAGCAGAGTCCTAGGCAGAGAAATGTTACCCAACAAAATACAAAAAAGGATAGTATTACTCAGAGTTCATCAATCCTCTCTCCTTGTGTCCTATACAGGTACAGGCTGGCCACTGGGCATCATTGCAGTGTTAAAAATTTTGTGGGCCCTGACCCCTATCTGTGTGAAATAAACTTCCCTCTTCCCACCACCCTGGAATACCCCAAAGTATCATATGCTGACCAGATGAAGTCTGCCAGTAACTTGCCTCTGGTCCTTCAAGCTGTGGTTTCTTTTTGCTCCCTAGGGTGAGAGCCATGCTTGGAGGAGAATGAGAGACCTTATGAGGAAGACACGATTGACAAACCAGAATAAGTTGGAGCTGTCCTCTGCTGCTCTGAAGAGGTCCTGCCCACAGTTGTATAGGTGAGAGAATGCTGTGGGAGATTTTCACTTAGTGTTGGGAGGAGGTGGTAGAAGGTTTACCTCTGGTTGTTGCTGCCTGGAGAAAACCACTCACCTTATTTCTGTTGCATATGCTGGTTCTGGCCAGCAGTAGCATTTGCTTCCTTAGTGCCCAGTTGCTCTAGGATCCCAACTGGATGTATGCTGTGTGAGAATCATGGAAATATTAGGGTCCCTAAAATAAGGTGCTTCTCCCCAGTAGGGCAAAGCGATAATGACAATTAGCCAAAGCCATTCTATAGACTAATTATTTGTCTTTCTGCTCCCTCCTAAGCATTGCAGTCAGCATTAATGTTCTCTTTTGTCTGCTTTCCCACCTTTCATCCAGTGGGACAGACCATATTGTACGTGATGTGTGTTGGGATGGGACAGTCAGGATCAGCTGGATGGTTTTTTTCAGAGGAAGAAGAGATGAAGTTTGCTGAATGTGTGCTCGTGGGGTGGGACCTTTTTGTTGCTGTAGATGAATATTTGGGTCAAATATGAGGTTTATTTTTATTAAGTGATCCATGCTGCTCCCTTGGGCAAGTTTTGTCTCCCAGGCTGGTTGTAGCCTGGCCTCTGAGCTAAACTGTGTTGTTCATGTCCATCTGACAGTTCTGCCAGCTACCCCTTGCATGGATATTCCCTGTGCAATTGCCAAGTCCTCCCAGCTAGTCTGGTGAATTTGGAGTGTTTGTGTATGTAATCAGGTAACAGGAAGAGCCTGGGTATCTTAGTCACCAAAGCAGGAGCATTACGTGGAGCTGTGTACCTCCCTGTATGTTTTTTCAGCTGAGGTCTCAGTTACCTTCCTCGGAACAGCTCAAATGTGCTTAAGCCCTCCTCCGGTTTTAGAGGGGGTGATGGTGGGGAAACAGCAGTTGTTTAAGCACTCAGGAATGTCCTATTGTTCCCCTTAAGACAGCCTGTACCTACCTAACTAAATGCATAAGAGAACTGGAAATCTTATAATTACAGCTGGAAAGGTTTTCCAGCTGGGAAAAGGTTGGTTGGGGCCCAAGCACACGTAACAGGAGAGCTTCCTCCTATTGTTTGGGAAACTGAAAGAAACACAAAGCAGAGAGAGATCAAACAGTTCCATCTAAAATAGATGGTGAACCAGCTGGGGAAAATATACAAACTCCTGTGAACCTTCCCTCTAAACCTGAATAGAACCAGCACTTTTATTTGGGTTTCAGAAAAGTTCTGTCTCTGTAACTTTCTGCTTGTCCCATCTCCACAGCACAGAGGACAGCACCAGCACTCCCTGCATAAGAATTGAAGGCTAGATCCTCAGCTGCCTAAATTAATGTATTTGCAATGAAGAAAGCCCAACAACTCCTAGCAGAAATTCTAGTTCCCTAGAAATTAGTCTTCTAGAATGAACAACTTCTGCTGTCATGGAAGTGCTGTACAGGGAGATGCCAAATGGACAGTTTTTTGCCTGGCTGTATCTAGGCATCTGATTGAAAAGAGTATACTGATTTTTGCAGGCTGTTTTCAGTAGCTGATAAGTGGCCTTTTCTTCTACTAGCTTTCTTTTCCTGTGTATCTACATAAAACCCCTGCCTCTACTCATGCCCCTTATCTCTCTCTATTTCCTTTTCTCCTTCATTCAAGCTCTTATTCCCCAGCCCTCTCTGGATTTGGTGTTGCTTTTTTTACCTGAAACCCAGTAACAGCAGTGTACCAACCCTGTCCTTTCCACTGGTGTGTAGAAAATTTGGGCACCTTACTCATGTGGCAGTTTGGATATACAGTTGCCCTCAGGCTGTATATCCAAATAGAATATTTGAATGAATATTTGTATGAAGTAGAGAGTTAGGCTTAGTGGATCAATGACAGACCAGCAAATGCTGCTGGACAGTAAGACAGACCCTTCCTGCAGCAGTACCAGAATGGTAAAACAATAAACTCTCACTCATCTGCAGCTCTTGGCAAAGCAAACCTTGAAGCCCTAATACTCTCAGCATTTAAAGCCACTGTCTTTGTTATAATTTATGAAACATATTTGTCCTGGCTCCTGGTCCTGTTTGTACACGCAGACATATGGAGTTGGCTGGCTTTTGCTTACCTGGGTTGTCTGGGGCTCCAGGAATTGCACTGGAACAGGCTGATGCCTGGTGCCCTGTATTAACATACAGCTCTGAAGGAGTCAGATTTGTTGCTTTTGACACCCAGTCCCACTTGAGTCATTTAGGCAATTAGAGAAAGTCTCTTTGTTTTTGTAACTAGGTCAAAGCAAATCCCCTTTCATGCTCCTACTCTATGTATGATGAATGATCTGCTCCAGGGTGGTTGTTTTTCTTTTCTGTCTCTCTCTTTTTTTTTTTTTTTTTTTAACATCCACAAGAGAATTCTCATAGCAGAGAGAACTTGGTTCTTCTAGCAGGAGAGAGGGGAGGCCTGCCAAGGTAAACATACTGGCACAAGACTCAGTGGTTTGTCATACATTGTTCTAAACAGGCTCAGGTTTTCATTTCATTTTCTTTTTGCTGCTAATAAATTTGCTCCTGCAAAGCAACATCTATTCTGTGCAAAGGACTGATGACTGACTTCAGTATGGTGTTGTGAACTTAAGCAGCACTTAAGGTCCTCCACTTTCCAGGGCAGGACATAATGCAGGAAGCTTTGGGCAATCCCCTCCTGACATTCCAGTGCAGATATACACACCTGGGTATCTATGGGACCTGTAGATTTAATGCAGATGCACAGGCATGAGATGACCTTAAATACAGTATTTTTTCATGGTAAAGATGACAGTTTCAGTTTGAAGCCACCAAAAGCTTGCTGCTGTATGATGCCTACTTTATGGTTAATGTGAAGTTAGCTAGTAAGGACAGTGCAGTTCTAACATTATAAAACCCCATCTTCAATATTGTGTAGTAAAGGTTGAAAAGGGCCCAAGAACCTCAGACTCAGATGTGAATGATGATCTTCTCATGGAAGAGATACACCTTAATACTAAGGTGTAAAACACCAAAGAATTAAAGAACATCAAGGCAGAAGATTGACCAGTCCATTGTAAAAGAACTAAGAGCAGAACAGAACATAAAAATGTACAACATTGAGGAAAAAAACCCATATAGTCAAAAAACCCCAATATAGTCCAACTAAGTAATTTCAACCAAACAGGATGTATTATACTCTTTTCAAGCATATGTATTAAATAACAACAACAACAGAAAAAAAAAATAAAACAAACAAAAAAAAACAAACCCCACAAACAAACAAACAAACAAGCTGGTTGCTCTGAACAAAATTGTATTTGTGTCCATCTATTGCAATGTGGTTCCCTGCCAACCAAGTGGTGCACCTTGTGGCTCTCTTTTTGGATGCTGCCACAAATATTTGGACGTCTGTTATGGAATTTTAGACTGGAGAGGGGGAAGCTGCACTGAGTATAGCTTAGATACATATGCATAGCATATTCACGTTAGAAACACAGCCATGCATTCTGGCCACAGTCAACTTCATTTGTATTTTTCCATTTCTTAAGGCCAGATATTATGTCTTCAGAGCTGAGGAAAACTGAGAGGAACTCCATGATTGTTCTGGGACAAAATACTAAGAATGAAAACTTATGGCCTTTCTGATAACCTGAGTCAAATGGAGCAAGGTAAAGTAAGTAAAGCAGTGTGTGTTTCTTTGTGGGTTGGGTTTTTTCACCTCTTCTTGGCACAAAAATGAGGCAGTCCTGTTCCTTCATCCAGACACACTCCACCTTGCAAAGACAGAAACAGGTCCAATTTTTGAAGTTCAAATGATGGACTGATGCCTACTGAGGACTAGCCCATATATCTTCATTTTAAGAGTCTCACAACTTTTGTTTTGTTGTATTTTTTTAAATGCACAATTTAAAGGCAACTGTAGTCATACAGGCTACATCACACAGCCTTTTTACAAAACTTAAAAGGCACTAAATTAATTTATTATCTGCAGTCAGTCAAAAGACTTCCAAATAATAAGCCAGCAAGATGTCTTGGGAAACAGACAATCTGTCCATAATAAAGACTAAAAGAAAATCAGCCTCAGCTTCATCTTGTACCTTCCCAACTCAGCCCACAGGCTAAATACAGAGAAACTCTCTCTAATCTCACATTCATGGCATGTTTCTGTTTCAGAAAGTCAAGGCAAGAACACCAAAGGACACAAAATCAAGAATCCCGGGGTTACTCTGTGCAATCTACATCCTACAATTGTCAACAGAGCAACTATGAATTGAGTGTTGGAAGGGAAAGAGGGAAGGGGGATGTTGAGAAGGGTCTGTGGGCAGATGCATGCTCAGCTATGTATAGCTTCGCTCCCAAATCTGAAGTGTACTTTAAAAAGTCAAGCCACAGATGAAAATTGCTGTTAGCATCTTGGCGACACAACCAACAGGGACTTTTAAGATTTGGAAATTCTTCCGCTTCTCTGGATTGGGAGAAGAATTACCTGAAACACTGAAGCTTTTAAACTCTCATTACTTTCTGGGGACTTCTTCAGCTGAAATAAACATTAGCTTTTTGGGACATAGCAGCTTCTAGAGGAGTGCTAGAGACTCATTGCCCAGGGCAGAGGTGGCTGTTGAAAGGACAGCCTCCTCCCTCTGGGGAACCTGAGCTGCAGTCTCTGTCCCTAGCACAGTTCCTGCCTTCAGAGCGGCCTATGGCCAGCTGTGCATGTTTCACTGGAATCCAACAGGAAAACAAAGTATGTAAAGCTAAGGTCATTCCTGAATCAACTGTTGGCTTCCCATCCTGTGGGCCTGCTCCTTCTGCAGAGGCCCCTGGACTCTGGTGCTACCCTACACGGAAGCTGGCATTGCACACATTCATTGTAAAGACCAGAGTAAGCAGCACTGCAGCAATCAGCCTTTCAAGAGACTGAGGGGGCATCCAGGGCAGCCTATGTCCCACAGCCAGCCATTGTGTAATCAATCCTTTTCTTTTTTGATGGGAGACAGGGCACCAGGCTTGAATTCCTACTTTTAAGTTGCAGTGAAGTGCTCTGTCTGTGCAGGTGGGCCTGGGGCAGTCGTGCTGCTGTGTGGCTCTGCCTCTGCTCTCTCTACTGGGAAAAGTTGAGTAGAGCAAGCCTGCAAGGGAAAGTGATTCACATTCACCCTTTATAAACCGGTGCTCTTTTGGGATACACTAACAACTGTGTAACCCTAAGACTGTGTGTGGACGCTGCCTTTTTGCCACATGTCCACTGCTTCCTGACTCAAGGAACAGGCAGTGCATGCTTCCCAGCATCCCATGGTTGCAGAAGTCTCTGCACACTAACTCTTATTGGTACTAGCAAAATAGTTAACACACATAAAGATTTAAGTAAACTAACATTGCCTCTTGATAAAGAATTGTTCTACCCCATAAATTATAATAAAATTACAAGTCATCAATTGCTGTTTAAAACCCCAGCTTGCCTGAGAACCAAGATCTGACGAGCTGGCAGGAATGATCAGCTTCAGCAGGCTTAGTCTTTCAGTAACAGATGCTTAGGCCTTGCTCATCCCCATCAGCTGTAGCCATTGGAGTCCTCCAAACAAGAGGAGGGTCTTTTCTGGGATTCTGAGCATCTCAGCCATGCCATTCCAGGGTCAGAATAGTTTGCAGGGATGAGTGAGGACAGGGTTCGAGTACTCAGAAGGATTGCTACTGTTGTTACTTAGCCTCTCAAAAAAACTCCACAAACACAATGACCAAATCCCACAACCCAAACACAGATCCCCATTAAAAAGAAAAAAAAGGCTGTGCTGACTCAAGGTTAGCACCCTAAAGTAGGTGCTGTGTTTAATGTTTCAGTTGTAGCTCCTGCTGCAGGACTTGGTTATTCATTGTATATCTTGCTAGCTTCCTCCAAAGCTAGAAAGATTTATGACTTGATTATTCTGTGAATATTCTATATATCTCCATAAATACAGGGGACAAAAAATCCTGCATTAGCTTACATCCTCCATTATCCCTCCAGCTTTTTTACAGAAACTGTACAGAATGTGAATTAGTGCAAACTGAATTTAAAGAGTTTTAAGATATAGCATTATGAACTGGTATTGTCTACAACCGTCTCTATTCATGATATAAATTTTTTGGATGTTTTGTGTTTGTTTTGGTTTTTTTAAATAAGATAAACTAGCACTCTTCTTTATTACAGCATTATATTAAATATGTTCATGTATTTTCAGAAATAAATGTATTTATAATATGTAACATACTGTATAGTTCTCCACTCCAGCATCCATTATAATCCAAGTATAAGAAACTTAATAAAAGTATCACTATTATGATAATTGTTGTCAGAAATTTTATTAATGAACACCTGGCTTGTAGTATAGCAACTACAAGCACACCTTTAGGGTGTCAGGTGAGCATAGCTACTCAAGAAAGGAATTGTTATCTCCACGCTTTTAAAGAACTTTAGCTTTGGCAAAGAAGCAAGTTTGCTCTTTGGAAGCAGGTGCTATTCTCAATGATCTAGAGGGTGAGGAGAGCCTTTTGAAGGTTCAGGTATGACAACATATGTGTTAATTTTAGGCAGCCTTGTATTAGGTGCTGTTGCTGGGCTTTGCTTCCACAGACAGGCAGCACACACATTTCCAAGAAGAATCAATGAAGGCACTAGGACAAAGTGTGCTGATGCTCAGCACTGGGGTTTCTTTCTGAAAATCTGGATTCAGTAGCAGCACTACACAACAGCCTCAAATGACGGATCTTAGCTGCTGCTCTTCCTCAGCCTTTATTCCCAGCCAGCAGCACCCTCCTGCACAGAGCAGCTTCCTTTCCTCTGCAGGTGTCTAAGCCACTGTGTATAGCAGCTCCCAACAGCTTTAATGAACTGTATAACCAGGTGAGATGGAGTGAAGCTAAAGAGGGTGCTGGCACACACAGGTATTCAAAAGAAAGTAATGGTGAAAAGTCAGTGAGACTCAGCTAAAGAGAGGCCTAGAAAAAAAGTGAGCCAGAAGTGCATCTATGAAGGTAGAAGGGAAAGAATACACTTTTTGCAGAATGCAATATTGCATAACAGGAGCCATGAGAGCCACTACCACCCCAGTGGCATTGCAGAGCAGGCAGTGAACACAGGGCCGATGCAACAGAGGAGGAAACCTCCAGGCTGCCTGCCCTTCACCCTGTACCAGTGCTTCACAAGAACCACTTGCATCCCACTGCTGCTCACAGCCTTCCTGCCAGCTGAGGACCAAGTAGCAAGCCTTAAACACAGAAGACTCCCCAGAGTGGATAAGGGAATTAAGTTGATTTCTTTGCTCACCCATCTCCACTTAGAATTGCATATACCCTACACTAAGCATCAGACCAGCCTCCTACACACAGCTCTGCACCAAAAGGGACAGTCCCTGCAAGGGAATCTGTGCAATTCCCATAGGATACACAACCAGAGCTCCCTGCCACTTTGGGATGGTTCAGTAAGCCAACAAAGGGCAGCAAGGACTTGACTCTCACAGCCCCTTCAGCATCCACTCAGTCATCTAAGCTCTCTAAGCAAGTATTTGTCTCCTTTACTGAGACATAGGAAGGCTCCAGTAGCAGACAGGAGGTGTTTAGGTCTTGGCCTACACGCACATAATTAAGACCAGTGCTAGAGCACCCTGCCTGGTGCACCGAGAAGGTGTGGTTTATATTACTTCTCTAATTACCCAGTTAATTAACATTACAGACTGCTACTAAAGACTTGTCATGAGGCACATTATGAGTTTACACTCAGCTTTCCAGACAGAGCTCCACCTGTACCAAGGTCATTTAGTTGCCAGAGGCCTGCTCCAAATGAAGAGGGTATTTGACCTTTCTTCAGATGATGCTTTTTTCCAGCCTGTGATCTCCTTCTCCCTTCCACCATACAACTTAGAACAGTCTTTTCTTCTGGTTAGATTTTTGTAAGCATGCAAGACAAAGATCACGGATTATCCTGACAGTAGAAAGGAAAAGCATTTCTACTAGAAAAATAAAAATATAATATTACTCCTCAAGTTTCTTGGAATAAGAAAGGAATTAACATGCTTCTCCCACCACCCATTAACACTCTCCAATCACACAGTATCAGCAGAACCTAACTAAAAAGAACAACACTGCTGCCTCAAGCAAGCTACAGATCAGTTCTTTGCTACCATGTATAAGAGCTACTCCTCCCTTTTAAAGGCCCCAAAGCAATACAATCAAGACTTCTCTCCTGCCCTTAACAGGAAGAATTTCTAATCAAGCCTTAGAGGAAAAGAGGGAAAAGCATTTTTCCTTCCCCCAAGGACTACCCCAACAGGTACAAGCAGATCTCAGTGTAAGTGCAAGCACCAGAGCTCCCCCAGGCCAGGCAGGAAGGAGGAGGTGGAGCCCCGTTTCCCCTCTACTCCCTGGAGAGTTTTGCTGTACTGTTTTCACCCAGGACCTCAGAAAGCAAAGAGGGATGCTGCCCAGCTGCTGGGACTGACAGCACCACACTGAACTGCTCCTGACAGTCAAAATGGCAAGTTTTATTTCTCATCTAAATGAAGTTAAAAATTTAAGAGAAGCACTTTTATGCCAACAGTGATGCCAAATTAGCTTTAATCCAAGACCTTTGAAGACTCCTAGCTGCCTGCGATCACATAAAAGCTTAAGATTAAGCTCTAAGTAAAGTTTGAATTATTTTTTCCCCAAAGTTCAAACCACCTAGACCCTTTTATTTTTTTTTTCCAGTTGGAATGATGTTTCCATGTTCTCATTCACCAGAAAAATGCCACTTATCCTTTTCTGTTTCTAGGGCAAGAAAGGCAAGTTCATGCACAGTATCATTAGGAAGGCCCATTTAGGTAGTGGTTTGGCATCCTTGCTTTCCAGTCCTGCCACATGAACACAGCCCTAACTTACCTAGTGACTCAGGAACAACTGGGTAATTCCCAGCTCCTTGGTGCAGTCAAAATACCTGCTCTGCATCCCCAGAGAAGAATTTGCAGGATCTGCTTTTAGTGAGTTTTGCTGCACTTCTGCTCAGTGTTTGAATGGAGCCTAGGTCACTACTTTTGGAAGCCACTATATTCATTAACAGAAATGCCAACACCACACACATCAATCCTGCCTCAGTCTGCCACCCAGGCCTTGACAAGGTCTCTCGTTTGTCCAAGGCAGACAGATAACACCAAACCCAGAGTAGAAGAATTCCAGAGTGAGATGAACTCAGCGCATTTGGAAAGCTTTCAAAGCCATTGGGGTAATTTTTGCCTTGCAAATGAAGTCTTACAGCTAGGGCACCACCAAATGGGTTTGACAGTTGTTTTATTGCAATCCATTGATTTCATGTATTGCTGACACCTTCCTTTGCCACAGCACAGAAACCACAAGCACCACACACAGAGCTGTCCCAGTTGCCACAGCAGCAAATCCCAGAGCCCAGGGGGCTGCAGCATGCACAGCCACTCCTGTGGGGAGAGACACCCCAATGAATGCTCCCACTGAGGCACAGGGATGCCTTAGGGGCTCAGCCTTTCCATAGAAAAGCCTTGACCAGCCCCCTTCCCTTGCTCTGCTGCCACACTTACCAAGGCCTTCCTTGGCTGTGTCCTGTCTGAGCTCTTCCTGGAGGAAAATCACAGGGCCTTTGCTGGAGACACGGGAAGCACCTTCCTGAAAAGGGTGCTCAGCACTTCTTTTATCCCCTACAGAGCAATGTGAAGGTTGTAGGTAAGAAGAGGTATAGCCCTGAAAGTCACCAAACTTTGTCCAGGTCAGCTTCTCAACACACGGGATGCTCTGAAGGCCCCAGTTTCCGTGTGAATCCACATGGAGCTAAAAACCCGTGAAGACCTCTGTCTTTTTTGGCATAAGAAGAGCCCTTAGTCAGTGGAAAGGAGCAAGGCTTTGTCAAGCTGTCTATGCCTCGAGGGAATTACTCCATAGGCTACATGTCTCCTCATCCCCAGCTTGGAGGCTAGGCCCTTGCTGCGCCTTTGCTAGGCAAGCAGAGGGCCAGGACACTTACTGACTGTGGAGGGACAAGTGGTGATGCAGGACTCCCTCACAGACCGGTGGCACACCGAAGCACTGCAGTGCAGGTACACCTAGGGAGAAAAGGAACACAGCCTGAAACCCCTCAGGCAGTGTCTGGAGACTGGTGATATCCTCATGTGGTGGCACTGACCACAGCCAACAGCTAAGCACTCACACAGCCACATATTCCCTCCCCCTGCTCTACCCCAGCAGGGCAGAGAAAGAATAGGAAGAGCAAAAACAAGAGAACCTGTAGCTGGAGAGACAAAGATAGTTAAATAAGTGGAGGAGAGGATGAGAGGGAAGAAAAAACCCTGAAGCACAAGTGATGTAAAGGCAAGTCTCCTACCCTGCTCCTACAGGCAGACCAGTGCCCAGGCTTTTGGAGCATCAGCTACTGGAAGATGAAATCCCCTAATGTTTACTGCTGAGCCTAAAATCGTGCAGCATGGAATATTCCTTTGGCCATTTTAAGTCAGCTCTGCTGCTGCCCAGGTTCTAACCTATCCCATGCCTACTTCACTTGGGGTTGGAGGCAGAATGAAGAGAAAGTCTTAGTGTTCTGCAAGTGCTGTTCAGCAAACAGCAAGAACATCTGCTTTCAACACAGTTTTAGCGAGAAATTCACAGCCACAGCACCATTTGGGCGGCTATGAGGGGAGCTAGCTCCGTACCAGTGCACCTGGTCCTTAAGGGGGAAGGTCTGCTCGGCTTGTTTCACATCCAGGCTGTAGCCTTGGAGCCCTCTGCTGTCCGCTTCAAGGCAGCTTCGAAACCTTTACACCACACACTTTCAAACTCGGTCAAATCCGGCATTGCAGCACTTCTCCCTAACACTTGGAATGCTGCTGTCCGAGCAGCACTTCACTGTGAACCTTGTTAAGTACAGCTGAGACCAATTTTGAGTATTAGTTGATCCCAGGAGCGCTGAGCAAACAGTACAAGGCAGGGTGAATTTCATGTGACTTAACTGGAGGAGATCAATGAGATTCAGAGTCCAGATGCTTAAAAAAGGTACTCAAAGTTATTTCCAAGTGATTTTGTCCAAGAAATGTAGTTTAGAGAATATTGATTAGCACAGCTAGAGCGCACACCCTAAGCTAATTCACCAGACAAGCTAGCACTTGCTTAAGTAAACGACGACCCTTCTGGTAGTCACATTTTCTGTCACACCCCTCCAGTGATGTCTCTTACCTCTACCCCATTCACTTCAGGGAAAAAGGTTTTTGGCATCAACCTCTCCCCTTCTGTTTCAGCAGGGGATTGTCCTAGTCTTCGCCCCACTCCCCCAAGGAGGCCAAGAGACTGATAGTTATGAAGTGGCTCTCGTTGCTTGCACATTTTACTTGTCCTCAATATGAGACTAGGACAGGATCTTACCAGCCCAGAGAGTTTCTCTTGGGAAGTGGAGTCCACAAAGGTGAACGTGTAGAGGGTGAAACGCTGGTAATGAGAGGGGAACAGTAGTCCTGAGGTGAAACTTGGAGGCATCAGCTGTGTCTGATAGTTGTCTCCTGCATAAGGGCACCTGCAGAGGAAAGGTAAGGAATGAAAAAAGAGCAAGTTATTCCCCTGACCCAAAGTTTTTTACAAGTCACTTACCCATCCACCAAAACTGGCCACTGCAGCTGTTGCTGGGGGTTGGTGCTTGGTGTGGCCCAGCAATGGTGCAGAACTAAAATCAGGTCTGGGTCTGTTGTCTGAAGGATCTTGACTTCTGCATAAACAGGGTCTCTCAGAGTCTTCACAACAGGATAGTCACTGTCCGTATAGTAGGAAGTATAGCTTCCATCTGGGACAGAAGAAACCCAAGAGCCATTTAAGAGCAGGAAGAAGCAGGAATAGGAATCCTTTATAGCCATATCATTAAGTTCCCACCGTGGCAGGGAAGCAGTGCTGAGTTAACCCATCAATGCTCCACTGTTACTCAGAGACCAGAGCCTTGTGCCAAGAGGCTGGAGTAGGTCCTGCAAACCTCTCCTACCTGAGGCAATATGCAGCTCCAAAGAGAGAGGACCAGGCTGGGACACAGCAGGGAGTGGTGGCAGTGTGAAAACCTGAACACTCAAGGGAACGGAGCTCCCACTGATGGAATAACTACATCGGACATGTAATCTGGTGGGAAAGGAAAGCTCCAAATCAGGCAAATAAGAAAAGCCACTCTGATACCCCCTTTCTCCAATATGCGAACATATCATCTGCTTTAATTAGTTATATTCCCTTTCTTCCAACACTTCCTTTTAACAAATACTTGAAATTCTCTTTAGTGTTTAGATTTGAGAATCTGCAGATTGTCACTGCAGATATAGCTTTATTCCTACTAATTAGAGATATACCAGTCTTTAACCTGTTCCAATGCCCTCATGTGAATTCAGAGTTTTTGACAAGCAGGAATTTCTCTAATGACGTTGAACACAGTGACACCCAGCAACACCAGACCCAGGGTAATACCTGAAAAAGCTATCCCTAGTGACAGAGCCAAGGCTCCCAGTCTTCACATCCCTGCTTGCCACCAACTCATTTTCATATATGGCCTGGTCTCCAATCATCTGGAATGACAGATAGGCACCATCACTGTGGTAAAGTCAGGCTGGATCAATATGAGGCTGGAGAACAGCATTTGGCCTCTGGAAGTCAGTAAGTTGTCCATTAAGCAGCCAAAGCCATGTCAGGTTGTTTCAGCTCTTCAAGCCTAGCAACAGCTGCAGCTCTTACCTGAAAAGTAGTGCCACAGGCAGAGAGTGGAAACTGGTACACAACAAAGGCATTGTTTGTCAGGACAGGGACACAGCCAGTGCTGTGTCCACTGGCCAGTTGCACTGAGTCCAGGGCAACAGGTGGCAGGGTTACATCTCGAGAAACAGCAATGGAAAACTGGCCATCTGGCGTGCAATGAGCTGTCACTGGGGAAAAAACACAGTCAATCATGAGCTCAGAGATAAGAGAGATGGAAAGGAGGGCCTAACATCACAACCAAGACAAGACCAGCAAGGCTTGTCCTGCCTTTAACCCGCAAAACAAGTGCTAAGTATGGCAAGACACGTGCAACCAGCTCTGACAACAACAACACAGATACTGGGCATAAAACCAGGTCTGTTGCAATACAGTGGAAAATGCTGGACACTTAACTGGGACGTAATGGTCTTGGCAGCCAAAAACATAGCCCTGAGCCACCTGTAGGAGTGGTCCACACCAACCTTGCCCTGCCAGCAAAGTGAAAAGTCCTGTTTTGCAGCAGCTCAGGAGGGAGGGAGAACAGCTGCTCAGGCTTACCTGTGTTACCAAAGTAGCAAGGCTTCACCCTGTCTCTAGGGTCATAGCAGCAGCCTCGTGCTTCACAGTCTCCCTGGCTGATGGGCAGGGAGGCACACAGCAGCCGGTCCTGGCTGGGAACAGCCAAACAGACACTACTGCTGGGAGCATCCAGGGCTGGAAAAAACAGCAGGTCTTTGCAGCTAAAGCACAAGAGCAGGGGGACAAAGACATGAAGGACACTGGTTGGAGGTGTCCTGGTGACTCTGCATACAAATCAAGGGAACTGAGAGTCAGGTGAGGGTCAAGCACATAGCCTGGATCGAGCATGGAAGCTTGCTCAGGAGGGACCTGCATTTCCATGGTACAGAGACTCCCCCTGAGGCCATGTACAGGAAACTGGACTTACATCAGATCTGTCAAGATAAAGTATTCTAGATCAACTCTTGGTAGATAAGAAATTCATTGTATCTAGTCTCTAGTTCAATCTCTGAACTTGCAGGAACTCATGTAGCCAGAATATGCCTGGGAGACACAATGGACATATTCACGTGCTGACCCTGCAGAGAGGCACAAGTCTGCAGCAAGTCAGTGGCTCCTATGTCCAAACCCTTTTCCATGGAGCTTTCTGTACAGCAGTAAGTCCCCTTTCCTAGCCCCCAAACTGACTAGGAACAGCTGTCTAAAAGGAATGGCACTCATCACTACTAGATTCTGACAGGTGCTTGTATCTTACCAGGACGGTCCACAGGGCACCTGAGCAGTGTCTGTTCATGAAGAACCTTTTGCCCAGCAGTATCTGTTCCTTCAAGCCCAACCAATATAAGGTAATTGCGATCCTAGAAGAAAGCCACACCAGTCAGGACAGCCAGAGCAGCAGTGGCTACAGTCCCAGCAGAATCCCAGAGGTCACTCACCCACTCAAAGACGTAACAGCCAGCATAAGAGACCGATACTTTCCTGGAGCCATCTGGAGTCCCAGATACCAGGAGCCCACAGCCAGAGTCGTTCTGCAGAGCATGTGCCTTCCCTTCAGTATCTAGGGAAAAAGGACACAGCAGCAGGGGCTTCAGAGTCCCACATTGCAGATTAGACTCACTACAATCCTACCTTTCTGTATGAAATAGGAATCTAGCCAGTATTAGGGTCTGGAACAGCAGTGAGAGAATCCAGCAGCCAAGACATCTAGATCCAGGCACAGCACCTCACTGTGTCCTTGACTGCTGTGTCATACAAACAGCCCCGGGATTATGCAAGAGGTACAGAAACAGTTCAGCAACACTTCACACCAAAACCTGTTCCTTTCTTCTCATTCCATGCACCTCTGCCTTTGGGCAAAGATATGGCTAAAAACGCCTCTTGATGTTGCCTCACCCCAAGTAGTCAGCACAAATGAAGCATTCCCTTCCCAGCCTGGAGGTAAGGTGAGATGTAAGCCTTTTCGGCCACAAGTCAGTAGGGTAGGATCAGAAAAAACACTGACATGAGCCCCCAGAACCAAAGACAGGAGACCAAGAAACACCCAGAAGAGCATAGCTCCTGATACAGCCCCAGACTGCCTGACAACACCCAACCACCTCGCTTGCTAGGCTCTTAGCCTAGCCCTTTTAAATTGTGGAGCCAGCTGGGACCAGAAATCCCTGAAGTGGTGGACCCAGGTGGACCCAGCCCAGCAGTTTAACACCTTCCATTGCCCTCACCTGAACTCAGCAGAGTCTGCTTGCAGTCTTTGAAGAAAACCAAAGGGCAAGAGCTAATGTCAAGAGATGGGTCTCTATTTGTACTGTAGAACCCCAGGAAGGTCTTCAAACCTTTTTTCCTACTCTGAGTTCTTCCCACGGCTGGGACATGCATGGGGTTGCTTCTCCCCATGCAACCTATTGCTGCTCTAATTGCTCATTACATGGCATGAGTGCAAGAAATTTAGTGACAATGCTCTTTTTTAAAGATTATATGGGTTCAAATACCAGACACAGGGTGCTGACATAAAAGCACAGAAATAGCCCTTGCATAAGATCTGTGAGAAGTCATGGAGCTCAGAAGGCTTTGCACACCTAAACAGAGGTGATTCCCCATGAACATTCTTGGCTGTGGACTTACAGCCCTGTTTGAAGTGTGGTTGTGTGAGGATAGTTGCAGGACTGGTTCAGGCCTGGCTGCTAAGTGACAGGATGGTGTGCTCTGTGGAACCCCTACCCCCAAAAACTGGCAGGTGAGCCCCTAAGATGAGCTTGAAACACAGGGAAGGGGAGCCTTTGTGATCCCACAGAAAACTCTGCCTGCCAGCAATCACTGCTTGTAACTGCAAGGTCTCATGGAGAGCCTTCTCCCCAGCCACAATCAGGCAGCCACACCAACTGAATGCTTCATTGTCCATCTTGCCATACATGTTTCTGCATTCATGTGATGGAACCGTGAATGTCTTTACACTTCTGTCCTCAGCAGACCCCCCAGCTCCTGGATGTCTGCACAGCACTGTACATCATCAGTACACTGGCCACAGCCAGCCCTCATCACAGGCATGGTGGGCAGCAGTTGAGTCTGAGGGAGGCATTTCCTCTGCTCTTTCACCTCAGCCCACAGCCCATCTTTGCTGCACAGCTGTACAAGATGCCATGATCCCACCTGGTCAAGAACATCACTGTGCCTACATGTGGTAATTCCATGCACCAACCAGGATGGCTGCTCCACAAAATATAAGACCTTGTCAGCAGCTCTGCACAACAGGAGATGGAGACAATGGATCTTGACAGGCTGTCTGCATGGCTGAGGCTTGAGCAGCCCTCATAAACCAACTGTGCTCCCCACAGTGCCTGCCTGGGCACCGGGGCAGCAACAGTGGAGAGGCACCCAGGGAAAACATTTGGACTTTGGCAGGGAGGGAGGTTTCATCTCTTTACAAGCTGAGCACTGTGCATGCCCAAATGGCATCATCACTGCATGACTGCCAAATGCTTCCTTTGACTGCATTACCTGCTGATAATTGGGTAAAAATCAGCAAAGTACTTTGGAGCTATGGGGAGGTACTTTTATTACTCTTTAACCCATCAATACTTTATTTATGCTGACAGCAAAAATGTCTACATGGACTTGAAGATTAATTCTACATGAAACAACCCCAGAAATGCTGTAGATCCACCAAGGAGTACATGTACTGAGAACGATTTCAGGTACCTGCCCTTTCCTAGTTCCTACACAGACACCACACAGCTGTGTTTGATCATGTAGGGGTGGGAGCTCTTCAAATGAGCCTGGAATTCATGGAAATTAAATGGTTTTATGGAAATTATGGAAAGCGGAAAGCAGCCTAGCTGAAATGAAACAAGCAGGTTTCTCTTCCTCAGAAGTCTCTTCCTCACCCATTTGATAGTTCTCGTGTATTACAGTGACCCAGCTGTAAGCACCAGTTTGGATAGCACCCAAGAAGACCACCACAGACAGGAAGGACATGCAGAGGATGAAGGTAGGTGAAGAAAACATCTCTGTTGGCCACTAGGCTGATCAAGGTGTGTCATAGGAACAAGGGAACTTTGTAGACAAGGTGGCAAGGTCATGAACACTGGTAGCTGGCAGCCACCTCTTGTGACAGTGCAAACTCTCATGAACTTCACTTTTGGTAGGTGAAGGTCCATGAATCTACATGAACTTCCATGAACTGCCCTGGTGGCATCTGAGCTGGTATTGGCAGGAATTTGGCCAGCAGATCAGCAACTAATCAAAAGTTGTTGGCAATTCAGTTTTTTCCACCACAGTATTGAGTACGACTCTCTAAGAAGTAAAATGAGATTTAAAAACAACTAGAAAATTATTGCACCTATTCAAGAGAACAAGGATGACTCAGAACTCCCTTCTGCAGGGAAGGCACAAAAACTTCACTAGCTCCTCTGAGTGAAAGGGAAACTCACATTAACACACTGCTGTACAGCAAACACAGCATGCCCCAATGAAGTGATGCCTTTTTAGCTTTCTTGTTTTTCAGATTCTGTGCTGCCTAGAGGTCTAGTTCTGAGCCTCATATTAAGTGTTAGTAAGCTCTCTTCACAGAGTAGGTAGACAAAACATATCCTTTTCCAGATGGAGACCAAGGACTTTTCAGGCCCAAAAGCATAAGCAACGGTGGACTGAAGAGAGAAAATAAGGATGGGACTTCATAATATGAAGCTGTAATTGGACAATTAAACCCAATATGCAAATGGACAAAATGGACTTTTAAAAGTGTGAGACCTTGTGACTGGTCATCCATTTTGTGACCATTTTAGGTCCACCTTGGGTGTAGCCCTGCCCAGGCTCTTGTACTGCCCAAGATGTATCCTTAAAGCCTTTCAATAAATACCTACTTTATTCTCTTAGCTCTGTCTAGTCTCTGTTCCAGGTCAGCCTTCCCAAGGCATAAGAAGCACTCAGTTCACCCAGGCCTCTTGCTAATTCCCACCAAGTCCCACATCCCCTATCCTTGCCACACCTTCTGATCAGTTTTGCCTGCAAATGTGTTACAGATCAGGAGAGACAGAAGGTTAAGGTCAGCTGAACACAGTGCTGAGGGTTGTTTCTTTTGTACCAGCCATTGCCACTTCTCTTGGGACACCACCGGTACACAGGCCCTGAGTAATCTTGGGCAAGAAGTCTCCGGCTCTTTTTTAAGCCTTGCAACACACCAGACGTGCTCTCCTGTCTCCCAGGGCACCTAGGGAACTTCCAGGGCACCACTTCCTCATAGTGTAGTCAGACGTCAACAAAACAAGAACCTGTGCATGCCAGCTTCCAGCAGTAGGTTGGATGAGCTTCTTTGGTAAGTGCCAGGACAAATTGCCAGGTTGCAATAGCCTACACCCAGCCTTGGACAAGTGCATCTCTGTCCCAACTTGGGAAGCCATTTCCCAGAGATTCTCTCAAGTTGTGGATTTCTCTCTTCTCTGGTTTTCTCTTTTTCTCCTCTAGGAGACCTTGAAGAATTCAGAGTCTCAAGGCTTCATCCCCTTTCCTTACATCTTCATTTTGTCTCACCCAGCAAGTCCTTTCTTGTCTATTGTCATGTCTGGAGACCTTTCTAGCCTTGCTAGATAGATATTTTATACTTTCCTCTCTTGTGAGGCCAGGCACCCCTCGGGAGAGGCTGAGGCTATTGCTGTGCACTGAGGAATACACAGTTGCATGTCCTTTGGCAGATCACATGCAGTGTGAACTGTACTACTGATGTCAGGAAGATTTCAGGAACAATGAAGGATGGCTCACACTGAGGGCTTGCACCATCGATACTGAAGAAGAGAAAACACAAATGTCACTGAAGTACTCAGAAGATGCTCTTGTGACAGTGAATATCTGCAAGTGCCTCAGTAGGAGAGTGTGCCCCTAGCATGATCTCTTTAACAATTAACTCTAGGTGAAAAAAAACAAGTTTTATGAGCACATTACAGATTTCCTAATCTCTGCTGGCATCTGCAGTTATTTGAGATAAGGTGTGTCCTCAATGAATTAATACCAATAAGACTTAGTTTCATAACACAGGGCAACCTAACAAATGATTGACCAGTAACAGTGACTGACCCAGTCATGTGCCCCAAAACCTGCTCTTGAGCTAACACAGACCTTTGGTATATAAACTCAGATTCTGACAGCCAGAGTCATCCCTCCTGAGCCACAGAAGAAGATGGAGCTCCTGGGAGGAGTCACTGTTGCCCTCCTGGTTTGCATTGCTTGCCTGCTCTACCTTGCAGCATGGAAAGGAAGGACTGGAAAGGGGAAGATGCCTCCAGGACCAGCTCCCCTTCCCATTCTAGGTAACCTACTGCAGGTGAAACCAAGTAACTTGGCCAAAACCCTCCAGAAGGTAAGGCCACTTCTCTCCTTCTCTGGGAGAGAAATATATGGGATCTGTGCATGGGTATGCAGCCTGTGGCTATGGCTTGATGACTTGCAATTCCAGAGGAGCAGAAAAGTCATGGGGATTGCAGTGCTGCCCCTCATTGCTCTTGCCATGCTGTTCAGGGCCTGATAAGTGGGACCCATCTCCACAGCCATGTTTATCATGAGAGAACCAAACTTGATGTTACCAATACGGGAGGCTAACTGCATGCTGTGGGAGGCAGCAACAAGACTTTCCCACTCTTCCTCACTATTTGCTCCATGGCCCTGTTGTCTCTTGCATTTTTACAGCTCAGTGAAGAGTATGGACCAGTGTTCACAGTGCACCTGGGCTCTGACCCAGTGGTGGTGCTGTATGGACATGATGTGGTGAAAGAAGCCTTGATTGATCGCGGGGATGAGTTTGCTGCCAGAGGACACATGCCAATTGGAGACAGGGCTAACAATGGATTAGGTATGTTTGCTGACTGAGCTCCTTCTGAAGGAGAAGGGGAGGGCTGAGGTTGTGTTCAGCAGCTTAGAGCTCGAGTGTACCTTGCATGAGGGAAAACTGCAAGGGGTGGGTGCAACCCACCTGGAGAGGGGAAGCAGAGAGGGCTGTAATTGTTGACTTCCACCACTCAAAGGGTGTGAGGTAGCAGAGAAGGGGAGCCAGATTGTTCTCAAAGATGGGCAGGGAAATGTCAAGGGGCAGCAGCCACCAGCTGCAGCAAGAGATATTGTGTATGGTGTGATGTGAATGATGTCTGAGTGATGTCTGAGTGATGTGAGTGATGTATGAGTGATGAATTATTCACAAGGATGTTGGGCATGTAGTGGAGAAAAGCAGGCAGCTGGATTACAGAACCTCCAAACCACATTACACTGTGATGCTACCATGTCAGTGCTCTCCAGGGACAGGATTCACTGTCACCATGAGCAGCTGTTCATCTCACACCCAGCATGCCCAAGACAGGTATTCTCTCTTCCTTCTTCCTCTGCAGGGATTGTTTTTAGCAACAATGAGCCATGGTTACAAGTCCGGCGGTTTTCTCTCATCACTCTGCGGAACTTTGGAATGGGGAAGAGGAGCATTGAAGAGAGGATACAGGAGGAATCTGACTACTTGCTGGAAGAGATCAACAAAACAAAGGGTACAGCCCATTTTTAATATATTTTATGTTTGAAGAAAATAGGCTGTATTAAGGGAGCTCACATCTTTAGCAAGGAATGAAGTTCCAATGGATTTGGTCCATGCACCAGCTACCCCTCCTTACAAAGATGTAATAATTTTGTGATCACATTCTGTTTGGAGGACCTTTCTGTGTAACTCAGAGACTGATCTGGTATTTCCACTAACAACCAGAGTTCAGATTACCCATAGTAGCCATACAACAATTAATGGATTTTTTTAATAGTCTGTAACTTTTCTGAAATCACAGGAGCATCTTTTGACCCAACTTTCATTCTGAGCTGTTCTGTCTCCAATGTCATATGCTCCATTGTCTTTGGGAAACGATATGATTATAAAGACAAGAAGTTCCTGGCTCTGATGAACAACATGAACAACATCTTTGAGATGATGAACTCTCACTGGGGACAGGTACATTCAGTAGGCATTTCACAGCAGTATTTCCCAGGGGAGCAGGAGGCATCCCTCCCAATGAAGTTCCATTTCAGTCTTCTAGTTAGGACCCCATCAATGCTCTGCTGCATTAAAGGCATTTCATTCAAGAGCAAGAAACTCCCTCACCAAAGATGGAATTGGCTTTGCCAGCTAAGTGCAGCTTCCCAGTAGTCCTGGACACCCTTCTGCTCCACTTCTAAGTTTTCTACTACTACTACTGCCACTAAGCAAGCCCTGCCAGACTGCCCAGCCTCATGGTCCTTCTGCTTGGCTCTGTGGACAGGGTTGTAGTTTTCCTGGGCTTTTGGCTAATATCAAAGGATGGGGCAAATGTCATACTAGGGACCTTCCTGTTTCTTTCCTTCCAGCTCTACCAGATGTTCTCAAATGTCCTGGATTACCTGCCTGGCCCACACAACAATATATTTGCAGAATTTGATGCTCTAAAAGCCTTTGTAGCAGAGGAGGTGGAGTTGCACCAAGCCTCCCTAGATCCCAACTCTCCTCAGGATTTCATCGACTGTTTCCTCAGCAAAATGCAAGAGGTAAGGAGACAGATGGACCCAGCTTGTCCCCAAACACACCTATGCTGAGTCCTTCCCTTTCATAAATAACAGACATTGGGATGACCCCTTCCCAGTCAGCTGTGCAATGGGAAAACAGCAACAATACCCCAGATATTGCCTGTATTAGAGCTTATAGCTCTGGGTCTGCGTGCTCACCAGCCACCACTACCTGCAGCTGTTGGGAGAGGGAGAGCTTCCTCTGCTTTCACCAAAACACAGGGACTTTTTCAGTCTGGTCTTGCAGTTCTTTCACTGGAAAGCAGTTGCCAAATCAAACAAGCAGTGGAGTGCCATTCAGTGCACAGATTGAAAGAAGGTTGGTATTGAGTTTACTGCTCAAGGGAGCATTGCAATGCCTCAGATGGCTGCTGCACCTTAACAGAGAAATGCAACAGCTCTAGGAGAAAAGGAAGGTCTGGGCTGATATGACAAAGGGCCACTTCTTTCACCTCAGCCAGAGAAAAATCAAAACCTTTTCCTTAGGAGAAAGATCGTCCCAATTCCAGTTTCCACATGAAGAACCTCATAACAAGTGCTTTTGACTTGTTCATTGCTGGAACTGAGACAACAAGCACCACTGTACGATACGGGCTTCTGCTTCTTCTCAAATATCCAAAGATACAAGGTACCAATTTGTGACCTCTTCCTCACTAGCTATTACCCTGGGCTAGGTACATGACTAACATCTCATCCTTCTCCCAGATTTTCCTCTCATCTCTCATCTCTCTTTCTCTCTCTCTCTCTCTCTCTGGGGCCTGACTGTGTCCACATCTTTATTTAGCCAAATCAATATGAGAAATTTCTTGGCATGGGCAGCAGTGGCGCTGGGTTCTAGTCAATATCAAAACCAACATAATGTTCCTGCCATCTATGATTCACAAACAACTTAGGCAACCTATTTAGATAGGTTTGGTTTTATTTTCCTATTTGATGGTTTGTGCCTCTCATGACAGAGAAAGTTCAAGAAGAGATTGACCAGGTGGTAGGACGATCAAGAAAACCTTGTGTGGCTGACCGGACCCAGATGCCCTACACAGATGCCGTGGTCCATGAAATCCAGCGCTTCATCTCTCTTATCCCCCTGGCTCTCCCTCACACTGTGACCAAAGACATCAGCTTCAGAGACTACGTCATTCCTAAGGTTAGCACCCCCAAGTTCAGCAGTTCTCAGGCTGTCAGTTAAAATCCACAAGTTAGAACTGTTGTGCCTGACCTTGTTTTCACCCAGCCTTTTGTGAGGATTTTATGCTCAGGCAGCTGTAGTTCATTTGCACTCCCTTGTTGATGCTCCATGGGCCAAGACTAGAACAGTAGCTTTGACCAACACTTTTGTTCCTTTGCTCTGCAGCTTTACCCATTTGCAGAGGCACAGTGGGTTCACCAACACCCAGAGCAGCGATTCTTCACACAAAAGGCAGCAAAGTTGAGGAGCTGCTCACCTCCACCCAGGATAGCCTGTGCAGATGCTTGGGAGCAAAGTCAGTCACTGGTTATTGAGCACAGAAAGACACTGAGCCACAAAATGCTTTAGGATGTGTTTACATTGAATGGAACAAGCCAAACTTGTTTGCTCTGTTCTAGCACACTTCCTGAGGCAGTGTCTGCTGGCCACTGCCAGAGGCGGGCTGGTGGGCTAGAGCAGCCCATGGCTTGGCCTAGCCCACTGTAGCAGTGCTTGTTGCTCTTCTGGGTGACTGTGGGCAGCTGGGAAACAGCAGTACATGGGCTGCTGGTGGTGTGATTTCCAGCTGTCTGTGTAGAATCAGAAGACAGGACACAGAGAACTGCTCAGCTACCAGCAGAGAACCCTTGTGTCATCTCTGCTCAATATTCCAGCCCCTGTTAATGGCTGGCCAGGAAGTGGGAAGGTAGGGGACTGTGGCAGGAGAAATTTGTGAGGAGACGGGAATTCCACAGGAGCTTCTTTTGCACAACCCTCTGTGCTTTTGATATTTCGTACTTGCAGAAAAGAAGAAGATGGTGCATCTACAAGGTCATTATTGTGAAAAACCAGGAAAGAGAAAAATTAGGTGCAGTATCCCCTGATGACCAGAGCAATGTGAGGATGAATATTCTGGACTTGAGAGAAAATTCAGGAAGAGCAGCCAGCAACTGCTGTGACATTTAGTAGGGTCTCCCTAAAGTTGCCACCTCTAAAGAAAAGTCCCCAAAGGGAAACCAAAGGCAGTGTTAGGGTTATACAGGGAAGCACAATCTCAGCTTGGCAGGCAGTCAGATTGAGTGATCTTATTTGCCTGCCTTTCATGTTCTGCTCTTCTTGTGTTACTTCAGGGCACCACAATTTTCCCTGTCCTCAGTTCTGTCCTCCATGACAGCAAAGAGTTCCCAAACCCACATGAGTTCAATCCTGAACACTTCTTGCATAAGAATGGCACCTTTAGGAAGAGTGACTTCTTCATGCCCTTCTCAGCAGGTAAATCACAGATTTGCTCTTTTCCTCTCTCTGTCAGCCTCCTCCTCTGGTCCTGACTTTCCCTGCAACACACAACTGCCTCTTCCCAACGCAGTCCCACTGGTGTTTCCTTGGGGCTCACTACTCTCTGGATAACTCCTCCCTGCTGTTCCCATCTCCAGTGGCATCTCCCATCTTCTTCAGGCCTGACAGCTTCTCAAATCTCTTACTATTTGTCAATGTAATTATGTGAATGAGATCCACTAGCACTATCTAAAATACCTGTCACAATACTACACAACCACCCAAATCATCCTGAATTAATCTTTTTGCAGTAGCTCCACATTTCCCCAGCACCTTTTAAGTACCTCTTAGGCTACATGTAACCATTCACCTATCAGTATGCCCAACCTTCCATTTTCTCACCTATGCTTTATGTCACCCTTCTCTCTCTCCTCTTGACTCCTGTGATGTTCCCTCCATTATTAAGTCTTCTCCTGCTCCTATTTTCTTCCTTCACACAGCCATCCAAACTGTCAAGGGTCTTTTGCCAACAAATTCTTCTCTTGAAAATGTCCTTTGGTAACGCTGACCGTCATCTTACTGCTATGGCTGTGTGTGGTAAACAAAGCTGTGCAACACAGCTGCTTAGGACAAACTCTGGTCTACTCAGAAACACCCACTGAGTTCTGTTTGCTGTTTTCACTTTCAGGAAAACGAATATGCCCTGGAGAGGGCCTGGCACGAATGGAGATATTCTTACTCATAGCCACCATCTTACAGAACTTTACTTTGAAGTCTGTTGTCAACCCCCAGGAGCTCGACATAACCCCAACTCTGAGTGGGACAAGTAATGTACCTCCTGTCTACCAGCTCTGTGCTGTCCCCCGCTGAAAAACACTGAACCACTCTCCAGTGCCCTGAAACTGGCTATTCCTTTACATCTTCTGACTAAAAACAGCAGGAGCATCGGCCCACGTTTCCCAGGCCTTCAGGAAGGCAGTCCAAACACGGGTAGATGCACAAAGCAGAGACCTCTGAAGCCTCCCAGAGCTCCACCATACCACAGGAGGCCCTGGGTGACATTCCAGCCTCTTGCACTGATGCTTTGTCACAGGATCACTGAGCACAGTGGCTGCATCAAACAGCTGGTTGTCTCACCAACACAGCTCCTGTGGCTGCTCCTGGAGCACACGTCCCACCAAGACCATGCTTTGCAGCTGGATAGTGCTGCGTGTGCGTACATTCATGATCCAATAAACAAAAATCTATTTATGAAGATTTGAGCTGTTATTAATTTGGGTTGGGGCAGTGCCCACATCTGCTGCTGCATTGTAAAGTAGGCCTGCAGAGCCTGTGGCCAGCACCCTGGGCAAAGGGCTGTTCCTCCTGGGCAAGGATCCTGCCTTTGTCATGCGCTGTGCTCACTGCTGCTGCCTCCAAGGAGCTCCAGAGCAGTCACAGCACACAACCAGTCAGGGAGGCTCAGGGTGCTGGAGGGGAAGGGTGTCCTGCTGCCTGTCTGCCAAAGGAAAAGAAAAGCATTCATGCTTTTTGCAGGCTATTGCAAGGAGATCACTTACCTGAGCATTGGAAGCTGCCACCAAGTCTCTGGCAGCTGTTTTCTACCATCAGTATCACTGCAGGGATTTAGATGCTCTTTATTAAAATGAATTAATTTAGAAAAAGGGTAGTGTCTCTTGTTTCTGCTTCTAGCTACAATCTGATGCCCTTCTTTCAGTAAGAGGCCAGGTGGTTTTCATAAAAATATTCCACCACAGATTACTTTCCCTCTGGGCTTCTTTTTTCCTGTGGCCTTTGGTTGTGTTTGGATGTTTAGTTTGTTGTGTTTGTTTTGACCTTCATTAACATAGATACTTGTTGTCCCCTGCATCATGGTCATGTAGAAGTCCTAGTGGCAAAATATAACTTCTGTGATTGGTTGCAGAAACAACAATCATGTATGAGACCCAGGCAAAATGGGGAGGAGATTACCTTGAGGTTTCCATTAGTCTAAGGCTGCCCTTAGAGCCAGTCCTGCAACTCAGCAGTATGTATGCTTTGTTGAGAAAGTTAAAAGTTAAAAAATGGCTTACATCTGGAGGTCTTGGAGGGGATGATTCACATTCATGTCCTTCCTGCCCACTGGGATGCTGGTTCATCTGAGGCAATGAACAAAATGGTGACAAACAACATCTAAAAACAATTCCCAAACAACTGCATGAGAAGCACAGGGCAGTGAGAAAATGTTCTCTTACTAAACAGCTCCAGAACACAGAACATGCTCAGCGGATAAATAACCATAAAGGAGATAATATTTGGGATAATATTCAACATATCCGAAGCTGGATGCAAAAATGCTCCTTCATTTGGAACAATGACAGGGTGACACCTACCCATGAGAATGACCTTGCAGAAGACCACTTCATAATCTAGGGCACCAACCTCCTCTTTGCTCCAGCTTCCCTAAGATGGGATAATACCTCCAGGACAGAAATGCTGGGGGCAGATGCTAAATCCAAGCAGGTATCTGAAACCATCGCTTGAACTGTAAGTAAGGGCAGAACAAATGATGGAGTGAGCTTGATTGATCAGGTTGGGGCAGAGAATGGGAGGGTTAAACACTCCCAGGGAGCTTTTCAACCAATAGATAGGTGATCCAATGGCCTCACTTCTCCTGCTTTCTGACCTCCCCCCACTGCTCCTATCCAAAGACCCAAGGCCCACTCACCATTTCATGCTTCCTCATGAAAAATCCCTGCATGCAGTAACAGCAGACTGCCCAGTGTCAGGGTTAGTGCTCCTTTTAGAATAACTTCTCTTCCTGCTGATACATGCAGGACCTGCAAAGAGGAAGAGATGATGGCATTTCTCTTGGGTTGACTCAGACAAACTGGCTGGGTCCCAGCACACCCAGGCTCTAGCATACACTTGGGAAGCTGGGCTTCAAGGGCACTGGAGCCTCCATCACTTCTCTACCAGCTGCATGGCAAACAAGGCAGCTTCTGGCTCTAAGAGTGTGCTTAAAATGAGGCACAGAGGGGAATCCTGCTTTTGCTTTCCAAGGCTACCACCTCATCTGCCAGAGCATTTGCTGGAAATGCCAGGACAAAGTAGAAGATTTCTACTGGCTTGATGCTGAGATCAATGAAGCTGTCTGGTCTGAGGCATCATTCCTTGTCTGAACTAAGTTGTGCCATGGTACTCTGGTGCAGGAGGCTGCATAGAGATGCTTATTGCTTACTTCATCTCCATTTCTGCTTTGCCTTTGGGAACAGCTGGAAGAAAGTTCAGACACCATGAAGGTTTGGGTAGCTGTGACACACACCACAGGAACTGTACTGGGTGGTGGGACATAAATGAATTAGGTTTGTGTTGGGGAAAGAACACAGACACGGTCCTTAGCAAGCAGGGTAGACATCAAGCAGTGGACAGAAAGAGGAAGAAAAGCATTTTAGGAGCTGCCTGAGCAGCATTTTGCTGACCTGGAATGTGGACTAAAACTCTGCAGTAAGGAACACCTGCCTCATCCTGCTGTCCTTTGTACAGGACTTCCATGTCTCTGGGTCTTTGGGACCTGCTGCTGAAGGCCATAGTCTGCAGTGTAGCAAATGAGCTAGTCCTTTGAAAAATACCTGTGGACTAATTTCCAGACCTCTGATACCACTGCAGACCTGCACCTCAGCTCGCCAAAGTGTGAGCAACACACGGAACAATGTAGCCTTTTGGCTGGGCAACTTCTCTGCCTCAGTTTCTAAATGTTCCCTTGACTGCAATTGTCAATACAAACCTGAAGGCCCACAGGAAAATTCCTTCCTGGTGTTAGCAGTAGACACAAACCAGAGTTGGCAGAACAAGGAATGTAATAAGAAATTTCCTCCCCTTGAGGAAGTCGAAAATGCATGCGTACAACAGAACGTGCAACTGAATCCACAGTCTTTAATGAATGCAGAGATTTGTTCTGGGCATAGGTACATTTGTGATTGTCCCCACACCCTTTTCTTCTCCCCCTCTAAAAATTATTTTAGTTAGTGAAATGTAAAACCACACAAAGACCAGAATACATATTCACACATCAGAGGGTTTGACATTTTTTTTCTTATGAAAATTTCACTCATTTAGAATTATTGACTGTTAAGTCCAGTCAGTACAGCAGAAATATTCTACATAGATCATTGGTTGGAATGCACAATACAACATTTGTGAACACACTGCCACAAAAGACACCTGGATGAACACTGACAGGTGTAGTAGATCTGTCAAACCACATTGCAAGCGTCTGCATCAAACCAGTCTGGGGTGGATGAGAAGTTATCAGAACGTGGAACAAAGATGTTAAAGTACATGGCAACTTGTTACAGTCACTTTTCTCTAGAGCCATTGCTGCCAATAAAAGGCCTGGAAACTTGAACTGATGCTTGTCAGCTGAAACTTTGCTTCTGTTTCACAGGGACTGATGTCATGTCATGTTTTTATTTCCAGGCCTGAGTCACTGTAATTTTGCTTGAACTGGAGCAAGGAAGAGAAGGACAAATGCACACCCCATCTAGCAGAGCTCACTTCCCCAGACCTGCATGGTCAAACAGCTTGAGATCAGAGGTCTTGCCTATAAAAAGGCCACAAAATTTGAAAAAAGAAACAAAGCACAGCTAAAATAAAACAAATCAAAAAAACAAAGATAACATGATTTTATACAGCCTGCAATAAAGCTATAGTCAATGGTACAGTATTGTTCACATTACACTTATTAAGGCTTTGACTACTGGTCTTCTACATGCACATTTTATATACATATAATCCTCTGTGTGTGTGTATAAATTACTTTACTTTTCTTGTTCTAAGCAAGAAAATATTTTCATGCATTTCCTTCTCCTAGTATTCACAATACTTGGACGATATTCTATTCAAGGATTTCTGGAGAGGGCCGGGTCTATTTGTTATCCATCTGAAAATGCCCTTATCTCCAGGAATGTGGTTTGTGCCGGACAGTGGCACTGGCCCCACACTTCTCCACAGTCACACACAAGAGAGGAGGTGCCACTCCAAAGCCTGACAGCACAATGGTTATGTAAACATAGTAATCCTTGGATTATAAATATTTTATTAAAGCTAACATACCTCAGCTTTTAGCTCATAATTGCCTTTGAGTGCCTTAATGAAACATTCAGAATAGAGTATTTTTTTCCTCCCATCTCAACTCTGTTCAGTTACAGTGGTTCCCCCAAAACACACTTCTTATTTTTTCTGAAAGAAGCACCAAACTACCTGTTCTTCAAGCCTGCAGCTGGGTAGCTTCCACAAGCACACAAGGACACGTCTGAGCCTTATAGCTCCAAGTGCTCTAAGTCGAAGTCACCATCTCAACTTGCACCCTTGCCATGAAGTTAAGAGACTGGGCCAAGCACCAGTGACAAATGGGGAAGAAGCAGAAACAAGAACTCTTCCATTCCTAGCCCCATGCCTGCAGCTTGCACACGTTTGACAGGTTCCCAGAGACACCAAAGCTGACCTGTAGCGTGGCCTGTGTCCCTCTGCCTCAGGGACACCCTCACTCCCCCTGCCCCAGCGTTTCCTTCAGTGAGATGTTCTGGCCAGCTGAAGTCACAGAGCACTCCTAGACTGTGGTAGGGAGCCCTGGGGAGAGCAGCTCAGCTGTGGGAAGGAAGGGCTCACAGGGAAGTGGTAGTGAGGAAAGGAAGCAGAGTAAAGAAGGCTGACAAAGCAGGCATGGGTGGAGCGAGAGGGAGAGATTCCTTATTTAAGACAAGGGCTGTTTAAGACTGCTGCCACAGCCCTCTGAGCTGCCTGGCACGGTGTGTAACTGGAGCATGCTGTCAGCACTCCTGTTACTAAGCTTTGCCACCACCATTACCACACAGTAATGCCTTGCATGTCACCACAGCATTCCGGTGTCAGCACCACCCTTCCCTTGGGCACTGCATTGAAGTACTCCCATTCAACATATACCATGACAATTACTACAAACCAAACACTGAGTCCTGCTCATTCTCTGGAATCCAAGTGGCTAGGAGCCCTAAAGAGAACGTCCCTGTCCTCTGCCTTGCTCTCCACTCAACAATAAGCAAGACAATAATGGAGAGGACAGAAAGTGTGATGCAGGCAGAGCCATCTGGTTGTTCTCTCACTGCACAAGGTAGTTGAGGCAGGTAGGGGAGAGCGGGTGGCTCACAAAGTCCTTTGAAAAAAATCCTACTAGTTGTCTGTTCAAAACACCTGCTCCAGAAAATATGTTCAGACAGCTCATGTGGATGCTTGGGAAATGTCACCTAGAAACCAGATATGCAAGAGACAAAGGCTATTCTCAATTCAGTCTTGATTCAGCCCCATGGCAAGTTGTGCAAAATACAATGTTTATGCCCTGGCAGGTATGATTAAAAGACAATTTTTTGGTGCTGGGTAGGTTAACAAGAAAGGGTCATGCTAATAATTGCAGAGGCAAACCTTTGAGACTGGATTTAGTTTTAGTTACAGAAAATACTGTACACTGCTTTTGGCCAAGTGCACAGAAGCTTTTTAAAAAGAGACAAAGATCACAGTTAAATGTCTCAATCTTCAGGTCAGGAATATCTGCAAGGAGCAGTCAAACTATTTTCTCATGTGCAATGCATCCTGAAATTTGGTACTTATGTATTGGGCATGAAATCCTTTCTTGTTGATGGTGTCATCTGTATGGAATCGAATCATAATGGAATCCCCTGCAGAGTAGATTTCTTCCAGAGGCTGCAGAAAAGGAAAGAACACAGTACACAGTGGTCAAGAATGCAGACTAAATAACTGTCTGCATCACGATACTAGAGTTTAAGCCCACACTGAAGACAGATTGGCCAGTAAACCATGAAGACTTGAATGCTCAGTACCTCCTGCCCTGATCTGCCTTTCTAAGCAGATTCCTCTGCTCTTTATGGCTGAAGACTGATGTCAGTCTGCTCTACAACCCCAGTCCTTCCAGTTACTTTTCTTACAGGCCTCTCTGAATATTCTTGTCCCACTCCTCAGGTTTACTCTAATTTGTCATTGTCTTTTCAGGAGATGAGACAATACCAACTGGAACCTGGTTGGCAGCTGAGGCTCTCCCAGGGTTCAAATAACTCGGGTACTTATCTTACATGACAATTCTGGTTATGTCCCACACTGTTGCGAGCTGCTGCAACCTCCTTGTTCTTCCATTTCCCACCCATTCTTCATTTGTCAGTGTACAGGGAGGTAGATAACTACCCAGCTGCACTCAGTTTCTTCACACCAAGCTGCTCTGCCTTTGTTTATTTTCCAGACCATTTCCCCAGTTTGTGAGAATTTCTTCCACAGACCTGCTCCCTGACTGTCTCTCTTTAAATTCAATAAGAAACATCTCAATTTCACTGCTGAAGGCCTAGAGAAATCAAACACAGACTCTCTGATTTCAAAAATCACGCACCATTACTCATGCTAGAACCAGTCCTGGTAAGGGGCATGCAGGTGACAGTTTAGGAGACAGCACGCCATCCTAAGGGCAGCAAGCATCACACAGCTCTAAGTCCCTCCACCGTTCACCCTTGCCATGGCATGGCCACAACATAACTTGGCCTGAGCCAGAAGCAACAGAGGATGAAACTGGCCTTTGGAAGCCATTTCCTCACACTTACACAACACTTCCATGGCAGGGCTGGGGCACAGCAGCGTGGCAGTCTCATGCTGCTGTACACAGCCCTGGGCTAAAAAGGACAGTGACTCAGCAAGAATTTGCCAGCCAACCCTGTGCATCAGATAAAATGGCTGTGATCTCCTTTGGAAGGGAAAGAAAAACCCAGCCACAAAGCATTCTCAGTACCAGTTTGTGACAGCTGCCCTTCTCCAAAAATAGTATTAGGATACTTCCTTGCCATCCTCAGCGATCCCTCTGAAATCACCACTGTCATGGCTTACCCCTGAGCCACAGAAGCGTCCCAGACGGGGTGCAGTGCTGTCGTAACCATCGTAAATCTCCATGTAGTCGTACCCACAGTCAGCCTCCTCCTCTATCTCGAATATCTGGAATATTAGCTCCACCCCATAACCATCTTCAGCTACAATCACCCATTCACAGTTGGCTTGACCTGGGTAGTTGTTGTCCCCAAATTGAGCATGGGAATACAGGTCCTTAGCTTGTACTTCAGCCTTTAACAGCCCACCACACTCTGAAGGGAGAAAAGGACACAAAGCAGTCTCTCAAAGTCCTTGCTCACAACAAAGACTCATCCCACTTTTGGGTCAGTCATGAGCAGAGAAGATCTCCAGCTCGAGTGCAAAAGGGAAGGTAATTAAACACCACACCAAATCACAATAAGCCAGTGAATTCTACAGTAATCCATGAATCCAAAGACCCACAGAGCTTAGAGGAACTTGTGGTTTTTTGGTACAGAACACACATGGAAAGAGGTGATCAGTTTAAACTGCCAGGATATGGATCTTGACACATACTCTGGGAAATGGTATTGTATTAGAAAGCAATTGCTTTGTTCTTTGCACTTGTCCTGTAGATTGCTTTTCTGCCCACACAATGCACAGAAGCAGCCCTATGTTTGTGCAGAACGTGTGCGTTTTAGCAGAGTTTTCCCGCAGCCAATGAAGAAGACTCTTCTTCACCAGTGTCATGTGCATAGCCACTTTGAGCATGTTTCATCCATTTACAATGGCAGGGATTTCAATGAAATGGATGTTGGCACATCACGCCCACCTCTGTGCTGCCACAGGAGGTTCAAGTTGTCTGGCCACAGACAGCTCTGCCTCCACCATAATCAAACATGGGCCCATTCTGAGGGTGGGCCAATACATGGGCTAAATTGCATCACCTCCTTTTCCAATGGTTGATGTGGAACAAAAGGGATTGTTGCTCAACCAAATACCTCCAATTTAAACAAAAGAGCATGAATAGGAATGTCCAATACCAAGAGAATTCTGAGCTGTTATGGGAGCTGGTATTTATGGTACAACACAGGCAGTGGTCTGGGAACTGAATGTACACCACTTAAAATTTAGGCTAAGCTTATTTAGGAGAAAGGGGTGTCTGTTTTTACCTTGTAAAAAATGTAGTGAGACTTGGTGATATCTTTTGGCACTGGGGTATTGGCAGGCAACCAGCTTACCTGTGCTGTGCTTTGCCTGGAAACCTCTCCTTTGCACAGAAGCATCAGAGTAAAACCTGAGGAACATCTTGTTGGCAGAAGCCACTACAGGGTCTGGTTTCTTGCTGCCACAGAAGCGGCCAAGGACAGGTGACTTGCTGTTGGGCCCATCATACATTTCTAAGTGGTCATAGGCACATTCTTGGTGCTGCTCAATCTCAAACTCATTGAAGATCTAGAGCAAGGATATGGAGAATTAGGACAGCTGTAAATCTGAGTATGTGATTTAGTATAGGTTGAAATGCCAAGTGAGAAACAGATCAAATGGTATATCTGTCTCCCCACAAACTAAAACAGAATAATGTGCTTTTAGACAAGAGTGATCTCAGGGTGGCAGAGATCAGAATTCTGTATCAATGTGCCGTGTTGTCTCAGCCTTGCTGCCTCACATGGGTGCATGGCAACAATCATCAACTGCAAGCCTTATAACACTTATTTTTCTGGCTGGAAATTCTGCCCAGCACACCAGATGGGTTGTTCTGCAATATTATTTCCACTGAGCATAGGGATTATTTCCCCCAATACATGGGCCATCTGTACGGCTTTGGGCATGTCCTGCCATTTGCATCAAGCCACGTTATAAAATGGGCCTGACACCTCTCCCTCAGAGGGGCTGGCTCAGCCACCACCTTATGTAGGTATGGGCCCAATAGAGTGGCTCACAAGGAGGGGTGGGGGCCATTTATGCCATCTGTTTACAGAGGGCAATACTCCACAGTTGTTATCTCCAAGCTGCCTCTCCTCTGCCTTGTGTCCCTCTGAGACCTTCTTCCCTTTTGAAAGCCAGGGCAGCCTCCCAGGAAACTCTCATCCAAGAGCCCCAAACAGAACCTGAGGGCATCAGCCTCACACAGTGGTGGTGGGAAGTCACTTCAGCTCCTCTCAACCCAGCCTGCTTCTTGCCTCACACGCCCACTCTCTTGTTACTCACTACTTTCACTCGGTGGCCAGGAGTTGCAGAGATGTCCCACGTGCACTCTTTCCGGCTGGGATACTTGTCAGGCCAGTTGGGACTGCTCATCATTCCCTCTGCACCACTCAGCTTGTGCTCACAACCAGCTTGGGAGAGAGAAATCGCATTGGGGCAAGTCTCACGTGGCAACCCTGTAGTGTCCTACATGTCCTCTCTGCCCACTGAGACCCTCTACAGGGCAGAGACACAGAAGGCTTCAGTCACCAAACAAGACCTTCTAGTATTACTCTAGTTCTGCTTGGTTGGTGCTATACTTTTGTTAACCTAACCTGGCATATGGTCAAATGGACCATCTCACTCCTCTGGGCTTCATTAACCCAGCCTATGTGCTCACACTCTAATTATTTTCCTGCTCCTTCACCTCCTCATGTTTCTAGGGCCATGATGTCAACCCCTCCACGGTATTGACTCTGGTGCTATCTCAGCCTTGCATTGTTTTGCTAATTTGGAGAGCTGTATCAGCTCACCGAGAGGTCAGACAAGGACCAGGGACCATACACAGGAAAGCCATGGGAGCACATAACAGGGATAGGGGTGCAGGAAGAAAGGTAGTTTTGGCACCAGCAAGTGGTTACATTGGCCCATCCTTTCTCTTCTGACTCAAACACAATAATTAAATGAAGCAGCAGTGACCAGTCTAATGATGATGTCCCACAACAGCTCCTTCTGCAAATCCAATCTCTCATCCACACCCTGTCCATTCCCTGAGGGCTGGAGAGCAAGACTGGGGAATGGGAATGGTCATATTTCTAGCCAGTTTTTCAGCTAGCTGGGGCTTTTTCAGTGCCCTTGCCTGGTATACTGCACAAACTTCCTTTCAGCACAGGGCAGGAAGTGCCCTAAACCAAACAATGTTTGAAGTACCTTGGCTTTCCTGAGGGCAGGGGTGGGGATGTTACCTTCTTTACAGTCATGGCCATTTTCATGCAGCATGAAGCCATTTCTGCACTGGCACGTATAACTCCCAAAGGTGTTGATACATTCGTGCTGGCAGCCACCATTGTCTTTGGAGCATTCGTCCTTGTCTGGGCAGGATCAAAGCAACAAACACTGAGCTGACAGTGACACAGGCTACCACAGTCACCAGCTGAGAGCCCCATACCCAGGCTGGCAGATAGCAATGCAAACCTCCAACTCTGTTGCTGGATTGGTCCAGTCAGCTTTTTAGCCCAGATCCTATTCTCTTCAACTGCCTCACATTCCATAAAATGTATAACAAATGTGTTCTATTTTGTACTGTAAGTTTATTGGTTAAAGACTCCTGTCTAAAAGAAACCTAGAGCAGCATCTCATTTTTTAAGAACAGAGTTCAGGAAAAGCATCACACAAATTCACTAGCTGAGGTAAAAAATCTACTTTATATATTCAATGATGAGCCTCCATTTCTAAATAGCTCTGCCTGAGCACAAACCACCAGGTGATAAAGAAGATCTAAGGTATGAGCTGCTCCCTGAAGCTGAAATATGCCCCAGTGGATCTTGACTCCTGTGTGTTCAGGCCTATGCATTCCTCAGTCTCACTTTCTTACCACAGGATTGGCTCATGGTTTCCAGTCCAGTTTAATTTATGAGAAGATTATCTCCAATTTTTCTTGGGATAATACCCTCCTTAGATCTCATTAACTTCATCTGTCTCCTCACTCCCAAATGTATTTCTAGATGAATCATACACATCTCATCCTTCCTCCTGTTAGATTTAATAAGTCAAATCCTTAGCCCAGATTCTACTCTGCACCTGTCCTAATTCAAGGCCATTTTGCCTGATCATTCTCCTCAAAAACATTAATAGTCCTAGGACTTTGTTTAAAAGACAGAACAAAATTGAATTTCTACTTCCAAATGACATACAGTTAACCTCCAGACCTGCCTGCCAACAAGGTACATCACTGACAAAGGACTGAGAACAGAGGATGAAAAACTTCCACTGGTACACGCTGCTTTGATGGGAATGATTGCTATCTAGAACACTACTACTAAATTTTCTAGTTTCAGAGGGAAAAGCTTTCCTTTAATACTCTCGGGACAGAAATAACTTCTAGGGTTAGGTTCCACATTGCTTTCTGCTGTAGGACTGGAGGCATTTATGGGACTCCTGCATCTTGCTGAGCCCACACTATGAAACTGGACCATACACTGCACTGAGAGCCCAAGATACAGGTGACACAGAACAGAGCAAGCATGCTTTTATATTTAATGAACCACGTCAGGCTCTGGCAGGATGTTGAAGAAAGTTCACCAAAACCAAGAGGTTCAGTCAGAGGAGACAGCTAAGCAAGTGAAAGAATACAGTCACATACCAGAGAAGTAGTGAACTTTAAAGCCTTTCTTGGAGACCGTGTTGTCTGATTTGAACTCCAGTCTCAAGCTGTTGCCATATGACGTGATTACTTCGGGCTTCTCTGAGCCGCAGAATTTGCCATGTAGCTTGGAATCAGAAGCCAGCTCACTACGAACCTCAACATAGTCATATTTACAGACCTGCCAAGAGAGGAAGAGATTTCTCAGCTCTGTGGCTTTGGAACAGAGCATTTCAGAGGAAGGGGACAGAGGTTTCACTGAGAAGGAACAGAAACAGCCTTGTACTCAAATGCTCTCCTAACGTGCCCAAAATCTCCTCTGTCAGTTTTCTCACCCCTTCGCTTGCTGCCCTGATCTTAAAGCATGGGTGTGTTTTTCAGAATTCCAAAGGTTCCACCGAATTTAGCAAAAGTAATTATTTCCATCTTATCCAAGAACCTGACAGTGTTGAATGAACTTTAGCAGCCTCCTGAGTTATGGAAGTGCCACTGCTCCCATTTACAGTAGGGAAATTCAGACCTGAATGCTTTCTTCAAACTCCACCGTGCATGGCAGAGAACAGACTCTTTTACTGTTATTTCCTTTATCCTTGAAGAACTCTACTTCATTGTTAATTTCCAACTATTTTCCTGCAAAAGCAGCACTGGGGAGGTGGGAGGCGGGACACCTATTAGGGATGGAAAATACCTACAATTACGCAAAACTAGTAAAGAAAAGAAGCCCATTGTGCTCGTTTTGGCTGGGGTAGATTTAATTTTCTTCACAGTGACTGGTACTCAGCTGTGTTTTGGATTTGTGCTGAGAAAAGGGTTGATAATATCAAGATATTTTGTTATTGCTGAGCAGGAGTTGCACAGAGTCAAGACCTTTTTTTTTCTTCTTGTACTGCTCCACAAGTGAGGAGGCTGGGGGTGCTCAGGGAGCTGGGAGGGGACATGGCCAGGACAGCTGATCCTCACTGACCAAATGGATATTCCATACCATAGGACATCACACCCAGTATAAAGTGGGGGTGAGTAGAGGGAAGAAGGTGGAAGGGGAGACATTTGGAGTGACATTGTTTGTCTTCCCTAGGTGTGATGGAGCCCTGCTCTCCTGGGGATTGCTGAACACCTGCCTGCCCATGGGAAGAAGTGAACTAATTCCTCATTTTTCTTTGCTTGCATGTGTGGCTTTTGCTTTATCTATTAAACTGTCTTTATCTCAACCCATGAGTTTCTCTCCCTTTTACCTTTCTGATTCTCTCCCCCATTCCAGTGGGGGAAAGTGAGTGAACAGTTGTGTAGTGCTTAGCTGCCACATTGGGTTAAACCACTGTACCCACTTAAAATAGAACAGCTTTAATCCTTCCACTCTAGAGAAGGCAAATCCAGAGTTCAAGGAGAACAGTCACTGTTATTGGTGTAACTACAGGGAGGGTGGGAAAACAACCAGAAGCTCCACCAGTAAGACACAGCCTCCTCTTCCTTGTACCCCAAGGGTTTATCCAGCTCTGATTTAGCCAGAAGTCCCACCTCTGAGATGCAGGGACTGGTTACGTACATCATTGCCTTCCAGCTCAAACACTTCGAACTGCAGAGAGATCCGGTACTGGGCTGGAGCTACCACCTGCCACACGCAGTTTTTGTTAGTAGGATATTCCTTGGGCCATCCAGGGCTAGTAATGGTCCCATTGAGCTTGGTGATGAAGCCCCCACAGGCAGCTGGAGAGGCAATAAATGAACACAAGTTTTACTTGGTTCTGTTCAGACACACAGATTGGGCCACAGTGTTAACTAGCAAACGAACCAGATCCTGGTTTGTGGCACACTTCAAATCCCAGCCTCCAGAACAGGCTTAAAATGCTGGGAAGTGTGAAGACAACAGAAACTTTGCCTGCTGTAAATCACCAATCAAACACACCCAGTGAAGCTATGGCCCTGAGAGCCACAATGTAAGACTAATTTCCTTTTTAATCTCTGTCCTTGGGCTTACTGTAATTCAGTTGACTTGACATGCACAACAGAGTTGTAAAGGCCAGCTTAGTAAATTTACCTACACTCAGTGCTACAAACCTTACTATTGCAAGTTTATCAGTAATGGAGTAATTACAAGATAATGGAATCCTAGGGAAGCCAATCCTGTCAACTCCCAGTGGTTTATTATATTTAGACTGCTTCTTCTCTAGGGAAAGTCGAAGGCAAAGTCAAGACTTAGCTTTATTATTCCATTTCCTTTAAAAATTTAAGACATCTCAGTTTCATCCTCTTGTGGGAGGGCAGGGCTGTTACCTCCAAAGGAGTAAACTAAATTTGCTGCAAAATTTTATTTGCAATAAGGCAATTTTTCATCTTTTTTTCTTGCTGTTTCTTGATAATAATGAGATATGGCCACATCTTCAAAATCCACAGAGATAAAAGCTTTCTGTGTCTTGTTCCCAGCATCATTTTGCATTAAGAGGACTAACCCAAGGAAGCAGCTGCAATATAAATAGAGTAGCAAGCTAATGGTTTTAGAGAAAAAAACCCCAATTTACTCTGAGGTATATTGCTATGGTTTCAAAGACTACACTTTCTGTTTTGCCCACAAATGAAGTTTAAAATAGAAGGTTAAGAGTGAAGTTCAGAAAAAGACCCTGCCAAGTTATAGCAACTGGCTTGCTAAAATTGCAAGAAATTACTTAAAAAAAAAAAAAGCTTTCACAAGCCTTTTCCACACACCTGACTGCCCTCACCAAGTCAGGAGCACTCTTACCCAAACAGTTTAACAGCAGTAGAAGTCAGGGCGAACTGGTGATGTTGAGAGCACTACTGATAGTGTTTGGAGCTCCCTAAATGTCCCTACAGGCAGAGTTTTGAGGCAAGAACAATGGATGGATTCTCAGCACACCAACAGCTGTATTGTTGGCAGAAGCAACTCTTGTTGCATGAGATGAACTCTCTAGAAAGCTGACACAAACAGCTTCCATTATAGACAAGGGGGGGTTTACGACCATAAAAGAGGAAGGGAGGAAAATTCTCTTCAGTATGGAAAAGGTTGTTTTGCATGTAGACAAAACATTGATAGTTTATTATATGAAGTAAATTCCTTTTTAAAAAGCAAATAAATTCAGCGTTAAATTTAAATAATTTGGGGTCACTCAGTGGTTAGGTTGTAATGCCTGCTTCCCTTTTGTTGCACTGTGGGAGATCTGGTCTGAACAGCAATCTCTGTTTTAGGTTTTAAAACAACTGGTTTTAGGGATGTTTGGCAGTATAAATCAGAGGATTTTCATTTTTTTTAAAACCAGAAACTTATTTTTCAATGGAAGATGTTAACAAAATAAAAAAAATCAGTTGGGGGATAATAAAGTGTACTAAAGAGCATGCAGGGGGAAGGAAAATCGCGTCCAAAGATGTTCAGTTCCATTTTTAGCTGTAGTACTTATCCTACAGTGAGATGGCTGGGTCTGCAGGTTACTTACCTTCACAGCTCTTTTTATCAGCTGTCAACTCATAGCCAGGCTCACAGGTGCATTTGTAACTGCCCAGTGTGTTCTCACAGTGCTGCTCACACCCACCATTGTCCGGCAGAGAACACTCATCCATCTCTGTCAGGAGAAAACCAGAGCAAGTCGCACTTTCCTGACCACCCAAACACCCTGATATTCCTCATGCAACCCTTCTGGACAGGGGGAATAGAGCACTGACTGCTGAGCCAAGACTGTGGAGCAGGCACTGCAGCAAAGCTCACGAGTGCTGACACACTGCTGACACCAGAGCCATAAAGGACTACCATTAATGCTACTAGTGAGCAGTGCTTTTTCTAGACATGAGCAGGAAAACATTGCCTCCTGTAAAGACATCCTTGCCTTTTGTTCTCATGTGCCGTTTTTTGGCTTCGTTTTGTTCAGTTTGAATTCACACTCTTGGGAAATTCAGACCTGAATGCTTGAGTAACCTGAGCTACCAGGAACCAACCCAAGATGGCACACACAGTGCTGGAGCTGAGGGAGGTCGTGCCCCATGGAACAGAGGAGCAGGCAGGACACACAAGCAGTTCTGCCTTTTCACAGGCAGTGAAGTCTTGCTACCCTAGACTTTGAAGTCAGATTTTTCAATCATGCCTCAACAACCTGAACTGACATTTTAATATAAAGATAGCCACTGGCTTCTCACCCTGACCCCTGATTCCCCATGCATCCCTTAATAGGTGGTTTTGTTAACATGGCTGTGGTGGGTTAGCCTCAGCTAGCAGCCAAGCTCCCACCTAGCTGTTGGTTCACTTCCTGGCCTGGCACTCCTGTGCAATGAGGAAGAAAACAGAAGAATAAGAGCAAGAAAGTTCTGGGTTGAGACAGACAAATTATGCACCAATTACTGTTCTGTTCAAACAGGCTCAGTTTGGGGGAATTTAACTTAATTTACTGCCAATTAATATAAATATTTGAGTGCTGGTTTAAGTGTGGGGAAACCAAAACTGAAAACAAATATGTTACAACACTTACAGAAAACATCTTTCTGCTCCCCTTTCCAGGCTCAACTTCATTCCAAGCCCCTCTCCCCCTGCCTTGTACCCCTACAAGTCACACTCAACCCCTTCAGCAAAGTCAAAGGTGTGCAAAGGCAGGAGGGGATGGGGAGTCATGGGGAGCCACAGGCATGACCCTGCTGCTCCTTCTCATTCTCCTCCCCTGCTCCAGACAGATGAATCAACACTTCAACCATATAAAAATAGGCTTCATTGGTACAAACAGTTAAACAGTTTGTTGCCAAAATGAAGATAACTAACAAGAATAATCCCCGAGAAATCCTGTGAGATATACCTGACCAGGTGGACATGAAGTAATTGCTCTCTTTGTCTTCCTGGCAATGCATCTTGGGTGTGACAAATGGCTTACCCTCTCTAAGCTGATTGCAGGTTTATTTTCTCTGAAAACTTAGACATTATCATTGCAGGTTCTCACAAAGCATAGCATTCAATTCCATCCTTAACTCTGATTTTTTTAGTCTAAGGTATTTTCTTTCAGTGTTGTAAGACATGTAATTGAAGCTCTATTCCTTTCATATTTCATTAAGGCAAAGCTTACCCATTGCTCAATCAGCTATGAGAAGCAGTATGAAGGGTGCCTGCAGAGCCATCTAATTTGCTCCCTTTGCTCATGGAGTGCTTGGTAGTCACAATCCTGCTGGATATGGAGGTAGAGACTCCAAACTTCAGATTCCAGCTTGAAACTCCACATGTAGCCTGCATGTGTGTCTACACAGCTTTTGCATACAGGCATCAGCTCTGCCCACAATGCAAACTGGCCGGAAATTGTGCAACTGTGAATACTGTGATGCTTGGTTCAAGCAAAAACACTTTGCTCCTCAGCTGAATTTACTGGCATGGACTTAGAAATGCTCTAACCATCCACAAGCTACATGGCTTCTGGTTCAAACATGAGAAATCTGAGCAGACACTGAGAGATCTAGTCAGCAGACACTGGACACTGAAAGTCTGCCAGCAAAAACTCCACGGAAAATACCTGTGTCTCCAACTGTACTAGTGTACAAGTTTACACACTTTTACATTAAAATAATAATAATAAAAATAAATTATTTCTGACTAACTGTATCACATAGAAAGCACTTCAGTTTCAGGTGTATAACTTTCTTCCCCTACAAACTTGTAGGTGAAACTCAGATTTTAGAGAATGACTTGCTGTGTCTCCATGTAGTGCTACTCTCTGAAAGACATCTCTGCCACAGTCAGCCTGCACTGTTCCCTCCCGAAAGGAGTCAAAATATCTTTAGGAAGAAGTATTCTCTGAGCCTTTATGGAACCTGAGAAATTTAAACAAGAAAGTCTAGGTACTGTGAGAGTTGTCCAGGGAGTGAGATCAAATGTCACAGTATTTGCCAGTGATCTTGCAATCACCCTTTGTCACAGTCCATTAAGACCTCTCAAATTTACAGGCCAATATAATCCGTGAATTAAACTTATTTACCCTTTTTTTTTTTTTTTTGCACTTAAGTGCATGGTTTAAGAATTATGGGTTATAAATTATGACATTTTATGCCTTGAATGGTGAATAAGTGAATTCATAGGACAGACTAGTCTGAGCCAAGGGGATTGAGCCCTGACACGTTTGTTTGTTGTAAGACTTAAGTTCGTTAAATAAAGTTTAATTCACAGAGTACGTTCCCCTGAACATTTGAGAAACCTAAACGGACCATGACACCCTTAACACGAGACAAAAGTTAAGGTAGAAATAAAGGACTTATGCAATTCAAATATTGGCATTGCAACTATTATTTCTGTACAAGTGCTACTAAACCTAAGACAAACATGACTGTCTTCCCCCCCAGCAGCTCCACAGGTATTTTCCCAAGCAGTCAAATATCTGGATCTTGCCTCTATCAAGTCAAAAGGATGCTGGTAAAGGACCACTTCTAGGGTCCAGCTCTTAAAAAAGGAAAAAATTTTAAAAATCTTAGTCTTACATCTTCCTGAAGAGAGTCTCAGTTTAGGAACACATTTGTCTCCTAAAGGTCTCAGTATTCTTTTACTGGGACTCTACTTGCATTTAGACTTACCCTCTCCCCAGAGGTTTCTTTTGGAATAAAACTTAAGCAGAGAGCTATTTTTAACACTCCGTGTACAGTCTTAGTACTTCTTTGAAAGTGTCAGTGTCCTCTGGCATGGCTGAATGGAGGTGACATCCGATCCAGCTGTGTGACACTTATGCTGACACCACCCCAGCAGAGTTGATTTCTGTCCTAACCAGGGAGGAGGTGTTCCTGCCTCAGCACCTCAAACTATATCTACACTCTCAAAGCAATTTGTACATAACTTCTATATTTGCAAACAAATTGTACAAACAAATGTGATGTACAAGTAGATAGAATGATAATGTGTGAATTGATAGAATGAATTGATTTGTGGATGGCAGTAGCTTAAGGGATGAATTGTCCCCAGCTTTGACTGTGAGAGGTATTAGATCACATACCTTTAAAGAAATTTGCAGCAAAACCTGCTTTATTGATGGTTGCATCAGATGCAAACTTCATCCATACTTTGTTTGAGCTGGATTTGATGTCTTCTGGCTTCTCATAGCCACAGAAGTGGCCGATGAGTGGGCTCTGTTCAGTGAGGCCGTCTCGGATCTCCAGGTAGTCGTAAGAGCACGCATCGTGCCATTCGATCTGCAACAGGAAAAGTGTGTGCCTGGACCTCGCTAGTGAGAGTTCTCCCAGCCAGGCTAGCAACACAGACTTTGGCCACAGACCAGCTCCCCAAGCAACTGGCTACAACTAAACACTTGCTGTGGCTGCCACTGAGCTCTTCTGCAGTTCAAACTGCACTCAAGCCTAGGCACATCTCAGTTCTGCCACTGTGGTGAAACCCAGTCCCTGACTCTCTACAAGAGAGAGTTTTTGTGAGAGAAGCTGTAAGAAACAGAGCAGAACAACTACAAACAAAAAGGTTCAAGGAATAGCAGTGGGGAGGTAGTGGTGCCAGCCCTTTACAGGACAAGCACGGTGAAGGCACACAAACCACAGGAGCCTGTGGGACAGATGAGATTTCTGCACCAGCCAATGTCCTATCCACTCCTGTCTGTGACTTAACATCATTAATCAGAGCCTGATCACTGGCATGTACCTAAGAGTGTAAGACATCCTATAACCAGTAGAGGAAAAGTTTTTGTGAGCTCTTCAAAGTCTGTCTGCCACCAGGGAACATGATGTCTCTTTGGGGAGCCACATCATGCAATCTGACAAGTCCCAGGGACAGCAACAAGAGGTTTTTGCCTGGATTGTGATCATTTATTTCCATTTGACCAGAGTGAAAATTTAAGGACCTGAGAGTCCCTATCTAATATCATCAACACTTTTGAGTCCCTTCTAATTCCTTCTGTCTAGAGTAACAGTTTTTGAAAACTCAGTATATTTTAAACTTCAAAAATCAAAATCTCTGAGCAAATGTCTGCTAAGATACATGATATTCTGAAGTAATCAAAAGATACTATTATTATTATTACTACTTTCTTCTTCATTTTAAAGGGTTTGTAGAGGCAAAAAAATATCTGTAATATAACATGCAATTTTCTCACCTCAAAGGCTTGGAATGTGATTCCTATGTGAAAACCCTCAGAAACTGTGATCTTCCAGATACACTCTTTGGAAGGTCTGTAGTCATCTGGGTAATTGGGAGATTGGATCTGGCCAGCATCTTTGTGTATTTCTCCACCGCAAATAGCTTCATAAAAAAGAAACAGCAAACCCACGAGATTGCAAGTTTCTCTGTAGGTAAAGCCCACTCCATATGCACCTTTCTCATCAAATCTGTTTCAGTATTGCTTGCTATACAAAGGCAACACACAAGTCCTGGGGTTCTTACAAATCTAACATTTTGTCTTATGACAGTGTCTCCTATCTTGCTGTGCTCATATCCTCAGAAAATGAGCTCACTGGGACAGAGAAGTTTTATACATTTCTGTTATTCATGCTCCTGCTCACCTTCATATCTGCTCGAAACCTGCTACCAGCACTAAGAACCAAGAAAAGCTGGGGGGGGGAGGGTGTGGGACGGAGGAGAAGTTGCAAATCTAATCCAGCCACACGATGGCAACATTAACAAGCACAACTTGAGCTGTTCACCATCAGGCTGACTGCTATACATGAAGAATAAGTTTTAGTGCCAAACATAAGAGTAAGTTTAAATACTAAACCAGAAAATTTAATGGAAATCTGGCTTAATAAGAAACTAGTAAAGATCTTCAAGACAACATCAGTTCAGCAAAACTGTCTGCAAGACTATTGAGAAATGAAAGTAAGATCACAGGCTAAAACTTGTGTTACTGGTGATGCACAGCACACATCTACGAAACACATGAATGTTTTGGCTGTGCCTAAAGTCAAAGAAATAAAAAGCACCAGCAGAAAGTACAAGAGCGATGGTACTGCAGTGGCACCTGTCAGATATCAACCATCCTCACCCTTGGCTTCTCCCCACAAGGCACTGCATTAGCAATTCAGACATGGCTCTCCACGTAGTGTCCTGCAAATTGCTGCATTGGGTAACGCTGTCTTGGTCTTGCATTGTAAGCTGCTAATGTAACCGAGTTAAAAGCACTGCTTCATTAGTGCAGCTAACCTCTTTCTTACAGTGCTTTAGCACCACCAAATGGTTGCACTCAAAGATTCAGCTGCAGAGCACAATTTAGATTGCAATTTGAGTTCACATATTCAGAGCTACAAGTGGTGCTTGAGAAAACCTCTGAAGGGCCCTTTAGAGAATTGTCTCCCCCACCCAACAGAAAGAGGGCTACAAGAGCAGAGGACTTTTTGTCCTAAAAGCCATAAAACTGAAAGCCAGCAAATAATATTTTCTCTACCCACTGCAGAAGTTCACACTGACATACAGCTGAGCATCAACTGTACTTGGAAGAGCCTTACTGCAAAATGGAAAGAACATCTGCTGGTAAAGCCTGAGAGGACAAGAACGATGGCAAATTCAGGGCTGCCAGCAGTGCTGCAGGGGAAAACCACCAACATCTTCCCATCTTAAACCTCATGAAAGAAAGGGAACTGAATGACTAAACTAAGAAGGACACTTCACTACATAAACTGTCATTTATTATCAAGTAATTCTACCATCATGCGATTGCATGCTTCTTCCTCTTTCCTCCCATCTTCTGAAAACTTTAGGGCCAAGACTTGGAGGAATCCAAATCCAAAAACCAGTCCTCACCCACAGTTTGCAGAAAAGTTCAGATGCATGAATATTCATGTGCACTGTCACTAAAGCAGAAGACAGAGAAGCAGTGCTCAGTGTGAGGGAGGAGTTCAAAAGAAAAGGCAACAGAGAAAGATTTTGGACAAAAATTGCTAGAAAATTAAACAATTATATGCAATCCCTCCTGGAAATAAAAACTACCTTTATTGTCTAAGCGCAGAAGTCACAAAACAGCTGAGCAAGCCACTTTGCAAAGGGCAAAAGAAACCAGACATTATCAGAACTTGCTTAAGAGGGAAATATGGATTAAACAAGATTTTTGGAAAATCTCCTATTTCAGCAAATAAATTATGGAGAGACATGAAGATAATCTCTCTACCTGTTCTGACAAGAGGAGGCTGAGATATCCAATGCTTAAGCATTCCCTTCACCATGCAGAGATAAGAACGGAACTGTGCAATGGGCCATCACTGTGTCTGTAGTACAAGCTGGTTCACACCAGTAATACTCTGTGCTTGCTCTCAGGCACAGCCACAGATTTCACAGCCTTACCATGGGAAACTTCTTGCAGGAAAGGGTTATACAAAAAGCCAATCTTGAAGAGGCAGGAAAATATGAAGTTGGAGTTTGTTTAACCGCTAGATGCACATTCTACCTTCAGTTGCCCTATTCAAAAGTGAAGCAAGCTGATATTTACTGAGTCTTTAGGGATCATTTATAATTAACAGGAAATACAGGAAATTGTCAAGGGAAAACAAAGTCACTTTGCAAAGTGACTTTGGAATGCAGCCAACGTAAATTTTTTTTCTTCCAATATCATTTAGCAATATGAAGGATGATGCCCTACATGCTAATTTGATCACTTCTAATTCCAACAAACTACCATAAAGGGGGAGTTTCTGGGGATCATAAAGGGATAGTACAAACCACATGGTCCAGGCAACAGCTGTTTTTTAGGAGAGATGTTTTAAAAAACCCAACATCAGGCAAGCTACCTCTGTCTCTGGGGGCAACAACTCCTGCAGAAACCAGATATTTCTCCTGTGAAACGGATTTGTTAGCCCCAAACTGCTGTGAAATCCTCATATGCTTTATTTGCACTTCCCCAACAGTCCCATGTTTGCTTCACTTCCCTCTGTTAGTATCATTACTCATGAGTTTATGGGACACTTGGGCACTGTGCTTCCAGCACTATGCTTGTTCCTGTGGCTGAAGAAAGAAGATGATGCAATGTCGGCATCACTACAGTCAACCTCAATACTGTTGACAACACTGGTATTTCTCAGGAAAATGCCTGCTGCCCAGAAAACAATGAGGGCTTTTAATACATTTTAGAATCATTACTGCAAAAAACCCAAGCATACATGGAAAAGGGAAGTTACTGATTTTTAATGACTGTGGTAGTATTGCTCCTCCTTGGAAGTGGTTTCATCATCTCAGTGCCATGCCAGTTTCTAAAATACCTGACCTGTAGAAGATCTGACATGCTAATTTCCAATTTTCTGTAAGTAAAACATACAAAGGAGAAACAAAAGAAAAATCTTTGCGTTTAAGAAAAAAACCCACCAAAAAACCTCGACCAACCAAACAAAAACACCCTAAGACAATCTGTAGCAGGTGATATAAAATATATGATCCCCAAACAGAACTTTGCCTGTTAAAATACTGAAAGAAGCCCTTGCTCCACACACTGCTGCTTGGAGGAGCTGGTTAGAGCAAACAGAACCTGGCCTAAGTATGGAAGCTATTGCTTTGTCTTCTCATCTTGTTGTGCCCCCCAAAATGTGATAATCTAGTAGGAAAATCCATGCCTTATCTACTGAAACAAGCTGCAAAATCTGCTGATTCCCACAAAAACAAAAGCATGGCTATATCTAAGCACACAGTGCAGCAGAACTCCTGCTGATCCCATAAAACCCCTGCATCCTGTTCTGTCTGCTCCATAGCATGCAGACTTGTAGCTAAGGGCTGTACCTTCATAGACCACAAAGAAGCCTTTGCCCAGGATGTTACTGCTGCTCCGGAACTCGATCCACAGCCTGCTGTCCGTGGAGATTACTGGTTCAGGAATCTTGTCACCACAAAATCTACCTAGAAGGCAGGAAAGAGACAATAAAGATCTCTATAATCTCCTGAGGGACAGCACAGCGTAACAAGCACCTGTGACTCTGGGAAGCAAGGAGTCTTTGGTTAAAGGAGTGTGCTTGTGTAGAACACCCTTTCACTCCCATCAATTGTGCTTCTGAATAAGTTTCTGTGTCCCCTCTTCATGAATTCATATTCATTTCCATTATTAAGTGAATTAAAGTTCTCTTCAACTGGGAGCAGAATCCAGTAATTACAGATGAAGCCTCTATTGCCCTGGTAAATTCAAAAAGGCTCTTATCTTGATCACATAATTAAGCAAATGAGCTACCATGGTGGGGAAGCATCCCCCTGTCCTTCTAGAGGCATTAGGGAATGTCCTTTCCACCTGCTAAGCCTTGAAAACTCCTTCAGCACTTCGCACCCAAGAGCAAATACTCCAAGTCAAACCAAGGGCAGGACATGGCCATGCTGATGAGAAAAAAACCATTAATCTCATTCTCTGTTCAACAAATCCCAGTTAACCTTCTGCAGTCATTTAATTTCTTTCAAAAGAAAGAGACCAGGAACCATTTTTCTCCATAATGTCCCTAGCTTTGAGCTCTCTGGCAGGTACCAGCACTGGTAAACTCCCAAATTTTGCCAGTAGGAATGAATCCTAAAATGGAACAGTTATAGATGGCATTTGCAGCCCAAACAACCTAACAACCCAATTTGGTGCTCCTCTATTGGAGGCAGAAGCTCCTCACAGAAACAGAGCAAGCATCAAGTACGCACTGATAGGCAGGGACCTGCACTTGGCTCAGGAGTTTGGACAGAACAAACATGGTTTTTCACTTCAGCTGACACCAGCCAGGCCATACATGGAATTCAACATGATCTTGGCACCCTGTCCAACTGAATCTCAGTTGGAATCTGACAGAGGCAAAGAGCAGTTCTTCAGGTTGAATTCAGTCAGGACAGAGGTGACAGGGATCCTGGCCTTCCAATACCAGACAAAGGTATCTTTGAACAACTTCCACTGGGTAAAAACACAGTTAATGTCTTACCTTCAAGACAGCATCATATTTCCCATTAACTGTGAGGGAACAGCAGTTTCACTACCAGCTTTTCCTTCTTGCAGAGTCACCCTTCCAAGTATTATCTTGGACCCAGATTTACTTAGCTCCTATTGTGCTCTCAACCTGCCCAATGCTGTTGGGGCAGTGTGACAGCCCTGCAGCATATCAATAGCATCCCCCATCTCCACTCCCAAAGGGGATGCTAAAAACAGCATCAGCACTGCAAAGCCTCTTCCTCTAGGGCCACTCAGCAACTTCCTCCTGGATTTAGACTTGGAGTTTAACAAGGGTGTCAAGAAGAGGAAACGCAGATGAGGAACGAGAATGAGCAAGCTCCTCAGAGTGTGATAAAGGGCCCATTCATAAAAAGTTATACACCATTTAAAGGCTGGGTTTTCACACACTTCCCTGGGAAAATATGCAGCACACATGTATTTTTTCTCTCCACAAGAAGCCCGTGCTTTCACAATTCACACTAATCCCCCTCCTCGCCCCCTGCTGAATTGCCGTCTGTCTGCCTCTTCTGACCTAATTTCATGGGCTCGGCCCCATGCGGGAACCACGGCCACTCACGCAGCGTCTCCTTCCAGATGGAAACACTCCCAAGTCCACCTGCACTAGGGGGACGGGAGGTGCTTGGCTTCTGAAGTACCTTTAAATTACTCAGCAGAAAAAAAACAACAAACCGAGGAGCTAAGTTGCAGCTGCTGGAGCAATGTTACCTGACGCACACACAGCAGAGAACAGCAGCATATGCTGCCAACCCCAAATAGGCAGTAAAGGGTAAAAACAGCTGCCAGCTGCCCTGAAAGACAGGCCCACTGAAACCCGGGAAGCAGCATGGCCTCAACCTCTGCACCTCACCTGGTACCAGGGCTAGGATGTCCACTGGGGCCAGGGAGAGCACCCAAACCTCCCCAAACCCTCTGACCCAATGCTGAGTAGCCCAGTCCTGTGCTGCAGCATGGGGTGCAGCCACTCTAACACAGCTTAGGGGATGATGCCCAACCTGATTGATTCTTTCCTTTTAGGCAGAAGGGGCTGTTTGCAGTGCTGCATTTTACATGTTTGGAACACTGAGCTTAGGGGATGAGGTCAGGATCAGAGGCAATGGCAAAGCAGGTGGGACTCTTGAACTACTCAAGGTGACAGAAGACTTGCAAATATGATGGCAGGAGGCAGAGAAATGCAGAGGATGGACAGGAGCTGCACTTCCTAGAGATTTTGGGAGCAGGAGCAGAGTGGGGTCCCTACACAATTTGCCACGGCATGGTTTAGCAAGTTCCCTGCTAGGACTACAGAGGACTGTGTATTTATAAACACAGATTCATGAGAAATAATGGCATGAGCTTGGGTCAGGAGCTGTGCATCTGCTTCATTCTGACTGACTGACAGTTCTTCCCTGGACTAAGGAAAGAGCAATATCAAAACTCCAGAGACCCCATTTTTAGTCCCAGCCAGAGCCCTGGCTCACTTCCCTCCCTGCCTCATTTCTCCAGCTGGAAAAGGAAGGAATAAAGCCTTTGTGACTACAGGGCTTGGAGCAGGGGTCATTGTGAGTGAACACAGCACACCAACATCTCTGGATGGAGACACTAAGGGATGGCCAGTGCTGGACCTTAGATTCTTCCAACTAAAGAAAAATTTCTTTCTGTTTGTTTTGCCCACCCACTCTCCAAAGCATCAAAAAGAATACACAAAATGCAATTAAAATTAAATAGCTACTCACCCAATAATGGAGCCTTCCTCCAGTAGCCATCACGCACCTCCACATAATCATACCAGCAAAGGCGACTTTTAAATAAGTCCATCGATGTGAAGTTTAACATAATCTGAAAGGAGAGAGGGCACATTTCTCTTTGGGGAGGGAGTTACTTTAAAGAGAGGACCCTATAGATTGTTTCATTTTCACTACAGTGATACCTAAGTGAGTATATAGGCAAAGACAGTTGGGCCGTTTGCAGGATTTGTACACCATTTTTTCTCAAAAAACAAAGGCTTCTCAAGGTGTTTTAATGAAACCATGACAGTGTATGACAGCAGAGAGCCCTTTACTATCATCTCTGTAATTCAAATTCAATACTTCTCTGTTACTAAAATTTTACTTTAAAAAATAGCCCAGTTTGGATTTTTAAAATTTAACTCTTTGGTTTTGAACAGTGAAAATCATAGAGGAAGAGATTGTCACAAATCACAAGTTTGGGGTCTATACCTGCGTATAAATGATACTTGTAAAATAAATCTGATTTTGCTAATTAAGTTCTACATTCTGACCTTCAGACTCACACCATCACTGTGATGCAATTGCATTCAGTGGCTTTACCAAACAGGGCTTGGCATTAAAATGTTATTATTTTGGTCTCCTTCCTCTCTAAGATGGATCACTGGCCTTTGTCTGGGAAGTCACCTATGGAGGTCACCATTGCTGGCTACTTGTATTTTTTTTCTGGGAAGATTTGACCCATATTATTCATTTACATTCATTGTCTGAACATAGTCACAGAAATGTCTTTATATTAAAATGGATGTTCTCCCCCAAAGTCCTGGTTGGGTGTGCAGAGTGCAGTCTGTAATGATGTCACTCACTTTTTTCACATTTTTGCAATATTCTGACTTTGGACAGCAAAAAGAGATTCATCTGTTTCTATGCAGATGAATGCTACAAACCCAATATCTGTTCTCAACGAATACCTCAGTGCAACAATTTGCACTAATCACTGCATTGGGTTAAACAGGTAAATTGAAGCATTTAATCTGAAATCAATGTTTTATTTCCTCTTTTAACATTAGTGGTTCAGCATTTAGATGCTGGGTCCTTCCCGACACAACTCTGAAGAGACTGAGAAGCAAAGGGAGAGTTTATACTAAGACTGACACCACAAAACTCTCAGTGCCACAGTGGTCAAACCTGGACAGCTCTTGGCCCTCTTGCCCCAGCGATGCTCTCCCTCCTGCAGCTGATGGCAGGAGCTCAGCATGGCATGGGACTGGGCTTGCAGGTGACACAAACAGGTCCTGGAGCCCGGCAGCTGCTGCAAAACAAACGAGCTCTGCGCTTCTTTGTCCGAGTCTTAAGCATGTCTTGAGGGTGATCCTCAGCAAAGTCACTCTGCCAAGGAGCTCCCAAGCTGGGCTGCTCATTCTTGCAGCCTGGAATGGTGTGACAGGCCTGAAAGGCTGGGGCTGCTGGATTAAGGAAAGATTTCATTTCTACAGGAAGATCAATAAAACAAAAGGAGCTGGGAGGAACGTGGACAGAGTGGGTGATTGATGTGCAGCGGGGCTTGGCATTTCAGGGCGGGAAGTGGGAGTTCCCCGACAGGGACATCATGCCTGCATGACAGGGGCAGGCCACAGATGTCACTCACAGCTCCTCAAATCCCTTCAGGACCCCACATTGCAGCACATTTTATCTAACTCATCTGACTGGCTTCGGAATGTGCCCTTGCCAAAGCTAACAGGTGTCAGGAAATGCCCATGTAGGGTTGAGTCTCAAACTGAGAGGAAGAGATCAACACACAGCCCAGGTATGTAAGGGGCTCTGCTCCAGCATCACTTCTCTCCTCAAAAATCATGTAATCCTGACTCCATCTCTCTCCTGAGAGGTGCTCAAGAGCCTTTCCAGGCTCCATTCCTGCATGCCAGGCATGCAGAGATCTTCTGGCAGGTTCTAACACTGTCATCACAGTGAGGCAAAACCTCACATGAGGGAGGTGCAGAGTACACCTTGTGCTGCTGTGGCACCTACCTTCTCCCCTGGGGTCACCGAGATCCTCCAGACACAGTGGGAATAGGAGGGGTAGCCATTTGGAAAGCCAGGGGCTGAGAAATTACCTGTTGAGTCTTGCAAGGTCTCTCCACAAGCTGCAGGAGAGGGGAAAAAATCCTATCAAAAAGGAGTGACTCTGAAAGACATCAGGGTCTACCAAACTGTGAGCAGGTTGGTGGCTGGTACTCCAGCAGAGCTCATTCACGGTATTGGCCAAAGGCCACGGACCACCCGAGGCCTTGCCAAAGGGGTCAGAATTTCTGGGATAGAAGATGATCAGTGCAAGGACACAGACAAAGCAGATACTAAAGAAGCATCCTTCTTCCTTCATCTTCCTTCCACATGCCAGCACTTTCAGGTTTCAGTTGAGCAATATCTCATTCACTAATCAAATGCAAAGTATTAACCCCACCTCACAACCCCACACTGCTGCCAGCAAATCCATTTTCCCTTCATTACAAGCTGCTCAATGAAGTTCTCCTTAGTTGCCATTGTAAATTGTCTTTTTTGGGCTTAAAACAGCCTAACAAAAGCAAGGCAAGTCCCATCACCCTCATGCTTCTGCTGCCCAGCACCTTTGCAGCCACTACACTGCACAGGACAAAACATCAGCACAGCAGCCCACTGCTCTTCAGTTTCCTGTTTTGTGGCCTGCTGCAGTTGAAGAAATGTAGATCCCAGAGCGACTTTTGGGAAGCAAAGAAAAAGCACATGCATATGACCCTTTAGGGAGCTGGAGCTCCCAACATCTGGAAAAGCAGTGACTACTGTAGCTCTGCTCTCTGAGCCAGGATGACTGAGCTGGAACAAGGAGTGACCATCCACCTCTGCAGAGCAGCTGGCTGCCTGGGTGGGAGGATCACAAATATCAACGCTCCCATTTCCTTGACAGTGCCCACTAAACACATCCAAATGCCAATTGCAAGGAGCAGGGACCTTAGCTTGCCTGCTTCCCAGTTGCTTTTCCAATTTCATGACGAACTGATATTATAAAGCTCCCCTGGACCTGCAACTGTTTCCTCAGAGACGGCAAGGCAGCGCCCAAAAATCCCTGATTGAGCAGCAGTGCTTTGAAAGATCTGACAAGGCCTTCCCTTTCTCATGGAAATGGCAGGGGTTGCTCCTCTGCTCGATGCTATCACACGGTAATTTTGCAGCCATGATTACGTTTAAATGGGCAGGTTGGCAGTTGGAGGTGAAAAGAGACTGGTTCCATTGAAAAAGTTTAATATGTTCAAGCAGGGGAGAAGGAGTCACTTAGGCCGGAATTTCTTCATTTCCTAAGGAAGTATGATCCACAGCTTGACAGACCAGACCAGACTAACAAATGTGGGGACACAGAAAGAAGTTTTTTAACAATTTTTTTTAATAAAGAGGGAATTCCAATCCGTAACTCACCAGGATAAATAAATGTTATTTTTCTCTGATCAAAAAACTATTTAAACAAACATGAAATAATAAAGGGAGCTCTAAATTATGGGAAACATGCACAACATGACCAGTGATGTGAGATTATTGCCCTGGTCTGAACCACAGTGAAGGCTTCCAACAGCCCAGACTTAATTCTCCCAGAGTGCATTTACACAGCTACTGGCAAGTCTCTGTAATTATGGAACAGGTACTATTGTGTCTACTTGCAAAGACTACTTCGCAGAAATACAAAAGGAGACCTATCTAACTCTCTGACCCTTGCAGAGCAAAGTCCCCAGACACTGTGACAGGCTGGCCTTGCAGAGCAGGGGGAAGCACAGTGAGCAACGCATCTTTGTGGGGAGAGCACAGCCTGTGGCACGGCACCCAAAAAAGCAATACAACTGTACTCCACTTAGTAACAAAGACAACAAAAGGGCCAATAAAGCAAATGTTGGTACTTCTGGGATCCAAGAAACTGAGCAGGTAGAGAGGAACAGAGGTGAAAAGCAAAGCAGTGAGGTGAATGCTTCAGAACTCATTTGTAGATGAAGCAGGTGAGTGACAGGCACTTACAGCTCATCAGCTGGTTACTGCTACACTATCTTTTTGAAAATGCCAGAGAACTGGAGGAAATTATATAATGCAGGACCATTCTCAATTTACAGTTTAACCATTCCTGCACAATTAGCACAACTACACAAGTCTTTTTCCTTTAGCACAGCACAAGACAGCAGGATGAGCTGTTTGAAAGCTTTTGTAGTGACTGTAGTCATCAAATCCTTAACTGTGCAGCCATAGCAAATCTAGCATTAACTACCACGGAGCAGACTGCATCTTGCCTTCCAGAAATTCCTTCAGCAAATTTCATTTGATTTCACCTGGCTTGGCACTAACTTTAACCCAGCAGGTATAAGCTTTGAGGAATTAAGAGCAATTTAAAACAGCAGGGTTTTAGAATGGACAAGCTAAGCAAGCCCTAACTGTAGCAGCCACAAGGACTCCAGTCTAACAAGCTGGAGAGTCCTGTTTCTTACAGCAGGCACAGACCCTTGTTCTGGCTGATTCCAGTGCATGGATGGTAACTCATCCTCCACCATACTAGCTTTTTTTTTTGGGAGATATTATTAGATATTCTCAGGTGAATACCCTCTTTCTAAAAGGAAAGCCATCTGCCACACAACTTCTGAATTATGTTGCTGCACTTTACCCTAAAATCCTTGGCTTGACAGCCAAACTGTGTCTTCATCCTAAAGTCTCATTCAAACCCTGCTTGAACACACAGATGAAATCCTTTGGTTTTGAACTCCTTTGCTTTGTATGTTGCAGAGGAAGGGAAGAAAACTTTCAAGCTACAGATTCAAATGGCAGACGAAGACATTAATGTCATTAAATATATTGCATGTCTTCTCCTAAGATGCAACCTGTGTACAAATTTTGATGCAAAGAAAAAAAAAACAAAGCAGAAAAACAGATATTTGAAAAATGTTTAGCAGGCTTAAATCTCTAATTATTTTGCAGCCTAATGTGTTTTGAACTGCAATAACCTCAGCTAAAGCTTTGTGAAAAAAAAAAGTAGGAAAAGTTCTACTTCGCAAATGGAAAACTTGAGACTCACAGAAGAGTCCTCATTTTAAAGAAAGTTCCTTTGTAGCTTTTAGTTAGTACCTCAGGCCAAAGTGGCTTTTCAGCTTGCCTTGAGAAATCTCAATCTGTAATTGATTCTTCCAGCCATGGGAATATAAAGCCTGGTTGGATTAAGTCTGACTCAATCAAAAAACATAGTGCAAAACAAATTAACCCCTAAACTTATCCATGAGACAATTTTGCAAGAACAGCATTTTATTCAACCAAAATCAATTTAGAGACAATGATGAGTGTAAATATAAAAATGTAATGATGAGGTAAACAAGAAAAAAAAAAGGTTAATTAGAACTAATAGACCTAAAAGTTATACCATCCATTATAAGCTAAATGCAGTAATCTTTAAACATATAGAACCTGAAGCCCCCAGAATTCATTCTAGACCCTTATGGACTCAAACTTTCTGACCTGTAGTTGGATACAGAAAAACAGTGGATTTGCACACCAGCTATCCACACTTTCCAGGACCTCAGTCTACCTGATATCTTTCCACCACTTTGCTAACTCCTAGTCTCCACTCTGCCTGCAGTCTTGTACAGTGGTTTAATTTTCTACGAATAGAGGCTACACTGAGCCAATCTGAAGCCCTAAACCCAACAAGAACACTGGAAAAGTACTAACAGGAGACACATTTTAGGCAAGTTCACTTCTCCCCATGGCTCCAACCTAAAGCATTTAATAGTTTGTGTTTCCCAGTTCTCTTTCCTCAAAAGGGATCGTTAAGGTGCTCTTGAACTCCAGTGCCTTCCACATAAGCCCTGTGTCTATGACAAAGCAGGGTCCATCTCCCCAGGCCATATTTACCTGGGCATTTGTACAGCTTCCTTGCCTGAGCGATGTCTCCCTGGCTCAGGCGAACGCGCTGGCCGATCGTCGGCCGTACCCCGTTATCATCGCGGCGGGGAAGGATGGTGTCCAGGAAAACTCCTCTGCAGGGAAGAGCAGAGGGACACAGAGCAGTGAAGTAGGGAAAGTGACACAATGAACAGAGAGCAGAGCTGGCAGGCCTCCCACACCACATCCCCCTGACCATATATCCCATGCCAACAAGCAATAGTGGTTCAGCTTCTAATAACTGCTAGCTCTCTCAAGACAGCCTTCTCACTATAGCAGAGAGCTTCCAAATGAACAAACAAGTCTGCCAAGCCAGAAAATTCCTCTTGGATATCTCAAAATTGCTGCTGCCTCTCTTTGAGGTTGCACATTCCTTACCATAAATCAGAAAAAGCAATGAAATATTCCTGCAGACTGTTCGTGGCACATCTGGCCCAGCAGGAGCACAGATTTGGCATTTAAGCCAAAGAAGCAGAGGGAAGGGGAGTTTTCCCAGTAGCAGATGGGTCTGGGCTGGCAGTGACTGGGGCTGCCACAGACAAGAGGAAAAGATCATGTGCTCTACCTTTGTTCTGTACGAGTTTCCAAGCTAGTAACTCCACTTGTTTCTGCCTCTTTTTGCTTGCTACTATTTCTTCCATGTGCTTTACACTCAGGAACTCTTTACTGCACTTCTGATCGCAGTCCAGTGAAGGATTTAAGCTCAGGCCTCACTTCTATCAAAATGCAGTCCATTCAGCCAAGCAAGAGCTTGCATGCAAAAAGAGACCCCATGGGAGCATTAGGAGTGTAGGGAAGGAGGGAGGGAATCAAAACCCCAACTCCAGGTTGGCAAAATCCAAGCTCTTGCAGCCAGGCTGTCCAGCCCACAGAAACCTTTCTCTGCACCCCTGAATGCCAAACAGGCTTGGGGATGCCACGGCTAACACCAAGCTTAACCTCCAGCATCAGCTCAGTGAGGCAGACTGCTCTTTCTGAAGGACAGGAAGGACAGGACTCTGTCCAAGTAGTCCAATGGGAAATCAGGCAAAAGCAATAATTTCCATGTAGCCTAGTCCAGGGGTGGGGAGGGAAGGGGGGATATTGTTTTGTAAACATTCAAACTGAAGAAAGAAATAGAGGGAAAGGAATTTAATCTTTTTTAAAACTGGAATCAGTTGTTGCATGGGAGATGTTGGCATTTTTTCAGCAGTAGAAAAATTCCTGATCAGTATCAAAACCAACACTTACAAGATCTGGGGTGAGTCCCTCAAATTTTGATTTATAAATTCAGTTTTTTATTCTTTATGCCAGCTGCATGCCTTGGACTGAATTTATTTAATTTTATGTATTGAAAATAAATCCTCCAATTCCAGAAACACCACAAGCATAGAAACAGGTCCGTTTGCTCAAAGTAAATTTTCAAGCCTCCTCAGCAGTTCATAGAAGAACTCGGCATTTGGCAGGGACGTACTTCTGTGGCCTCTGAAATGCTTTCTGCAGATCTCCAGGCTCAACCAGGGAAGAATGACAGAGTTTAATAGAAAAACCACCACTTGCATATGCAAGTTTTTGATTCTTTTTCCCATTCCAGTCCCCACAACTGTGCACTCACAGCCCTCAGCTTTCTGCACGTAGTGTATACCTGAGGCACTGCTGACACAATGCAAACAACCCATGACTTCAAACTACCCTTGTTACCTGCCAAATTCACGCGCTTCCAGAAGGCTGCACTCTATGCTGAGGCAGTAAGATTTTTGGTTTTGCTTTTTCCTCCAATTGAATTTTTTCTCCTTTCACAGGCATTGCTGAGCAAGACTCCCAACAACAGAGCAGTGAGCACAGTTTCTCTCATTTTGCCATCAAAGCAAACAAGAACAGGAGAGTTTGTCTGGCCCAAACCACACAAGTCCCAGAAGTCTCATGCTGTCCACCAATCTCATATGCCTAAAAACGCTTGGAGTGTAAAGCTGCACATTTGGTGAGTGTTTCTAAAAGTGCAAATACTTTGACTCAACAGTTAATAAACAACAAACAGACATCATTAAACAGAGCAGCTCAGGAAGTCTAACACCAAAACCATAGGAGAAGAACCCATGAATCCTAGATGCCCCATTCTCCTGCTGTCCAGGCACAGGCAGAATATGCATTAGCTGCCCAGTGCAGTCGTAAGCCAAGCACAACAGCCACCATTCCTACCAGCTAAGAACAAGAGTTTGGGAAGAGACTCACACAAGTCGTCAGCATCCGCACGGCACCCTGAACGTGCAAAGTGCCCAGCCAATGCCATGAAATTATCAGCTGATCTCAACAAATGCCAAGCAACCATGTCTCAGTAGATAGAGTAACAAATACAGATAGAGTAACAAAAACAACACCGAAGGAAGCAGATAGTCAAGGCAGGTTAAGGTCCCAGCCACAGCCAGCTACCTTTTGTCCCAAATCTGTATTTCTCTCTCCATGTGCAGAAGAGAGACAACATGACTCTTCATGCAGTAAAACCTGTGGAGGATCTGTGTATGTCTCGTGCAGGATTAGGACAGTGCATTGCAAATACAAGATGTCATCCCTCAACATGGAGAGGGTGCTACCTACACCCTAATTTGAACATGAGCTCTGCAGAGGTCATGTTTTGGAACTCCAGACTGTGCTGTCATATCTACTAGCAAGCCACTGATTGAATTAAGGTAACCAGCTACTTGCTTAGGGCTTTGTGCAGGTTTGAGCTTTCTTCTTGCTAAGTTGCCATTTATGGGTCTTGACAGGTGTGAAAGAAATTGTTTCACGATACAGCAACATTCAGTTTAGATTGCTGTCATGTCGAAAAATGCACCAGGAAATAAAAGCCTGCAGCCACACTCTGCAAAACAGACAAATTTCTGACATAGATGAGAACAGAGATCCCAATGGTAAAAACTTGTCCCTGCTGTCATTACGGTCTCATGTGCCATCCTCCTATTTCTATTAGCCACAGGGAAAAATGAGAGGCATATTCTGCCATGAAATGAAAAGGAATGACTCTACACCAATCCCCAGAAGTATTACTGGAAACAATTTCCACTGCTAGGACTCATCAGATGTCAGAAAAGCTGTACCTTTCTGTCCTAGGCAAAAAGTTTAGAATAAAAAGGGCCCAGGACTTACAGCAGCATTTGACCATGACAAGAACCATGTGATTTACTATCATCAATATTGACTGAAGTTAGAAACTGAATTTGTACTAAGTGCCAGGTAAGAATTGCTACAAGACAGTAAGCCACAGACATGACTCTGTGTCCTTCCCCTGCTCACTCACACATCACATCTCCACTGGTCAGGTGCTCACACCATCTTATGTCAGCTTTCTGGTGTCTGCTAATGCATCAACACACCCAGTGCAGCCCTTCCCTTGCAGGGCCAAGCAGGAACTCTCTCCCTTTCCTAGCTACTGATTTTAATGAAACTTGCTGGAGCTTAGTATCTTCACTCTGTGCTTTTGTCAGTTTGGGTTGCAGTTGGACAGCACTCACAAACCTCAGTGAGCTGGGAAGGACAGGTGCATACACCCACCAGTCTCTCTGGCTGGTCAGTGCACTGTCCTCTCAGGGGAGCAGATGTCAAGACAGGTCTTGGCAAAGTAAAAGCCTTTTCCCAGCACTGCTTATTTGTGGTGAGAGCACAATCACCCTACAGAGGCACTGAGTGCTCTCTTCACTTGCTGCACAAAGACTGCAACTGGGGTAAGGGTGGGTCACAAAGGCCTTAAAGAAAACAGACTTAAAAATCTTATCGAGCACCAATTTCAATGCAGCAGGACTCTTGCCATTTTTATCCCATTTTGGCCCAGCAGTGCTCTGAAGGACCCTAGTTTTCAAGAGACACAGACTCAAAGGCATCCACAATATAAATAGTGGTAATAACTTAATCTTGCTTTTGTGCAAAACAATTCTAACCATTTAGAGTTTTGCAAATGCTGGAAGGGTCCAGCAGATGCCTCAAGGGAAGAAAAACTGTTTGCTTTGGATATCTGATGCAAAGAAATCTCCAAAGTCTGCAAAACACCCTTGCCCAGACAGCATCTCCTTCTGCCACAACAAGCAGCATTTCAACATATTTAACCATTTTCCACTGGTTGGTGTGAAGTTGTCAAAACAAAAGCACAAAGCAGCAGGCTTGGCCCTTCAATAAAACTGGGGAGTAAGAAAATTTAAAAAGTCACAAAGATATCTTTAATTTTTGCAACAAAAATTTTCCAAGAATGTGAATACTTCCACTGTACCTTCCAACCCCTTTACTTGCAATAGGTAGTGACAGAAAGCTCTTGGGAAAGACCAATAGTAGGATTTATATAAGAAAAATTCCAATAATGCAGCAAAATAAATGTGGTCATCCAGTAACTCTCATTCCAAATACAGGACATAACTATGTTTATATCACCTCTCTATCCAGTAGAGCAGTTTAATCAGAAAATGGGCTCCATCTGGAGGTATGAGATGGGAGTCAAGGACAAACAGCCTATGCAGAAATGGGCACTTAGCTGGGGCAGGACTGAGAATTCCTCCATGAAAAAACCCAGTCACACAGAACCACATAGCTTCAGAGGCCATGACTGAAAACTCATGGATAAATGGTTAAAAAATCATCCAAATAATTAAAGATCATGATCTAGAGTTAAACTCTCCCTTGGCACAACCACTAGAGATTCTGACAGCTGTATTGTGACTCCAAAGCATAAGCTGGACAACCAAGACTTTCAAAGCTAGTTTTAGTATTACCCAACTTGCACATGGGCAGATATGCAGCACACAGATACACATGTATCTGCCCGGGAAGGCTGCAAAGAATGTTAGCAAGGCTTTGGAAACTCTCTGAGATTACCAGTATCATTACTGAGTAAATATAGTGGAAAGGGGAAAACAGGAGTCCACCATACTACACTCACCTTGCTTTTTCAAATATTTTTCGAGTCTTGCAATGCAGCAATAGATCAGAGGTCTCCTTCTAGGCTCTAAATATCCCACAGAGTCAACTACAACTACCAAAAATAGTCCTAAGGACACGTAACCTTGAATTATCACCTGGAGAACGTGTTCCTAGCATAGTGCATGATGCTGTCAAAGTCATAGGTCTCTCCAAGTGAGTTCACTTCCCCAGCTTCCATCTTTAAAAAGTTGTACTCCTGACCTGTGATGACAAACAAAAAGGAAAAGAAACAAGCCACTCTTCAATTAAAAAAAAAAAAAAAGACGACTTCTACTTGTGGGAACCTAGAATGAAATGGACATGCTCCAATAATTCCAGCTGGACATCCAAAATGTCTATTCATATAGCTATTTTGAGCCTTATTCTAGTCAAGAACACCAATATTTCTTCTTTTCCATCCCAACCCTCAGACCGCCAGCATCTTCCAAAAGCATAGCAAGAAAGGTTTCTAGCCAGCCACCAGCCAGGTGGGATAACCTGAAGTGTGCTTTTACCTTGCTGTATGTTCTCTCTGATGATAGTGACGTGCTGGTCCCTGTCAGGCCGTGTGTGCTCATGCCAGAAACCCACCACATGACCCAGCTCATGAGCCACAATACCAAACTTGTCACAGTTCTTGCCAATGGATATAGCCTGAGGGCCCCCTCCTCGGCGACCCACATAGGAGCAACACCTGGAAAAGAAAACCCACAAACCCATACAGCACATCAGTGACGTGAGGAACTCCAAAAACAGGAACAGAGGATGGCATCTAGCCATCTAGCAGGGTTCAGGACAGGCCAGCAGTTGCATACACTATATGTACTTACATGTAAGTACAAAGAAAACATAAGAAAAAAAGTGCATATCTATAAACACACACATGCATGCTTACTTAAGTGTTATTTCAGGAAAAGAGAACCCAGAAAGGCTTAGCAGCTTCTGAGCAAATACTAAACTATCCTAGCAATCCCCACTGAGAGCGACCAGCTATATGCTCTGACAGATTCTCCAATGTAGCCATGGGTCTATTCTGGGCTAGACTTACAAAGCCATGTGCCACTGAAAGTGCTGTTTGCAATAGAGAGCTGCAGGGATGCCTCCATCACTTACCCACATGTTCTGTATGTGAACACGATGAAGCTCTCCTCATCAGTTCTCTCCACAAAGGTCACACAGGTGTGTTTCTCCCAGTGCCTCATCGCTTGCTTAAAGATAGCTCTTTGGGTTCCTGGAAAAGAAATCAAGAGGAGCAAATAGTGAAGGCCTGGCTTTCAGGAAAACCTCCAATGGACTTCATCTGGATATGGGAACAATCAACCTTTCAAACAGCCAATCTTATGTCTGTAGACTTCTTGGACTCTGGGGCCCACTTCCAGCTATAGCATTACCTTCCTGTACCTATTCTCTCCTTGTGTCTGATGAATTTACGGCTCTAATTAAACAAGTAGCAAACTTTACAGATTAAGTACATCAATATTTGTGAATATAAAACACATCTCCTCTCTAGGTACAGGCCATTCTGGCAGAGCTGCCAGGTGTTCTGACCTGAACACCAGCTACTAAGTGCCAAATTTGCTCTCATGACATGAAGTAATAACCATGTACATCTTTCAAAACTCAGGAATCTCATGAGTGCTACGGATGCTCCTCAAAACTAAGGCAGAGCTATTGTGAGGAACCCAGAGTACTTCTGCTCCTGCTCTTCCAACAGCAGAGAGGATCCTCTTCTGGAAAAACAGGGAGTGAGCACAGCTCACAGGTGCTGGCCCCTAAAGAAAAGTGACTCAGTCACCCAGATATTTCTTGGACTCCAAGAGAAGAGTCCAACTGCACACCTCAGCTTCAGGCTCCCACAGTGCACAATTCCTTGTGCAATGACATGCCATCCTACCTCAGGAGACAGATTCCCAAGGACCTGAGTCATTTGTGGGAGAACTCTGCTCCAGAGATTTCCCACACAGTTTGAGACACAAACCCCATGGCAAACAGAAAGCAGTGTTGTCACTACTGACCAGTGAAATTTCCTCCGATCACATAGGGGATGACCCCCCCTGGCCAGATCCTCTCAGCCCTGGATGTGGTTGCCCTGCGCACCCTGGCAGAGGAGCGTGTATCCATGCCAGACTCATCTTTATATTCCTTCCTCTGTGGGCTCCTTGCAAGCGTTGTGTTCTGCCTGCCGTCTGCAAGACAGAGTGGCAACACTGTTTAAATCCTCTTTAGTTCCACCTGCAGCCCTCAGGTAATACCCTGGAGCTTCAGAAAAAGACAAAAAGAAAACGCAAGGTGTTAAACCAAACCAGAAGTTGTAGCCAGATTTGCCAGTGATATTTTTGGGACTTTCAGACTGCTAATCTATAGAAAACTGACCCTTCTTGTTTTGGAGCTTCCATATGCACTATGGCAAAGCTGTTCTCCCATTAGGATGTAGAAGCACATCCTTCCATGACTCTAGTCACTCACTCACTGCAACAGCAACTTCACAGATGGGGACACGGTACTTAAACAAGGGGAGCAGGAGGTGGGAATCAAACAAGCCTAGATGTCACTGTATGTTCTCAAATTGCCCTACCTATCCACTCATCTGCAGAGAAGGGTTTGTTTCACTAGGAACAGCTTCACAGCAACAACTACTCATTTGAATTGGCCTTGGAAGAAGGTGACAGATTCCTAAATCTGAAATCTGTACTCAATGCTGAGAAATATTACTTTGGTTTCACATACCAGGTCTTGGGTGGTTGGGAAATTTATAAAGATTGGACAGTCTCTGTTGGAGCAGGGATGTGCAGGATGGAAAACAGAAGCGCAAATATCCATCCATGCTGAATCTCTTGATTTTAATGAAAAGGAGCAAAAATACAGAAGGGAAAGCAGAACACATCTCATTACTTGTTACAAAGGGTAGAGGAGCCCTGGCTGCGTGGTGTTCAGTGCTGGTGTTAAAATCTGCAACAGGATTCATACAGGCCTCTAGGCAGAGCCTGTACCTTGCCCTGCATCTGTGCTGCTGCAGCTTTGCTCAGATACTGGTTATGCCTATATGAGTTGCACTTCTATTGTGGTGTGAGTCTGACACCTTTACTCAAAGCTTCCTGGTTGTTCATCCCCTAACTGAGGTGCCATGGGCAACTCAAACCCTCAAAGCAGCCACAGTCCAGCTGGGCTTTACAAACCTCTGTGTGCAGACACCACTTGTTAGATAACCTCCTTGTGTTGCACAGCCAACTCGTCAGCTGGACTAGAGCAAAGAAATAACAGAGTACAGGGGCTGCTATGCCTTCAGAGAGTGCTGGTCTGAAGGGTCACACCGAGGTGAACATCCCTGTCACCTGGAGGAGCAGCACTGCTGATGGTGGCTCACCGGTGGACGGCTGTGAAGCCTGAGAGGATGGCAATTTGTATGTAAATCAGCAAGACCAGCCCCAGCTTTGCTTTCCAAGTCAGGGACATGGGCTGCTGGGTTATTAAAAAGCACAGGTCCTGCTAAGACCTTCCTCTGGTGATCAGGGGGGCTGCTGAGAACCTCTTCCTCTATTCATCCCTCCAGCTGAAGCACCAGAAAGCAAATCACTACTGTCAAGGGTGAGGGGATCAACACAATGGGAAGGAAATTCGGGCACTGTAGGGGAATGAAAAGAGTGAACTTTAAACCCTCCCTCCTGCTTCACCAGGTCAAGCCCTTCCTGCTGAAGACCTTGCTGTGAGCTGCAGGACAAAAACAGGAATTTGCCTTTTTTTCCTCTTACTCCTAAGCACCTTTCTGGCATTTCAGAAGCTCCCCATCCACAAAGCAGCTGCTGGATCTTGGAAGGGAGATGCTCTGAGGTTGGGGGTTCTCCCAACAAAGGAAGAACCACCCTTCTGCATACACCTGGTACTGCTGGTACCAGGCACCAGCACAGGCACTGACATTAAAAGGGCCCCAGCTAGAAGAAGAGAGAGGGTCTCAAGGCTGAAGTCTTGTCTTCTAGTCACAAACTTCTCCAGGGCCTGCCCAAAATCTCTGTGGATTTGCACACAGACAGCTCCTGGTAGCAAACCCAGGTGAGGAGGTGTCTGCCCTGTGCTCTCCTGTGCCCTGCACGGGGGACTCTGGGTCCACACTTTGGAGCCACCACCGCTTCCATTCCTTGCCAGCAACACACTCTTGGGCAGATTCCCCTCACCAATCCTGCAGCAGCTCTCGAGTGCTCCTAACTCCTGCTAATGTCTTCTGCCTTTAACAACTGAAATTTGTTAAATTATCCTCCAGGAGAGGCCTGACACATTCATTTAGCAGGGGCTGCTTGTGGGTGGGGGTGAGCAGTTGCCTTTATATCACTTTTGTTATTTTTTCCCCTTTCATTCACTTATTAAACTATCTTTATCTCAACCAATGGGTTTTCTCACTCTTGCTTTTCCCACTTTCTCACCTCTCCTGTTGGAGGAGGGGAATAGTGACTGGATGCTTGGCTTCTGGCTGGGGTCAACCCACAGCATTATACAAGGCAAACCCACCCTTTCAGAGAGTTCAACAACAGCAAAAAACAGCCCTGCCTGGGCAGGGCTGATCTCCCAGGCACAGGGGAACACACATGTACAAAACAATACAAAAATAAGGGTTTACAGGGGGTAAAAAAAGTAAATAAAAGATACCCAAAGGTCTGGGTGGGGTACCACATTACCCTTTTTAACTGCTTTGTCACTATGGTCAGTTGAAGTGGCATTTTCATTTGACACGTCTTCTCCCAGGCCTCCTGCAAAGGAAAAAAGAGCAGAGACTCATCTCCGGTGAGCTGGCTGGCAGAGCTCTGATGTGGAAAGGACAGCAGCTATCAGTAATGCCAGCTGGGGGTCTGCTGGCCACAGAAACTGTCTGCTTTCCCTGTTCAGGAAGCAGTGACTAAACCCTTGATAAAGCTGGGCACTTTTCCGGATTTGTTCCTAGCCTACAGTGACACCTTGCAACGCATTACCATACCATGCCTAAGTTTCTCCATATGCTGAATAGGCACAAAGTTTCTTCTAGGGAAGGCTAATTTCATGGAGATTTAATGAGAGCAGGAGCTGAATGAGCTGATCTTTGTAGAGGTATTGCAAGAGCAAGTTTCTGTAGTCTTGGTGGCAAGATAAAGTGTGAAGAGCATGGCAAACCACCACATTCAGAAAAGAATACACTGTTGGTCACACAGCACTGCTGGATGCAGTGTGGACACTGCCCAGAAGGATGTCTCACTTTCAAGACAGCTGGACATTTTCCAGTCACTGAAGCAGTCTTGCTTTGCCAGCTGGAAAACTCTCCTTTGCTCTGGAAGTGGCTTCCAGCAAATCTTTCTCCAGTCTATCCAATGGGGCAAGGACAGGGGAAAAGGTGTATCTCTGACCCCCTGGAGTAGAACTGAAAGGATGGTAACAAATCTCCAACATTATACTACTATAACTGATATGAGTATCAGGAAAATTATGATGAAAGATAGTTACAAAACAATTCAGAAGAAAATAAAATACCCAGATTCTCTGCTGGCTATAGGTTAGAGCATCCTGGTCCAAGAGACACAGTAAATCAGGGGTTTGTCTCCCAGAGGAAGTGCCATAGTTTAACAGAGCTTGGCTGGACAAAAGCCATTAGATGTGTGAACAGGAACAAGCCTGATTCAACAAGATGGATTGCTCTGAACTCTATCACTCCTTTCCAGCTTCAATGTCCCATCCTAAGATTTCCTTTTGTTTTCTTTCATGCCTAGTCCTCGTCACTTCCTTAAGTCCCAGCTCAACAAAAGTTCCTCTTCTCAGTTTTACATCCCCAGGACTTCTCCCACCCCCACCCCTGCAAAGTATGTTATTCTTCACACAGTATCTCATTCCATTTAAAGGAAACCACAACTGGCCATTCATCACCAGAATTATTAAGGCATGCAGTCTTTGCTGAGGCAAAGGATAATTTTGTATTTCTAAATAAATGCAGCTTGCTCCCAGTCACAAACAGATTGCTTCTTAATTGAACTTAGGAGTTGAATTATATGGTGAATTAGGGAAAAAGAACAACTCTGTATTTAGTGAATTGTTCTCCTAGGAGGGAGCTGATGGGATTGAATTGCAAATGATGGCACCGAAGCCTGGAGCCGGCCCCTCTCCTGTGCCCGGGCTGCTGACCTCTGCCGTGCCGCGGTGCCGCTCGCGCACACGGCCTGCCCGAGCCCTCAGCGCATTCTTTCCCAGAGACCAGCGCAGGCCTTGGTTTCTTATGCAAAGAAGAGGTTTGAATAAACTAGTGTGACTAATGAAATCTACAACATCTTTGCATATTTTGTCTTATTGTAGCCCGTGAAGAGGGAGAGCACGACACAAAGGCCAGATATGGGGATGCACATACACCAGATATTTTCAAACTCTAATCTCACTCATACAGACAGGGAGCATCCACAGGCTTGTGTCCCACAAGAGTGTTTGGAATCAAAAATGATGACTTTAGAAGATCCTTTGCTGATTCACTTGAGTTTTTAGGCATTTCCTATCATCACGATGCCTAAAGATATCTCAAAAATTAAAGTTACTTGACAGACATTTAGTCCTCTTTGATTCTTTCCATGAGAGGACTAATGTAGTATCCCAGAAGAACTGATATGCCATTAGCAATAAATAAGGAAGCCAAGAAATAGACCTTGTATCTGACAGCATCTGCACATAGGTTGCAGGTAATGTGTAGGTCCTGTTGTCCCCTCAACACATTCCTGAAGTTGTATCTCTCTGTCAGACTACTCTGTCACATCCAAAAGCAGAAAATATTCCACTGCTCCAGAGCATGAAATGCCCATGTATGTACTGAAGTCCATTATCACTGGAAACACTAAAGAGGAGAAGGGAGATTTTCAGTTTGACACTGTGCTCTGTGGAAAGCCAATAAAAGCAGGTTTGGTATCCCACAAACACATGACACTGTCTTTAATGGACATCCAGCAGTTAACAAGCCTCCCAAAATCACTTTCATCCTCAGTACGTTCCACCCACTGCTGTGCTAGACCAGACTCCTCTTTCTTCAGCCTGACTGAGTTTTGTCTGCTTCTCCCACAACCAGTTGAAGAAACAGGATTTGTTAGGTCATCTCTCCATGCAGAGAGCTGCAGTAAATCTCCTAAACCCTCTTCACCTCCACATTTTTGTAATTCAATTCTTCCTAATAATTTGTCCTACTTAGCAGCTGCAACTCCAGCAGAACACTGCTGGACCCCCTAACTAGGTAACTTAGTTTCTGTGCATGACCTGGCAGACACACAAAAGAGATTCTCTACTCAGGCTGGGGAATATTTCATCTTCTACCTACAGTGCACTTGTACAACAACTTGTTTTTCTGTTTCTCACAGACCAGCACTGCCAAGGGACCTTGGCTAACTGAAGGAAATGTCCAGTAGCTTGAAAGCACCACAAATCTGAGATAAATGCACCATGTCTGCAAGCATGCCTGAAGAACAGGTGTATAAATTGTTTTCAGGAACTAGAATCAGCCTGAGGTGGTAAGTAAGGGTCCAGCGAAGCAGAAAGCAGCAGGCTGGGGCATTGTTGGGAAGAAAGCAGTTTCTTTCACTCTCCCAGGAGAGGAAAATGAAAATCCAATTTTGTTAAATGAAGTCCAAGTTGTTCAGCTGAAACCAAAACAAAGGACAAGATATTAAGAAAGAGAGAGAGTGCACAAAACACACCACCAAAAGTACACTGTTTGCAGTTCCCTTGCACCACCAGCACAGGCAAAAGATGTGCAACCTAAGGAAGACCAGGAAGCAGACTCCATCCAGTACCCTTACTTCCAGTAAGAGAGGCTGGGACTTGGAGAAGTAGTAATATATATCAGACCTGAAAATGTGTCTTCTACAAGATGCAATTTTGGATTGAAGGTGTTTATTGCTGTGCATGTTCTGGTTAGGTTTTTTTGCTTAAGCCCAGATAGTCTGAATCATGAAAGAGAGGACAATCAGATCTCTTGCTAACTAAAGCTTCTGTGCTTCTTCCTCTTGTTTATGGACCATGAAGGGGTTCTTGTCTGAAAAAAGAAGAGGAAAGCCAGGCAAAGCAGTGAAGCAGCCTGCTGGTGAATCAGAATGCATGCAGTTGGCCCAAAAAACCCTACCACCCTCCTACTGGGTTCATTTAAGACCCTAAAGCTGCTTGAGGGGCAGCTGACTTCCAAAACATTTTAGGACCATCCATCTTTGAATTTTCATCTGAAAACGCTACTCTGAGGCAAGATGAGTTACCCTGCCAAAAACAAAGGAGAAACAGCACTCTATCCTGAGTCAAGCTTCATTTTCAAGTGATGTCTATCTATAATGTTAGTCTAAAACCCAACTGCTGACAACAGGAATAATGAATGTCTGAAAAATTGCAGCCTGAGAACACAGAATATTCTTACATGGGAAATTAGGTGGGATGATGCTTGTGTCACCTCCCTTTGTTCCAAATGGTAAAGGTTCCCATCAAAATCAAAACCACTTCCAGAACAGGCCCACACCAGGATAATTTTCACTCTCCAGACCAATGAAGAATCTCTTCATGTTCACAGAGTTTTCCTTCCCCTTTTGTGGTTGCTGTCCACACAGGGAAAGTGTTCCACAGCTGAATTTTGAAGGTAGCTACCACCCATATGCTCATCACCTCTGCTGAGGACAAAGGAGTCCACAGTGAGCACTGAGGACTTTGAGAGATTTTCCAATTTTTCTGATTTAGCAGAGAGTAACTTGGCTGTGCACATAATTATTTGCTCTCAGGTGAATTGAACCGCAGCAAGACTTTTTCTAATATGTCTTACTGTGGAGAAAAGGCCATTTCAGAGCTGGGTCACAACACAGTGACAAAAAAAAATACTTCTGAAAAATTATTAACAATTTCACCTCCTCTACTTATGTCTTAGAACACCTGACTTTCATAGTCTCACTCAATATATAGGCTATTCACACGCCACAGCTCAGAGACTGGATTTCAAACAGAGACTGCAAGGAAGCACCAACAAAACCAAGTAGTGCAGTTAACATTAAACACTAGTCATCCTTCAGAGTTTCAGTTCTGGTGAGTTCTATCATACTATAAACATCAGAGAAGCTCTTGGAAAAACAGGATAAGTCAAACAACGTTAGATGCATTTTTTAACTTCATTAACCAGTGGTCAAGAACTGTTTAGCATAGGAAAAAACTTTATTTCACCTGGTTTTCTAAGCACAGAAAAAGTGATGATTTTATTAAAACGATTTCTGCTGGGAAAATGCATTCAGAATGCAGAACAGATGTTTCCCAAAGCTGGTGGAGAGTCTAGAGCAAAAACCTTTCATAAACCCCTGTACCCTGGAGATCTGAGCAAATGATTTGAGATATATCCTTCAGCATTTCCTGTCAGTGGAATAGCCGAAGTTCCCTCAATTTACTTAAAGAAAAATAAATTAAAGAAAGGAAGAATTGTGAACTCCAAATTCCCTGCAGGAATCTGTTTTTCATATTCAGAGTAAGCTGACTAGATGCAATAACTCAGGAGAGTCCCAAGGTCCTGAGACTTGACAGACAAATGTGTCATCTCCACATCAGCTGTGAATGCTTGTGCAGGGAAGGAGGACAGTGGCCTCACAGGGAAGCTCGTGAGAGGAGGAAGGTGAGCACAGCTGAGCAAACCCAGGGCTGCCACAGACATGAGCTACAAAGCACTTAATGGAGCAGGGTCTTCTGCTGGCCATACTCTGGTATTTGGAGTGGTACAGCAGGCAGAGCAGAAGCACAGGCAGCACCATTCCCAAACACCCTGTATTTTCACTGGATACTCCCTGCTCTTCTGGAAGTGGCAACATCACTTTTATACTGTGATGCACCTTGTTTTTAAAGAAGGCATTGCAAGAAGAGTGACAATCTGACCCAACCTCTCCACCAACCTTTCAACTGAGAGTTAGTGCTTAAGGGGATCAACATTTTCTGGATAAAAGGAAGGACTGAGAAGACTGAAAGGGGTCTTTTCTTGTGGGCTGTAACAATCACTTCTGTTCCCTAGGGTAAAAAGATGGATAAATGAGAGATAGAAGAAAGAAAAAAGTTACCTACAACCTATGCCATCTCACTGGTTTCTTCCAGGAAGAAAGAGCCTGCAAGTACAGTGCTTTTACTGAGGCAAGTGAAAGTGAAAAGCTGAAGTGAGTACGTGAGTATTCTGGCCATGTGCATGTCTGTTGTTTAGCCAGGTTTCCACACATGGTATAAGACTTCTCCTCTCCCAGCATATAAATTGAGTAATGCATAGTACCAACTATCTCCATCCCCTTGCACTTGATTTCTTGTCAATCTAATGGGTCAGGATCTAGTCCTAACAGGTGTCTGCCTCACTACTACATTCCTCTCAATTCACAAAAATCACCTTCCCTCCCTGTCTCTCTTTTGGAAGGAAAGAGAAACAAGTGAACTTACAGGCAACAAGGGAACTGGAGGAGCTGGGTTGTGTTCATCCATTGCTGTCCTGGTAGACAGTACCAGCCTCACAGCCCTCCTTGGCCGACATTCCTTTCCTTCTGACCTGCAGAGCCTAATTACTTCAGCCTCAGTGCACCCCAGGCTGCTCTGGACAGGGCCATACACTGTACACATATTCCTGTGCTGCCCTGCAGCAGCTCCCAGCCCTGCTCCAGCTGTGGCTTCCAGGGAGTGCCTGGGGGTCTCCACAACCCAGCCAGCCCACTCCTCCCCTTCAGCCTTCCTAATACTCTTGTTTTCCCCCTACCTTGTTTATACTGGATAAAAATTAACTTTAAATGAAAACACTTACATGGGAAGCTAAGTTATGTTTGAATGGAATTAAAGCTCCTTTCATGGAGAATGCTTTGTGCCACTAGAGAGACCTTTCTTCCACTTCACTTTCTGCCTAGACATTCAGACGCTCACAGTCCTGGAGCTTCTTGGAGAGTTTTTGGTACCTTCTTATGCCCTGGGAGCCTGAACCATGTTTAACAGGCAGCTGAACAGCCTAAGCAGATATAGATGAGATACATCATCTACCTACAAACTCCACCACAGCTCATTCAAAGAGCACCTGAAACCAAGTGCCAAGCCATGGAAGCTCAGGCAGGAGCCAGCACTGAGGTTGGAGAAGTAGGACTTAACACTTTGGGAGCACAACCCAAATGTAGCCACCATTGGTAACCTTAGACCTTCCCCCAGGGTTTCCCTCACTCCTTGGTGAAACAGGTGTCCAAACCATTTGCTGCCATGAGCAGAGCCATGGTGGAGCTGAGGACTAAGGGCAGAGGCACTCTCCTCACTGGGCCAGCTGCCCTGTCCTTCCCAGGGACAGCTGCAGTTTGCAGGGGGAACACAAACCCACCGTACCACAAACTGACTCCAGGATTCAGCAACTGCAACCACTGAAGAAAAGGAGTGGCTAGTCTCCTCCCTATCACAGCCTGATGCATCTCACACTCCTTTTTCCCCTCTAGGAAGTGGAATGGGCAAGATAATCTGAATATTTCCTTTTGCTTCTGATCTTTGCCCTGGAGAAACTTGTTACCCGTTCCCTGGGGCTGTCCAAGTCACCATCTGGCCTCAGACCTACAACAGCAAACACAGTCCAGTGTTCCAGCCTAAAACTAATTTGCTTTCTTTTCCCACTTGACAGCTGAATAAATACTTTGTCCTCATCATTTGAAAAGGGGAGCCACAGCAAAGGGGTTTTATCCACTGCAGCTACAAGCATCAGCCTTGTCTCCAAATTAAGCCTGAACAAGTGGCTCAAGTGAACACATTTATTCCACAAACGTAACCCCTTTCTGTTCAGAATCAACCACAAGTAGTTTACAACTTCTAATTTATTTGTTGTTTGCTATTGTCCAACAAGCCATTTTGGCAACTGATTGTTCCCTGGACCTTCCAGACATTTTTCTTACTGGTGTGTCTTTTATTTCGTGGACATAGCAACATTCCTGCTTGAAAGTGGAGAGCCTGAGGGTCAGGACAACCCAGCCATTTTTTCAGAGTGACCATCCTGCAATGACTGCTCTCAGAGCTTATTAGACCCTATTCCTTCATGGGCTGTTTCTGCCTTCAAACTCATTTGCCTAAAACACGCTCAGAAATGACAAATCAGCTTATGTAATGGAGGCAAATACAATTTTTCATTTGAGCAAATATGCAAAGAAATTGGGCATTTGCCCAGCTCTGAAGCACAAATGCATGATTTAGTCAATTCTACAGTTATTGGCTAAGCACTGTCGAATTTTACAATTAGAGTAATGGATTTAACTTCCAATGTAATTTCCATATGGATAAACTGATCCCCTCAAGTACATTTGCCCATGTGTTCCCTTCATCACAGTTAATTAATATAAAGCTATTTAATAACCTCCACTTAAACACAAAAGACCATTCAGACTCTTCTGGCATCAATAAAAGGAACAGCCTCCAAATGTGATACACCAGCTGTAGACGAGAGCAAAAGAAAATTTAATTAAGAGCGATCAAGAGCACGGCAGTTGCAAACAGAAATCAGATGTTATAAATGCTCCTACATGGTGATTATCCCAGCTCCTGAAAGGGTTAATAGTGCCAACCAGTACCAACTTCCAGGTGTTTTAGATGTGCCCAAGAGACCTTTGGGGATGGGGAAAATAGTGGGGCTGGGAGCCGAAGCCTGGCAAAGTTAAGTGGGGAGCAGCAGGGAGTCAGCATCGTGTGCAGCAGCGCTTCAGCAGCCATGCCCAAAGCTGCAGCTAAGCTCAGAGCTTATGGTGGCAGCATGCTGAACAGGAAGAAATACAGAAACAGGCTCTTTGGAAGCAGCTTCAACCATGGCATCAACGGATAGTTTCTGCAGATGTTTTTGCATGCTGAAATAATGTTAATTGCTCATTAACAAAATCCGTGCTATTTAATTTCTGAAGTGCAGCATTTGACAAGAGTGATACTGAGTTACTTGCCTTCCTGGATGATTTCTGAAAGAAGGATATGAATTGTGACTCACAAGATAAGCACAACTAAAGTTTCCACTAAGAATGAGTAAGTGGCAGAGTTTGAAATAGCTGGGGATTTTTGTTACAATGGAGAAAGCTTTATTGCTTGGATGGATTCATTTGAGCAATATTGCAGAGCTCATAAAACCTCTAAAAAAAACTGTGTAAGGCTGAACATTGACTGCACAGCAGAAATCAAACCACTTATTTTGACAGGTGGAAGGCCACTGTCCAGAAAACTTGATTTCAGGGAACAGTGCATTTACAAAACAAACTTTGTGGTGCATGTGACCAGCTGCCACTGGGAACTTATACAGGAGGAAAAAGAATATGTTAGTCCACAGTGGAGCAAGTGGAGGAAGTAGCAGGGAACTCTGGAGCAAGTAACAGGGCTGTGTCATTCAGGTTGTGCTCTGTCCATCCAGGCATACTCAGCACCTATTGCTTGGGACTGTCTTTACCCTGCCCTGCAGAACCTTTATCACAAGCAAAGGAGAAAAAGGAGATAGATTTCATTTCTCTGTTTGTCATAAGTCTGGAACACCACAGCCATGTGTGTAAAGGAATACTGCAAGCCCACTAGTTCCCACCTGGTTTCAAAGCAATATGTCTTACTGAAAAGGCTCCAGCTGAAAGAAAATCAGAGCCTGCGTATCTGTTGGTGGGACAGGTGGAGTAAAGACTCTAGCACCTCTTGTTGCCACTCAGGCAGATCAGAAGCAGCACTCACTGCACAGGAAGGCACTGGATAGCCCTTGAGAACACGCAGATGTGGCCAACAATCCAACTTCCCCACTCCTGACAGCTGTGCTGTCCTGACTCAGGGTTTCACCTTTCAAGAGAGCTCTGTCCCCTTTGCAAATATACATGCTCCATGCTTCAGCATCTTGACCTGATCACCTTCTCTCCTCTCACACCATCAAGCACCACACTGGCAGGTTCTAGTCCTGAGACTAGAAAAAGTGCATCCCTAAGATGAGAAAAATCCCTCTCAATAACTTCCAGAAAAGACTTCAAGCTGGCACTCAGAAACCCATAAAGAAAAGCATTTGGTATGAAAATATCAAACCTAAAGATAGGTATTTTCTAGTGGAAGAATCTTAACTACAGGGGGAATTAGAACATTCATCAGCTAAGGGTATGGGGTTTCTAGACAGTTATCTTTATGCTCAAGAAAATCAGGCAAGCCTGAGAAGGTTGCAAGAGGACTGTGAAACTCTGGGTTCAGAGAAAAAAAGCAGAGTATCTGCTTTTCTGCAAAGAGAAGGTCACTGGCTTATTGCACAGAAGTGTGGATTTGGGATGGGATTACTCAGAAAAGCAGTGCCAACAGGAACACCCTCAGCTCTAGAGGACCTAACTCAGCTCTTCCAAAGGGAAGCTCCTGCTATGCCTTAGCAAACTACAGAACTGTGGGAAACTCATTTCATGGTTGTCTGCTCTGGTAAAACCCCTGATTGAATCGACTCACAGAGGTAAACATTTGGGCTAGTCATAGGAAAATCATTTGGCACAGCTAACCAAACCTCAGCATCAGGCCAGGCTCTAGGCACCTACCTTCCCACTCCTGAGGCTCCCCTTCCTGTTAAGAATGTGCCTGGATTGCAAGGAGACATCCCCAGAGTGCATGTCACGTGTTGTGGAAAACTGAAAGGAGGTATGCAGACAGCTGGACAGAGCCCTCAGACAGGTCTGTTGGAACAAAGATGCTCCTCTACTCACACAGGAGGAAACAACCTTCATGAAAGATTTCCCAGGGAAAGAGCAGAGAGCTCACAGATGTGGGTTATGTTACAGCACGTACATAGTTACTTGCATTCCTCCTGGCCAAATATGACCAATACAGTTCAGGTTAAGTTAGCACAACCCATAGACTTGCTCTAAGCCTAAACAAATTAAAGATTAGGCTCCAAGCAGCCCTGAATTCTATGTCTCTGTGGTTCTGTGAAATCCAGCAATGCTGAATTTCTTCTACTCCGAACCAAGTGACATTACAGTAGAGCACCAAATATGAATTACAAGGGGAAAACTAGCTGAGTTTGGCAAGCATGTGTCAAGTCAGCTGAATTTAACAGTCTTGCTTTCAAATCCACAAATCATATCTTTCCTGGAATCTCAGTTAGTCACAGTCTAAATCCCTGGATTGTGCAGTCTTCTAGAAGTATATTTTGCACTAAGTTAAATTTCACTAGAAACACACCAGTAGCATTCAAGAGGACTCTGATGTAATGTGCAGCACTACTACTGGCCACAGCCTCTACACTGAGGAAGCTCTCACAAAGTGAAACAGCAGAAACCCTGCTTGTGACTGCCACCAGCACTTTCAGCATTCTGCCAGAGAAGCCTTGTTCTCTACCCTGAAGTTAAGCAGCACAATTCTCAGCAGGAGAGCAGCACTCCAGCAAGTAAAGCCAGCTCACATGGGAATCAATGCCTTTCCTCAAGAATACAACCAGAGACAGTGACCACGAGCATCCTGAAACAAGAAAAAGCAAAGCATCCTGTTGCAGATAGGCCCTTGGGTAGATGTGGTGAAGCAGCAGAGTAAGCTGCCTGTATTTTCACAGCACACTCAAGAACAGCAGAGCTGCTGCCAATGAACCAGGTCCCTGCTCTTAAGACAAGGTTTAATGCAGAACTCCTGTCTGCCTCATTTGTTGGAGAATTAATGAGATGAATTTGCTGTCAGAGCTCCAGTCACTGACAGCAGTCTCTGTTTCCCCTGATGTCAGTAGAGAGCCTGGGTTCAAATACATCCCTCTCCCAGCTGCACTCTTATCTGAAGCATTACCCTAGCTAGAAAAGGTGCTCTTTCAATTTCTTCTGTCTGTCATTTGTGACAGTGTGAAAGGCTCATCAAGGCCTTCAAGCCATGAGCCTAAAAACCTCTCAGGAGGAGAGAGGTAAAGAAACTTGTTTTGACTGTTCTTGAAAAGCATTCTTGGCAGCAGTGGGATATGGAGTCAGCTTCTTAGCAGCAAGCCCAGCACAGCATGACATCACTGGGGCAGCCAGCCTCCCTTGGCTTCTGGTCTGCTGCTGCCAAACCCTGAAGAGACAAACTTGCCCTCCTCACTCACAGAGGTCCTTTCAGGACTAGAAACTGTCTCTGTGATACAAAAATCAGCTGAAGGGGTAATGTATCAGAAAAGTCCTCATAATCCCTAAAATGCCCATAAAAACTTAAATCTAGCCAGTTAGTATTGAACAGGCACATACATCTAAGAGGCATAGCAAGAAATAAGGTTTTCCTCCTCTGTGGCTCATGCTTCAGCAGATAATCACCTTGCACCAGTGGACTCATTGGGGTCCAAGAGTGGTGGTGACACTGCAATTTCCCAGCCTGCCTCTGGATTCTCTTTTTTTCCCATTGCAGCAGATGAATCCTCAAAGCTTTCAGTCAAATTTCATCTAAAGTAAATTATATTGTAAAAGCAGATACTTTCACTAGAGTTAAAAAAATGAGAAACTTTTCACAACTGTAAGCTTTTTGAAAAATCTTTCATCAAAGTGATTAGGAGTGGCGATGCATGGGCTTGCTGAGATAGCACTCACTGGCAGATCTCCAGGCAACAGATTCATTTCATTATGTTCTGAACCATTACTGTCTCTCCACAAGTCCAAATCCTAAGGGCATCCATTTGAACAACAATGCATGAGAACACCTGATTTTTATAGTAAACGTAACATCTAAACTTGATCCCACAGGCACAGAGCTAAGGAGGCAGCTAAGACCTGCGTTTTAACAATATGCCTTATTGTTTGTCCCTTCTTCTAGTTGCACAACATTTTTAAAGAAGAGGAGAAATTCCTTGCTTGGCAGATTTTATGTGGTATTACAGATGGCAGGATGAGCAGGTGATGTGGGGGACATAGGTCTGCAAAATCTCTCATAAAGCAAAAACAAAAAGACCACAAGCAAGTCTCTGAATTTAGGACTTAGGTTCAAAGGAGAATAGCCAATGAGGGAAAATAAAAATCCTGCTTTAGAAAATTAGAAAAGTCTTATCCCCACTCAAAGGTCAAATGTTCAAGTTTAAATAGGTCTTTTACCAGATCACTGATTAGAATAAAACTAGGTTTCAGGTAAAACAGAGCTGAAGTTGAGAGACCTGTGGAAACGAGCCCAGAAGCCATGTAGCAATCACAATCTAAAATTGGGTTGGAGGACAGCACTTTGGAAAAAACCTTTAGAAAACCATGAAAGGGTCTTGACAAGAAATTAACTAGTTGGTAGCTCTGAGCCCTCTTGGAAGAGCACATCTCTTGGCATTCACTCACAGTAAATCTGCACTGCATGCAAATACCCTCTACTAACTCACACAGCTCAGAGCTTTAACCAAGTCAGAGATCAACATGAAGACATCTAACAACTAACTTAGATTAAAAGGGCTCCACTCAGCCATAGACCACCAGCATGCCTGCCTTTCCCTCAACAGGGCCTGAAGAAAATTCCACTTGTATAAATGCACCAGAGAAGGACATTTGCACACAAGAAAACCTATTGCAGATTTCAGATGCTTGACCTGTGCTCTTCCTGATAAAATTTTAGGAAAGAAGCTGCTTTGGAGCAGATAAGACCACTCACATGAATAAGGACTACCAGGTCATGTGCTGCACTCCAGAAGGCTTCAAGTACACAACACAAGTGATGCAATTCCCTGTGCAATGTCAATTCCCAATGTGATCACTCGCACAAAAGAATCTTCTGGGTATACTGGACAGAGAAATCCAGACAAAGCCAGGGTAACATCATTGCTGGAGCACTGAAGTCAGGTACCAAGGAGACAGCCACCCCTAAAATCCCCATGAGTAGTTTTTGAGGGGACTGCCAGAGAGCTCTGAGCCAGAATTCCTCAGAAGGAAGGAACCATGATCCTGCTCTGCTACTTTACCAAGGAGACAATGCCATGTGGCCCATTGCTTTCAGATACTAGGAATAAAACACTAACTCCAGTATTTGCTGAGAAAATGCTTGGAAACACTGAACATCAAGGCATTCCACTCTCAAGCAGGATCACAAATTTTTTAAGTTTCTGAAAAATTACCATGGCATTTCTGCAAGCAGGAAGTTAATGGAGAAAACAAGCCTGAAGCACACTCATGCTGTGAAATTAAGCTCAGGACAGAGATCCGTGGCAGAATCCAAACAGTTCTCTGATTCCCTGCCCCTCTCTCTCAAGGACCCAGAGAAGTACCTAGCCATTTTCTAGACAATGACTGGGAGAGGACAAAGAAGGGGAAAACCTGAAACATCTGACAGTCTCTGTCTTTACCAGCCAAGACAAAGCTTTCCCTCAAGCAGTAAAACGTCGTTGGATCCAGAGGACCACGTGTTCCACCACTCCTAAATGCATGGGAACCTCAGAGCCTGGCAGCTGCAGATGCTCCACACAAGCTATTAGGGTACACACCTATAAACAGCCCAGCAGTGTCAAATGGCACAGTTTTCCCTTCTCCTCCCAGCTGAACAGCATTTTCTGGGAACAAGGGAACAACACCAGGCAAGAAGAATGCCTGGCCCAGTGACATGTTCGGAGCTGCAGCTCTCAGATACGAAGCGCCTGTGTGTCTGTATATACGTATTAAGTACTTCCTCCACTATACAACTAATCCGATTAACAGCTTTAGGAAACTCTGAAATGTTATAATTCAAGGGGTTCCATTCATAGAGGGTCTTAGGCTGTTTCTGTACAGAGGTTGCATTCTTCCCACTGGAAATAAAGCAGGGAGTAGGATTTTCTCCCAGGGAAGAATGGAGCCCAATCCCCACCATGCTGAAGTAGGCCACCCTCTTACAATTCACATGAGTGTCAAACAAGCATCACAAGAGAAAAATCAACCCTTCCTGCTCCTGCAGAGAGCCCCTCACAGGGCAGGTGACCATAGATGTCCCTCTGTGTGTGCTCTGCAGAAGGCATCACGGTCATGGGTGCTACCCATTTGTCAGCTGCACTCCCAGGGGTACAAATGAAACCTGCTAGAGATAAGGACAAGGGAAAGTGAGTGAGGTGACATCTCCGTTCACCCAAGGCAAAGCACTGTATGATGCACCAGTAAAAAGTGGGAGGAAGAGACTGGTCCAACCACACCACACGACCAAGGCTGTAAGAGACCAGTGCCAGCATTACATAATACAGATGTGAGTTATAAAATCCAGTTCATTTTTCAGATGGCACAGGTCTGGCACCAGTGCCAAGTGAAAGAAATGTGCTAGACATGACAGCTAAAAAAAGTTACCAGAGAAAACTGATCCATTCGAACATCATCTGACTGCTTTCCCATAGTGTCCTCATCTAACTTCAGGAGTCAACAAAGGGATGTGAAAGAGATTAATGCTGCCAGTCCCACCTAGTGCTCATTTTCTGATCTCTTCTGCTCCTAATAACCTACCATCTAAAGAATGTGTGACAGCCAAAAGCATGATATGAATGGGCCAAGTGACACAACAATGCAGGACAATGCCATTTCCAGGGAGCTAACCATAATCTGAAGAACTGAACAGCCATTCTCTATCCAGAATTTCTGTTACATTGACAATTAGATATGCTTGTGTTGGATGTGCTGTCTTGTCTTCCACACTCATCCCCAGAACCAGGCCTACACGGCGCTTAGATGCTCTGAAGCCAAAGCTAGGAAGTTACCAGGAAAGAGAACCAGCCACCAGTGCTTTCAAATGATATATGAGCTGAGTTGCACAGGGGTCAGATTTTTGCCTCTACCCACCCTCTCACCCTACTTGCTAACCTAGAGGAAGAACAGCAAAGAAAACCAGAAGTTTGTTCTGTCCCTCTGGTACCCCTCAGAGCTCAGACTTCCAGCAATTTCTCTCTTGCAGCATAAAGTGAACTAGAGGGAAGAACACTGTGGGGAGCCCTCTGAACCAGCTGCAGAGTGTTTCAGAGACTGTTAGAGGTGGAGTCCAGTCAGAGCTCCTGAGTCAAGAAACACCTTTGGTCTGGCATGAGACCAAGCACACATTAGAGTTGCATAGGGGGACAAAATGAGCACACGCTTTACAGAAAATAAACACAAATTTTAACCTATTTTGATTAGAATGTCACTTCTGGGGCAGTCTGTATGCATAACTGCAGTGGGGTTTACTAGGTAGACAGCTGGAAAAAAATGTGTTATTCCATTAGATCATACAGTGAAATAAAAAGGAGCACAATAAGAGTCAGAACTCCTGAGAAAGAGTGGCCCAACTTCAAACACATTTCCTTCCAAATTAGCAAAAAAGGCATTTCCTCATAGAAAGAGACCAGTGCTATAAATCTGAAAATCTCCCCCAGACAAGATAGGATCTGGCTACATCAAACTGTGATTTGTTTTTTATTTAACAAAGTTGAACATTGAATCCCACCCTCAGTGCCATAACTAAGCTCTGCACACACCGCCCCGGCTGTGGGAACAGCATCACGAGTGAAATGGAAGTTCCCCTTCCCTAAGGACAAGACCAGGTGAAAGAAGGCATCACCACCCCAGGGCTGCCCTTACCTGAAGTGTGTCTTTCGTTGCCATCTGAGTGCTTTGTTAAGTCGACAGTTTTGTCTATTTGAAACAACTTCAGATCATCTTCATCTAGAGCGATATCTCCCCAAAAGGCAGCTGGAGAGAAACAAAGTGCAATTAGTTCAGTTTTTATTTTGGAAGGAAGGTACAGTTCCCATCTGGTTTGTATCACACCTGAAAGGCAATGACTTCATGGACCAGGAAAAGCTCAAAGGCTGCTGCAGTTCTAAAAGTACAGTGGACATCAGTGGAGGCCAAGTGACAGCACTTACATTAAGGCACAGCACAGATCCACCAAAACGAGATGATGAGCTGGGATTCCTTGTGCCACTCATTCATATAGGTGTGACTCTCAACAAGGTGGTGTTCACTCCTCATTACAGCCTGCATGAGACAACCACTAGCATTGCCCTATTTCCTGTGAAGGAACTAGGTAAGTCACAGCTCAGATCCTTACCATCCCCGGGTGAACATGTCTGTAAGACTGGAGGACAGCAGTGAAGCACTAGAGCTCAGCAATGTGTATCTAAAAGCTACAGGACCTCACACACCCAGACACACTGCATTGGTCCCAGTCCAACCTGAGGGCCAGCCTACCATTCCCACTTCACTAGAGAAAGACCAGTTATTTGTCCCCTTGTGGATCAGTTCCCTAGATTTAAGTTTGCAGAGTTTTCAATTCTGTAAAAATCTTTAAATTCCAGTCAGAAGTCGGTAAAATAAGGTAAACAAATGGATCACTTGGCATTCACAGCTCAGAGAAACAGACTAAAATCATTTGAGTGGAAAAATTACACCCCTGGAGTATCCTGGTTGAGTTGATGCTGCATAGTGAATAGATACCATTTTGAGAATTTGAACAAAATAAACATAGGCAATGAGGCAGTTGACCAAGCCTAGCAGATCTTTCAGAGATAAACAGATTACAAACTGAGCTCTTAAAACTCATGCAAGAAGCCTGTATAGGCTGATGAAAAATAAGAAAAAGCAGAGCAAATTAATTAATGACAGAGTTGAAGAGAACTCAGACAGACAAGGAACAATGCTAAGGCACTGTCTGCAACAATGACCAGATTTGATGAAATCTCTTTTTATTTGTCTTGTTAAGTCAACATTTACATTACTTTAGGGGAAAAAACATCCCATTGCTATGCTAGGAACATAACTGATCAAAGCACACTAGGCCTGAGAAATCAATGTGCTTTACCAATCATCTCACTTTCACTGCCAACACCAAATGAAATATGGACCTTGCCTGAATATCAGAAACTTGCAATCACATCTGTGGCAACTGAATTAAGAAAGGCTAACTCAGAATTTTCTCTGGCACAACATGGTACTTGTTCTGATGCAGCACCTAATTTCTCTGTTCTGCATCTCAGCACTTCAATCAGTACAATAGCATTTGCCAATGTCATTGGTCTGATGTTGGAGCAACCCTCTTGTTAGAGGGTAGAAATGAGCCAAGACACAGAGTTCTTGTTTATCACAGCATGAAAAGGGTCCTGGTTTATTCCTCTTTACCGCTCAGCCATCCTGAGTCCAGCCTTTCACTGACTCTGGCTGCAGCAAGCTCCTGCTGTAGGTTCCCATTTCAGCCTCTCACTGCTGGTTATTCCCTGCTAAACTCTGACTGCAGGTATCAGTTTGCAGGCTCTGACTGAAGGCTTTTACCCAGCTAGACTGTGACTGCAGGCCCAAACTGACCTCACAGCAGTGATTCTCTCTCTTCAGGGTCCTTCATGAGTCCCTCATTACCACTTTCTCAAGGTTCCTCCTCCTTCCTGATCCTCTCTCACCAGCTCCCCCACTCCCTTTTATCACACTTCTCTCTATTGGATATGGCTGTGACTCATCAGGGCAAGGCTGTATTGGGTAATTAACACAGCTGCTACTTACCAGGGGTGAGGTCACCTGTAGTCCCCTCTCCTACGGTCTGACATGTGGGCATGGCAAGAAGTCTTTGCTTGCTACTGCCTGCTACAAGCAGCAGAGCCCTGGCGTGAGCAGAGGGTGACTCTACTGCTCCTTTTCCCTGCGACAAAGCTGTCTCCCCTGCTTACCTGGCCATGGGAGCCTCAAGAGAGGCTGGCTCCAGCTTTTTGACTAGCTCTCCTTAAAATTGCTACCAAAACCCAGTTCCAGAAGAGGACATGGTTAATGCAGACAAATCTATACACAGACTAACATCATTAACAACTAGGGCAGACCCTCCATTTGCTACACAAACAGAGAGCTCAGGCTCTCCCCAACTTTTGGGCAATCCATGCCATCACTCAGAACAGACAACACAAAACACAGGCAGATCCCCACCAGGTAGCAAGTCCACCAGTTCAGCCAAACATCCCAAAGCTGATTGGGATGAAAGTGGAAGTGGAAGAAAGCAGTGACATAGGTTCTCATGACTGCAGTTTGAGGAGAAGACATTTTATCCATCCACAGAAATTACTTGCCTAGAACCACGTGGCAGTCCAGAGGCAGAGATGCAAATGTTGTCCCATGCCATCCAATTACCTCCCCAGCCACGTCTGGTAAGTCAGTGTTGTACTGGCCACCTGCCACCAGCATTCCCTGCCCTCTTGCCAAACCTGTGTCCCAGCTAACTGCCACCACCCTGGGCTCTCCGTGGCTGTTTTCCACTAGTACCACACAGTCTGCTTCTCAGGCTAGGGTAGCCCATGCCAAAACACAGCTTTCAGGGCAAGCCTGCAGCGTGGATTTACACTGATGGAATTGTTACGTTTCCCTCCCAATGGAAGGCAGCAGTGTTCTCCCAGTTCTAGCAAAGGGATCTCTTTCTGTTACAAAGCCATACATCATCCTGAAAGATAGCCCACTATAAAAGCAGAATTTCCCCAGCATTTATTTCCAGCTCTCTGCAGTCCCAGCGTGCTCCAGGGGAACCATGATTTATCACAGTCCCCAAACAGCTGAACAATTTTCCTTGCTGGAAGTCCCAGCTGGGAATGCTACACTGCAACTTCTCCTGTGCTGTCAAAGGCCCCTTCCTAAAGACAAGCAAGCCTGAAAGCCTGCCTCCACCCAGAGGGAGCCATCCCACAGGAAAGCCCAAGTACTTTATTTTAAAGGGTCACAAGTTCAGGGACTGCTGGCAAATGAAGCATCTCAAACCATCCCTTCTGGTTTCTTTTACTAAGTTCACCTTTTTTAATTTAATGTGGGAGGACTTCCAAAAAAAAAAAAAAGAAAAAGAAAGAAACAAACAAAAAATATAAATCTCCAAACAGCAGGCTAACAAGCTTGGAAACCAGAGTTTCTCTTGGCAGAGCTCTGTAGTGTAGACCCAGGTGCAAACTCTTAACACACAGTGCAACAGCATGCCAGCTTTTCTTTGAGAAAATGCATTAATCGCTCTGGATAGTAAGAACAGAGCAGCTCTTATTGAGCTTGATGGAGCCAAAATGAGAGACTTTGCTTCTCTGCTGGACTGGTAGCCTGCACCAACCACCTGAATGCTGAACCTCACCGCCCAGCATACACAACCAGACAGCATTTGTCTGCTGGGCAAAGGGGAAGGATGATTGTGATTAACAAACAAATTCAGACACAGAGACAAATTCAGAAAAAAACAGCCTGGCAAGCTGTCTGCATTCTCAGCACATTTCTCCCACAGGAAAACAGTCCACGTGCTGAGGTCTGAATTGTGTGCTGAGCACAGAGGTGCCATGACACCAGGAAAGTATGGAAGGTGGCACTGGGAAGGAGAACACTTCCTTCTGGGCAGAGGACAGGCTCAACAGTTTTTCAAGGTGCTTCCTCCACAACCATAGCCCAAAACCATCAGTGTCTTCACAGCCCTCATTTTCCACAGTAACATTTTGGGGAGTCCCCAGCAATGTGACAGCACAGTGTCTTCTTCCTAAAAACTTCACCACTCTTCCCTGCGAATCACCTCCAACTTGCTTTTTCTCCCCTAAAGCTGCCCTTCTCCCATTCCCCACTTACATTTTCTTCTTTCCCTGGTTCTGAGTAGCACAATCTTATTTCAAGAGAGAGACATAATTTTGCTGTCTCTCATGCGAATTCAATTCAGAAGTGTTCACAACTGTTTAAAACTTTCATTTTCCATGAAAAGTGTATTTCATCCAGGTTTTTAAAGAAGAATCTTGCATTTTCTGGGGTTTTTTCTCTCCTTCATAGACATGTAAGGAAAAGAATAAATCACCAAAAGAAGCTTACCATATTCAGACAGAAAACTAACTAATATTGTTTCTAAAAACACATCTCAACCCAAAATGTACTGTTACAATTTGTTAAAACCAGACTTATCTGTAACACTTCAAGACAAATTCCTGGGGATGGGTATCCTTCACCCTCACCACAGACAGCTACAAGCTTCTACAAGAACATGAACCACTTGAGCTGCCAGAAGAAAAATATAACTCCATACTTGAAAAACATCACCCAGTGTCTGTGCTTGAACTGATCTTCAGCCACCAAGCTGGAGCAAAACTTTCATCCATTTGCCTTCCACAAACTCTTGCCAGGAAGCCCTTACTCCAGCATCAGCACAGGCCATAGGTTTACCCTGATGACAGCAGGGTCAGCAAAGCAGTCACCCTCTGCATGCTGTGCAAGACCACTGCAATTTTCCCTCTAGCACTTATCAGCACTTATCAGCTGTGACAGAGATTGACAGAAAGAGAGGCTTTGGAAACAGGTATACCCTGTCTGCCCCCTCCATCCCACTGCACCTCAAATACAGACTCACATCTGAAGTTTTTATTAAAAAATTGCAGGTTTTAAGTACTGAAGGGGATATGAACCTAGACTGAAGACCATGTCTTCCAATGTGAGTCAAAGGGGCTCTCTTTCTATGGGGTCACACTAAGCTGTGTATATCACCAGCTCAAGGATCTTCCCTGCATTTGCAGCTAGCTGGCACAGCTCACACTGACAGATTTCCTTTCAGTCCTTCTAGCAGAGTTCTAACACAGTTTTGCTGCTCTTTTTGAGCAGGTGTCCCACAGGGCAATACAGGAATGGGCAGGCTAAACAAAGGGCAATATCAACCCAAGTAGGTGCCTCAGATTTGTTTCATCAGTACTCACAACTCACACTCTGTTTTCACTAGCATTCCTGAGCCCTGTGTGTAAAGAATAGGTTGGTTCCAAAGCAGAGAGATCTCATGACTTGTGCCAGTACAAAATATACAAGGAAGAAGTGCTTGCACAATTGACCTTGACATCTCCAATTCTGTGAGCATCACAGGCAGGTAACTGATACAGCCTGCCTGACAGAGACTCAGCTGTGTCACCCAAGTGAACCACACCCCGTTTGTGCCTCACAGTGCAAATGTGGGATGTGCTCTGAACCCACCCATGAGCTCAGTCACACACACACTTCTAAGACACAACCTCCATCCCCACCCACATCTCTGCTGTCCAGCATGCATGATATGGAAAGTCCTGGGCCACCAGTTACCTCCTTTTGTTCTAGAGCTGACTGTACCACATCCAAATAGTACAAGAGAAAAACAATGTCCCTCCCACCTGAGCAGCAAGAACACCTCGAGGGGTGCGAGGTGTGCTGGGGCGTATGCGGACACAGTAACACATCCCACCTCCAGCAAACAGCAACATCACTCCTCACACACTGACAAAAACATGCCAAAATGCTTCTGTGCATTTGCAGAATGCTTCCCAGCCTGACAGCTCTGAGTGGTGGGAGATTGAATTTCCAGGGCTGGCCACGCTCTCGTTAGGGCTGACACTTTGCAGCCTAACAATAAGAAAATAAATCTGCAGATCAAAGCACGTTCCCAGCACCTCCATATTTCTTTCCTCACAGGAAGACAGGTCTGTTGCTGAACCTCCTGCTGGCACAGGAACCAGCAGCACAATATTCTGAAGCATGCTAAGATTTATACCTTAGAGAAAAAACTCAGTACATTCCTCAGGGCAAAGCAACAGCTGTGTCAGAGGGAAAAGCAAAGCTTCAAAATAAGGTAGAAACCAGTGAAAAAAGAGAGAAAAAATCCCAGACCAGCAACTTGGAAATAGGGCCAGATCATGAGCATCAAACACTCAAGACAAAAGAAGATGGGAAACAAGCAACCAGTAAAAAAAAAGCATCAAAACTGCCACATTTAGCCATTGTGTTTTCATCCAGCTCAGTTTGTTTCTCCTCAATAGGAACGATCACAAGTTTCCCACTGGCCAGCTTTGGGGATATGATGCTGTGGAGGCTCTGTGCTAACTGGCTCCACTCAGCAAGGGTGTTTGGAGTCAGAGCTGGTGTCTGGCATCAGTGGAGTTTCCTGGTGATAGGGACTTGGTGATTCTATTTTCAGTGGGAAGTTCCCCTGTCCAGAGAACACATTTTGTTTCAGAAATTGCTCTCAGTTTGTGTAGGAATGTCTATAACCATGGTCTGCTTCTAAATGGCAACAAATATTTCAAAAACCTCAAAATCTCCTGATATTCAGAGTCCAAATCCCTATTCAGATTTCTGCAGAACCCTAAACTGACTAAATTACCATGTGCTCCCAAAGCACCCTCTCTTGAGAAGTGATCTGCAGGAGAGCCAATTAGGCCAGAAATCCTGATTCATATTTAGTGGATTTCCTACCCTGGAAGGTGACAATGCAGGAACAAAGAAATACTTTGGGCTTGAGTTTGTTCAAAACGGCAAACATACATGTGAGCCTACAGATGTCCAGCTTTGCTGCCCCCGAACTGAATACCATGTTGGTTTAAGCACAAACCAAGCAATAGAGCCTGCCAGAATCAGGTTAGGAGAAAGGTATTTTCATTTTAAAATACACAGCTCTCCTGCTGCTGGCTACTTCCTCACTCAAGGTCTTCATCTTTTCCACTTCACCATGGTGGTCACGCCAACCTAACAATCTCCGAACCCCCTCCCGGTAAAACGAGCAGTGCAGGAGGGCGGATGGAGCACACAGAGCTGGAGAGCCATGCCAGGAGCTGGGGATCCTGCCACAGGCAGCCAAGCAGCTCCCTCTGCGGGCCCTGCAATGGTTAAACACCGGCACCCTCAGCAGAGAGCGCTGCCCGGGGCCCTGCAATGGTTATACACCGGCACCCTCAGCAGAGAGCGCTGCCCGGGGCCCTGCAATGGTTATACACCGGCACCCTCAGCAGAGAGCGCTGCCCGGGGCTGGCCTCTCTGCCCAGCACTGCAGACACCTCACAGTTCAGGGAAGCTGCTCCCCTGTAATGTGGGGGCAAACCCCAAGCAGCTGGCTTAACCCTTCATGTTTCCATGGGAAGTAAAATAAGCAGTGGGAGCTTCATAACACTCTCGTTTTCTGCTCTAGGTGATGATGCAAGTCCCATGGCAATGCTGACATGAGATGGGGATCTGGCTGTGCGTCTCTGAATTTTTCTCCCTGAAAGCTGCACCCAGTCTGCAGAGTGCCTCTTGGCCACATTTTTTGTGTAGGCAGGAGACAGACCTTAGGGAAAAGCTACCACAGACTCACTAACATACGCAGTTTGAGCTTTACCCCCAATACAGACAGACAAACATCCTCAAAGCCACCTCAAAAGCAGGGAAATTCACTTGGAGACCTCACTCCCTTTCAAGTGACACCAAGCTCAGCAATTCACTTGGCTTTCCTGACCAAGCAACTCCTGCCACCTGATGGACACAGGTATCCTTCCTGGATTCTGTCCATTCCACCGTGGCCATATTCTCCAGTAACTTTTGTCACACCCTGCTCAAAGTTATTTTGGTTAAATGAAGGCAGCAGAGACAAGAGACCCAGGAAGCAGCTGTCTCCATCCCCTGCACCCCACAGTGCATACAGCTCTCAACCTTACTAGAAATGGGAACCAGGAAACAAAACCATATCCAGACAAAAGGATTTTGTGGTCTGATCCTAAATGACAAGACCCTTCTTAGCTCAACCTACAAGGCAGCAATGGTGTCTTGGAAATCCAGCATTGCTTCAGTTGCCTTTTAAGAGCAGAAGATGGCAAGGTTCTGGGTAATGAAATCCAAGAATGCTTTTGTCAATTAATTATGGAGAAAGCTGAACTACACAAGCCCCATCTCACCCCCTTTATCATTTTTGCTGCTCAATATAACTTTAATTAATCTTTGCTTTGGCAATTTGAAGGAAGGGTGAGCACGCTGCAAACACCCACTGAGTATTAAATTGATTTTCTGTTTTATAGTCCTCTTTCCCTCCCTATTGGCCAAGCTGTGATTTGTGCCCCTTCCCTTGGTGGCATTTTTTCCATGCTAATATAATCCAAAGCCCCAAGCAACAATAGCATCCAGAAAAGTAAGACTTTGCACAGCCCATTGCTTCAGTGCAGCCTCTGCCAGTACAGGGAAGATTCTCTCTTGCCCCCTTTTCCCCCACACCACAAAAATTCAAAGTAACCACCTCATTTCCATATCTTCATTATTTTTGCCTAAAAAACTGGCAATGTTTTTGTCCTGAGTAACTAACACATCAGGTCCCTGTAGTTTCCTGCTGCCATTTGTAGCAGTGCATCTCAATTACCAAAGCACTAATGGAAAGCCTGTTCTGGTAAACACAACCTCCCAGCTGAGGTACCAGGCTGGTTTGGTATTGCAGGTATCTGGACCTAAAACCAGAAGGTTCAGCTGAGGTTCCTAATAACTTGACCTATTCTCAGCAAGGGACAGCATCCCACCTTGGGCTCATGGGGCTGAAAGCAGGACCTTTAGCAGCAAGCACACCCCAGCACAAGGAAAACCAAGTGCAGCCCAGCTGTGCAGCAATGGAGCAAACTCTTTTCATTCTTCTCCTTTGCCTTGTAGGGACCCCAGGCCCTGACTGTCACCAGTCAACCATTTAAGGATGAGAGAAATTAGGGATCACCTTCTTACCCCAGCATTGCAGACTGGCTGCCAGCAGTTTCTGTCTCAGGAATTCAGGCTCTTTTCCATCACTATTGGTTTTGGTACCATGAGTTAGGTGATCTTGACCTAAAATATTATATGTCCCCTAGCAGCTGTTCCACAAGACTTTCTGAACCTTATGGCCACCAGTTCCAGTCTTCTGGGAGGAGACATCCAGGTCAGACCTTTTCCTCAGATAATTCCCATACCATGGGACTTGCCCTGGATTTATTCTTCAAAATTAAGATGAGTAACATAACCTTAGAGATGACAGAAGAAAATTTGAGACTAAAACTCTTCTAATTTCATATGGAATGGTTCAGTGGCTAAGCACTGTGCCCCCACTGAGCATGTTTAATTTCAAATTGCATCATTTGGGGAGGGGTTTTTCCTTCAGGTGGCCAGACAGACACAGGTGTCAAAACCTCACTGTTCTCACCCCAAGCACTGCAACAGGGGAATGGGTGACCCCAAATAGGCAGAAAATTCCCTGCCACCTGCCCACCCATGGAAGACATTGGTTCATGGCGAAAATGAACAGAAGCAGAGCCATGAACTGAGCTGCATCCTTAAAAGAGGAAGGTGCCAAAGCAGGCCTGATTGGAGCAAATTTTAAGGCAGGCTGACAATTTAAAACCACATGGTCCTGGATGAAAGGAGGCAGTTCATGATAGATCACATCTATTCAAGGGCCAGACAAGGAAAGCAAACATAGGCTCATTTTACCCATTGTTCTTTATCCACCAACACCAGGAGAGGAGTGTTGCAGCACCATTGGAAGAGAAAAAAGAAACGGACAGCAGGCAGGAAAGAAATGGGAGCTATTTATGGAGGATAGCTAATTTGAGCTGTTTACAGACTTTCCCTCTGAAAGCTCGGGGATGGGAGGGTGGGCAGGGAGGTGGTTTCAGCCATTAAAAATACAACGTGAGAATCCATTAATTTTCCATAGAAACAATGTCGTCACAGAAGCGAGACAAATCCGATCAGTCATGCAAATGTGCTGATGTTAAATTCTCAGGCCTGGGTGGGGAACTCGGGTTGCCAAAAACACCACAATGAAGAGATCAGAATGAGATTAGAAGCCAGAGTGACTGCAGCACTGACAGCATGGTGGGGGCATGGGATGTAACCAAAGGCACCCCAGATTACAGCAGAGTTTGTGCCTTAAGAGAGGCACAGGTGTCCCAGCAAAAAAGACAAGAAAAAGTCATCCTTGCATGAGATCTCAGCAACTAGGCAAATGCCACATTCCTGCTCTGCAAGCCAGAAAGGACCACAGCTCATTTCAGGGAATTAAGGTCTCAGCAACCCACAGGACATGGGCCCGCACAAGCTGCAAAGTCACAGCATCAACAAAAAGCAAGAGGTGATAGCAGAGGAAATGGGTGAGCATAGCACAGCTTGGTTCACTGGTTCATTTTGAAAATGCATTAGTTTTACATTTCAAGCCTTTGAAGCTACAGCCATGGGAATCCCCTCCACACAAGGGCTGTTCATGCTCCTCAGGTGGTGTCCACAGGCCTGGGGAAGGACAGGCCTGCACTCACCAGTGTCTGAGAAGGGCACTCACACTCACTATGCACGTCAGGGAAACTCCCTGTACCACCAACTTGCCCAGAAACAGGCATTTACCAAGTAATTCATCTTGGCCACTGAAACCTGCCCTCTAGCATCATGTCATTCAAAGAGGTGGCTTCCCCAGAAGGGGACAATCCTGCAGGAGACAGTGGTGCCCCAGATGGGTACTGTGCTAGTAGCTCAGCATAGCACAGCCCAGAGCAAGGGCAGCTGAAAGGACTCTTGCTTCAGAGAGACACTTGGTTCTAGAACCCCTAAAACACCACATGCCCCTCTGGTTATTCCATGTCTGTTTTAAACTCCTACAAGAAACCTGGAAAAAAGGGGTGATTACCTCGTAATTTACACAGTGTAAACAGGATCACTTGCATCCCTTCTGTGGGTCCTAAGGCCCACCAGCAGCCTGTTCAAATCCTCTTTGGAATGACACCTGTAGACACCCAGCAGAGGATGGAGCCAGCCTGCTCCAGCAGGCACTCTTCAGTCTGCTTTGCAATGGTGAGTGCTACAAATCTGGCAGCAGCACACCCCTCTATAAATACTGCACTGTGCAGACATCCCTGTGCAGCACACCAAATCATAGTGCTGCCCTCACAGGAGAGCTCTGCATCCTGCTGTGGTTTTCCTTCAGACAGGTCTTTCTGATGTCCCAAGATGTCCATCGTTTCCTCCCCCTTTTCTGAGTATCACTGCCATCACTCTGTTCTTGTGTTTCACATCAGCTAAACTCAGTCACCCAAACAGCTACAGCAACAATCACTGATTTCTCACTGACTCTCACCCTGGTCTATCCCATCACAGCTGGCATGCATAAAGTCAAAGCTCTCAGTATTCCCGGGCATTTTTCTTGTCACAGCCATACACACCGCAGTGAGCATCTCCCACTGTACACAGCTCCACACAGCTTCAGAGGCTGTTGTAGCTCCAGTTACAGAAGCATCCGTTTTGAGTGCAATTTCTCATCATACAGAATTGCTTTCAAGATTCACACCCAAAAGTCACAGCAGCCACAGTTTTTTGTTTTCTTCAACAAGATCTCATGATGCTCTATTTACTAAGATTGCTCAGAAAGGTTTAGAACTGTGCTCTGATCAGACCTCGGAATTTGAAACCAGTTTGTTAATAAATGAAGATACAAGTGAAAGATGCTAGCAAGGAAGTCATGCACCTTGTCTTAGACACAACTGATCCTGCACCAGCTGTGAGCAGCCACGAAAGCAGTGAAAGGTTAAGTGTCATTAGCTCCATTCATATGATTTATGCAGTAGGTACCTATGAGAACTTAGTCTCCATTGAGACATTCTTTAACATGCTAGTTCTGTTTCACTTCAAGCACTTAACTACATCTGGGTGAGGACATGTTCTCACTTCCCAAGCAAGCCAGCTGCACCCTTCACTCGCTCAAACATCAATGATAAAAGCCTGCTCAGGAACATGCATCTGTTTCACGCATGGCTCATATGGCTAATTTAAACAGTTTCCATATGTTACCAAAGAGCTGTGACCAAATGCCACTTGCAAATAAATGGGAAGATTGTCTGGCTTCCACAGAGAAAAGTTTCATCTTGGAGCAACAGCTCCTTTGTTCCCAGGTCTGCCTGGGCTTCCCCAGCCCTATGTTGCTGACCGGTCCAAACACTGCCTCCTCCTGGGATGTGCAGAACTGCTGAAACACACTTCACAGATCCGGGCTAGACTTTGGAAAAGACCTGTGATGAACACCTGAACATGTGGGAATCATAGATTCATAAAAGGGTTTGGGTTGGAAGGAACCTTTAAAGGTTTAGTTTAAACCACCTGCAACGAACAGGGACACTTTCAACTGGATCTGGTTTCTCAGAGCCTCATCCAACCCAACCTCGAATGCTTTCAGGGATGGGGCAGCTGCCACCTCTCTGGGCAATCTGTCCCAGTGTTTCATTAATTCAGGGTAACCACCTCCTGCTCCTTGTTCCAGAAAAAGTTACTTACTCATAGAACAGCCATGGGTTTTGTTCAGTCCTTGTCCAACATTTCCACTGGGCACCAGGCTGTAACTGTTGGAATTGCTGAAAGCATAAATGAAGCTTTGTGGCTCCATATAAGCTATAATTTCATGTTTCCACATGTTGCTGTGACACCAGAAGCTACCATTTCACTTCTAAAGTACACACAGTGGCTTTCTTCTCTATTCCAGCCTGCCAAGAGGTCACTTGCTGTATTACAGCTAGACCACATCCAAACTAATGGTCTGTAGATGGGAGGACTGTCAGTAAGTGCTTCACCCAGGGTTACTGCTCTCCAAGAGGTAGATCCAGTCAGGGAAGCATACAATAAATATCTATATTTGGAAATGGACACCTATTCTAATAGGAAGCGATTAGAAGGATTTAATAATTCAAAGGGGAAAGTAAACGGATGCCACTATTTTCCTTGTCAGCAATGGCACATTGTACCTGCACCCCAGGGAAGCACAGTGCAGGTGCCTGTGCCTACTGGAGTTGGCCTTGTACAGTAAAATCCACATTATCTCCTCAGACAGAGCTTGATGGAGCAGGCACCAAACAGGTGCCTCAAAGAGCCATCCAAAGTTGTTTCTCAGCCTGTCCCGAAGAAGTAATTATTTCATGGTTACAGAATCCCAGATAGAGCTGCATGTCCCAGATCTCCACCTCAGTGCTCCACTATTAGACAGACCATCCACTGCTGACCAGCACCAAGCAGCTGGAGCTCCCCTCCCTTTCTTGAGGATGGAGGGTGACTACTCCTTGCCACTTCCCCAGGCAGAAAGGGCAGTCAGAACAAGTGCAATATGAGAACATCCAGCTCCACATTGCCTTGCACAGGGGGCTGTCTCCCATTGCTCAAGGTAAGGTGATCCACGCCCACCAAAGCTATCCTACTCCTACATCTAATGGCCACCTTGCAGCATCTCCCCTCCTCTTTGGGGACCACAGACACAGTTAACAGAAAATATCCCTCAAATCTGATATTGGGTGAAGTACATGAAAAATTACTCATGCAATTGATTCACATGGTTTCTGTCATTCAGAAATTCCTGTGCATAAAGGGGAGACGTGGGATTTGCACATAACCGACTCAGACAGCTGCAGATTTCCATAGGCACTAAATGTCTGCAGGCAGAAGCCACTCCTCATGTAATCCCATTAAACAGCTGGAATGAATGAAAAGGCTGTGCAATTCAGCACACTAACAGCAGCCACCCCTACTTCCTCCACCATTAGTGCAGGGTCCTCTCCAGTTCAGCCTCTTCCCATGGGTCCAAATTACAGGAGTTATTTCATGCCCTAAACTTTGCAGGAAGCCTGGAGCACGTGTGAGCCCACAGTAATGGAAGATTAGTATCAGAAAGCTCTCAGAACATATCCAGACCCTCCATCACAGTCTTCTTTGCCTTTAGGGATACCACTGCAGAACATACAAGTCTTCTCATGAACAGAAATCAGTCCACTGGAGATTTGGAATAGAACTAAAATCAACACACCACCATCTCCAAAGGCAAGATGGTGCAACTCATACAAAATACAATTGCTTGTAGATTGCAGGAATCAAAGGCTCTGGGATCAGGAGGATCTTGGGTGGAAGCTGTTTGCCATTTAAAGGCCTTGCAAGGCATTTAGCACTGTATCACACCACTGCAGATGTGAAGAGCCAGCATAGAAATACAGTGTTCAGCAATTTGAAGGAGGCATCATTAATCCTTCACCTCCCAGAGAAGGCCAGAGCTGAGCTCTGCTCCCTCAGGCATTCGGCAGAAGATGATATTCAACTAAGCTTATGCTTCGTGCATATGCAAATATCATCTACCTTTCACACTGCCATTAATTGCTAACTCATCCTGAGTGCTTTCCAGTCATATTTGATTGTCAATACATGAAATCTACAACTTCACAGAAACTGTAGGGTCTCTCAGGGAAGGTTAACTACAGCCATGACTCTCCAGACAAGCAAGCAGGATGAGACAAGCACATGCACAACAGAAATACCATCAACTGCAGATGGTATGCAGCTTGCAGAACTGTTCATTTACACTCCCAGAGACAGCTGGGTTTTTATCTCTTTACATCCCATCTTCCTTTCCAATTACTTGTTCCTAGGCCTTGCTTGTGCTACCACAAGCATTCAGAGGACTGGAAAGTAAAAAACCTTTTAGTTCTGAGTAAAAACCAGATCAGTCCCTCTTTGTGCTTAGTTCCTACAACTCACTGGTACTGGGAGAAGGAGGATGAGAGGGAAGACCATCTTCCTCAACAGCAGCCCAGCTTTAAATTGGAATGAAGTGGCCATGACTGCAGCATCAGTGGGCATGGCTGGGTCAGAGAGCAGTTGTTGGACCCTTAGGCAGTGGGTGGACTTCTGCCTCAGTATGCCCACCCCCCACTTTCCAGCTTTGTCCTGAACACAAAGCATCAGCCAGAGATACTCATCCCAGGCCTTCACAAACATTCATAAGCTTGCATTGTAAACATTCAACTATATAAACATATAATTTATATAAATATATACAAACAATAAATAAATTATATAAACATATAAATATAAATCATAAGCATTTCTGCTGGCCATTCCCCTCTGAAACACCTCAGCTGCACCCTGTGCATTTGCCTAGTCTTTGTCAAAGCGCTGCTCCCCACTTGGTGACAGAAGTACTTGGCACTTCTGCAAGTGATCCATATGCTCCTATGCCAAACACCCAGTAAAGCACAAGACTAGCAAGGATCTTTTTCCACCCTGGCTCTGCAAGAGAAGAGAAAGGATCTCTGTCCTAAGCAGTGCCCTCTGCCACGCCGCTGGATCTATTCCTGAAGCAGTGCCATGCAATCACATGATTGGCAACTATCACAACATGTAAGCAGAGTAGGGTTGGAGGTACAAAAGCAAACTTCAATTTTTACATATCTCAGCTTTAATAAAATGTCATTACACAGACAAGTGCTTCCTCTGACAAGCTGTTTGTGCCCTCTGGATAGCCAAGTCTTGTGTCAGGAGCGTGTCTGTCTTTGGAGTGAGAGATTGCAGTTTGACAAAGGCAGGGAGCAAAGGGGAGAGGACCAGAGCTGCTGTGAGGCAGTTGCCAAGGTTTAGCAGTGCCAGTACGGTCTCTGTGTTAGCCTTGCTCTGAGACAATGAAGCCCTTTTTTGGCTCAGGCTCTAAAAACACCTCCCAGCCACAGGCAGACTAGTCAGGGAAAATTCCAACCCCAAAAACTGCAAAACAGAATCTAATTCCTGTCCCACAGCTTTAAGCCAGGCCTTATCATGAGCAACTCAGAGCATCAGCAGCAGGCAGGGTCATCCTGCTGATGGTGAAGGTCTATTGTGACTCATGTGAAACCTCATCTGCTCCACTCGTCCTACATAGAGGACAAGCAGCAATTGGGAAAGTTTGGGAAAGAAAACCCAAGGAACTTCACAGATCTGAAACAATAAATAAAACCAAAATAGTCCCCTGAAGAGGGAAACCAATGCACTACACTAAATACATGTGCTTCTGCCATCAGCAGGGAATACTGAGCATGAGCTACCCAAAGGACTTGCACTGCCACTTCATGCTTTCCAGGTGCCAACAGAATGAGGACAGGTTGTGAACTCTCACAAACTAAGAAGTGTCTCTATCCTTTGCTCTTTAAAACTGCTCTTCCTGGGTCACCCCTAGCCCCTAAGTAGAATCCCAAACCAGCTGAAAGCCAGTTCTGAGCTCATATGATCTGCTGCAGTGTGCTGCAGAGAAGTACTAATTAGTTCCCACAAGGTGTGGAGCATGGCTGGCTGCTACTGCCCTCAACGTTTCCCCTCCTTTTCCACAGCCAGTGGGACCTCAGACTTCTTAAAGAAAAGAATTTTCCTTCAACAGCAAAGGATGAGCATTTTCTGCTATTAAAGCAGCTGAGTTCCTCTGAACCTCCCCAAGACAGGAGCCAACACGTGGGAAGCTTTGGTGTAAAAGGAAACAAAAATGGAAACAGGTAGGCCACACTAACTAAACCTCTGAGACACCAGATGCTCTGGGCTCCTTTACAGGTGAGTAAGAAAAGAGCACAGGGATGCTGCAGTTAAGCCCTGGCACTTCTTACTCCAGCAGGCTATGGGTGCTAAAAGCTAACACAGGTTCAAAAGGAAAGCAGACGAAGACAAAGCTATCCAATACCCTTAAAGACAATGAGGCACCTCTGGACAGGGGATTGTGGAGTCTGTGGCAGTCAGGGAGACTTTCTGGATGTTCCACTCTGTCTTACCCTGCTTTTCTACATCTCCTGTCCCAATGAAAACAGGTTACAGAGTTTGTTTTGAGGCAGATCAGTCATTCTTAAGTATTAACAGCACATTTCTAAGGGATCGATTTAGTTTTAGCAAAGCTCCAAATATAAAAGAACAGATTAATAAAAGGCCTTTCGAAAGTATTTTCCAAGTGCTTATCCATGCCTTTTGGCTTCCAACTAACTTTAAAATTCTGGTCTGAATTATCTTGGTGAAAAAGGATCATTTTTACAGAGGGTCTTTAACAAAATAGCAGGATGTAATCATCTCTCTGGGATGATGCTTCTCTTAGAGAGAAGTCACAGTAAAACGTGCAGTATGTTGGACACTGAATGGCAGGGCAAATTGTGCAAGCAGGAAAGAATACTGTGGTTACCAGCTGGGAAACTGCTGAAGGTGCAGAGCCACAGACCAGTCTCCATGGCTGGAAATTCCCAATTACTTCCCCCAGTTCCTGCCATGTACAGTTTTATTCTAGCTTGGAGAGCACTAACAGGCTGAATAATTTCTGCTAGCCCCAGAGCACCACAAATGGTCTCAAGAGTGGAAAGGTGTTTGAGGCATAGACCTTGCTTTGAGGGTGCAACTTTCAGGCAGCAAGAGAGGGAAAGGGAAAATGCAAGAATGAAATCAGCTCAGACACATTCAGCTGGGCCAAAGCCTCCAGCAGTGGGATTTATCCAGAGCTTAAAGTGTTTCTCTGGGACTCTTTGTCACAGGAGTGTAGGTACAAACAAACGGTAGCTGGGACAAAGGGAGGCAACACACATTTTATTAGTAAAAAGTTAATCAGCTTAAAGTGTGCAACTAAATAAGCAAAGCTTACATTAAAGCAACCCACCAAGAAAAGATGCCATGGAAATAAAGTTATACAAAATACAATATAGTCTCTATGTTCTTTTGTAATCCATCACGATAAATATTCATGATTCTGGGTTAATGGGGTATGCAGCTCTCAGCCACCACAATAGTTTTTTTGTTTATTCTCAAGACCATGAACTTTGGAACCATGAACCTGAATTTCAGGACTCTGTATTCATGCATGTTAGCAAAATTCAGGGCAAGGCAGGGGGATGGAGACAAGGCCAGGACCTTGGCTTGTGACAACGGAACAGTTTGCTGCAGGTTTTGACAATGAGTAACAAGAGCCCCAGGATGCACAGAACTTCTGGTGTATCTGTCACCCTTTCTGCCCCCATGCCAGCAAGAGGAGGAGAAAAGAGACACAACCCTGTCCCTCACTTCCAGTCCATTCCAGTCCAGGACATGGCTCATTCCAGAGCCTTCCTCTTTGGAAGACAACGGCATCCTCAGAGCAGCCCTTGAGGAAGCAGAAGCTGCTGGTATCACTCAGCAGCACTGCAGAGCAGAGGTCCATTCCTCACACAGGAAGGAAGACCTGCATGCCTCACAGTCCTTTGAGCCTTCACATGAACTGAAAGAACTTTTGCATTCTGAAAACAGTCCTGAAGGAAGAGGTCACCAAGCTCCTGCATTCACCACATAGAACACACCATTCCAAAGTGTGTTTAAACAGTCCCAAGCCTCCCTAGCCAGGCCCACATCCAGTTGTTCCTTTGATGGTGCCACTGTCTGCTGACAGCAACAATACCAGCCCTCCCTGTTTTGCTGTGAGACCTTCCAACCTCTCTACTCCATCTTGCATTAACGTGTTCAGATTACAGTGCCCCTCTCAAGGTATGCTAGGAGCCTTTGGGGTTAATGAAGGACATGTAGAAACTTAAACAAACAAACAAACCCAACAAAACACCAACCACCACAGACTCAAAGTTCAAAGCCTTGAAAGCAATAAGAGGAGAACAACTTTAAATGTTTGATCAAAGGCATTTTAAGACATTTTAGTTTATTGGGTTTTTTCCTCACAACTGCTTACAACTAACAGCAAAGACTATGATCCAGTAGGGTCTTCAGCAGATTTCTAGTGTGTTCAACTCACCAAAGTATACACCCCTTTCCCAATAAAAACTTCCAATTACCTTTTCCCTCTTTCCCCCCATTATGTAGTGAACCATGAAAGCAAGGCTTCCAACAGCCTGGCTCCAGAGTGAGGCCCTGTTTTGCTGAGGGCTGGGAGCACAGCTCTCTATCCTGCAGCACTGCAGATCAGTCTGCTCAGTCTGCAAACAGAACTCACACCCCTACACTGACCCCTCGGGCTTTACTGCCTCTCTTAGGGAAAGCACAGCCTAAGAGTCGTAAATAAACAGGGTCTGTTCTTCATGAACCCCTCCTTAGGACAATCTAGACGACAATCTTTGCCTCACAGAGCTCTGCTCCTCTATTTGGCTGAAGCTGATCACTGTGATCAGTTGAACGTGAGCAGCACTAGCACCAACCACTAGGACCAACCATGGCTGCAGAATGCACTGTCCTGTAATAACACAAAACTCTAAGAGAAACAACAATACTCCCTTAGAGTTTAGTCTTTGATGCTTCAATTGCAGTAGTTCAACAAAGGACCAGCATAAGCAGAGGAATCTAGCAAGAACCATGGAAGTTGAGAAATTCACACAAAAGGTGAAACTGTACTTTTGGAAAGAAAACTATTTCTCCAACTACTGAAATATCTGCCTTGAATCACAGAAAGGCTCAGTCTAAACTTCTGATGAAGTACATCAGAAAACAACAACAGCCTTCTCAAAACCAAGGTGTCTTGCTGAGACTGCATGTATCTAGCATTGTAATATTTGTAATATTTTATCTTTGCAATACCTGCAATCCCACAGAGATGGCTGTCCAGAGGGAGAAATACACGGGTGTGCAGAGCAGGAGGGGAAGTGGTTGGGAAGCAAACACTTTCCCCATTTCCTGTGTGGAATTTTGTGCTGAATGACACCCTTCTGGAACAGGGGACACCCCCAACCCTCCCATTCAGATCCAAGGAGGTGCCTCTTCCCCGCATGCTTGCCACAACCAATCTCTGTAACAAGAAGCCTCTGGGACAAGCCCAAACCTGTCAGCTCCTTCCATTTCACCACAAAGGCACCGGGGTCCAGTCACTGCCATGACCCAGGAGGACAGAAAGAGCAGGCACACGTGATGGTTTGAAGTCTCCATTTCATGCATGCTTGCAAACCCCATGGCAAATGCGTCACACCTCTGCCAAGAGACGAGGGGTTGTACAATGGGCAAAGAGAGAAAAAGATGCTCTTTTCAACATCAAAACAAAAGAGGGCAGCCAGGAGGTTTTACTCCTCATGTCAACATCCTATTACTGACCCACAGTTTGCCTTGACAACAAAGCTTTCCAAGAAAAGGCAGAGATGTGGGCACTTGAGCGATGGCCTTAGGAGATCCCAGCTCTTTGCCCAGGAAACAGCAAAAAAAACCCACCCCTCCAAACCAGCATATCACGTATCACCTTCCTACTGAAGCATGACAAAGAGGAGAATATATGGCAAAAGAGGCCAACGAGGGGAAAAACAGAAATCAATAGGATCTAACAGAGCGTGACGGAAAATCACTTCCCTCATAAAAAGAGGTTACTTACCAGGTTAATGAATCTTTTCTGTTCTGTACTTAGACACCCAGGAAATGGAAGGGGTCACAGGAGCAGTGTGGGTGGGAATGAAATCCCTAGAACATGCTTTCAAGAACAATCAAAGGTTAGAGATTAAATCCAGACAGCGGTCAACTGCACAGCACATCAGCAGCTTGGCACAGGCGCCAGCTGCAGCTCAGAGTGCCACCAAGCAAAACATTCTTCCACCATCAACAGCACAGCAAAAAACACTCTTCTTCCAGGGCAAAACCAACCTGACAGGCCACTCCTGCCCCCTCAAAGGGTCAGCCCCAAGAGCCAGAGCATCTCTGCCTGCTTGGGTCAGCAGTACCAGAACAAAACAAAACAGTCTGTGGGTCTGTGATGTGAGTAAATGCAATACGCCCATGAAAAACAGACTGCACCAGAAATCACACTGTGCAAATCACATAGACAGCCCTCAGCCCCATGGCCAAAACTCCTCACAACTCACTTTTATATAAAGTTCTGTTCCTTACATTTGTTAGAAATGCACAGGCAATAAACAAACAAACAAACCCAAACAAAAACTACAACAAAACAAATAACAAAGAAACATCTGGGCAATGGCAGCGTACAAGATCTGGTGATAACAGAAGGCTGAATTAGACCTCTGGAATACCAAACACATCTGAAGCCAGATGCATTCTGGAGCCCTACTGGCAGACCCCACAAATAAAGCACAGACCCTTGCTGCTTTATCACTCCCATGCCCACATCTAGTTTGAGCTACTGACAATAAGTGACCCAAGAAATAGATCTACTTAGGTCCAAGATACGCAGTGAGGGAAAAGCAGGTGCAAGAGTTCCATCTTTTTTCAAGACCACTGAACTTGTAGGTCACTATATTGGGTTCCCCCACTGCCTGCAAGAATTATTTACCAACAGATGTTTCTCAGTCTGGGTTGTCTTGACTCCAATACAGCTCAAACACCTCTGCCATGCAGCTGCACAAGCTTCTCCTGCAGCAGCTGCCTTGTTTGGTACCCACTACCCAATTTCTGCACCAGAGATATAGCTAATGCAGCCAGAAATCCCTTTTGTTACTTGTATTTAATGCAGTCTCAGGGTAATTTGTTTTACAGGATAGCTTTCAAATCAGAGTTCCATGTCACATCGTCTGCTTTCATGCCCAAGGAACTACACAACAAGCTCCAAAGCAGACCTAACACTGGCATTTCTGTGAGTTTCGACTTTGCAAGTCTAGTGAGTTTAAGGATTTTTATATCTGAGGAATTTCAAAGCAAAACCGATGCCTTCCTGAACCAATACCTTCATCACACACACCCTGCCAACACACAGAGCAGTGTGGACAGTCCTTCACACAGATGTCTGTCCCTGGAGCTGGGACAAGCCCTCCTGTCAGGTACAGCCACTGTTAGTGGGAAGAAGGGCACGGTTTGTAATGGTATCTGTGTCTTTCAAAGTCTGCTCTTTGAAAAGAACAACCCCCAGCAGGTGCCACCTGAAACTCAGCACGCAAAATGCCAAACAAACCAGCCAGTTTTGCCAAAGTTCTGAGCAAATGAAAGCACTGCTGATTAGGCAATGCTGTTTGCAGACAATGTAAGTTCAGAGTCTCACTGATGGAGGAGCGTGAGACTGGCAGCATCCACGATGACATGAAAAGTGGAGAAAGGCAATTCTCAGCACCCTGTATCAATCAGTCTCTTCTAATAAGGAGGCAGAGAGACCCAATTGTACTCCCAACAGCAACTCTCAGGAAGAGATAAAGCACTCAGCAGACTTAAATTTCTGTCTCATAACTTTGTGGTATGGTTTGCTCTGTGAATAGTATTGGGGTTTGTGGATAGAAAAATTAAACAAATGCTTTTTACTCCAGTGCTGACATTTACATGAACACAAAATGACTTGAGAGGACATGAATTTCCATTCAGGTCTAAAGTTGAGCTGATTCATGGGCCAGCACCAGCAGGGGACTATTTGTACCACTCAGACCAGAGGCTTGAGAAACCAGGATTTACCAGTTGCTGGGATTCCTGGGGGCTTCCTTCTCAACATGCAGTTAGAGATTTCTCTCCATTGCAAGCTGGGCTGACACAAACTGGCCAAGAAGGGGCAACCAGTCATTGAGAGTTCTTTAATAAACTTTCTTCATTGCACATTTAAGCAGTTTCTATTGACAGGGAGCCTTCCTGTTCAGGAAGTGCTAGAATGGGAATGTCAAAGTATGCTTGGAGATCAGCATTTCTTGAAGCTCAGCTGCAACAAAGGAAAAAAAAATACAAAAACCAAACAAACCCAGAAATCCTAGTGGCTGAATCAAAACAACAGGCAGTTTCTGCTTAGTCATCTATCTCTTCTGAGTACTGAAATCACATTTCAGCACCAGTTGAAAGTGGTTTTGTTGCAGCTTAATACCTGCAATACTTGTGATCCAGGACAACAGAATCATTCAGTGTCAGAGGTCCCTCCTTTCTGCCAAGCCTGCCCATCTCCAAACCAGCCTACAGACTGCCCTGTCAGGTCAGTGTCCCCCAGTCCCACTGTCACCTCCCCGGCACAGACAGCTCTGTGAGTCACAGAAGCCAGCCCTGTGTTCCCCTCCTGTTCCTCCAAGGGCAGGGGCTGGCAGAGCAGCCTATTTATTGCAGAAACAGCCTCTGGTGCTCAGGACTGCCGGATCGAGTGCAGCACAGAGCTGGGTTCACAACAGGGCTGCTCCTGGGCCAGCAAGGACAGAAGAACCTCCTGACCCCTGGGAGCCCCTGCCAGCACAGGAGAGGAGATGTCAGGAGAAGCCTGGGGGAGAAGGCATCGCACAGCACCTGAGGCAGAGAGCAGAGAACAATCTGAGCAATCCTCCAGGCAGGTTTTGGAGAGTGCTTCAGCAAAAGGGAGATGGGGGAACATCTGAAATAAATCTGTAGGAAACACAGAGGGAAGCAGGCAGAGAGCACAAAGGTCTCTGCAGCAAAGGCCAGGGGGAAAAAAAGGAAATTAAAGTATCAGGGAGCACAGGTTAGAATGTACCCGTGTATCAGGCACATGGGGCTGTCGATTTCCCAAGGACTAACGCGTTCCAATGAGCCTGAGCAGGCTGCAGTGGTGATCTACAGCCACACAGCTCTTCCCCAGACTGTGCCAGAGCCTGCTCACCTGGGAGACACCCACGGGCACAGCTGTGGCAGCAAGAAAGAGCTGGGTTATCAGTAAATGCAGCAACTTCTTGTGTTAACCACAGCAAGGTGCACAAGGTTAGAGCAGAAAGAGAATAAAATCTCCAAGCACAGCTGCAAAGGTATAATGCAATTACACAAATGCAAAGTGCCTCCAACCAAAATCCTCAGCTTTGTGGACTTTTAAATCCTGGAAGACTTAAAGTTCCTAAATGCCTTTTTCTGGGACTCTGTGACCTACTAATCTTATGCTACAAAACAGCTGAAGAACAGGCAGGTTGGTCCCACCTGTACAGGCTATGTCGAGGGCAGACACCTGTGAACTGCACCCAGACTAGGAAGTTCAATAAAAGCTTTGGAGAAGTATCCATGACAACTGCAAGCACCTCTTCCCCACCCTACCAGGCTTTTTTAAGAGGGGGGTGGGGGGTGGGAAGTCCTTGCCCTAACTTTGCCCTAAATCTTCTGTCTGTCCATTGCTAAATCCCAAGGTGTGGGTATAGCACAGAGCATTACATCTCCTACAGGCCAAGCAGATCCAACACACCCCAAGAAGTGTCAAAGATCAGGCATGATTTAGTCAGATCCCAAGAAGACAGGTAAACACTGAACACTGGAAGGACTTCAGACCCAGATCTCAAGTTGCAGTGATTATAAAGTTTTGCTCTCCAATTCCCCAGGCCATTGACTTCCCTGCTGAGGAATCTCAGGTGCAATAAAAGGGTTGGTGGTTATTATTTCTTTAAGCCAGAGCCATTAGCTTGTGCTCAGGTAGGATTATAATCAAAGTCGCCTTAAACCTTCCCTTTGAGGAGGAAGCCTCTGCTGCAGCTCTACCTCACTGCAAAACACCTCCCCAGTGGCAAACAGCTGCATCACTGAAGAGTGACTCTAGTAGTTTTCACCCACCTGTTTTCCGTTCTGTAACTGCTGTCATCTCCCCAAAGCAGGTAAATTAAAGACTGAACAGTCTGGTTTCTCATTCTTTCCCAGACCACCCAAAAAGACTCAATTTCCTCCTTGAGTGTTTAACCCTTCCTGCAATGTACCAGGGAAAAAATGCAAAGGGAATGCTTGCCAGTGAGAGCTCTCTTCTTCCTCTATAAAAGTTTCCATCAGCTCAGCTCTGAAGATTCCACAGACTGGGCCATGTCCCAGACTCTTCTCTCAAAGCACTCCTATAAGCATTGGTGGCAAAGGAAGGAAGTTTCCTTTTCTGGAAGGCCATACACCTTCTAAAGTCAGGAGAGCAGGGCTCAGCTCCCAGCACTGCCACCACCAGTGACTGCCCCTGGGGAAGCCATGGCTCCCACTCTCTTCCACAACTCAGACACCACACCAGAGGACTGGTGAAGGTGCTACCTTCACCTTAGCTGCACTGCCACTTTCCATACAAGCCCAGAGGCTTTAAAGCTGCAAAGAAAATTTCTAGGATGGAAATGTGATTTTTTTCACAGAATTCTTTGATTCCCAAGCAAAGGGCAGCTTGGCACACACTCTGCCAGTGCTCCTACCACTGCCAAACTAAATAGGACCAGTTGCAAGATTGCAGGAGAGCTCTTGTCAGGAAGTGAGTGGGCTGGATCCATAGCACAGCCTGCAAAGAGCTTTCTGGTTGCCCTGCTAACATGATGGATCCATGCTTCCAACCAGGAAAACAGCATCTGCACGCCACTCAAAACCCAAGCAAGGCTCAAATGACCCAGACTTTATAGATGCTGTCTCCCCTTTCTCATTTGATTACCCCCTCGAGGCTTTCAGTTCCTAATAGCAAATTCCTCGGCTGCCCACAGAAATGCCTGCACCTGACTTCAGATGTTTGCACCACAGCCCAAATGAAATGTGCAGTCTCTAGAACAAAAGGCACTGTGCCTTTACAGAGGAAGAGCTGTGAGGAACAGAACAACAATGAAGCACAATTTACAGCTCTCAGAACAGCACTGTGTGTGAGAACTCTAAATACATGGGGCATTTAGAAATTAGTGGATCAAATCATCAGGTGGAGCAGGAGCAAGGATGCACAGCAGTATCGTGTGATGGACAAGCAGAATCCACAATTGAAGAAGCCTTGGCTTGCAGGAAAAGATGATCTATTTCTGCCAAACTGCTTCTCTAATAACTTTTCTAGTGCTAAAAAACCCAGGAGATATGGAATTGGTGGTCAGTTGATGCCCCTTCACACCTCTTGCTCCCGTTCTTCTGCTTTTGAGCTCATATCCTGAGAACTCCACAAAATCCACGGGGACTGATTCACTTTCTGGGTGCTGTCTCCCTGCCAGAGCCCTGCTCTGTTTTGCAGCCTGCCCAGGCCAGGCTCTGCCCGCTCGGAGCACTGCACGCAACGGCCCAGAGCAAAAGCCATGGAGGGATCAAAGTCTCACGGAAAGAAGCTGAGCTTGACTGCAGGGCTCGTTTGTAGCTGGAGGCAGCTCCTCCTTGGTCCAGCTCTCCTCAGCAACACAAACCCTCCTGAAGGACACTTGAGACACACAGAGGCAGCAGCAGCCCAGGTCCCCTTTGGCCTGTGCCTCAGGAGCACACGGTGGGCAGGCATCTCTGCCCATCTCCCAGTGCAAACGCCTGCACAGAGAAACGCTGCATTTGTTCTGGGAGTGCAGACATGCAGGTTGGCCCCTGTCCGGACTGGGTCAGCCTGGAGTCAGGACGTGTCACACCGGGATGAACTGCCCAGAGCAGAGAGAAACAGGGCTCCAACACAGAACACCCTCAACAGGCCCCTCCCTGGAAGATGAGCTATTGCACTCCAGCCCAGCTCACAAAAGGCAGGAAGTACCACGTTAGGAGCCGAAGCACCCAGGAAGCAAGATGGTGAGACCAAACTGCAGCTTTTTCTCCCCACCTGGCAAGTGGAAGACAGCCTCATGGCAGGTGTGAGCTAGGAGAAAGGGATCATCAAGCCTGTACACATTCAGAGGGTAAGTTATTCAGAGCCCAGCTCTCCCTCCCATTTACACCTCCCATCTCCCCTTGTTGACATATGTTGGATGATATTATTCCCAGAGGTCACTTTGAACCTTAGAGATTCTGCTCTTCACCTCAAATTAAAGGTTGTACAAGTTTGCACCCAAATAACTACCAGAACAAATTCCAGCCTATTTAATTCCTTTGATTCCAGTTTGTCTGAGCAGTCTCACAAGGACATGCTTGTTTTGTTTAGAAGGCAACCATGGTTCCTCCTGGCCTGTCATACAGCCTCACTCAGACCTGCACACTGGCCTGGGTGTCCTTAACTGGATCTTCTGAGCAGCAGATCCATCCAACCACATGTGAGGCTTATGACATTTTTCCATCTATTAGAGCAGTTCTGGGCAGGAACCTTTGTACTATTCCCTTTGAAAAGCTCCAGTGAGCTGCTACAACACTCAGCAAAATCCACCCCACAGAGCCAGCACTGCCACCTTCCCTGGCAACTCAAGCTGACAGTGCAGTGCTGCCTCAGCTGCCCCTTGATCAGCCTTTCAGGAAGCTCCTTGTTTCTTTCTGCCTTACAAAAAGGCAGGAAAGCAGCCACATTAGGAAAAGAAAATCCTGGATGGGTAAAGAGCTTGAGCAGCAGTGGAGTTGTGGCCCATCATCTGAGCCCTGGTAACTGGGCGTGTGTTGATACCAGTAGCTCAGTGGTCGCAGCGCTTTGGGAGGTTGTGCCTCACACACTACTGCTGTGTGCTGTCCCTCCTGTCTTGCTGCAAGAGATTATTACATCCTACACCAGTGCAACAGAGAGGAGCACGTGCCAGGCCTTCCACTCCCAGTCTAGCAGAACAACTATCAACAGTCTGCACCCAACCTCAGGGCATGAGCTGCAGGGGTGAGGAACTGCCAAGCTTTCACGTAGTAACTGGCCAGATTTAAATCCATCACAGCTTCTGGCCACAGCCTTTAGCCCACAGGAAATTAGAAAAAATAAAAGAAGATAATAAAAAGAAATAAGTAAAGCAGCATAGTTTAAACAGCTTTGGAAACCATGTAAGAGGAGCAGCAGCAGCTTCTCTTCACACTGGGCTAAGAGCCTGCACACAATCTGCAGCCACAGGACCGTGCACAGGAGCCTGCGCCTAGGGCAGCAGTGGAAGCATCACCACAAGTCTCATAGTGCCAGCTCTGTTTCCACCTGTTTCCCCTTGCAAAACATACCAGACACCTGAGCATTTCACAGCAGGTCTGCAGCCATTGCCCTCTCCAGTCATGCTTCTTGACAGATCCCGACACTGTCCCACGAGTGGAGGAACTCAGGCCTAAGGAAGTTAAGAAGACTTGTCACTGCTATAGTTCATCAGGAACAGACTGTGACAGACTTTCCAAACAGGCATTAGACCATAGCCCAGACAGGTCCTCTTGGAGAGGCAACTCTATTAACGGTGTCTTCACCTTGTTTCATCAATAGAAATAGATCACTTATTAATCTTAGCCCAGCTAACCCTTTGAGATGGCGTTAGCAGCAGAGAACACCTGCCTAGCTCCGCTAGGTGCTGATGGTGTAGGACAAGAAAAGGAAGAAAGCTGTGAATGCAAGGCAGGGTCTAACACAGGTCCTTGTGGTACAAGCCTTGTTCGGTTTGTCTTGGGGCTACCTTTAAAAATTGGAACTATTCAGTACCCTGGGAGAGGTAGGCAGCATGTAAGGAGTGTCTGTTCTCTAAGTGCTCTGCACTTCAGGTGGACACAGCCACATGAAGGGAAACTGGATCAGAGAGCCTGGAAACAGAGCCAGCCAGGGCACACTGAAAGGACCAGTCTCTTTCTTCTACAGAAAACAAGACTGAAACTTGAGAAAGCTGGTAATGGTACCCAGCAGTGCAGAAGGCAGCAATGCAGGAGGCACTGCACTGTCCTCCACACATGCACAGACAGGTGAGAAAGGCAACCTCAACCTGCAGTGCTGGAGCCTCAGGTCAGGAAGGCAGAGCAGCACTGGGCTGGGCTGCCTGGCAGCCCCCACCACAGGCAGCTGTGTGCCAGCACCGCCAGAAACACCAGCCTGCTCCTGGGAGGAAAAGGAATCGCCTGTGTGACCTCCACAGTCCTGCTCACTCCTCCCTTTCTATTGGAAAAAAGACATTGGAAAAGCATGAAAGGCAAACACTGAGATGTCCGAAAATAAAGATAATTTCTGTGATTGATCCTGCATGAATTGAATTAGCAGGAATAACACATACAAAGTTTTTCTGTCCACCACAAAAAGAGGTGCTGATGTAAATGAAGGAAGGCTGTCCTTGGCAGTCCAGGGTCTTTTCTGTGTGCGTGCAGAAGTGAGAGGGAGAGAACTTGGGAAATGAGGAGGCTGCAGGAAAAAAAACAAAAGGTCCTGCAATGAAGGCAGGCAAAAGGATGGCTGGGAAAATAATTTTTTTTCCGTTTCTGCCACAGGTTCCTTGTTAGATGTAGAGAAGTCAAATGAAGTCCATGTTCTCTGTGTGGTCCTTAAAGGAGATTCCTCATCCTCCGTGTACTGGATCTGACAGCAGCACCCAGCAGTCAGAAAGGCAAGTTGAGGGAACGGAGGTGATGGTATCATTTTGAGGAGAAAGCAAGGATTATACATTTTCAGATGGGAAGGCTGAAGCACTGTACCTGTAGCTCTCCAAGTCTAAAGTGTATCTGTGCCACTAACAATTAGTTTCACTAGAGAGAGAGACCAATTCATTACCGTTTAGAAGCAGACACAAATACCGTAAAGCATGTTTGGGCTGGATCCCATATTCATTACAAAGAATTAACCTCCACACACACCAAACTATATATCAAATGACAGATGACTTGCTGATCAAGGGAATGTTTTGTGCAAAAAATACTCTCTGGAGAGGACTGAGCTGAATTTTGGAAGGAAACCCACCACACTCAGCCTACATACAAAGCCAGCTAAACTCTCTGCACCAGGCAGAGAAGCTCTGAAAGACATTACATTGATAGAGCTTGTCTCTGTGAGCAGATACGGCTGCAAGTACCACAAAAGCAGGCAGGAGAGAGCAGATAACAAGAGAAGCTATCACCAAGGGACACTGAGTAACTGCGAGGAGCACATTCAGGGGGCAAAGCCCCAACTCAAGAGACCAAGATTACACCACACACAAAGAAACACCTTTCTTTCTTCAATTCCTACAGTATTAAATAAACAGGACTTCACACAAAATTATCTGTAAACGTAACACAACTAACAAGGTATCAGTTGCCAATTTCTCCGCAGAGAAGCAATTCACAAGACTACAATATTCTCCAATAGCTGGAACCAAAACGAGTTACACTCACATCAGGAGTACCTCTTAGTTTTCCAAAGAGAAAATCTGGGTCCATATTCTCTTTAAACTAAGGGAATGCAACATTAGGGATGACAGCAGCTCTTCTCGAACTCAAACAGATAAAAAGCAACGAGCTCAGAACCAGCAGAGTGCAGTCTGACAAGGGAACGAAAAACTCCAAGAAAGGGATGGAGGGAGCAGCTGGAGGCTTGCCGGAGAGGATGTGGGAACTTGCCCCCCGGCAGCCAAGGAGTACCTGGGCGCCCGGGGCGGCCGGGCCGTGTGCGGGCCGGGCCGGGGAGCCCCGCGGCGCTCCCGCCGCTCCGGGGCACGCACCGCAACTTCGGGCCGGACAGAGCTCCGGGCAACTTCGAACAGCTGCCAAAAGGCTACGAAAACGCACAGAAAATGCTTGGGGCGGCGGGGAGAACCCCCAACCCAAAATGCGAAGCACGGCCGGGCATTTCCCTGGTTTGCAGAGCGGCATCTCGCGCGGGAGCAGCGGCACAGGTGGGCAGCGGTGCGGGAGCGTGGGGAGATTTACAAAGAGCCGGGCATGGGCTGCAGCCCCCGGGCACCAGCGGGCTCCCGCAGCGGCGGGCCGGGGCAGCTCGCTGCGGGAAGGCAGCGGGAGGGCAGCGGGATGCCGGGGACGCTCCCGGCCGGGCCGGGGGACTCCCGCCGCCGCCAGGTGAACCCGGGCACGGTTCGGCCGGGCGGAGCCGTGGTACCGAGAAGCGCCTCGCAGGGACACCTGTCCACCGCCGCCGCGCTTCCAAACTTCTCCCAGAGTTGCAGCCAGCCCGCTTCCCTACCGGCTTTGCACGGGTCGCGGTACTCCATCAGCTCCTCCGCTGTCTCCGGGTCCCCCAGCGCTAAAGAGGCTCCGTGTGCGCCCGTCCCCGCGGCCGGCAGCAGCAGCAGGGAGAGCAGCAGGCGGCGGAGCGGGGCGGCCCCGCGGCCCATGGCGGCGGCGCGGCGGAGCGGGCGGCGCGGCTGCCCGGGCTGCGGGCACTGCGCGGCGCCGGCGGCGCGGGGCCGCGGGGGGGTGCCGCCGCTGCCACTCACGGCCCCGCCAGCCAATCAGGGCCGCGCGCGCGCCTCGGCCCCGCCCCGCCCCGCCCGCCGCGCTCGGGAGCACGAGCCCCGAGAGCAGTAAGGAAATAATGAAATACATAAAAGAGTAGAAATCATTAATGTCACCATTAGTTACCACTGCCGGTAGTTAGTGTTATTTTCCCTCAGTCGGGGCGTCAGGTACAGCCAAAGGGAATTAGCTGATCCGCCGCCGGGACAACCAGCGTTTCCCATCGCAGCTTTAAAACGCGTGTGTAAGCGGAGTTGTTAGACCGTGGATGGAGAACGAGGGGAAAAAAAATCACTCCAAACTAAAGAATGGGAGAAATTAAGAAAGATGGGACTAAACATCAAGATGTGTATTTATGCCTCTCACCTGCTTTTCACGGAAGTTTTCTGGGGCTACTAGGCTGTTTTACCAGAAATTTGGGCTTTAGGATGATCCATATACAGCAAAGTCTGGGAAATCAGGAAGATGGATCACATACAAGATGCTCAGTTGCATCAAAATCTACACCTTGGTATCTGATCTAGTGGCTGTCTGAGCCTGTGTGATGTCTTGGACATCTCTCCCAGCAGAGTGGGGTAACACACTGGAAAGGATCACACCTTTAGGGCTGCTGGCTTGTGGTGGAGGTAGATCACACAGGCACAATGACTCTGCTGTTTGTGACAGGGAATGGGCAGATGCCCAAAGCCCAGCCATCTCACTGGGTGCTGAATCGTCTTTATGAATAATCTCACAAAGGCCAGCCAGGTGCTTCCACATGAATTCAACACAGCCTGGCACAGCCTCTGGTCTGACAGGATGCTAGGCTGAGCCTGGAGCAGGATTTCCAAGCTGGTCATCTGTGCTCACACCACTCAGCAGACTCAGCACTAGGCAGAGAGGGTACAGCTGCCATCCCAGTGAGCAAAGCAGAGCTGACGAGGGTACAAGCTCAGTGGGGCATTCTTGGGGTGAACACCATGTCCCTGTGCCAAAACTGCTCCTTCAGCTGCATGCTTCCAACCTCCCACAGCAGGATTGTCAGGCAGCATTTCCCAATACAGCACAGGCTCCAAGCCCTCCCTTCACTCAGACAGATAATCATTTGCCATCCATAAATTTGTCCCTTCTCTTGCAGTCTCCAGCCATGAATAACTCAGCACAAAAGTGCACAATATGATTCAGGATCTCCTCAGCAGCAACTCAGTCTACTGCAAACTGTTCCTGACTTTTGCCCCTGCTTCTCATTTAATATTTAAAATTGTCTTCAAAACTTCACAGAAGCCAAAAAGGCTGCATCAAACTCTAACACAAAGATGACGGTGAACAGCTCTGCAAATTAAACACACTGGAGTTTCTTACCGCTGGTGTTCAGTGAACCAAGGAAGATCTAGGTTTCAGGCAAGGTTTCTAGCAGTAAAACAGGGAAGTCCTAGTGCAGATTGCCATGAATAACCAGGGAGTTTCCATCACTGGAGGTTTTTGAAGAGGAGTGTAGACAAACAGCCATCAAGACTAAACTTAGTAAGGTAACTTTATCCATTTCCTGAGTTTTATACTGCCCATTCACACACTAACTACTTTTACTTTTTCTGTATTAGGCTGCTACTTTCTTTGATTTTGTCAGATGGAAGAGCATGGTCTAATGGTTATTTTTAAATGAAAAGCTGGTCACTCCTCTATATTTCAGAACTCCCAGGTTTTATAGGATGAGCACTAGCTGCTCTCTTCTCTCTGCAAAAAGGTCCTGGCAATATAACTTTCTGACGGCATGGGAAGCTGGAAAACAAAAGCTTGAACCTTTGTAAGGGTGGTCAACAGCTTCCCTGCTCAGCATCATGAATCCTTGTCATCTCTGTGGAAAGCTGGGCTGTCACCCACTACAAACAGTCTTTTGACCACGTGCTTGTTAACCTCCTCCAGCATGGCAGTTTACACTGGGGAGCCCGGCCTCTTCTGCACACAGAACCTTTTTTATAGGCATGGGTGGATGTAGAAGAGGGCAGCTTTGAAGGAGGAAGAGAGCAAATTAAAATATGGATCCTTAATTGTGCAATTAGAGAGTCTGTGAGGGAGTTCAGAGGAGTCTATCACTATTATCCACACAAAATAATGTCACCCTGCTATGGGGAAATCTGTAGGTCTCTAACATGAGAACTGCTCAAACCTTCCAGAAACAGTTCTCAGTAACAATCATGGCACTTTGCAACTGGCAGCCAAAGCAGCGTACCCAGAGCAATGACTGCTACCTGTGTTTAGGAGATAAGCTCATGTCATCTGGATTGGCAGGGCCACATCAATGCAACTAGTGAATACACAAAGCCCTGTGAAAGGATCTTTTTCATCTGAGCTGTTAAAAAGTCAGTGAAGTCTCACATTAGCAGGGCAGCTCATGACACCAACAGTTAATTATCTGGAAAGAAAACAATCCATACCCATTGCTGTCAAAGGCAGTCTCTTCCTTTGCAGAAGCCTCTCCTACCCAACACACACAGACAAAATCCACTGTCCTTTCAAGTTTCACTGAGCAAGAATGCACACAGCCCTTTCTGAATAGCATCCATGAGCAAAGCTATGTGTGAGCCACTCAGTGCTAACGGAATATCCCTGCACACAATATGTCCAAAATACACACAAAGGTTTTTAGGTCTTCCACAAGACTGCTTCTTCCCTCTTGCCAGCACTTGGGCTCCACCAATTCTTCTAACAAAGTGACTGAGGCATCACCCCCTTGGAGCCTCTGCTGATTCCACAGATGCCACCAAGTTTACAAAAAACCAAACACATCAAGGTATTTGCATCACCAATGCAAGGGCAGATAGAGTGCTGGAGAGATGGAGCATAACTCTGAATCCAGAGCATTCTCTTTCTTCTTCCATCTGCATTTCTAGTGCCCCTCAATCTCCTTAAACTTCTTTCATTGCTTCTTTTTATAATAGGAAAGAATTCCTGTTGTAGGTGTAGCCCAATGAGCTGGATCCATGCCTACAGGCACTACGGGGCCCTCTGCAGAACCATCACCCTCCCTTTGCTTCACCCCCCTCTAGCAGAGACCCATTTACTCTTAGTACTATTACAGGTCTCCTACCTGACAAATTTCTTCACTTCCCCATCTCCTTTTTTCTCTGACTGGTTTATATCTAGCAGTCTATTGCTCTCAACTCCCCTATCACCCTCAGAGTTGACCACTCTTGGGATGTCCCTTCTTCCCTGAGCAGTCACAGACAAATCCAGGTGATAAGTATCAATCCCTGCTCTCCCTTCCATCACCCATTTTAGTTTCTTGGGTAGTAAATTGTGAGTGGGTAATTTTTTATTAAGTTTATTGCATTACCACCCAGGAAGTGCCTCCCATAAGGGTAAATGATTTGCTACCTAAAAGGAATCTTTTAAGGTGCTGACAGATACGTGCTTAAATGTGATTCAGGGGTTCTGAAATCCACTGTACAGAGCTCACTGCAGTCACAGGCACATTCACCTGTGCATTAGCAACTCAATGTATAATTAACAACAGCCTTGTCATAACAGGCAGTGACACTCAGAGAAACTAGAAGTAAGCCATGGTTGGAAAATTCCTTTTTGTTCACCAAAGTAGCAACAAGAAGGACTTGAAGTCACCCCACATAAAAAAGCACCATTTTCCCCATCATTAATGCAATCCTTGAACTATGTGAGAAAACCCAAGATACTTCTTTGGGAAGTATCTTGGGTTTTTTCTGGAGTAATTTTGAGTTGTATAGGGACAAGCTGTGGGAGGCAGGGAAAGAAATCTGTCTTAACTGGAAGCATGAATTTTGGCTTGACCACTGTTTCCCAAACTGAGGCATGTCAAACTGATGTTTCATTACTTCACTTAAATTCCATTTTCAGGGTTCACACAGGAGTCAGTTATGCTTGGAAAGCATTGAGCAAAGCTGGTGGTTTTGGTGATCTCTGCTGCAAGGTTAAGAAGAAGGGCATGGGAACATCTTTGGAAAAGCATCTGCTGCTCAAAATTCGTAGAGCTGAATCCATGGGTTTTCCAAAGTCCTTTTTGCCATAGAAGTGTTTTTTTGGTTTTGTTTTGTTTTGTTTTGTTTTTTTCCTTCACTTTATGCAGAGGAATAAATCTGGGAAAGTATAAACATATCTCCAATCCTCTGTTATAAGATGAAGATGAGATAGTTGCATTCCCTGTCGGATGCAGGCAGGTATCCTGTACAGAGGCTGGGACATACGCTGCCTGAGTTAAGGCTGTTTGACAAGTGGGTAGAATTTAATGAATCTAAGAAGAGATGTTGCTCCATCAAAAATTGCCTTAGAGAATTTTCCCAGTTACAGCTTCTGCACAGGACTTCTGTACAGAGATTTAACAGTAGGAACATCTTCATCCAAACCACACACAGAGAACATGCAGGTATTTCCTCTTCTTAGGTAAGCAACACCTTAAAACAGGTTCCTCTTACAACTCAAAAACTAAAACTAAAACCAGGAACAGTGATTTCCTTTTTCATTATTTATTTTGCTATACACATAATTAAAAATTATGATAATTTTAGCTTCAGACAAAGGTGGGTGTTTGATCACTTTCTGGTAGTGAGATAAACAGAAAAAAAATCTCAACAAAAATCACCTTTTATCTTGCCAATTAAAATTACTAACAATCATTCTGCAGAATCCAAATGCAGAACTTAGGTAATCTAATGGATTTTTTCAGTATTTTATTATACAGGTCTCCAATTCTTGCAGGTAAATGAATGCCTGACTCTTTAAAACTGTCACATCTTTTTAAAGCAAACAGTAGGTAATGTTCACTGTTCACCTGCTAATGTCTGGTCAGACATTAAGAAAATAAGGAGAATATTTCCACCTCATTCCTGTAGTTACTCCTGTGTAGCAGAGCAAGAGAAGTCTCACACTAAGTTAATTACATAACCCACTTTTCTCAGCCCAAGAAAGTGATAAGGCAAGCGATTTGGAATGAAAAGCCAGCATAAAATGAAATCTAAAGGAGAATTACATGCCCAGTAGACAGAAAACCACTGTGCCTGGCTTAGTGTTTTAAGTCTGAAATTACTGACACAAACCTTTGGAAAATGAGAAGGAGCAACCACAAAAGGTTCCTTGAATTCAGTCTCACATGATGTTCTCAGCCTTCTTTGGAAGCTTCTCAGAAGAAGTTACTATAGCTCTCAAAACATTTCAGAAACCAAATAAAAGCTTGTGACACACAGGGTTCAGAAAAAAAAAAAATCACTGAGTGGTGTCTAACTGTAGCATGTTTTTCTAGGTCGGGCAGCTTGTTACCCAGAACTGCTGGAGACTGTCCCTTCTCACCCAGATCCAGCATTTCCAGTTTACAGGGCTTGGGTCCAGGCTGTGGTGAGCTGCAATCTACCTAGGTGACCACTGCATCATATGGGTAAGCATGCCTCACAGTATTAGGAGAACCTGAAAAGAACAGTTCTGTAAAATTAGGTATTTTGTTAATTGTACATAAATTCTCAATTCTACAAATGCATGTGTTTCTGGAATGCTGTAGTGCCCCGATGCCAGCTGAAAGATAAGCACAAGCTTGTGAAGGTATGTTTTGGAATGCTCCAAGCCCATGGTCCTGAAGGAGGTGTATCTAGAACGTAAGGAAAGTTCAAATAGGTTTGGTTTCGTAACAAAACAAGCCTCAGCACAGTATGACCTCCAGAGATACTTGACAAATTGTTCTGTATTGTATAATTAAGAGCTGGTGAGAAAATCCATACATCAATTAGCCAAAAATGCTGGTACCAGGCAATATCACCCCCTTGTTCATGGCAGATGAGAACTTGCTTTTTTGCAAAAGCCTTGCACAGTGGCAAATCCGCTGATGAAAATAAAAATGCTGTAACTGGTACAGGGCTGGGGGCAATGACACTGTTAACAGCATATCTGTTTCAAGGTCTGCCTTTCAAATAGGTTAGTCCACCAGATAAAAAAGCCATTTTCTTATCCTTTTCCCAAATTAATTTCTGCCCTTTAAAGTGATTTTCTCCAAGAACTACATAACATCTTCCAGACTCATGGGTCCTCCCATCATCTTAACAGTTTCCCCGCACAAGCCAAAGCCCCAAAATTGGAAAAAATTTCAGAGCCACTGAATGAAAGTAAGTATTGAAAGTACGGAAGAGGCCCTTTCCTGAACTGAATACGCTCTCCTGGATAAAAGCACACTACTTGCAGAATGCACATGCTGATGTGTCCTTTGCATGATGCTCCTGAAGAATGCAAGCCTAAACCCAGTGCTCCAACACTTTCAAGTGTGGCTTTATTCCAACAGAAGTCTGACAACAGCAGGGGCTTTTGTGACTTCAGGGCTAACCCTGGTATGAGACACTGATTTTAGATGGCAGCAGTGCTAACAGCTATTGCAGGGCTGCCCTGCCATAATGCATTAATCTGGAAAAGATCCAAGGGATCCAAAACTGGAATTCTTCATCTATCTACGGTTCCAACAGACTTGAAATGAACCATAAGCTGCAGAGTCAGGAATTCATTCAAGATAACGGGAGCCCTAAATTTCAGCTCCAGCTATTCAGTTTACTTGTCCATGGACTGGAGAGGAGACTTGTCTTTTCCTGAGCTGATGCTTTCCGGACACATTCCAGTGGAGAAACTCCTGAAGCACTCACAATTACAGAATTCTGCTGTCTCCAATGAAGCTGTGTATATATACACTTTATTGGGCAAATTTGGCTAGATGCTGGTGATGTTGAAGTTAGAGCAAAACGTAACTTTTTCATTTGTGTCAGCTCTGCTGAAATAATAGTGAAAAGAACATGCTATCAATTTTACTGCTTTAGTACCAGAAGTGTAAAAAGTGTAGTGTTTTGAGTTTGTTTTTTGAACTGAAACTTGTTAAAGAAATACACCTAGGACTATCCTACAAAACCAATTTGTGTGCCCTTTATATTCTTCGGAGTATAATTCTGGAGAGGAATTAACAAATACTTCAAAACACTCAGACATCAAAAAAAGCAAAATGTAATGATTATTTGCAGTCTCCATTCCCTCCAAGCCAGCACTCACCATATATTTTCATACATTATTTACAAGAGACACTTTCTATGTTGCACTCTACCTCAACTGAAAACATTGACAATTCTATTTACCAAAAACATTTGAAGGCTGGCTATTGTTTATGCAACTATTTACCCAAATCCCTGGCCTCTGTACCAAGAAGTGGGAAGAAAAGCACTGAGTAGCCAGCTGAAGAGTTATCAAAAAACCTGAATTCAAGAACCAGAAACTCTTAAGAAACAACCATGGTAAGAGAGGAGTATTGTCTGTAAGATCTTTATTTCTTCCATAAAAGAGGAAGGACTACATCATCTAAGCAGAGAGCTTCCAATTTCTATTAAGCAAGATGGTTCGAGCTATACCCACATTTTTGGGGAGGAGGGCAAGGAAGGGGAAGGGGAGCAAACAGCCTTGCCCCAAACAGCAACCATAGACAAGCTGTTGAAAACTGGTTACATTTTGCACTCCTTCAGAAACCAAAAGGGGGGAAACAAAGCAAACTCCCAACTTACATGCTAGGGTGGCTGTATAAAAATGTCAATTATTTAAACACACTACTTCTCCGGAGGAACTTGCTTGCAGAAACAAAAGCAATGCCTGTGCAGTAAGTACCTTTCCAATGTCACTTTAGAAGATATACAATCTTGTCTGGAGATGCAAAAGCCAGTAATGCCAGAGGACAGAAAATGCAAGTAGGCAGCCTACCATCCTGTGGCACTAAAAAGCGATTAAATGAAATCCACAAACGGTTTAGTGAAGTTTCTGATAGACTAATCACATAGCAGTGCTCTAAACAGAGAAGCAGACTCATTATCAAAACATTCCCTTTAAAAAAACTTTTATCTTGGCAGAGTACTTAATGTATTTATTGTGTGGAGACAATGGCTTCTCACTTCAGATTTAGAAGAACATGGATGAAAAGAGGGCTTCCCACAGCTGTATGCACTAGCTAGAACTAGTACAAAATCCATTCTTTGCTTTAAGTCTTCATGTTTTGGAACAAAGACAAACTAACTGTTGACCCAGTTTATAAGCTCATCTTAAAACTGGCCTGTACTTCAAAACAAAACAAAAATTATTCTGTTTAGCAGTGGAGTGTTCACCTACAGACATCAATGATCCACCTGAAGCAAAACTTGATTATTTTCTGACAGATTGGTTAAAATTGGGCAGGGAAATCAGAGCAGAAAGCTCTAATACTTTTCAGAAGCCATATGCAGCAGGATGCACTGCTTCCCACTATTAACCTACCTGTACAGTTCACCCAAGCTAAACATGGATGTTTCTCATTGTGGCTACTGCATCATCAGTGCTCTTAATATAGAAACAGTACAGTGCTAATCAATACAAATATTTGGCTCATTTTTTAAATTCAGGAAGTTTCCTTCTCCATGGCAGGTGCTCTATTTCAGACAGTCACACTGATGAAAACATCCCTACATGGCAGATGTCAAAAAAACCCCAAAAAAACCCCAAAAAACACCACCATGAAAAAATCAAGCCCAGTGGCTCTCAAATCTGTCACAAACACAGGATATTTCTAACTAAATACAGTGCATAATTATCAGTCATCTTAGAAAGACTTAACCTTTATTTGCCCATTTATTTCAGGTCACACTTACCCCCAGTACACTGGCTGGATCACAAAACACTTCTCCACAGCCAAGAAGGATCTTTTTGGGTTGGTCATTCACTTTGGAGTTGTATTGTGCAATACAGTTTTAAGCAAATTCTGAATTCAATGCAGGGGGTTTGATAGATGAAAACCACACTAATATTGTATACAGAAACTGGTGCTCAGCAGTATTGCCTTTTCAAACATTCTCAACTGCAAACTCATCTATTTTCACAATCAAAACATTTTTGTCTGAAAAGTTTATTTTAGTTTTCTGAACACTCTAAAGCAACTGTGCTTTTGATGTTACACAAGTGTTCAGATAGGATTAACAAAAATTAAAATGTTCTAAATTACAAATTTAATTCCTGTAAGAGCTTGAGAAATAGAACAGAAAAGCATGACATACACACATTGTGAAGAAACCCCAACTTTTCATGCAATGGCAGGCAAGATGTAAAAAGCCACCCAAATTCACACATTTTTACACCGAATCATCAGAAAAAGGACTCTGTAGTAAATCTGTACATCCAAATACATTTGGGATCTACACCTAAGTTACATTATTTAATGTTATATACACTTATTACCCCTTGTATGATGTCTAAAGGAAAATCTTCATTCAACCCAAACCCCCCCCAAAAAAAAGCAAGACTAACTTGGAAAAAAGGAGAATCACTTTAGACATTCAGTTAAAATGTTGGTTTTGTTTTAATCTAGACCTCAGAGTGTTTATTAAAAAACAAACAATCCTCTTCATTTAACATTTTGCTTTCTAACTGTACAGTAAATTGCATTGCAAAGAACACATCCCGTCTTCAGACTGTATTTTCTTTGGATGGATTTAAGATGTAGCTGGATATTACTTTAAAGATAAATAAAGGGAAGTTGGTCCAACTAGAACAATAGCTGATATATTACATGCATATGGGAGTTTCTATATGTTTAAATTATTTTTTAAACAAATGAGTGTAGGGTAGTTGATATTGCAAATAAACCAAAAAGCACCTGGAGTTGAAAATAGAAAACATACCTCCTTATCCTGGCAATGGCAGTAAAAATCAGAAGAGTAATCTTTCTGGAACCGCATTTTTACATAATTTAGAAATGTTGAGTACCAGGAAGACTACTAATCAAGTAGTTTTAGCAGCCAAGTTTCCCTCTTTTTATTGAATGGAACAAATGCTTTAAACAAACTGTTTGTCCTCTTCACTGAAGAGAGCTAGTCTATTCATCTTTAATGAGCTAGGTTTTTTGTTTTTTTGATGTTGGTTTTTTTGGGGGGGAAAGATTAGCCACATACTGTAGTAATGCCTACTGCATATAATCCAAGCATTTGCTGTGAACAGTTGGAGAAAGCAGTCAGTAAGAACCTAGGATCAATGAAATAGATGTTACTTTAAGCCATCCACAAAATGGAGACCCACATAGTGCCCAGTGTTAAAACCCAAATCTCTTCTCGCGCTTTTTGCTGTGCAAGTCATCCCCAGGAAAACAGGAGCTGATCCATAGTTCAATTTTCTTATTTCCTTAGTCAATTTTCACATTAGTGTAGATTTTACGAACAAAGGCACTTGTTCCCATGTAACCAATAGCTCCTGCAAAATGAACCAAAAACATTGAATATGTTAGAGAACTGATCATCAAACAAGCCAACAGTATAAACCACACACACTTAAACAGAGAAAGTCACATAAAGCACACAGAAACTCTGCACACAGAAACCTCCCTACCTGCAATAGCTGTTCTCAAACTCTAATTATCCATGTTCCCCCTCAATGGCTGACAGGAACTTCCCCTGTCTAGAAACCTAAATCCATTAAGCCATCTTACCAAGAGGCCGTGCTCACTTGGCCTTGATAAATATAGCAGCTCCCCTACTGCTGCCAATAACCAAGTCCATTTTTTCTGAGCAGAGGGTAAAAAACATACAATCACCCACTCTGCAGGGAAGGTGGATGGGAGGGCGGGTTTTTATTATAAGTTACATGCCTTCTGGATGAGTGTTTTATTGGCAGATGGCTTCTTCCCTCCCACAAAGCACAAATAATAATAGATCCCCATCCCAGGAGTCTTACACTCCAAGGAGGTCTGTACAAAGACATTAACAAGTAGCAGTTAGTAGTTAAAGAAATTGCAACCTGTGGTTTTCAAATTAGTAAGAGTCTTGAGGAAAATATGCATTGTCACAGCAGTAATAAAAAAACAGGTCACCAAGTTTTTGATAGGGGCCAAAGTTTATCCTAAACCCAAAATACTGCAGTATTAAGGACATCCAGAAAAATTAAAGAAATTCACTGGACTAAGGCCTCTTCTCATGAAGATTCAGCACCCCACCTGGTCAAACCCAGAACCTCAGGTCTGCCAGGCTCAGTAAATACTGTGGTCTTACAACAACAGCAGGGAATGTCTTCATCTCTTCCAAGCAAAATAGGAGTCAATTTGGCTAATCATCATATTTGAAGTGAAATTGAAAATCAGGCAAGAATTAAAGACAACTGCTGTACGACTGCCAACACAGTCATACAATATGGGACAGATAGAGAAGACAGAGTCTGTAAATCACTACAGAGAATTCCTAACATTAAATGTTTGGATGCTGGGTAAAGAACACTCTTAAGTGAAAAGATATTTTTCCTCCCTTGAAGCGATGAAGAAAAGGCCAGAACAAAGCATTGCAGTGAACTAGGATGCACAAGAACTGCAGGAGATACATTAAATATAGAAATCTAACCCATGCTAAAACTTTTATGCCGAACTTTCCAGTAAAAATATAAAGTAGTTGTTCTGCCTTTACATATTAAGGCTGTACAGACCTGCAGTTGGCATTGCTGACTATGGAATTATTCAGATCCTGAAGAGTTCTCTAAATCCTGGAGACTGATGGGATAATTTATGAAGTCAGCCATTAAGCTGTCACAAGTTTTGATTTTTAGACGCTCAAAAGCCCAACATTCATACCCAATCAAGAAATCTGCACAAGGCAAACCTAAATAAATAATAATAAATCATTCCAATGATTTTGGAGCAGTGAAGAGCTTGTGGATTCAGTTTCTGTACAGCACAGCATTCCAAGTTGTATAAATATCATGGCAACCATTCCACTGGCCAGCAAACAAGGGATTTGCATTACTAACTTGGGCAAAGCAGACTTCAATTAAAACAAGTACAGTACACACAAGATCAGGTTGCTGCTTGCAAGCAAGCTGAGGATGCAGCAAGAAGGAAGGCCGGGCTGTTCAAGGAGAGACCAGTGCACTTAGACCCAAGAGTGGCTGTGAAGAGGTGATGTGAGCTTGGAGTCATACAGAAGCACACACAGATTTTTCTGCAGCTTGTCAAGAAATTAATCTTCTGTTTTATGAAGTAAATGAACAAAATAATGGCACTGGACTCCTGCTTTAAGATTCACCAAGCTTCTCCTGTTAAAGCACACACTGCCAACAGATCCAATGCCCATTTCCATTGCTAAACTGAGATACATTCCAGAACTTGTTCTTTAAGAGTTCCTCTGGTGATGTGATGCCAGGTAGCACAGAGATTTGAGAGAACAAAGCATTAACTGTGTCTCACTTGAGATCTAGAGAATGCATGAGGTGCAAGTGAGGGGAGGAGTAGAGAGTAGCAGTCACATGAGACCACAAGCTCTCATCCCCATAAACAAATCATGACCTATTCTGAATCCGAGAGGGGCCTTATCCATGAAGGCCACTAATGGCCAATACCCAAGGCAGAGGTTAAGCCTCAAGGCAGCCTTAACTTCACAGGCACTGAATAAAACATGGGGCAGGGAGGCAGAAACCCTGGGCAATGAGGACTAAAGAATGTCCTCCTGATTCAAATGCACGGCAGCTGGCTCATTTGAATAAAAAAACATAGTAAAGGGAAATATTTATTTATTAAACACCTTACCAGATGATATTTATAACCTGATTATGACCTATGTAGGTTTAGCAGAAATAGACTATAAGCATATTTCAGAAGAACAAGAAGCTTTTAAATAAAGAGAAAAATCCAAATACTGAGAAAGAACAGCCACAAAGCAAAAAAAGATTAATTCCCATCTATTACTTCAAACCAATTACCAATTACTACAGTTATGACTTTGTAAGCACCAAATTTTTTAAAAAGCTCCTTAAGTATACTTACAGTACTTATCTGAATGCTGAAGTGTGGTATTGCAAGAGGCCTTTCTACGTTATGTAGATCCTAAGCCTTCCACTAAGTTGGGAAATGAGTCTTAACTTTTTCTGCCACTAAGAGGGAAACATTAGGAGCTCAAAAGGTTTGGAAATTCTCACGGGCTCCCTACTGTCCCGTCCCACAGCTGAGATGCTCTGCAGAGAGCAGCAAACTTTGTGGATCAAAGCATCCCACTACAAGTGGGATTGAGTTCACTAGGCATTGTCAAGGGCATTAAACCCAGAGCTGGATGCACCATGCCTACAGAGATTTTCCCTGTGGCTGCTTTGGGCCCTAACTAGTTCATCTCACATCCAACTGTGATACCCAACACGCCCACCCGTGTGAGCCTCCAAAGAACAGCTCCACACACTTTTCACAGACCTACAGTCAGTAGCACACACACTGCACAATTCTTTAACACAAATGTCTTTGTTAGGCCTCAATGGCTGCAAGTTCCCTACACAAATGCTTTTTGACAGGGGATTTTTTTTCTCCACTCCACATGCTGAAAATGGCACTTCTCAGTAAAAAGGAATCTCACAGCTTCTCTTCCAACACATTTAAAAAGAAAAAAAAAGAAATCTCAATAGAGCTGTGGAAATAAAGTTTAGCGTGCTGAAGTATTTTCTGGTTTTGAGAAATCTGGATTTTACTCTAATATTCCGTCAAATAGTGTCCTACCATAAGAAGAAAGCATTTGACAATCTTCCTTTTTTGTGTTTTAAAAAATATATTTTAATTACAGAAACTGGTGGACAAGCTTGGCTTCTGCATCACAGACATTTTAATCAATACTGGCCTGAGCACTTTAGAAAGAAAACATTAGAGCTGAAAAGTATAAGCCTATTAAAGAAAAAAAATGGCTGCAAGACTACCAAAACAGCAGGGAAGTCTTGTAATGTGCCAAGAACCTGATGAAGCAAAATTACATTGTATGAGAGAAAAGGGGAACAGGTACTCAGTTGTTAAGTGATGAATTCTCTCCCCTTTTTATAAAGCCCTGTGATATTACCCACCCTCCTGAGAGATCAAGAAATGTATACTTTACAGAAGTAAGTTCCTGTAAGACATCTTGTGTCTCAAACATAACTCTAAGAAGTCTTCTCACTAGCTATAGGACTCTTCATTCACTGCTAAGAAGTATTAAATTAAGATTACTCACAAAAAAACAACATTAGAGAAAAGTGCAGAAGAAGCAAGAAGCACTTTCTGAAGGTCTTAAAGGAAATTATATAATGTTAACATGTGAACAAGTGTTTGGCTCTATTGGAAGATCTCCCTGTCATGAACTATGTTTTTCTCTGAACATCTGGCAGAACAGTATCTTAAAAAGCAACGAAATCCAGCTGCACACAGGAGCACCCTGCACTCTCCTCACCTGTGAATATTGCAATAATTATTTCTCAAATGTTATCTTCAAGCTCTCAGTCCTCTGTTCCGCTCACCCTCATATGCAGATACCACAAGATACACATGGTACTGTCATCAGTATTGTGCTCTCATTGATGCCTCTATGGGTGCACCTAGCTCCTTGTCTTGGGTGACAGTAAAAAATCCAAAGCTAAATGCTAGCATGGTCTCAACTTTATTTGGATTTTATTTGGCAGGATTTCTTGCCAAATACTGAGTTTTTCAAGCTTGCCCAGAGGGTGAAATTCCCAGCACAGTACATAAATTATCTTCCTGTCAGAAGACACAATCCACAGGAATCTCCTATATACGGCAGGAACCAAGTGTAAGCAGAAAACTCCCTTGATTCTTTTCAAAGGCATTTTGAGCAGATCTTGCAGACATACACATTCCACCACCAAAACAAAAAACTAAAGTCAGAAATACAAGTCTTAAAAAATCGGTTAGAAATCCATCAAAATATCTGGAACTTACCACACATTATTCCCAAAGCTGTGCTAAATACTGCCATATAACCAAAGTAAAATGATGTTTGAAACAAGCCATACATCCTGAAAAAGAAAGACAGAAAATTACACTAGGTGTTTTCCCCGTTTTTTATCAATAGAGCATATTTGGCAATACAGTTTGAGAGTCAAGAAAGAAAACTATCACTTACTTTGTCTTGAAAAAGTAGTAGTAAAAGGAGTACATGTAAACATAAATCGCAGTTGATGCCGCAGAAAGAAAGCTTGTCCATTGCCTGAAAGTAAACACGTGTGTCCATCATACAACTAGGCAAAAGGCTTCCCAAGAAGATGCTCAATGCACTTGGAAAAGACCCATCTAGACTGAAGAAACACTGCTTTTCTACAAAAGTCTCACAATCAGGTTAACAATGAAAATAATGCAACACTTACCACCTGTAATCCTCTGCGTTTAGCAGGAAATACGTACAAACGATGGTCACACAAACTGTCACAATGCAGAGGATGACCAGAACCAGCATCATAAAGCCATAAACATAGTAGATCTTGTAAGCCCAGAATGAAGTAAAAATGAAATACCTGAAAAGAGAAAACAAAACATGCAGATGATATTGTAATTTCACCTTAATTCTAATTTTTAATCAAACTGGGAAACAGCTGACGTACTCACATTTCAATAAAAATTGATCCAAAAGGGAGGATTCCACCTAGGCAAACAATAACAGCTGGTTCCATGAACCTGAAAGATATGAGGATTAGTTTAGGGATAACTGAAATCTTCATTTGTAAACATACTAAGATCAGATAATTAATATAGCACAGAATATTGTTTAAAAGGCATGTAACAAAAACATTTCTGTCTCACACCAGCAGATTAGAAAGATTCCCTCAAAAATGTCACATATATGGATAAAACAAGAAGTTACTCTTGGAGAAAGATGAAACAAAACATGAGGCTCATGCCATCACCTACAGGTATCAGGTTGAGTCTTCTAACCAGCCTTAAGGCCACAGAAAGAATCTTTCTTGACAAAAAGGGGCTAAGCAATCAAGACCCATGACATCCACTAGCCCTCAACGAAGGCAGTGAAAACACAGCACTGTTGATGGTTACAAATACAGCAAAAAGTGCAAGGAAAATTTCACAAAATAATGGCTACATAAATAAGAGCCAGCGTTCATTTTTAAAGCTATACCAAGTCATGAACATATAGCTAAAAATGAATATCTAGCTAACTGTAGAAGACACTGTCACCAAAAGGTGACAGTGTAGTCACTGTAGTACTTGCAATGGTGCTGAATCCAGCTAGTAATCAGTGATTTAATTTGCAGCTTCTTTTATTATTTATATGGAGACTTGTCTAAGTTGATGGTGTGTTACTTCATCATCGTCAAGAGAAATATCTTTAACTGTCATGCTGATCCACAAAAATCCATCAGATGCCCAAGATACAGTTCATAATATAAATTAAATTCTAACATCTGAGCTGCACAACCCACCACTAACAAGAGACTAAGTGTGCTGCACTTTTTGGACGTTACAGGCTTACATGTTTCAGTGCCTCTTTCACTTTGTCTGTTCCATTCCTCTGAACAGGAAAAGCAAGAAAAGTCTATTAAAAAAATCCTCTGAGGATATTTTAATTTCCGTAGCTTGCTGCTTTCACTTCAGAATTAAATTAATAGGAAAAAGTGATTGCATTCATAATTTTCAAAAAAACCTAAGTATACTTTTTGAGACTAGGCACCACTTAACATTTACTTCAAAAATTATAAAGGCTTCCTCACAGTTCAAACCATATACCTGTAATATTTTAGGCTCTGTGCCATCAACAAAAGTACAGAATTAGGAACAGCACTGCACGCTTCTCCCCACCATAACCCTGCAAATATGTCTCAGCTTGTGTAAGGAGATCATTAATCAGAACAGTTCTGCCTTCAAGGCAGAATGCCCTGTAAAAGGCATTAACTGAAGAGGAGAGGTTTTAGTGTCAATATATCTACACAAGAACTGAGTTGACACCACCCCCTTTACACAGGCACTAAAGAGCATTTCAGGCAAAATGTGAATCAGTGATCCAGGAGTGTAAAATCTGCTATAACTATTAACCGTGGTGTTTTAATTCAAAAGAAAAATCACATTAAGAAAATGTCAGTTGAGCGGTTCTAGGCACAACTCAATTTAAATTAAAAGGAGTTATTCCATTAAAGCTGAACACCAGGAAAGCCATTTTAAATGTATTGGAGTGAATACTTCTAGTTAACATTTATGCTTGTCTTTACCATTTCTTCTCTGGTATAGGACGAGGCACTGCATTGACACGACATGGAAAATTAGGCTGTCCTGACAGATTTCGGCCAAGAATAGTCCCAACAAGGTTCAGTGGAAGGATGACAAAGAAACAAATGCAGCACACTGCCACCTGCAAGCAAAAAATTACAGTTGCAATTAAAAAAAAGGTCTAAGACAACAGTAGAAGATAATCAACCAGTATTAGTCCTTAGTAGTTATTGCTGTAGAATCATACTCCTACTTATGAAGCATTAGTCAACATGTATTTTATCAAATAGAAGCATTTTTTCCCTGAGAAACTTTCTAATAAACATTATTAAGTATATTTTCATCCATCAGTTGAGAGAACAGAACCATTAGAGATTGCTTTACTGTTTCCACCTAATCTTTACTGTCAATACACTCCACAAGAAATAAAAGGAAATCTTCATGGTACTTCATAACAGAAAGTGTTGTCAGCATCTTTTACAGTTTTGCAGAGAGTACTATCTCTGGGAATTAACATTGAGCACTTAGGTAGTTCCACACAAAATTACAACTGTTGGGTGCAGAATATTTAATCCAATAAAAAAGAAAAAATCCAAGCCAACCAACCCAAAAAGAATCACAAAACCATGTAAGAATGCTACCAAACTTGATTCAATTCTGGGTTCAATTTTTTGCACCAATCAGGCAATTAAGAACACAGACTGACAAAGAAACCAGTGATCACTGGTGTGCAAGGATACACAATTTAGAAGCACAATGACCCTAGTTACATATAGAAATAAAGTTTATGCACAATACAGGAAAGGTCAAGCCAATGCTCCAGCTCTTTCCAATGGAACAGCCTCTCTAAAAATTCACCATGGATCTTTTTATGCCACTATACTTAGGTAGCTCCATTTTTCCTATTCCTTAAAGGCAATATAATTTAACTCCCAAAACCAGGAAAATTTCAAGTGTTAAGCAAGACACTCTCTACTCATAATTCTTTAGCACAAAAAGAAATAGCATTAGACAATTTGGTAACTTTTTGATATTGATAACTAAAGACAGAACAGTTGCCCATAATGCAATCACCACAGTACTGAATACTGACCCTGTGACCTTTTCTATGCAAACATATGAAAATTCTGCCTTTTAATGGCTTTGTTGCCTGAGGCTCTGTGTACACCCTGGTGCCTCCTGAGCAAAGGAGCTACATTTGTCTTCACTCCAGCAGAATGTGAACTCCATGGCAGCAGATTAATGCAAAACAACAGAGAGCAGAACACTGACTTGCTTAAGAACCAGTTACTCTGAGGATAAATAAAAGCTGCTCATGTATGTTGTATCTACGAAATCTACAGCAAGCAGCTGAAAAGAAAGAATGAGATTAGTTCAATACAAACTTAGCATTAGGTGAATCACACTAATTTAAGGCAACAATTGACTAAAGTCAGTAGGTTATTCTTCTATTATTGGCTAGCTTAGGCCAGATGTGAAGGGAAAACATTGCCTGGGGTTGGATGGAGCAAACCTTCATGCTTCACAGGAAGGGTATATCAGACTGGTGGGTCAACAAGCAGAAGCACTTTCCAGACTGCTCTGTATATTTTTGAGGAGAGGTTATTAAAGAATTACTTCATGAGCCACTAAAATATGAGGCGTCACTGGTAAATAAAGAGTCACTAAGTTGTACTTATACTTGAAGTATAAATAATATAATAACAATAAAGCAGTCTTTACACAATTAACTTGGCATCTCCCATTTATCTTCTTTCATTACTCAAAAAACACAAGTAAGCAAGCATAATGTTTCAGATAGGACACTGAGGTTGCCCAGGAATAAATTTCAGGAGAAGCATACAACTCACTCAACGGATACAGGTTCTGCCCTTGAAAACTGGTCGGTCTAAATAAATGAGTAGATGAAAAATTTCAAAGAAAAATGTCAAAAAGTATCAGAAACATCAAAGAACATCATCTTGAGTGCTATTAAAATCCTCACCAAGAAGTCCCAGCTTGTTTAAGATGCAGTGGGTAGAAGAGATGTTCAAGAATTAAAGCTTGTATAGGATCCAAAGTATTTCTGAGCTGAACATATTGAAACCACTTCCATTTTCAAGAAGAGTGTGCTCTGCTCCTGCAGCAAGGCCCTCCAGATGTGTTGGGTGGTCCACTGAGCTCTGTGGTGTTTTTCTGGCAGGTAGGTTCCACACCTGGCTGAGGCAGGACGCTCAGATCCAGGCAGCATGAAAGGACATTTATGCTACTCATGCAGCCACAGCTGTCTTTTATAGTGCAGGCTTTAAGATGAGTGTAGCTGAATTTCTTGACTTAAAAATTTCACCTGACTGGGGACAGTGGTAGAAAGAGAATCCACTGCTTTACTGCATAAAGAAACTGCCCAGGAACAGCCTTGGGCTCTAAGCTCACCTGGAACAACACTTATCATCTTGTATTTGTCCATCTTGCAAAATGTGCCTATTTAACAGAATCCACACAGAAAGATTATAACCTTGGACAAGGAACTAAGCAAGGAATATCCAGGCCTACCTACTGATTAGCTGGAAAACTCCTGGATGAAACAAGGCTGTCAGTAGCATTTCATTCTAGTGATACTCTCTGCAGAGCTGAATGGCTTCAAATCAGGTGGGAAGGGAAAGGGCTCAACTTGATCCAGCAGGTCTTGGCTCTTGTGTTATCCAGAAAACTGACTCAGCAGTAGCTTTGAAATCTAAAATGTTCGTCTGCGTAAAACAAGCTGAGACAGACCAAGGTTCCTTGGATAATGACTTCAGTAAGTACAGTCAAGCCATCCCCAGTACACCTGTAACTGGCATCCATCAGAAAATCTGAATGCTTGTGGTTTCATTATCAGATCAAAGTATGACTGATAATGGTGTAACATCTTACATTCTATTATCCATTAGGCTGAAAAATTAACTGATTTCAAACAGAACAGCCAGCATCTTCAGTGATACCTAGCAGCAGCATAGGATAATGTCAACATTTTGTTAAACAGTGAGATGTCACCTGTCTTAATGCTATGCAGTATTCTGAGGACACCTGAAAGTGAAGTACATTTTTTTTGTTTTATCCTGGAGCCATTTCAGGAGTCTAAAAATTACCTGAGCTAATTCTGGAGTACAAAGGAGACACAATTGAGCAAACAAGGATGAACTATAGCACAGGCTCAGGAATGCCTCCTACTCCCACAACCTGGCTCTGATAAGCTGCCCAAAATGAAGAAGATGTGCATGTTCTTTCTACTGAGATAAGACCACTCTAGTGACAGTAACTTTCTGGTCTTGCTAAGATGACCAACAAAACCTGTACCGGTTGTATACACATGTTGAACTCAGCAGCATCTTCTTTCTTGCTCTCCACTCATTGTCTGACTCACAGGCAGTCTACCTGCTCAGATTGATGACTGGTAAAACAACTGTCTTCACTGTTGGCAATAATAAGCGTTCTCTGGATGTGAGAGATGACTGGAGATAGCTGCTGCTTTTCAGGCATGTTCCTCTTAATTACAGGTCTGAGGTAAAATCAGTGCCCCTCCTCTCAAACTAACCGGGTAGCGCCCGTAGCTGCAGATGACAAGGACAGTGTTTGCAGGCTGGGCAATATCCAAACCTACAGAGTCTAAATCCCAACTGAAGCAACCACAGGGTACTGGGGGAACAAGTGTCTTAAAGATGAAGTTACAACGTTTCTGCCTAAAATGTTTCCAAGAGTAGGAATACAATGGGAAAAGCAGTTCAGGCACTTAATGGCCTCCACTTCACCATCACAACTGGAATGGAGAAATGAAGGCAAGAATCAGCACAGGTACCTGCTGTACCCTCCTGCCAAAGACACTGACAACACACAAAAAATCCGATCCCAGTAGCAGTAGTTGTGTGACAGGCAGAGATAAGAAAGTTACATCTTTATGAGCGTTTTAGGAGTTATTACTGCAATATCAGCCATGAGAAATTCAGAGAACCATTTTAACTGCTACTTCATAAAACACCAATTATGCAAAGAGGCAAATACATTACATCTTCAAACCTGTTTTTTCATCAAGTAAACAAGCAGAGGTTCTCTATAATCCATGCTACCCAAAACAAATTACATGAGTTTTTATACCAAGCCAGTACATTAAAAAATACTTATTTTATTTTGACTGTTGCAATTTTGTTGTACAAGATATCTTATTTATACACTAGCAGCCAATTTAGTTTGCTACTAAAGAAGAGACTGTCAACCTCACCAAGCCTGCATTCTTTCTAACTCCTTTTTTGTTTTGTTTTGATGGGCAATGAATATTCTACTGCCCTTGACTGAATGTGCAGAATTCAGTTTTCCATATTTGAAAGGAAACATTGTCAAGAGGGATATAATTTATTTCCTAGTGCCATGTGTTTCATATTTTCTGACAACTGTAGATTAAACTTCTTTCAAAGGTGATAATTAAAATTTTTATGAGCATATCTAATATTAAACAGCTACTGGCAGGCTATGGTGCCAAGTCTGCTTAATGCACAGGGAAGAAAAGCAATAAAAATTAACTGTCAAAGCAGCAGCAGCTTGATCTTCCCTGTCAGCTACCAAAATGCACTCTTAGTCATGAGACTCCCTCCCATAGAGAGGTTACTAAATTTGTATAACGCAACAGTTTTCTGCACATTGTCCAAATATTACAAGAAAAAGAATAGAATGCTCCAAAATAAAGTGTTATTAGTTTTATTACAACTAAGTTGTCAATCTAGAGTGTTGCTTTGGGTAATAATTTGAACTGTTGAAAATGTAGGCAAAAGAATTAAGCTGTGTCTATTTTTAGCAAAATGAAGGGGTTTGACCAAGGGTTGCACAGTCACTTTCAAGCAACTTGAGGAAGCACCCTGCTGAATGTATGTAATAGGATTTTTTCCCTATTTTAGCCAGGTGTATTTCTTTATCAGGCTCAAGACATGAAAATCGTTGGCGCTACCAGGTCCTCTTTTTTTAGTGGCATTCAATACTCGTATCAACTCAAAGCTGTCAGGGAAAGCTGCAGCTTGGATTAAGCTATCTGTTGGAGAAAACACTTTTTTCTTTTCAAAACAAGGTACAAAAGATGCAAATAATAGGGTCTCAGCCCCAAGAGAAATACAGTGTGCTTAATTTTATTTAATTAAATCATTAAAAATGCACACTGGAAACCTTAGCCACAAAGGAACCTACTGCTCAAACAAAACAAAAATGATAAATTTTAAAACAGTTAATAGAAGCTGCATAGATTTTGCAGTCAGAATATTACATTAGTCATAGTAGCCTTAATGGAAATCTTTAAATTATGCATCACTCACAGAACAACGTAAGCAGTCACAACTTATGAAATGCCAGAATTAAAATGGTCCCTTCAAATTCAATCATGCTGTACTCTGTAGAAATTCTGCATTAGTTAGTATTTCTGCACCGAACTAGTACCATACTCCTCAAACATATTGTACAGAAGTCACTTCATATACAATTATTTAAAATTCTTCTTAAATCTTCCATGCTCCACTTTTTACATATAACTCAAACACAAAAAATATAAAGATGATAGTTAAATACACCAGAAAGACTGATAAACATAAAGTAAATCAAGATGTATAACAACTTCAGAACTCAATGTTCACCAGTAAGAGGACATAATAAACAAATTACAGCGAAACATCAAATTTGGACTCCAAAGGCATGAATAATTGAACAGTACCCATTGCATTTCTAGAAAGGTGAAGGGATAAGTGAAAAAAGCAGAGATTTTGTATCTCCTTCCTATGGTCTGGGAGTTAAAAGCTTCAATGCATTAAGTTTTAAAAAGGTCTCATATTTGAATAAAATCTGTCACATTCTTGATATCATTCTGTAGGGAAGGGCAGCTGAAAGCTACCCCAAGGAAGAGATTAAACCTTTGTTCACCCTCATGGCTTATTTCACTGCAGAAGGTTTGTCATTCCATAGGTAAGACAGCTTGCAAGTGTATCTAAAAGGGCTAAGGGCAGAGTCCCAAGAGTGAAGAATGATTTCACAGACAAGCTTTGCATCTTCCCAGGCCCTGCCACATCTTCAAGGAGATCCCAGACACCAGGAATGAGTTATACAAGGTGAATGAAGTTTTGAAGTTCAAAACAGACTACAGTGAGATGCATGAAGGTCCTGAAGAGCCCAATCAATGTGAGGACTTAAGACAAAGTGCAGAAAATCAGATACCAGCTGGTGAAAGATGCAGCAATTGGGTGTTAGTTTGGATGTCCTGGATTTGATTCTGTCAGCTGCCCTTGCCTAAATTCCATAGGAAAATCCCTCTGGAGGGAAGAATTAAGTCACAGAGACTACTTAGATACTTCCCTGGGAAGTGGTAATGCAAAACTGGCAAAGTACAGGGTGACATATTTAAGAATAGTCCCTTAGCAACCTTTTAGCTACGGAACTTTTTTCAGCAGCTCAGTTTCTGCTTTTTCCAGATTTACAGCAGTCAAGATGAGGGGGGCAATACTTGCCAGCAATTTAAATCAAGGAGAGTGGTTTCAAGACATGTTAGGGTAAAGGAGGTTATTTCTGTGTTCTAATACATTTAGGTGGCAGAGGTTTTATTTCCCCAAGGAAGACGCAAATTTGCATTAGACAATTCTGGAAGCTTCTTTACATTGACAACAGAGGTGGAAAGGCACAAAGGGATCTCATCCATAAAGCCAGAGGGCTTCCTCGGGACTTCAACCTGAAGCATAACACCATAATTGCAAACAATTTCCATTTCCTTCTACAAAGCAGCTTGTTGATTTGAAGTCATTAGAGCGTTGCTCATTCTGATGAAGTTTCTGATTCATAACCTGCTTGCCTGCTAACTCCACTTAAGTTTTACTGCTACAGTCACAATGATTCAAACGCTTTCATAAAACCTTGCAAACATTAAAATCACTGTGTATAGAGTCCTAACATCCTGATGAAGTGAACCCTGAAGATTTATATATCCATTTGCTTTTCCATGCACGTGCCCATGGTCTTAAAATACAAATCAGTTGAACAAATTCACAAGACAAACTTCAGCACACGTGGAATCTCCTTCCCTCAGCATTTCTGGCCTCCAAATGAGAATACGAGTGAGAAATGGGATACCATAACTGCTTGTTTAGCAGTAAAACAGAGTCTCTTTGCACATATCAAAGATCAATGCTGTAAACTTTTATGACAGTACTGTATATGGCTGCTAGTGTAGGAAAGAAAAAACAACACCATATTGCTTTGGGACACTGACCAACTAACATAAACATTCTCCAAAATAGAATTTTCATCTAATTTCTCAAAGAAGAAAACCAGAAAAAATAAGTGAAGAGTTTATAAACAAGTTCAGCTTTACATTACCTTCAGTGGTTCTATAAAAATGAATTCAATGTAAAAAGCTACTATTTAGGCATGCCTTGAAAATACTGTTAATAAGGAGGTGACTAGAATCAGCAATGTACAGAGTGACTCCTCCATCAGCAAAAAATTACTGAAAGTCTTTGCCTGAAATTGTATCTCTTCTTTTTACCATTTATAATCTCTATCACATTGATTCATTAACAATGTGATCTTTAGAAGTATTTTTAGTCACATACTGAATTCCAAACACAAATCTAAATTATACAATACATAAGACAGAAACTTCTGATACTAAGCTTCATTTTGTGGTAGATTTAAACTAAGAAGAAATCCAAGGCTACTTGAATGTCTCTGAGTTATTTGAAAAATCTAACATATTACAAAAACTAATATTCAAAGAAGAAATCTATAAAAAATGTTACCAAGATTTGCTCCAGATATTACTGAAAAGAAAACAAGACTTCCTGTACTAAGATATTCTTTTACGTTAAAAAGTGCTACTACACAAAATTAGAAAAAGCAATTTTATGGTGCATATTTTTAAAAAACATTTGCTTTAAAACACTAACCCTTACAAGCTCAAACAGAAATTCTGCCCAAGTGGCAAGTGATTATTTCCTACATTTTATTCACAGGATTATTTGAGGTTGCTTGAAAGGGGCCAACATAAAATATTGACAAAGGAAATAAAGTCATCATGACTAAATGGAAAAGTACTACAACAAGTATAGTTTTTCAATAGATAGGGTAAATATACACACACAAGATCATAACTGGACAGTAAATAACACTGAACAAAGTGAAAAGAGTGAATCATTTTTGTAAAGACAGATCTGCTCAGAATGTCTTATCCCATATTGTTGCCTGATCCTTTTTGTTTTCTTGATTGCAATGACTTAGAAGTATCTCTCACTTGGAATCCCTTTGTATTTCATTTTATATTATAAACAGTTTGCACTGGCCATCCAGACAGAAATTCAAGTTGCTAACTTTCCACATTGTTAAAACACTAAGCTGAATAAAAAGCAGAAGTGTCACTTTAAGCAGAGATGAGTGTTTTTGGCATCCAGCAGCTGCTGCTATTGTGATTCAAATTAATTGTACTTGGAGCATCCCAACCTCCTCCCATGATAAATTTCTAATTAGCTGAAGCTATAACTCACAAATGTACTTAGATTAAAAAAATAAATTTTTTCTCTGTGTGGAGTTTAAATTCTTCAAGGAAACAACTCACCATGGTTGCAAAGGGTATAGCTCTTGAAGCATGGTAATAGATGGCAATGAAGTTGATGAAGAAGGCAGTCCCACACACCATTGCTGGAATGAGGAAGGCTCCGATGAACATCTGCTTTATCCATCGCCTTCCTGTAAGAAGGGACATTTCAATGGCACTGCTAAGATAAGACTGGCTTTTCTTTTTGTTTTTTTATTTATTTATTAGCAAGCACTCCAGAATTTACATGTTTGACTTCTCCCACAAAAAGGTGAAAGAAATAAGTAACAACATACTACATCAACACAACAGCTACGAGCAAACTAAGTTTCATCTGACTCTGGTAGCTCACAAAATGCAGCACATTAATCAGTTTAGTAGGCCAGGTGAAAAGACAAGGAAAGGGATACAGCATGAGAACATTTCAGCTGAAGAACAACATATACTGCCTAAGCTGGCCAAAGAACCTGGGGAGTGAAGCCTAAGGGTGCATGTAGCTGCAGATGAGAAGAGACAGAGACAGCAGAGCTGGCCCTGTGCAGAACCTGTGCCACTCTGAGAGCACAGCACATCCCAGCACTGCTCCCAGGACAGCTCAGCACCACAGCTGCCTCCAGGCAGCACTGCTCTGGGCTGGCTTGATCCAACCAAGCTGGTTACACATGCAGGAGGCATGAAGGAAATGGCTATCCCTGGTACAAAGCAAAATGCAACAGAATTTAACATACAGGGAAACTGGACATCTTCAACAGCACAAAAGGTAGAAAGAAAGTGATTCTAAAACCCCAAGCATCAAGGGAACAGAACACTTGTTAGCAGTTATTACTAAGTTTAGAGCTCCCTGAGGAGTTCCAAGAAATCCTTCTGGGCAATATCTTAAAAATTTCTCCTATCTGTATTCCTTGTACATTTTATGCTCTTAAATACTGTCTATATTTTTATACACCATGATATTAATATGCAATAAGTAAAAGCAATTTTAAAAAGCATATTTTTTCAAGACAATCATATGCATTTTCACCATGAGCCAACATAATGAGCATTTCATGGTTTGATACGTGTTGATCTGTAAAAAAAACACTTATCTGGCTCAATTACAGAGCACAATACATTACAGCACAGCAACTCTTTGCTAACTAGATCTGGTTTTGTACACATTGCTAGGTTATAAACAAGCCAGATGAAAATAAACTTCCAACCTCCAAACTCAAAGTACAGTTGAGATTGAACACTAACAGGTATATCATGCTAAAAAGATACAAATTTTCTTTTGCACACTTACCAGAATTATTTTTTCTAAGCACTCTAGAAGATAATAGATATTGATTATTCTTTTCTTGCAGCATAGGGAATGGATGAAGTTAGTGCACTGCAAGAATCTAACTGGTCATAACTCAGAGGCATAGTGGGGAAGCATTTGAAGACAGCCTGTTCAAATCTTCTGTCAATTTTATTTGGCTTCTGCTCTCAACTGATGCTCATTTTGATTTGCTAAGTATAAAGTAGAGCATATACTGGAAAGTAGAACAACTTTCTTTAAAAGATGATATAAACAGTTTTCCCCATCCGCAATTAATGGTCTAGTTAAATAATCTATACTCGTCTTTTTTGTGCTAGCCTAACATAACCCCCTAGTACATACAGAAGAGGACCATGTAGGAGTCATCTGGAGAAGATGACATGAACTGTTTAACATGTTCACAAAAGGGAAAGGCTATTATACTCTGTGGATGAGCCAAAAATTATATACAAGAGTATAACAGGCAATTTGGAAGTCACAACTGTTAAAAGTTCTTTAGCTCTTTTAAATTAACCTAAGAGTTCAGTTACCTTTTAAGAAAGCATAGCCAATACTGACTGAGCAGGTAATATGTAAGTTAAATATACTCAAAATATTTTTATTAAGAATTGAATGGATTCCATCTAACTCCATGAGGACTCTTCTACATTGGTGCAAATCAGAAAATAAAAACTTCTCCATTTAACAAAGCAATGAAAATGCTGAAACATGAAAACAATTTACCTCCTTGTCTAGCATAAAGGCTTCCTCCAAAATATCCATTCACTGGTGATGTTGCAGCATAAACAAATATAGCTGTACTAAGCATTGATCCTCTCCTACAAGAAGGGATGTTTTTGGTAAATGAAATACAAAACTAAACATGATCAGAGCAAAAAAACCCCCTGTACTTTTAGCAAAAGCAGTTATTTAATATTTTTTATGTAATACAAATATTTAGAAGTGCTTAAACTGTAAAATCTGCATAAGAATGAAAACTGTTTGTATACAAAGCTTTGGGCAAGTCTAATTCACTGTGGGAAAGAGAGTTTTGACATACTACATTATTTTCTAATGTGCATTTATTTTAACTGGAGCAGACAATCTCACCTCTGATAAATACACTCTGACATTTGGATGTGTATACTTTGTGCATAAATAACTATTTACATTACATACATTAAGTGAGAGATTCAACTGTAGATAAAATGTCAAAAGGCCAGCATTAACAAAATATACGAAGATTGTGAATAATGTTTCTGCCATCCCCCAGAAATTAACTTTTAAGATCGAAAGTGTTCATCTGGCAGAAAATTAGATTTAGAAACTATAAATAGTATAATGAAGCCACAAATCAGCATTAAGTAGTGCAATCAGAAGAGCCTAGTAATTTTTAAATGTCAACCCATTAAACGTTGGACTACTAATTTTGGCATAATTTTTTCTGAAATTTTACAAGCAAAGCTAATAATTTTAAATCGAAGAAGCCATTTCCAAATACATTTTAAAAAATCAGATCTAAGAATAGGAAGATATAAATGTTATTCATTAATAAAATTTTTTCTCCACAGCTATTCTTCAACAGCAAATAGCAGTAGCTTTTCAGCTGACTTACAACACTTTCTTCAAATTAGTTACTCTGAGAGATTCTAGTTATTGCCACTTTGGTTTGGGGGGAACCATTCCTGGATGCCTGCTGTACTCAAAGAAGCAACCTTCAGCACTTAAGCTTCCATGACTGCACAACCAAAGCAAATATACCTGCTGCTCACACACACTGAAGGACTGTTTTGCCAACATTTGTTTTCTAAAACCTTCTCGTAACTTACGACAATTTAAAAACACATGCAAAACCCCCAAGAGCAGGCACAGCCTGAAATGGCACTGCCACTGTGTAAATCCAGGCCACCAGTGCTATTTTCCTAAACATAAGAATTGTCTGTGACACAATTGTTGCAATTGTGGTTAACTGTTCCACTCCACACCCAGAATTAAATTCACTTTGAGAGTGATAGAAAGGCCTATTTCAAGAAAAGACTAAGTGCACGTATCTTTTACAAAAATACTGTTCTGATACATTTTACAACTGACATGACTAACTTACAGCTTCCCTACAGGGCACATGCATTCAGAAATGGTTTCATCTTGTCCTCTGAAGGGCTGACATGCTGCACAGTTTAAAGTGTGCATGTATGCCTGTCTAGAAATATAACCATGAGGCACAAGGAGGGGAATAACACCCTATGAAAAATGAAAATATGCCAAGATTCTGGTACTACAGAGTGGCTTTTTAAACACACCATTAAAAGGCCACTAAATTGAAAAGCAAGAGTTCTCTCTAGTGGCACATTAGCGGTATTACAACTTGATTGTTAAAATCAAGTTTCAGGTGATAATCACAGATCAAAGTTTAGTCACTGCTTAAAACAAATCACTTGTAAAAAACCCAAAAAAACCCAAAACACAAGCCAATAGTTCCCTCCAACACGCAAATGCAATCACTACAGAAACAGATGAAGTCCACCCAGTAACCCAAAAATCTCAATCAAAGTAAGAGGTAAAGAAAGAAAACAGGTGGACTCTACAAGTAGTGTGTTAAATTCAAGTTTGAGTATTATTTCTTTTTTTAAACAGATTTTTTCCAGTCAGGACCACAGACCACTTATATCTGGGGATTTTACATCAACACAGGCTGAGCACTATGTGTTCAAAAGAACTCAGGGAATTACATTTTCATTCCCAAGCAGACTTGTCATAAGACTGACTTAATACTGACTTATCAGCAGGAAACAGGACTATTCACATCAGAGCATACTCCTATTTCAGCCTTCACAGGTGGGAAATACCTTCACATGGTGAGAAAATAGGGTCAGAAATTGTATATACTAACATCTTGTTACTCTGGATGAAACCAGGAGTGAAATATGTGCCTTTGAATACATATATTTCCCATATTACTACAGTGATTCTGCAGAACAACAAACCTGTTAGTTTCCTAACAAACCATTCAAAAAGCAAGCACTAAAAGAGAAAATCAAAGGAAACCGACTAACAGAATAACAGTAGGACAAAGTTTCATTAAAAATTAAAAGAGCACTTCTTAATACTACATCTGATCTACAGATTACAACTAAAGACTCTCAAATACCTTTTTTCAGGCCGTTTAGAACAATAATTTTTGTAATTATTTTGTTCACTTAAACATTTATATATGGAAGACACAGCACAGTTATACTTACTCTGTGTATAAATCTTCTATCATTGCAACAATAATGACTATAAGAGACACAGCAAAAATTTGACAGCCAGAACCAATAAGCGATGAAAATATTAGAGGATGACTGGATGGTCTAAACACATCTCCATGGACCTGCTTCCACCCATACTCATCACCTAGATCTCTGTCCTGGGAACAACAACAACAAGTTTTAAGTCTAGTCATGACAATTAAAGACAAACACACAAGCTACATAAAAACAGAAGGTCTGATTTAATAAAGCAGCTTCAAGTGAAATGTGTCTTCTCTTCTGAACGCATCAAGTCTAAGATAAAAGTTTACATTTCAGATGCTTATGGAAGACAACAACAAATTACTACCTGAATGTAAGACACAATAAAATCTAGCTGAATCCCTCCCTGTCCCAAAAGCCTCTGAGGTGCTTAGGAGTACCTCAGGCTTCCACTACAAAGTCAGAATGGACCTAGTTTATCCTAAGGTTGGATATGAACATTAACACAGTGACTACAGAGGAATTTTTGGATTGCAACCTAGAAGCATGTTATAAAGAAAACCAGTAACACTTTCAAGACACACAAAAGGCATTTTCTGTCCAATTGAAGAAAGCCATTCAGAGCTGCTAACACAATGAATGTACAACAAGAAAACAATAAACCTTAAAAAAAAGTTTTTAAAGTGTGAATGCAGATCTTACCATATCATCCATTTCTTCCTCCTTGCTGTATCTTGCATAATCTTTTCGCAAAGTTCTCATTAATATCATAGACACCAGGCCAACCAGAAAGATCACCATCATAAAAGAATTAAAAATTGAAAACCAGTGAATCTACAAAAAGAAAACACACCCACAAGGTTTAGAACCATAAATGTGCTTCAAATTGTTCCAAGAAAGATAAACTATTGCCTATAAGGGCAGCTTGTCAGCACTAGCTAAGTAACAATAAACCCTATAATAACTAACACTACATTTTTATAAAGTGACACTAAACTGGCCTGTGAAACACCATATATAAACCTTTCTAACAGCCAGCCTTGCTCAGGATGAAGTTATCACAACTTAGTTAAGCAACAGCAAAGTTTGAACAACTGGCTGTGCACACTCCCTTGGTAAGCAAAAGGCAACACCACTCATTGCTGCCTTCCTAGAGAAGAGGTTTAAGTAGCAAAGCCAAAGCAATTATTGCTTTGCACAGGATTAAAATGTACAGCAGCTTTGTTTTTGCTCTCAAAAGCGTATCCTTCTGGTTTTTACTGAGCTCCGAACAGAATGCAAAGTCTCTACTTCCAGAAAGTAGCCCAGCTCAGTACACTACCCTTAAGGAGATTACAAGCACAGATTTAAACAGAACTGATAGTGCCAACAGGTTTAGGCTAATGCTTTTTGCTCTGCATTTACTTCAGAAAGAAGTCTGCCTATGGCCAACTGCACTTATTCAGCTTACACAGTTGTACAGTCATGTCCCTGAAGTTTCATTGCTTCTGGTCACCTGAATGTATTTTCTTGAACTACCCTGCATTTTCTGCAAGCTTGAAGCTTGCCTGCATATTTATTGAAGCACTCTAAAAAAACAGAGCCATCCTGTTTTAGCAGCAACACTACCAATTAAACAACAGTTGGACCTCCCTGTTGTCAACACCTGGAAAATCTGAAAATTCAAAGAGATAGTCCAAAAATTGCATAACATCTGCATTAACAACCATTTGAAAGGGATGTATTGTAAGGCTGTCTTAGAACAATACATACTCTGTGCTGAAAGAAAGATGGGTCAAGATACTTGTCAAATCGGTCTTCAAACTTCACATCTGATTTCTTCCATTTCACCTGAAGAGAGAAATGTTTATATTTGAAAAGCTCCTGACAGTATTTTTAGCTATACTCACACGCAGAAACCCGGAACACATTAAAAATCATCCACTTTAGATGTTTTCCTCAATATGAATGGGGCTTGGCAAAAACCAGTGGAATGAAAGACTGGCATCTACAGGTCATGCACAGAATGAACATCAGCCACCTCGCCCCATGGGTCTGCTCTTGTCCATGCTTATGTTTAAGAACAAGGAAGAACCAGTCTTGCTCTGCCTCAGTGCTCACTCTCTGTGAGCCTAACCAAAGATACAAATATGTAGCTGTCAAACACAACTACCCTTTTTCATGATTATAAAATCTATATTATATATATATGTACACACACACACACACACACACACACACACATATAATTAGGATTAATCTAGACACTTCAATTGCCAATAAATGACTCTGAAACCAACTGGGAAAGTGTGTGTTTATGGACAGACTATCACAGGTAACAGCACATTACTGCTGTCAGTTCTCCACCAGCTGCAGAGAGGACTGCTTTGGGTTTGGAAAATATAATTGCATTAATGAACTATATGGTGCTAACATGGTAGCACAAAGTATTTTTGAGAATTTTTGCAAGACTACATTTAAAAGTTAAAATAAGTTTACCCAAAAATCTTTTTTAAAAATGTGCTAAAAATTATCAGGATTTTTTGTGATACTGAAACAAATGCAGCCCTCTTGTACATATCTATTTTAAAATACATGAGAAGGAAATATCCCTTCCAAAAGCTGTTCTCTTACTGAGTTCAGAAGGAAGCATATAAATGTAGACTGAACACCCAATCACTCACCACAGTCCTGAGACATATTAAAAACCCCAGGATGCCAGCACTACTCACTTTGAGGTTTGATATTAACTGTCCTCAATTCAAATTACAACCTTATTCAGGATTAGTAGCTCAAAATATTAATCACTTTCAAAATTGTTTTAAGCAGATACATTTCTCATTAGAGCATCTGCCATTAAGAAGCACAGCTTAGAACAAATCCATCAGTGACAATCTGTGAATTAAACACCACACATGGGCCAGCCCAGCAATAGCCCAGTGCTGCCAACAGAATTTGGTAGAGAAGTCCTGAGCTTTGTATGCTAAAAAGTATTTTAAGGGTATATCTTATGTTATTTTTCATTACTAGCTGCTGCTCAATGCTGTCCAACTTAAAATTTAGAGCAATTGATCTTTCCAATGCTTGTAGAATTTGAAATAGCAAATTCTGAAATTTCTGCTATCAAATTTGCAGTAAAAATAGGGAAATTAGTGTAAATATAATTCTAAAAAGCACATACAAAACCCAGTTATCTGCACTTCAAACTATACAACTTATTCAGCACAAGAGAAATGTAATTGTGGCAATAATATTCTCTGAAATAAAATCCTATGCTGACATCCACTGCTAATGCATGGAAGAAAAGTAATGTATTAAAAAATGGTTTCACTGTACAAATGTGTTGAATATGACAAGTGAACCATCACCTGATTTAAGTAACATCAACTAAATAAAGAGGAAAACCGAAAAAACGAATCTGCCTCAACCAGCAAGCATTGCTTGTTTATTCATTACATTTTATCATAGCAACTCAGTATCATAGCAGAGAGCTTCAGAAAAAGAAACTTAAAACCTTAATAATCATGTAATATAAATAAGAAATTCCTACTGGAATTGCAAAACAAAGCAAATTTTGATATTAACTGCTAGCAAAGTATGAAAGCTTACAATGGCTTCTTATCCTAGCTAAGAATCCAGTTCAAATCTATGATACAAATGTCAGAAGTCCAAACATGAAGATGTTATGTACCTACTTGCAGGTCCTCTATACTTCCAGTCTCCATCCTTTCAGGGTATCCTCCTTTCCCACTAAAACAATTTTCTGCACATTGTAGAAGCTCCAGTTTATTTGGAGTACTTCAAAAATCATAATTCTACATTTGTTATTAATAAATCTATCAAGGTTTTTCAGCAACAAAACAAAATAATTGAAGGAGTGAAGATGCATCTTCCTCTAACACAGCCCAACATATCAGTAAATATTGTAGTATGCAATTATCTATTTTTGAGCTATTTCATCATGCAGAATTTCTTATTACAGGTGCATCACCAAATTACTTACTGAATATGACATCTGGATTTTTGTGTTTGGTACCAATTTCACCTTTCCTTCACTGGTCAGATTGACATCTACAATTCTATTTCCGTTGAAACCAATTTCAAGTTTTTTGTAAGTCCAAAGGTAATAATCTTCTCCATTTTCATCTGCTTCTCCAACAATCCCTGCATAGGAAACAAGTGTAAGCACCTATTACAGGTATGCTTTTCAGATATTTTGCATTTATTTTTTTTAAATATGCATTACAAAGGTTTTGCCAGCTAAAAAAGCAACATAAACAAAGAGAACACAAAAGACCTTTTGCTCTTCTTTACAACTCTAATATCTGGACTCCACTTTCAATCCATGAGTCTCTGAAAGAAGCATTTTGTAATGGCATTAAAAGAAAAAGCATGCAGAAACAAACACTGCAGAAGACCCAGCAACAGCTCCTCTAGTTTTATTTGCAATTCTTACCAGATGAGTAACTAGCTAAACAGAAATTCATTTTTCCTAACAGAACTTAGCCAAGATCTCTATAATTTCCCATCTTCTATCTATTCACCCATTTTTCTTCCTCTTAAAAATTTTACTTTCTCTCTGTAATCCTCATTAATTGACTTCCCAACACATGCTTTTTGCTTTTGTTTGCACACAAGTTTCCAATGCTTGCAAGAAATGCTGTTTTATATTAGGAAGAAATTCTTTACTGTGAGCATGGTGAGACACTGGACAGGTTGCCCAAGAGAAGCTGTGGCTGTACCTGAAAGTGCTCAAGGCCAGGCTGGATGCAGCTCTGTGCAACTTCATCTAGTGGAAGGTGTCCCTGCCCAGGGCAGGGAGGGTTGGAACAAGATGATCTTTATGTTCCCTTCCAACTCAATCATCCAAACCATTCTGTGATTAAGTTCTTAATTTGCAGTAAGTTAGTGCAAAGTGTCTCATCTACTACAGAAGAATTCCACAGACTGTGCTATGCTGGGTGAAAATAGAAAAGGTTTAACAGTCAACAAGTTCCCAGGCTGCAAGTGTCATCTTTGATGTCAAGATCAAAGATCACATACAAGATGTACAAGATGGAAAGCCACAAAAAAAGCAGCACTCAAGATACACAAGGGTGAGGGGAATGGGAGAATAAGAAGATTAAGGATATGGGACAGGCTGTAACAAAGTACCAGGAATATGAAGGAAGGGCCTTCACCTGTTCATTGCCTGTGTTTTTTAATTTTCAAGGTGGTATTTTTCTGTCAAGTTTTTTACTCATGCTAATCTGTCAGGATTGCCTTGTATATGCCATCTACATGAAACATGTGCCAGTTTGTGCCTTTACCATACAGCCTGGCACCTGCCATGCCAACTGTTCCCATGGTAGTATACACAACCATGACAAAATAGACCTGTCAGCTACTTAAAGGACATTCTGATCAATCACTCACTGGAGGAATGAACTAACACAGTGCTTCACATACTTAGAGAATGCCCTGAAACAATCAAGCCAAGTCTCACTCCACTGTGGGACAGCAATTCAGGAAAAAATATAAAATGGAGTATTTCTTTCTGAATGCACTTTAAAAGATCTGGTTGCATTTTTCAGGTTAGAAAAGAGTGTAAACCTTCCAGAGCCCTCAAACACCAGTTTGTTGTCATTACCTTCAGTTATCAGCAGTTAAGAAAGGTTAACTTATGCCTAGTCATTACTGAAAATAGAATACTCCTTACAGGGTGTTTTGAGGACTTCTGGGGCGAATTTTAAGAATTAATGTTTGTGCATATGTCTAGTATCTGTAAGCTTTAGCAAGGTAGAAAACCATAAAGAACACAAGATTTGCCAGGAGACAGGAGGAGTGCCTTGAATGTATCTGGATGAGCCCAGAGAAGTGAATGGTTAGCTTTAAGAACAGAATTAAAGAGAAGTTGCCTAGAATGCTCAGCAAACATTAGCTGAATCTGAAATGAAACCATCTGAATTCTTTTCTTTTACATTCTTCAGAGAGGACTTTCTTTTGGTAGCACTAAAAAAGGACTCCAGCCACCTACACTTAGGGAACAAAATTTTGGTTTAATCCAGCTACAAGATGTGAAGTAATAATTTTAAAAAATAGGTTATTGGGTCATACAGTATATATAACACATGCTGGCTAGTAAGGTTCTCAAGACAGGTAATCCAAATGAAGTGGATAAATCAGACAGCCTTCACACAGTAACAAAAAAAGTCATTCAACACAAGGTATGTTTAATGCAAGCTAAAGGTAACCAGTTCTGGTCACTATCTCCATGAAACCAAAAGAACCCTTCTCAGTATTCAGAGTATTTCAGAGATGCCATCATAACTACTTCAGTTCTTACACCACTGTATCTTAAACACTCCTAATGGTTTTCTTCATTATAATAACTGAAATCTAGTTGCTATTTAGAAATAGTTACATCTATGCAACCACAATCAAGCAAAAGATACTTGTTTTCTTTAGTCTCTCTACCTGCCACCACATTACAAGGTACTAGACAAGTCTGTACTGCACTCTCAAAGGCATCAGCAAACGAGCAGAGGCACGTGTACAGTATCATTCATATATTATATGAATATTATTATTCATATTCATAGCAGAAATACTTGAAATAAAAGCCCTTCAGTTGGCAGCAAGTCTCAGTGCTTTAAGTTTTAAGCAGCACTCAGGGCCTGAGATATTTCTGTTGTTGAACAGAGACCCAGGAAAACCGAAATTATTGCAGATAAGCTATATTCCCAGTTTTCTCCACTGCAATGGGAACACAAAGGTCCAAAATACTCATTCAGACTTGCAGATTCTGATTGATTCAGGTGCATCCACTCCTTTCTCAGCTCCCCACCAAGAATTCATTATTGTTTTTTTAATAAAAGTCAGGCTAATATCAACCAATTTGCAGTCATGCTACTTTTACCTAACCTGCAGGAGAGACAGATCAAAACTGTCAGCACCACTTGCCCTTACATAATATTACCAGCACTTACAATCCTGTAGTCCCCTATTATGTAGCACAGCTTGAAATCCTGGTTCCAAACTATCAAAAGCAGCTTCTTAATATCTTAGAAAGATAATACCTAGATTCTAAACGTTTTCTAGCTGACCTCTTGTGCATAAAAAGGGTACTACTGGGAAACATTGAAGACACTGGAATCACAGGAAAACAGATTTTTTAGCTGAGAGCATAAAATCTGTCAGTGTTAGAAAATTTAGTAGGTACGTTAGTTCTTTGGCATTTTTGTTGATGAAACATGACCAGAAAAATAAATCCTAAAGAAGAAGCCTCCAAGACTTGTTAAGCCACAAAAGATTCCAAAAAAGTCAGCTTAGCATCCATCATCCTTGGGCAATACAAAGCCCAAGGCTTTGAATACCTGTCACTGGTCTAGAAAAACAATTCATTGGTCTTTTGCTGAAAGGCCCAAGCCATAAAAAAAATTGTAGCAACAATTGTCACTCATGCACTCTTTCCAAAATCCTACCAGCAATCACAAGTAGTACAGTAAAGGCCACACAGAGTAGTTCACACAGAATTGACTAGGCTGGAAAAGACCACTGAGATCAAGTCCAATCTATGGCCCAACACCATCTTGTCAACTAGACCATGGCACCGAGTGCCACAGCCAGTCTCTCCTTGCCACACCTCCAGGGACGGTGACTCCATCACCTCCCTGGGCAGCCCATTCCAAAGTCTAATCACCCTTTCTGTGAAGTAATGCTTCCTAACGTTCAACCTAACCCTCCCCTAGGGCAGCTTAAAACTATGTCCTCTATTACTTCATTACATATTCTTGTGAATTTGACTTGCATTTAAGTTTCATATTGATGTGAAATTCCTGTAACGAAGCTTAGTCATTAAATGAGTCCATGAAACCCACTAGTACAGGACTTGAGCAGGTGTAATCCAGTCATTAATGCATAATATCACTCACCCCATATTGGCAAGTCATCAATATACATCTGGTACCAATAGTGATTTTTGATAGCATAAACAAAGGCATCTCTTCTTCCCTTGTCCAAGTCAACTTCACAGTAAGTAGTCTGCATTACATCATCTGCAAAAAATTAAAGCACAGTTAAAGATTTATTAATGAGGTGGCTTAAAGTGAAGGCAAATCAAGCAAATGGAGGAATGGACAGTGCTGAAGTCTCCAAGCCCTCTTGGCTATCTTCAAGTAGATAAAAAGGGACACTTAAAAAGGAACCATTAAAGCAAACACATGATTGTGTTCAGAAATCTACAATTCTGCATGCTGGGGCTTCCCACACACTGGACATGAAAAGGTTTCACAGTATCTTTTTGCTGCTTCACCCACACTAAATTAAGGTACAAAAGTTGATGGCAGATTCACCTGAACAGATAATGAGATTGCTCTAACAAGAGGTATGAAATTATTAACAAATACCTAAAACTGTTTATAACATTATCTCTCTGTTTTAGAATAATCAGCTTCACTGACTAGGAATGATGTTTGTAAAAAAACCTAAAACTTTTATAATTTCTCAGCAATTTTAAAGAAACTACCACTAAGGAAGAAACAAAGCAATCAGAGTAAAGACACAGAAAAAAAGGAGAGAAGACAAAAATAGGAATAATGCAAAGAATGCATAAGAGGCTGCATTTGGAAATAAAATAAATCCACCTCTTTCAGCCAGAAAGCTATTCCTCCCCATCTACAATCCTTATGTTACACTGTTTTTTGCATCCCAGTTTCCTTCCCTAACATCTCCTTTTCAAGTGAAGAAAGATGAAAGGCCTCATATTTACAAGACTTCAGATAGCAACAGATTCTGAGACAAGCTCCCTCATCCACATCTTAGTAATGGTGGAATTGAGGACCCATTTTAGTAGATAAAATTAATTTATGCCCTAAGTACAGCTCTAATTTGCTCAAAATTCAGCTTACTTCCTTCGCTACATTAACTACAATATAAAGCTTAAAAGAAAAATCAAATCACCTGCACAGAAAAAGCACAGGCGAGCAGAATATTTCTAACACAAAACATAACTTCTCTGATAACAACAAAAATCAAAATATGCCAAGTACATTTGGTCAACAAAACTTTTTTTCTGGAGAAAAATAAAAAGAATAACAAAACCATTCAAGTCAACAAATGTACCAAGAAGACTTTTAGTGCATGGGCAACACTCTCAGGGCCTGTACTGGTACATTCAAGAGAAGGAAGCCATTAAAGCTGGCACCACAGCTGAAACAGACGTACGAATTCAAGTCTGCACTTATGTCGCTATTGAGCTGAATCCTGTATTTTTGGACATTTTCCCCCACCCGCAAAATGCCTCTGCTTGGCACTTTTTCATTTGAACAGATTTTTAAATTGTCTTGACATTAATTAAAAGGGGAGAAAAAGCCAACCCACAAACCCCAGAACCATTATTTTCTGGATGTGTTGCTAAGTAGGGATTCTTTCCGAAATATTTGTCACTTCACTGTCATACTATGTTCAAATAAGGGATAACACCTTTCTAATACTACATTTTTTGACTCAAAGGACTGTTCAATACACAGATCAAATCCAAATAAGCCATGAATTAAAATGCAGGTAAAAGACAGCAGTTCCCAGGCCGAAGCAAGAAGCCTTTTTTGGAGAAGTATTACGGGGGCCAGGCTGGCTTAGGTGACTCTGGTTCACAGCAGTAGCAGCACAGGTAGGTGAGACTGTAACCTACTCCAAATTACTCCGTGGGCTTTCAGACTGTGGAATTTGCCACTTGCTTGTTTGTTTTACCAACAGAAATGAGCTACTGTGCATATAATGCTTTAGGATATAAACAGTGAGGTTTGCTGCTGTTAAAAGTAGAAGACTTTGGAATAACTTTGAAGTGAAATAACTGCACTGACACAAGGTGGCAGACAGTGGTGTGCGACAACAAAACCTGTCTTCCACTATTTTTACAGATCTTACTCGTAGCATTCAGAATACCAGAAGTCATCACAGACACAGCATAATCAAATCTGGATTAACTGTATTACAAGTTGCTGCAGGGCACACACACAAAACCTCAGCAGAATCATTAGAAACAATCTCATTCAATTCTTGCAAAACACAGGAATGACATTACATATGGAATTTGATGTCAGCCACACTGCACAGTACAGCTCCTCTCACCTCCCTTTAAAACATATGAAGAAAGACAAGCGTTTCTCTCTCCAGCCACTGACAGCTGAAGCTGTCGTTTAGTTACAGGACAGGGTTAGGTGGTCAAGCTTAAATCCACTGTGTTAAATAATTAAATGAAAGAAGCTTAGAACAGCATTTGGAGAACCTGATGTCTACTTCATTACAGCTTTACCAGATCTGAAGTTTTGCATATGTTAAAGATTTCTTATCCAAGTTATGGTTGGATGTGTATGCAAGAGGAGAGCGAAGTTAAAGGCAGGTTTTGTGGTGCTTCTGTATCAGGGAAGTCAGAGGTATGATCTGCTATGTAATAAAGCTTCAGTAACATCAGTAGCTGACATTTAGGAAATTTTTTAAAAGCTTGTCTCATTAGAAAAGCAAGTGTGCTTAGCCAGATTTCAAATTTCCTATGAACAGTCAGATCAATGCGGTTTTATTCAAACATGAACCATATAAAACCTCATTATATCTGACAACACTAAATGTCATCCTTCTAGAGGTGTTACAGAAGAAAGTTTAGGCAAAGAATTCTCCATTACGAATATGGTCATTTAGTAACATTGCTGAAGAAGTATAAAATGCAATTTTGTTAAAACATCCTTTTTCTCTTTAAATTCATCTTCTCTAATGGCACCATATGATAATATCAAAAACAAATTTTCAAACTGAAGTCACTATGATACCAATGTTCAATACATTTAATAAATTACTGGGTCTCAGGTGTAAGAGAGGATGTCACTGAAATACTTAAGTAAAGAACTTGACATATTCATTAAAAAGCATTATTATCCTGGATTTACCTTGACAAGATAATTAAGCCAACCGAAAACTTAAAATTTATATTACAATATGAGTGTATGTTAAGAATTCATTTCTTCATTCACACAGATATTTATACAGATTTGAGACCTGCGATATAAAACAACATACAGAAGGAAAATCCAGTTATTCTTGTATGATTGCATGTATCCTTTCATATGTCACACTTCATAGAGACTTGGATACACTGGAGACCTGCCCCACCAGTCATCACTATGAGAGTTAAGTGGCCTTCACTCTCAGAAGGGCACATTTCTGTAGAATCATAATTTTTTTATTCTAGTTCAAAAAATACAGGCAATGCCTGGTTCAACTCCCAGCTTTACTTACAGTTTAGTACTTCAGCTAATAACAGCTGTAGCTGAAACAATTTTTTGAATATGATGAACAACACACAGCTTCATGCTAACCTGCAACTGCTATCGAGTCAAATAATGTTGAGAAGATAATTATTTTTTATTGCAGAAGCTAATTTATTAGACCAATTCGATTTCCCTTTCACTTACTTCACAGAACAAAAGCCTGAAAGTATGAGGTTCAAATCTAATTTAATTTTGTAAACTCATACAATACTTTTAAAGAGAAAGAAATGCTTGCAACTGTTAATCTTGCCATAATGCCAAATGCACATAAAGTACAGATGCTTGTTAACTCAGAACTAAGACATGATTCACATATTCATGAAGAAAATCTGTGCAAGTTTATTACTTATTATCTTAATTATTTCAGCTGCAGATTTTAGATACTCAACACTCTTTCAAGCTGTATCTTTTACTTAAGAACACATGAATCTATTGGTACCAACCAAGCCTCTATCTGGTAACAAAAAGAAAAAGAAAAACAAAAACCAACCAAAACCCAAACCACCACAAAAATACCAAGAGCCCTGTTTCAATTTAATTGCAGCAACTTCTGGAACACTGATGCAGAGCTGAAGCCTGTATCAATCACACTGAAATAAAACTTATCCATTACAAAAAAAAAAAAAAATTCAATTTCATGGATACAATCTAGTTACAATTACAATAAAGTGAACAGCATTTCTGCAAAGAAAAAGGTCTACCATTAAAATGTCACCAAAAATCTGAGCTACCATCACATTTCAACAACTGAACTGGAAAAGAATTCTTTATACAAATGCTAAACTTTAAGGACTGGTCTATGAAATCCAAACTTTACAACACATAAATTGGATATCAATTGTACTGGCTTTATGAGAGCTTTTAAGCCTCTAAAAATGATTTTAAGTATTGCAATCTTCTATTTCTTTAGTTTAAAAACCTGTGTATCAAGGAATTACAAATTTTACATAATTGCATATTAAATACTAATAATTACTGTTAAAATTATTTTACACTTGTTACTCCGAAATGTGAAAAAAAATAGTATTTTAATACTTTTAACAGCAGAATAAGGATAGTAAAACAGAGTTGACTCCCATTCAGATTTCACTTCATGGACCACTGAAGTAAATAAAAATACTAAAACAGCTCCTGATGTAGAAGCTGCTGGATAACAGTTAACAGCAAAGAGATTATTGTATCCATCTTTTATCCAGAGGACCCAGACTGCAAGAGAAAAAAACAGAAGTGCACATGTACAGCTTCACACATCACGTACACATACTTAATAATCAACCAGCTAGCATACACCATCTGCTTTATTGAAAACATCTGACCTGCAGCCACTTTGGCTGGGAGTTCCAATATGGATTATCAATCTATTAAGTTCTAAGGTGTTAATAACAAGAATTAAATTTTTAGAAATTCTGTGCACTGGCTACATCATAGCAATAAACATCAACTCACAAATCTTCTAGTTTTCCATTTGGTGCTGCACCTAGAGAGTGCCTTTGTCACAGGAATAAAAGAATCTCTTTGTAAAGTTGGGGTACTTAAAGGAAGTAAATGTTACACATCAAACTGGCTGTACAAACAAACATTTACCATATTCTGATAAAAGTTTTATTAATCTTCACCACTGTGTTGAATTGCTACCAGTTGCCTTTACTGCTCTTTCCATTTCATGTTTCTGAGGGCATTTTATGAGGTTTGACAAGAAAACTGTTTCTCCCACACTGAGTAACACTCTCAGCATGCTACAAGTGTTACAAAGCAGTAGTAGGACTGTTCTCAGTGTTTGTACAGGTACTGTTTCTTTCTTAACAGGAAAGATTCTTTCTAAAACTTTCTAAAAATCTTTTATTCAACTTATCCTACTGCTAGCAAAAACATCATAAGTTCTTTATTTTGCAGATATCCAGTTTTGGATAAAACCTTTACAGCTTACAGAAACTAAATCCCATCTGACTGTAAATGCTCAGACAAGAGATACTATGCTTAAGTTCTCCAGTTAAAGCACTAGTGATGAAATGAAGTGCAGTGTTCTGGAAAAAAAAGACAGACAGAAGCATAACTTCAATTAAATTAATAAATGTTAAAACTCAAGTGGCAAGAAGAATCTGTTATTCTTTGAAGTTCTGCATCTACTAGCTACAGATACCTGAAAGGACACACACACAGGAATTATGCAGTAGAAGACTCAGACCATAAAACCAAGAAATATATGTGCAAAAGAAGTTAAATATCTTCTCTGGAACAGTATGGCAAGATGGTGAGGATAGGAAACAAAAGGAAAAAAAAAATCAGACCAGCTTCATCTTGCTCCATCCTGACTGGCATATGAGTTAGAGACAGTACTATAAAGGTATTTGTCAAAGTTATTTTAAACTAGACAGTAATCAGAAGGATACAATCATCAACTTTGTGTTGAGGTGGAACTTTGAGATGTTGAGCCCTTGCTACTTCTTTGTAATCGCAGTGAGTCTGCAAGTACTCATCATCACAGGAAAAAACTGCATCATCTGATCTGGTAATTCCAGAATATTGATTCCAGTAAATAACTAAACATTCAGATGCAGAAAACTTAGTTTTACTTCGTAAAGTTACTTCAGAAGCAATATCTGCTGCAAGCACATTCCTTCAAGGGCACATAGATGGAAACTTCACTGTAAACTCAAAAGCCAGTGGCAGTAACCTTGCAGGGTGTACCAATCAATGATACAAAATACAGTCAATTACTAGCAGCAAGAAAATTTCAGTTCTTCTCACTAAAAGATCAATTTGAATAGTTTGTGTATTTTTTTAGTGACTAAATGCACTTTGAATCACTTACCTTTAAATTTGATGTCAAGACCACTAAATTCCAATTCAACTCCTTGAAGAGCTTCCCCCAGGGTTTCATGGTAATGGCTGATGCTTTTTTTTGATCCCACACAGAAAGGGAGAGAGAAGTATTTGTATGTTTCTTGGCGATTGTGGTAGGGTCCTACAGTATTCATCCATAGAACAACTTCCTCTTTATCTTGGTACTGAAAGATAAAGTTACTGAGTTAGATGAGATGCCCAGCAGAATAAAAATGTTCAAGAAGCTCTCATTGATATTAACTAGCAGGGCAGGATTGCTCAATCACAGGCAACAGTCACATTTAAAGACAGATGAGTATTTTTGTCTTGTGCATCTCAGGGATTCTAGGATAAAATTTCAGCCTGCTTTCATAGAAAAAAAAAAAGCCAAGTTGATCACAGTTTCTTAGAGCCTATCAGTGAAGTTTCAGACAAGAGGGATTTAAGAAAGATGTAGAAGATGCAGCAAGCAAAAGAGGAAAAAAGTAGAAGTCTTGAAAATAAATAAGCTTTTTCTAATTTTGTAAAAACACAGATCACTTAAATGCAAAACACTGTTAATCTCAACTGAAAGAAAGGAAATACCAAATTAACGTCTTGTTAAACAAGATCTCAGCAAATTAGTCAGGCAATCTACCCACACTGACAGATATTCTGTATTTTCCTAAAATGCAGCTCCTTTTCTTTTTAGCAAGGGTATAAATTGCATTCAAAATTCCCAGAAGAGCACAATGCCTCACAGGAAGCACTAAAATTAAACTGTTGCATACCTACAGTAGCCAAGAGCTAAAGTCAGACAGAAGAATTGTATTTTGATGCATTTCCAACATTCCCACAGTGAAAAACAGAACAGCAAGAAGTCTGGGGGCTGCCACGAAATTCTCTCTGGGAACATTCATTCTTCACTTTCCACAGCTACTGTTAGCCAGGAAAACATATTCCTTGTCTAGGAGCCAGTAATTTTTTTCAAGCCCTCATTACATTTCAACAACAACAAAAATACCTAAAGTCTATTAGACTTAAAGTCTACTTAGTCTATCAGTATCCAAATACTGGATGGATCCAAGAAAATTAAATTATCTGAAATAATAATTTGCATTATATCTGTATGCATCTGGATGAGGCATCAGATTTGTTGATTACTACACAAAGTCTCTCATGCAACCCAACTTCTTCACCTGTAATTTCAACAGGGTAAGAGGGACAGGGACAATCATATAACTTCTAAGGTAGAAAAAACCACTACTTGTAACTACATACACATGAAAGCAGATCACTATATAGGTCCTGAATTTTTTAAGTACAGAAGAATAAAGTACTATTATAAGACCATAACACAGACACAGAACACCTTGAAGAAAAGAAAGTAAAATGTTAATTAGACATTATTATATAGTGCACATCTGAAATCCTGAATACAGTTCTGTATCTCCCTTTTTAACAAATGAACAAAGGTTCTTCAACTCCATTTATTCTGAACAACCACTGTCATACCAAGAGGTTAGTGCAGAAATAATTAGGTACATGCAGAAGGAAAAAAATTGTTCAGATGAAGTGTTTAATAGTTAAACTCAAGGATTTAAACAAGACCTGCTTTGGAAAATAATTTAATCCCTTTAAACTAACACACCATCTCAATTAAAGGCTTATCATTTTTGTTTACAAAGATGTACAAAGGTCATTCCAGCCTCTTATGTGAGTGATTTCCAACAAAAAACTTACAATGTCTTACTAATTTCATTCTGAGCTGCAGTGGAGACCAAACACTTATCAGTTTCACAAACGTGCCCCTTTGCAGAGCACTTCAGAGCATTTCTGACAGGTAAAGAATGTCAAAGAAGCATCAAATAAAAAGTAAACAAGAGAAAGCAGACATTCCTCCTCTCTGTGAGCAACTAGAAAGGTTATACTAGTGTAGCACAGTTGTCCAAAGAAAGTTGGTAAAGAAAACAGAAAGAAAGCAAAATCTGCATTCCAACCCCCTCAGCTGCAGCAGACATTGGAATCTGCACTTCAAATCCACTTCTAGCTCTTGCCAAGGGAGCACAGGACAAGCTGGCCCATCTCTTCCTAGCCTGTTATTTCTATCATGTCTTCTGTTTCTTCCTCTAACAGCTGCAGAATGTATTTCCAGCCCTTTCTCAAAATGGTCTTAATTTGTCAAGAGGCCACTTTAGCACTACTTGTACCAAACAGCTTACATGTGAGCTGAGCCATCTCTGCTCAACCCACAGTAATAGAATATGACAACATCCTTAAGTCTGTGAGTTCATCTTTGCCTGAATAAAGAAAGCCCTGACCACTGCTTTTCTTAGCTGCTTGTTTCTGACAGGCTTCATACTGAGCTGGGACCTCCACATTTTTGGAACTATACCAGAAGTGACAGACAAGGCAGAAACCAACAGATAAAGAACACAACATGCAAAATCTTGCTGTGTTTTCAGATCTACCAGTGTAACTAAATAGTAATTACAACATCTGCAATAACACATCTGGTCTTTGCTTGTCTCTTATCTGCATGGGGCTCAGTCCTTCTTCAGGGCTTACAAGTTTTTCCCACAATGACTCCAAGATGCCATCAGCCTGCTCTAGAGAGAAAAGGGGCCACATCAAACAGATGCAAAGAATTCAGTCTGCATCTATTACTTCCTTCTTTCTCACAACCACCCCAGAACAGCCCAAGATAAATCTTTTGAGGACTGCTCCATGAACAAACACAACACCTCAGCCAGCCCAGCCTGCACCTCACACACAGCAGTCCTTAGGCACAGCCCTCTGCTGTCCATCAGGTACTCCTGGTGGCCTCCTCTAATTAAGAGTGTTGTACTAACAAAACAACTTAAGCACCTCCAGCTTAAATTTGGGGGTGGTGTTTAGCAGAAACAGAAGGACATTTTCTTCTCTCTACATTTGTTGGGTTTTGCTCATTGTCAGTTACATGGATGAGCTTTCACATTTAAATAAATTTCTCTGACATGATATACCTCATCCTCGCATTCTTAGCCTAGTGGTAGGGTAATTTGGTGGCAAGAACACAGTGCTATTTAAGAGTTTAAGTGGGGGGGGTTTGATGGTGGGTTTTCTGTCTGGTTTCTTTTGGGTTTTTTTGTTTCATTAGTGGCTTCATAATATCAAAACATCTACAACAACTAACAGTGCCAACACAAAGGAAAACTTATTTAGGCAAGACAAAGCACTAGAGTATCTTGTAGGAGACTGTACTGTCACCTTTTTATCAGGATGTCAGGTTTTGAGAAGGCTTACATATAACACACCTTTCAGCAAAAAGGTCATGCTATGAGAGAGAGAACATAAAGTAAGCCAAGATGAACACAGTAAATGTGTAAAGGCAAAGAAGGTCAACAAATAAGATGCTGCAATCTGTACTCTGGTGTATCTTCTGGTTTTGGTCCACATGAAGGGATAATATACTGCATGCAGCTCAGAGATCCTAATTATATTCACAGACACAAGCTTTCAACAACTTGGTCACAGGGCCACAACTCACATAGCTCAGTACTTCTACATGTGAGAGAAGGCTACAAAACACAATTTCATTTATGTTTCACTTACTGTAATTTATGCAAAAATGTCGTAAGCTTTGCATGCTTTTCTGCACTAAGCTTAATATCAGATCAACAATTTTCATAACTGTATGGAATATATAATGATATATGTACAGATGCAGCCTGAAAAGTCCCAGCATTGACACAAGTTACCTACCATACAGCTGATTCGCTAAGGGAGACAAACCTTCAAAAACTTTTTTCAGTAATTGCCAACCATGTGGTGGAGGACCAACCTGCACCTCAAGTTCAACTCTGTATCACCCACAACCCTCATCACAGCTGAGGATATCTGTTCCAAAGCAGCACAGCATGGTCATGCTGCCTGCTCAGAGCACTGGGCTGCAGGGATGTGCCTGTGCGAGCTAAAATCACATCCCACCCATCCACACTTCTTCCTTGTTGCCGGTATTGACGGGTCCACTCTATTCCCTGCAGAACACTGAACTGGCAGGAAGCTTGTGCAGTCTGACAGGAGTGGATCTCTGCTATGAACACAACTATTGAAAAATTGGGGGTGTGCACCACTTTGAGGCTTAATACAATTTCCATACACCTCTACAGTTTAGAAACTATTCAAGTATAGCAATACTGACACTACCTTCAGTACAGCACATGCACCTTTCTTTCCTGTTACCCAACAGGGCACTCATGGTGTGAAAAGCAACTATGTTCTCTTTGCACAACTGTAGAAATTAGCATGCTAACCCTGAAAATAGACTATTTATTCTTACAAAACAATTAAGGGTAGATTAAATCAGTGTACAAAGGGTTGCAGAAAAAGATGAGACTGTCAGGTTGCTGATATTCTTCTTTAAACCCAGAAAATACTTAGCAAAAAAACAACAGGACACAAAAAGAGGATTACAACTGCCAAATCTCATGTGATGATTCAGCAAAATAAATTCAAATCAAGACAGTTTCTTTCAGATAATATGCAATTTTATTCCTTTTCTTGAATAGAAGTCTGGAATGATACTCTCTACAATGCACATCTTTTAGGGGGAAAAAAGGACCAACCATTATTTGTTACTGGCAATGCAAAGATGTAGAAGCAGGACAAGAAATACAGGAGGCAGCAAGCAAAACTCACCAGGCAAGTAATATCCCAGGCTTGTAGTCCTCGGTATCTTACAGATATTCTATCTATCGAGCACTGTGACAATACTCAGTGTTTGCAGCTCACATCCACACCCTATTAAACAGTGGATTTCAGCTTCATGCTCTGCTTTGGACAGAGCAGGCTATTTCTAGTAACACCTCTTTATTTCTCTCTGAATTTTAGGCCTCACCAAGATGTGTCTGGAACTGCACCGGTGGCACAGGCTGAGCTACTGTACATGCAGTACTTTTACTGTTACACTTCCTAGATGCACGAGATTGCTCAGGCACACCACGTCCTGCTTCCATGACATTTATTTCACCTCTTCAAAATGGAAACACAACTTCAAAGAGGAATCGGGCTGCTCATCTGCACACAACTTCACATGCAAATAAGTACTTTACGTGAACTGAAATGTTTTCCGTGGTGTTTCTCTAACTGACATTTTTCAGATACTATACAAAGTTCCTAATTTTATATACTAATTTTAAATAAGCCTTACATGCTCAGGGTTTTAACGTACTTCATTGGGGTGTAAGTCAAGGAAAAATGCTTTTCTCAATTATATTAAATTAGGAATTTTGCTACACAATATAGGATGGGTTTTATTTTTCAATGTTTTTCATGTATTTCTATTTTTGCAGACCACAGACAATTAAACTGAAGCAATATAAAAATTAAAATGCTACCTACTCTCTAGACCATTCTCCTACAACAAAAACCACGGGATATTTCATAATGTTTTCTGGTTTGTCGATTTCATCATCAATTCCAACAAGTCCAGCAACAGAAGATGTGAAAGCAAAGGCCAGGCAGGAGCCCCCAGCCCTGTTTCTGCAGGATCAGTATCCATTGTGGTAAGACCGCCAGTATCCCATTGATACTATTGCTTCCACAAATAAAGGACAACTGTCAAAAAATGTTGCAATTATTATAACAAGGGCAAGAAGCAAGTACATGACATGCTCTGAAGTATGAAAATAAGTTAAAGAATCACCAGACAAGTTTTCAGTTAGGTCCTGATAAATTGTTCTGTTGTGGTCTGAAGTTCTGCTGCTGTACTGTCTTTAGACAACAAAGATTTTAAATGATGTGTTAAAAATTTCTTCACTTACTATTCATTTTAAATACCCATGTCTTATTACTGTATTTACACTACTCTTACTTCAAAGAAAGGCAGATGTGATTTTCAGAAACTAATTCAGATTTTAGATAAAGGATATAGCTGTCAATTCAATGACACTATCTATTCCTAATATCTCCAAAAACAATAGCACAGACCTAGTGCTTCATGCAGAGTCCTCTCACAATTACCTTTTATAGTATTTGCTCAGAAGTCCACAATTATAAAATAAAGGACCCATATAATACATATTATAGCAGACAGTGCATACAATTCCATGTTATAGCAGCATTAAAAGCTTAAACCAGCACTTCTGCATGTCCAACATGCTGAGCACTGATAACACCCTGTAGAGCTGTCAGGATGCAGCAGCACCCCTTCCCCAGGGAGCTGCACACGGAGGAAATGGAACAATAAGGGTGTGTATTCCTACCCACAGGTCTCGAGTTTAAAGTCAGTGACAATTTAGTCTGAGATTACCAAATCCTAAATTTCCCTTCCACTTCTCCAAATGTGAGTAGAGCCTTTGAAAGGTAGTAAAGCACTCTGATTGTAAGAAAATCCATCTTCCAACTGCAATCATATTGAAAACTGAAATTCATTAAAATGCGGTATTTAAGGAATAGTTCCTTCGAGTTCTTCGTCTTAAAATCAGTATGCTACTACAAAACCCTGCCATGTTTCATTCATGCTATTAATGCTTCCATTCCAATCTCCCACACAAGATTAAAATATCAAAATACCCAAGCAAGGAGACAGCCTTCCAAAAAAAGGTAACTGTCTTTCTACACCAACTATTCCTAACCTATCACATAACCTCTCCAGTTAATAAACTGGACACTATGTGAACAAGAATACGAAACCAAAATAGGTTTATAATCTCTCAGAATTGAGTAGCTTAGCTGAAAAAAAAAGACAAGCCTTCAAAAGGAATTTGTGATTTCCATGGGTAATTGTTTAGGTTATCATTCAAAAGACCTAAAAAAAATCAGAAATCACTTTTGAAGGGACAGCTCAAACCCACATAAATTCAGTGACTGCTTTATTTTTTCCCTAGAAGATTATCAAAATTAATTTAATAATCCCTCAAGTTAACCAGCCCTTAAAATAAACAGTGCTATGCTGAAAACCATCTCACCTCAGCAGAAGCCTCACTATAAAGCACAGGTTCAGCAACAAAACTGGGACCTAAACTAGTTCAAAGAATATCTGTTTCTTGAAACTACTGAATATCTGATTAACTTTTCTGTCATGAACTGCAGCATCAATAAATCCATTTTCCTTTCAAAAAATAAACACAATCCTAATCAGTTTTAAAGTCCTCAAAAATGCATAGAATGAGGAAACTGATTACCTACCACTTATACAAAAATTACCAATACTATTTATCTGTTCTATTAAGAACACTTGGTAAGCTTTACCACACCTCACCTTGAGAAAACTATGTTAAAGAAACTCAGCAAGTGTTTACCAGCCAGGCTGCTCAAGAGCAACAGAAGTCCTGATAGTCAGAGAGACACAGTGTTTAATCACAGCCACATTCTAATCCACTCCACTTGCAGGAAAGGGAGAAAGTTTTCATGAAAGTCTCGTTCCAAAATCATACCTCAGCTTATCACAGAAACTTCCACTTTCTCACACTGAAAGCCACCGGAAACAACAACCCGACGTAAAATCAGAAAATTACAAAGCACAGGTACTTTTTTCCTGGAGATTCTTCCTGGACAATATTGCCAGCACTTCAGAAAAACTATTCTCAAGGCAATGCGTGAGCACTCAAATCAGCAGTATTTTATACACCCATTTTCCTCGCGGGTCCGTGGCCGTGTCCCCGTCCTGCTCTCACTCCCCAGCCCATTCCCACGCCATCCTCGCCTCTTCCCGAGGGCAGCTGTCACCCCAGTCCCGGGGCTGTCAGAACTGCGCTCGGGCTCGCACTTGTGCTCCGAAGCAAGAGCAAACATCCTCCCCAGCGGAGAGCAGAGCAAACAGCGCTCTCCAAACAAAGCACGCGTACCTGCCGGGGCGTTTATCTGCTCCAGGAAAAGGTGGGACACCCGCCCGGCCGCACAAGGATGTGCAAACCGGATCAGAGGAGCCGGCGGCCCTGCACCGAGAGCCCCGTGTCCCCTCACGCCGAAGCAGAGCGCGGGGCCCGACTCCGGCCCCGCGGCCAGGACAGCCCGCGCAGCGCAGCGGGCGCGCAGGGAGCCCCGCGGGGCGCAGCCGCCCGCTCCCCCCCGGCCGCGGCCCGTGGATCCCCGTCCCTCCCGCCCAGCGAGCCGCGCTTCCCGCGCCGTGGCGGCACGGGGGCCGCGGCCCGAGCGCCGCTCCCGGGGACGCCGCCTCACCGTGTGCTCGTGCTCGTCGGCGCGGGCGCGCAGCGGCAGGAGCGGCAGGAGCAGCAGGAGCAGCCCGGGCGCCGCCATCTCGGGCCTCGGCGTCCCCAGCAGGCCCCGCCGCGGCACCGGCCCGCGCCCGCCGCCGACGCCACTTCCGCCCCGCCCGCCACGTCACCCTCCCGCCCGCCGGAACCGCGGGGGCGCTACGGGAGCGCTACGGGAGCCCCGCGGGGCGGGCACTGAGCGCGGCGGGCGGCAGGGACCCGCAGGGCCCGCGGGCCTCGGACACACCGCGGGCAGCAGGAGCGCAGGGGAGCGCCGGTCGCACGAGATGCAATGGGAGTTGATATTTCCTTCTGAGCTGTAAAATAATCTAAAGGGGTTTGGGAAGAGCGGGACGCAGGGCTGTGTACAAGCTTCCTCTGGAGCACAAGTCCTGGGCTGTTGAGCCTGAAGAGAAGGAGGGTTAGGGCAGACCCTTGTCACTCTACAAGTGCCTGAGAGGAGGGGGGGGTCGGTCTCTTCTCCCAGGGAACCAGTGACAGGACAAGAGGACATGGCACGGAATGGCTGATCAAACATTGGAAGCAGCTGCCAAGGGAGGTGGTGGAGTCACTGGCCCTGGAGGTGTTTAAGGGAAGACTGGACTGGTCTAGTTGATACGGGGATGTTGAGGCGGAGGTTGGAGGCCGAGGTCAGTTCTGTGACTCTGTGCAATACACAGGCCCATTCTCCCCGCCTCTCGCACAAGCAGCGGGAGCACCCGGCGGTGCAGGGGCTGAGGCAGGCACGGAGGCGGCACAGCCGCACCTGGACCTTGTTCAGGGTAAGGGTTCTGTCAGTGCTAGCTAAGACGAAGCCCACAAACCTGCCTCCAAACTTGGACCTACCTCAAACTACAAGTCCACAGTAAGAAAAGCCAAACAAAGCCCCCAATCCAAAAAGTTCATGGTATTAAACGTTATTTCATCAGACAACTTTTAAATGAAAGAAATACAGTAAAAAAATTCAAAAGGTATCATATATTCTTTAAAAAAAGGGGGAGAAGGCTATACCGTCTTCTCAAATAAAGAGAGCTAATAAATAAGCAGACAACAAAGGACAGGAGCAGAAGGCAGGAACTCCATGCTGTTACGTGTCATCCATGCTTTGTAGAAATGACACAGAAAACAGATGTCCCTGTTACTATCTATGGCTAAACTAAACTAAACTCAACTAACTATGGCTAAAACTTTTCCGGTTTTACACATTCAGTCTACCTTCCCTGAACATATTTCACAAGGTATATTTATATGAAGCCTTTTCCAGAGATTCAGGAGATAGTGCATGCACTGTTTCAGTAGAACTGAGGTCCCTGTAGAGATACTTGCCAAAACCTATGCAAAAGCCATGCTTGTATTACACACACACATGCAGACTGAAAAAAAAAAAAAGAAAACCAAGACAGTTTTGATAACACCATATGTTTCTTTCTAGTTATTGCATCTCAGTCCAAAATAGAGCAGCTTACCCTTGGGATACAGAGAGAGAAGGCTTCAACATCTTCAGTTTATTCAGTAGTTAAGTCTCTCAGTCAGCAACAGGGCCAACCAGAGCCATCTGCTGCAGCAGGGTTTGCAAGGCATGCTGTACAAAGAACAAACACTTTTCCCCAGGCCTGCCAGCTGGCACCTGAGTTTGGTGGATTGGTTGATGCCCCTATAATTTGCCAGGCCACTTAAGTTTTTACAAGTTTTTACAATCATTTACAAGTGATTTTATTATCTGTTCAGTCCTTGAACTCTACTACACATCAGTAACACTGTTCATATTTCCCTTTCCACTTTCCCTCCCAAGCACACTCTTAAATAACCAGCAATCTGCATGCATGCTGTTTTTTCCTCTGGTCTCTTCTGATCTTCAGTTTGAGTGCATTTCTTATCCTGGGTGGAAACAACACACACCACAAGCTCACCAGCACAAAATACAGATACAGAGGCCTCATACATTGAGATGTAAGAGGCTGAAAGCAACTAGTGAATCCAACCTATGTGGAACACAGACTCTGGTGGCTAAGTAGGTGCATCACTGTTGGCCTGTAAAAGGCTTGAAAGACATGCCTGCATCCAATTGTTTACCTCTATCTAACAGTAAAGCCATTTTAGTGTTGTTCCTTTTTTCCTCAATGGGGTGAGAGTCTTGCAGTGATTGTTGGTTACTGAGATCCCTCACTAATCCAGCAGCAGTAAGACAGGGATGCTTGAAACTACAGCTGCATCTTCAATTTCCCTCCCTTAAGCAGTGCAGAAGGAGCCTAAACAGAATGCATTTATAGTATAGATCAGCACCTCTTTTCCCAGCTCACCTCTCCTCCAAACCAGAGCCCCATCAGCATTTGGCTTTATATCATAGGTCAGTCAGAGTAATGAAGTATCTGAGCTTCAAATGGGAGAGGGACTGAAAGGCTACTTGTGAGCTATTGTTCAGCAATTCAGATATAACCATCTCTCCACAGCACAAGCAATAAATATCCAGTTCACACCCATGGTATTAGGATTCTACAAAGGTAAATGCTCAGATAAATACCTCCCATAAAGGACATGTGGCTATAACATGGAGGGGATACAGAATTAAAAATTAGCTGGGAAAGATGGAGCCCTGGGCTGCATCAGTCCAACAGTGCTGAAAGAAAATCTGCATGATACACATATAATTTGCTCTTCCTTTCCTGCCTTATTAAAGTTTTACCCATATCCTATAATTCTCCTTTATGTGTACCTAGCAGATGTGAAAGCAGACAAATTCCTCTTACCACATCATAGCTCCAAGGTGGGACACAGCTGCAGTCAGCACCAAAAAGATAGGGAATTTTTGAGCAAAACCAGGGAGCTGTGTGTAAACCAAGGCATGTGACAGCTGAAGACAATCAAGCTGCTGAATTTCTTCTTTTGGTTTGTCTCTTTTATTCCTGTTTCTTTACTTATCCTTGCTATGATTTTCCTCACTTCAGCACCAAAACTTCCTTCCAATTTGAGCTAAAGGTGCTGGAAACCTTGTTTCATTCCAAGAAGAGCACAGGAAGGCAGACCTCACCTCACCATTCCCCTGGCTCCAGTGAGCAAAAGCAAACTGTCACTAAGAGTCTATAGTGGCAGTTACTGGAGACAGCACTGAAGCTCCTTTAAAAGAAAAAAACAAACCAACAGAAAGGACACCTCTGTATCTGTTGTACTGTGTATGCAGCACTACACCTGCATCCCTCTGTCACAATCAAAAGGAGAGGGTATATAAACTGCATCTGGAGTCACCCAAATCCCGTGAATCTAATGCACAGATGGTATTTAGCATATGCCTCTATCCCTGAAAGCAGCAGGGGCTTCTCCACCTTCATTCAGTGCTGGTCAAGTCACGGTTGCTGTCACTTGTGCAGCTTCACACACTGGGTTTGCCACCCTGCAAGAGGAACGAGCTGCAACTCCAATCCCTCAGCTGCTCTCCTACAGATGGAGGGGAGCTGACATGATCAGACAGAAGCTCTACCTGTCCTGCCTGTATCTGAGGGACCACCTAATACAGATGTATCTGCCTGTTTTTGAAGTCATTCGCCCTCTTCCATCCCTGAAAACCAAGTATGCAATGATGTTTAATTCTCTGCCCTCAATGTTATCTTGTAGAATTCCCATCTGTGGCACTCACGGACAACCAGAGCCTTAAACTTGTCCCCCAAGGATGGGATATGCACAGAAGATTTCAAGGTCTGGAAGAGAGCCAGAAGGAGTCTCCTTAAGTTTGTAAGCCTTCAGGCAGAAAAAAGGCTGGACTAGGTGCTGCAGATACACACTGGTAGAAAGGAGCAGAGCAAGCAGAGTCCAGCACCCAGGCTGTCTGTTTCCACTGCAGCCAGCTAAAATACAGCTGGTATTTGTGAGGAGTGTGCACTGATAATTGGAGGCTCACCACTGTTCCAGAGTATGAAGTGAAATACCTTCATATTGCTGCTATAATGACCACATGTAAAAGACACAGAATGCAGCATTGACACCAATTCCTTCTCTAATTTGAGAGCTCAGTCATGTGATTTTCTAACACCATACCTGCAACCTGGCTGAAAAATGTTTAAGTACAGTTGGTTTGTGATACAGAAGATCCCTTAGCAGCTGTCTTGGGAATTGTCATGGTGAATAAAGCACACACAACACCTTCTCTGTCCACTTCACAAAGGGAACAGGAAAAAGAAAGGCATTTTCAAGGCTTTATGCAAAATACATTCTTGCAGACAATTTCTCACCGCCCCCCCCCCATGGTTTAATGGATTGCTGAAGGGGGATGCTACACCATCTGAAAATATAATTGTATCCAAAATGTTATGCCAAGCAGTAGTACATTCACCTGCACCTGCTGTAATGAGCATTTTTCAAACATATTATTTTCTTTACTTTTTAAGCATGTTTTCCAGTCAAGCCCTGGTAGACTGTGTTGAGAGGTTTGGTAACAATGCTTATCAGGATTTAGTTCCTAAAAGGACTCAAGTGCTTTCTTGATCAACTGGCATCTTTGTGTTGGTGCAGGGCTCCTGAGACACACATCAATGTTCTTCCCAATGATGATACCTTTTCTTGGAGCCCGAAAGCACAAAATTCTTATGACTAGAAAAAAGTTATAAAATACCAAAAAGTCCCAGTAAAATTATGGGCAAAATCACCAGAGCTTCAGGGAGGATGAAGGGGATGAAATAATTTGGGTCCCACTTATAAATAATTTAAGACAGCCCAAAATTATCTGTACAAACACATATATAAACAGAAAAAAATCTCATATTCCACAGATGTTGGGAGATTCAGCGACCTCTTGGGGGCACAGGTGGTGGATAAAAGCCTTCACAGCTTACAGGCCTATAAAAAGAGAGAATGAAAATGTATGTAAAAGTAGTAGAAAACAGAATTCTGGAACAACACATTGCATGCAATAACATCATATGTAAGCATACTGTACAGTCTATAGTCATACAAGAAGAAAAACAGGCTGATTCAGCAGCAGAGCAGATGCCAAGCTGCCAGAGCACTGTTCTTGTCCAAGCTATTTCTTCTGTTCTTCAGCTGCAGTAATTCTACTATTACTGGAAATAGATGCTAGCTGGTTGGAATAAAACTTTGATAGTATGATAGCTTTCTCCTGAAGTGAAGATGCAACAGGAAGAGATCAAAAGATTCAAAACCTTTTTTCAAACTAACTGCAGATAAATTCCAGCTATATCCTTGCCAAAGCAAAGCAAACAACACAGACCTTGCTTCACCCACACAGTGGCAATTACTGCTTTAACAATTGGAGAATTTCGTTAGCATCTGTACTGAGAGAACCTTTTGGGGAACAGACTTGATAGACTTCCACTGGTTGGACTAAAGGAATGTTTACACATTATTCAAGTTTATGATCAACTCAAGGCAAAACTCCTCAACGCCTTTTATAAAACCAGTGCAGTTCTTTCTCTGAGGCCAGTAACATGTGTAAACATATATGCTTTGGAGAGATTTGAACTCTGTAAAAGGAACAAGTCCAAGAGAATGCCAAAAGGAACTTCACCCTGCACTACACTTGGTATGTTCCAAGAGGATATTCTCAGAAGGGTCAGGTACTAAATCTCTGCCAAGGGCAGGATGCAACTCCACCTAGGTCAGTCTTACTGAGGCAAGCATTGTATGCTTCACTAGTGCTGCCCCTTTCTGGGCATGAACCACAGAGGCAGCACTGCAACAGCCTTGTTACCAACTAGGAAACAGATTCCTCCACATACAGAGAAGAAACAATGACCTTATAATTCCTAACAGTGTGTTTTGACAGACAGCAATCTGGTAGACTTTGTTCAAAAACACACTCCCTTTCTAATTGCCTTGCTTTCTGCCCAAGGCTTCCATATGGATTCACTGAAAGCACACATTTTGAGCTGCATTTTAGTTTTACCTGCTTGCACCTCGAGGAGGCACTCTGGGAGGCCTCTCTGGGAAAGGAAGCCGCTCAGCTTGATGAGGAACTGGGCTGCGGCTCCTTGCTGTTTCTGGGACTTCACTGTCCTACAAAATGAAGAGAAGTGTTTATAGAACAGCAGAATCTGGTTCTTGGTATCTTCACAAAAGAAGTGGCTACTTTTGGCATTTCTCTAAATGCAATGCCAACTCTGACCTCTTTTTTTGGCATGAAAACAAAGGCATGTACTTAAGGACAGCAGAGCAGTATGTAGCTTACCTCACTATCCCCTTCCATCCCACTGCTGACACTCAATATACTCCGAGTGCTGGAGCGGTTACTTGCACTACCTGGAGTAAGCAAGAGAAAAACTGATTAATAAACCCTGGTCATTTAATGGCAAATCAGGGCTCTTTCTAACCTCATGCTTAATTCTTGCACACATTATTAATGTTTGTTTAGATTCATTTATTTTCAATGCTTTTTTCATATGTTCAGGATCCAAACAACAGCATTTCACACGACACAAACCACAGGACTAAGCCATTCAATTATGCTTTCTTTCTAGAAGATTTCTGCCTTACCTTTCTTTATCCAGTCTTCTGGTTAAATACTCACAACCATAATCTAACTGAAAAGATCCAATGCCAGTATCATTTGACAAGTCAGACAAATACTTTCACAAGGGTTACACACCCAACGCTTAGGTACATTTAAATTACCAGTACCCTTATCTTTAGCAACTTCGAAGATAGATGGCTCTGAGCATTATCACATAGTCATTCCTGGAGTGACTGCTTAAGAAGTTTTCCTTCCAAATAAATAACTGCTTACTACCCCCTCTTACAACAATCCTCACTCATCCCAGGAATGTTTCCTAGTCTATTTCCAAGCTAAAACCAAGTTTGTCAACCTTCAGCACCCATCTATGCAAACCCATTTAACTGTCATGGACTCAGGGTAGGGATTGTTTTTGCAATCAGTCATGCCAACTCCAAAGGTGACAGCAACTCACAAACATATCCTACACTGCTAGGGCTGGTTTCATAAATAGATAACATTTTACAGGGCTGTGAAGTACTGGGACACTAATATTCAGAAACGGCCACACTGAAATGGTGGCTAGAAAGATTTTCTCCTAAGATGCCATCCCTCCCTGCTAGCATTGGTAAGTCTCCTCAGCTGATACAAACAGCAGCACTTAAGAGTGCTAAATACAGTTCTAGGGCCCATTTTCACAATCACACCATGAGAAAGAGCACCAAGCTGCACACAGCGAGCTCTGCAGACTTGTTAACACTTCTCTCACATGTGCTTGTATGCAAGTTACAGCCTCAGCCAGCTGCCTCTGGCACCTGTTCTGGATATATGCCAGCTGCATCTTGCCAAGAGTCACAAAGGCAGCAACCTCACAGGAAGGCAGGTTTCCTTTCAAAGGACCAAACTGATCCTAAATGATTCCTGCAAGAATCACTCAGCCTGAAGTAAGCGCAAGAATGCAGGGATTTAATTTGCACAAACTAAACGTAATGAAAAGCAAAGATAATAAAAATGTGCAGACTGGCCAAGTCACTCAAGAGGTCCCACAGTTACCAATTAAAAATGCTGTTCTTTATGTAAAACAATTGAAGAAACAACATGTGGAGACTGGTTTCCAGCCTGAAATATAACTGCCCTTCAGGCCAGAAGACCACACAGCCTGCTGGCAGTCACAGCACAGGAACATCCTTTCCAAGAAGAGAGCAGCTGCTGTCTGCTGCCTACTACTAAGAACTGAAGACAGGTGGTATGCCTTCCCTGAGAAGGCCCAAGAGAATCTTTTGCTCAGCTTCCAGGATCTCCTCCTGCAGAGATGCAGACAAAAGATGCCCAAACCACTTGATGCACACCTGGGCTTGCTTTTACAGTTTTGAGAACAGCTGGTCTGAGGCATGCAAGGTTTGGAGTGGCATTATCAGTGCTGGGATTCAGGAACAGAAGTCCTGTCCTCTGGGTTGACTCCAGGGTCAGGCTTGGGAAGTGTGTTCCATCCAACTTTCCTGTAGGGACGGTAACACTCAGTTTGCTTACTTGTTGTGCTGGATGTGCTTTCTGTTTTCCAGTCTCCTCGTTTTAACTCCATTTTTAGTGGAAAAACATTTTTCCGGGGGGTGTATTCATATATTCCACATTCTGGTTTCCCCAAAGTATTACGAGAATGTCGAATGGGTACTGTAATTTCCAAATCTGGAAGGGAAAACGAACAGTTCAGAAAGATCTATGCAATTACAGCCTCCAAGCGACAGTTTGCACTTACGGACAGAGTTAAACACAGTTGCATAAGGACAATCATAACTGTTCATGAATGAATCAAGATGCACTCCACAGATGTGGGCATCCTTTTCTTGGCTGTGAAAACAACGAGCAAAGCAACTTCCCTAAGTTTTTGCCAACTGGCAGATGGAAGTGCATATTAAAATATCACAGAACCACAATACACACGGACACATACCTGCCTGAAGAGCTTGTTAATATGGTTAGCTGCTTCACTACCAGAGAATATCAGAATCAAAGACTGTTACCTGCACTTTTGTGGGTTTTTTGTTTCTCCATTTGCCTCCTGGTTATGCTGTCTCGTAGACGTTTCAGATTTTCCTAAAAAAATCACAAGATATTCTTTTCAGGGCTTTGGATAAAGGAAGACAAGCAGCTTTCTGACCAAACCAGTATTTATATTTTAGCTAACTTTTCAGTCAAGCTCTAACAAAGCTTGCTAGACCTGGCTAAAGTCCAAACGATGTCAACATGTTTTAATTTATTCCTTTCAGAAACCCATGTGTACCTTTCAGAAGCCAAGTTTTTTCTGATGTTCATTATGTATGTTAAGGTCAAATTCACATATTCACGGGCAATTCCAGGTAAGCAGCAGGTTGGGTTTAGAACTCCCTGTACTTTCTGTTTGCACTGTGACACTGGCACAGAAACAAGACTCACAATCCAGTGACTGCACAGTCCTTTCTGTACTAATGAACAGATAATTCCAACTGCAGGGACAGAAAAGGGTGCCATGCATCCTAGAGTGTGAGGCACAACTCAGAATTCAGGATATCCCCAATGAAGAAATGTAACTGAGAACAAAGACTCTTTACCATTGTGTGGCAGCATATTACACCTTAGGGTACAAAGAGTCTAACAGACTGCTTTTCCGCAGGGAAATATGTAGAGATCTGAGAGAAGGAAACCCCTGAATAGGTTGAAAAGCAGATGAAGCAACTGCTGTACCATGAAGCAAAATTCAGAGCAGACACTTTGAAAGCTGCTCATGGCATGGGGGATAGGGCACACCACTTCATCTCTTCTACATCAATTTACTTAAGCAGCACTGTGTTCTTTGGTAGAGTAGGGACTCCTCTGACTGTTTCTGGGTAGAGAGGACCTTCCCAGTGAGAATCAGGAAGAAAAAAGCCTTGCCTTTGTTCTGACAACTTCCAAAACAATGTCACCCACTGGAGACCAGACTGCAACAGCATGAACAACAAGCACCAAAAGAAGCAGGCAGCGGTTTTAAAGAGAGAGCCTCTCTCTAACTTGAGAATGAAAATTTTAAACTATAACATAGTTCCACCAGTCATTATGTCACTGCTGCCAACAAAATGACTCCCTCTTTCAGTTAAGCCACCCAAACACTCTGCTTTTACTAATGACTGCTGCTAGACCTTGCCCAGCTGCAAAGGAAAGTCCCGTAGCCATCAACAAACAATTGGAGAAAGCAGATCATCTACCAACTAGGACTTTACAGCCAACACCCCATCTGGGACACAGAGCCTTCACTGATCTGACATGGATGAGAACTAACAACTTAAATGTTCATCACAAAAGTCCTCTGCCAGCAGGCAGGTGCTAGGTGACCTCTAGAAAGGTGATTTAGCCAACTGGATTTGATCCAATTCCTTGTATACAGATATTCAAAAACTAACAATATTACTGCAAGACAGACAGATCTGTCTAACTGCTTGCTGCTTACTGGGAACAGCTCCCCCATGGCAGGAGAGAACTCTGCTAGCTGGGGGACTATGTTAGCAGTCTTCCTGCTCCAACCAGGAAAAAAGCATACCCACACAGTGAGAAGCTTGTGATATATACCCAGAGAGACAGCTGTATTTCTTAAGCAGTAGCATAAGTCTGTACCTGCTGAAACCGGAATGATTCTGATCTCTTTTTCTGGTTCAGCTGCCACTCCTTAAAATGAAGTACAGCTTCATCCACAGTGAGGATACCCATTTTCACTTGCTCCTGTAATGTAATCAGCTGCCGCTGACCTGGGGTCTTCATTCCAGCAAATGGATCATATATGCTTGATTGAGACAGGTCCCTCACAGGCCTGACTATTGTCTCTGAAGAGAGAAGATCAGCAAAAATATTATTAAACTTGTGGCATCTACCTCCCTCACTGAATACAAAGAGATCAAGTACTCTTGATCCAGCAGACATTAAAAAAAAAAAAAAAAAAAAAAAAAAAAAAAAAAAAAAAAAAAAAAGGAAAAAAAAGATAAGTATTACAGAGTATTTCCTAAGAAGTGTTTTCTTCTTAGGCCATCCTACTATTCATCAGATCTAAAAGCCCAGCTGAGAGGTAGCCTTGAACACAAATATATCCAAGGGATAAGCTCTGCTCTTAAAAACATAATTTAAGTAAAGAGCACAAAACATATTCCTTAAAGTGCCCTGCTTCCTCAGCAATTCACAGAACAGAGCTTTTACCAAAGCAGTCACAAAGCTAGCCTCTGTCTAGGTAATCTATGTTGTTTACATCCAGAAACTGAAAACTCCTTCTACTGATGCCGGTATTTTTTAACTCATTTGTAACATAAAAAAAAGAGTTCCCAAGACAGGAGATGTGCTCCCCTCGAACTCTGCACTTACAAAAGTTTCCAGTGTCACAAAAGGTCAAAAAAATTTGGTCATTCACAGAGGACTGTTATCCCCAGAGCTTTGCAAAACAGTCTATTCTGTCATATTTCACACAAATGAAGCTACTGTAGCAGATCTGCTTTTGGATTACTGAAAGGATGTTCAGGGTGAATTTCTGCCTTACCTTTCTTAACCCTTCCTCTAGGGACATAAAGATTCTCAGGTCTTTGAGCCTTCTGTGCAAAAACTGCAAAAGAAACATTCTTTAGATACCGAAATGCATCTCATGAAGATATAGCAAGGATGAATATGGCAAGCATACACAATTCTGCACTGCATTACAGCTTCTCTTACCCTTCTAAGTCCATTGTAGAAAACAAAGATTTGTACAGCAGAATTCCCTTTCTACTGACCTCAAAGAATTTAGCTCAGCCACCTCTAAGAGAATTTTGGACATGATTTCCCCCTACTCCTGTCACAGCAGGAAGGAGAAGTCACTAAAATTACTCTCTCATATGTCATTGTGGTTCTTGTTAGAATGTTCATGATATATGACCAATATTTCCAAAACTGCCTAATGAAAGAAGAGGAACAACCGTCTTCAATTAAAAAAAAAAACCACCTCAGAGGGAGGTATTGAGGTATAAAATCATGTCCTGTATAAATGCAGTTGTATCAAATCAATGATACCATTACAGATCAGCAATGTCTCAATTTATTAGCTTGATTGTGTCCTTACAATATCAGGATCTTTCCTATTTAGTTGGGTTTGTTTATAACATTTGGGGGTAATCTGTCACACTACCGCTTTCATGAAAAGCAAGCTTAGGCCAAGATGTAACATCCCCACATTCTCAGAGAATAGGAAAAAGATGAAAAAACAGACATGGAATTGGATCCCAAAGGTAACCTAACTCCAGAATCAAATAATCCAGGGATCCTGGCATTCATTTGGCAACTGGAACCCATATCAATGCCATTTTATGGTTTACTGGTCTACACTTCCACTGGTAACCAACTCACTTTTGGAGATGTACAGCTCATTGTCTGGCTGTGGAGAGCTAGATTCTGGTCTTGGAACAGGAACTGGAGGTCTGTTAGCCATTTCCTGTGGAAAGGGGTCTTGTTCCACTGAGTAGTACACATCTTCACCATACTGCTCGTGACCTCCTTCCTCAGAATCTGGCATATCCATGCTACCACCTGCAACAGAGCAGAGTTTGTAAGAATAACAACCTGGCCTCTTGACTGAACACTGGTTCCCTCATGTACCAGATTCTTACCAAGCTGGCCATTTCACAACCAAAACCTCCCAGTTTTGCAGTGCCTGAAATGTACCAAAGACCTTCATGACTGGACTTGATAAAGTCATTAACATCTAGTAGCAGGTAACTGTTTGCTCTATGCCTGTGCCATCTGTTTTGCAGAAATAGTGAAAAATCTCCTTACTGTTTTTAAGAATTTGAGGAACATTTAGTTTAATTAATTTCAGTTAATTAACATACTTTAATAGTGAACAAATCAAACAGAGCAATGGTTACCAAAAGCTACATGTGATGGTCTATGAAGTACTACAGAGATTTAGTCCGCTATCTGAAAAAAGCAAACAGTGTGGGCTATCTTCTATCCTTAAGAGTTCATGAAGAAATCTTAGGTTCTGTTTAATCACTTTAACTGTACTTCTATTAAAATAAAGCCTCACCTTCTAAAAACTTGCGGAGCATTGAGTCTTTTGTAGTTATAGAAACTTCAT